>NC_067199.1:14540421-15182296 GCF_000699445.3 Schistosoma haematobium | reverse complement strand
CTACTATCAAAGGAGTTTATAGATCCTTCTGTGGTCATATCAGTCCAACTAATATCAGGTGCATTAAAGTATCCTATTATCAAGCATCTGGTATTATCACTCCAAAGATGAATGTGCTCTAAAACAAAGTCATCAGCTAAGCAGATTGGGCTCCGATAGATGACACCGAGCATAAATGTAATAAATCCGATAGCCAATTTACAGCTAATGACTTCATAAGTACCGCTATCATGGGATTCGCTAGCAGAGGAGCGGATATTTGTATTATTGGCTATATATAACAGGACGACACCTCCTTTTCTATGTCTATGTCTATCACTCCTGATGTAATGGTATCCTAATAATTCTGTAGTGATATCTAAGTCATGGACTAACCAAGTTTATGTTTTCGTGCCTCAAAGTAACCCTCGTGCTATTGACAGAAGAAACCAGACAAGTAGTGAATAGGTCTTTATTTCGATCTTCGCGCAGTCACAGTGGAGCGAGGGATTATCTGTTCAGACAAACAAAGGCTCTCAACATTCAATATAAGGTAATAGGGAATATAACGCTTATAAAAAATAAGGAAGTGAATGAATACTTGAACAATACTGTTTTGGCATATGCTTGGTTGTTTGGGGTCGACTCTTAACCAACCAACCTAAGCTGTTACATTAGCTTCCCCCTAGAATCGACTTCCATAGGAACGTCGGTTCAATTAACCTATCTATCGAAAACACCTTAGTTATATTTCTCATCCTAAGGGAAAATTATCAACTCGCTCACTATTTGACTTACAATCAGTGACGACTAACGCTGTCAGCCGTCAACGATAGTCCATGGATGTCTCTCCATTTACGAGCTTGTCATCTTATTTTGTAGTATGTGATCTTTTCTACAACTATCGCTGACGGTTTGCTGCGTGCTTTCAAGAGAAAGAGCGTGAGAATGTGGAATAAGAATATCTGAGGAAGTGCTGCGAGCGGGCTACCCAACACCATGTTGGTGAGGTACGATTTTTCCATGCTCAGACCGGCTACCAGGTGTTTACTCACCTGCCTCTTGAGTCGCCCTCAAGTAAAATGTAAAGAAGAATCTACTTCAAAGGTAATGGTGAAAACCAATCAAACCTGAAGAACTGCTCCACTACCTGCACAAAAATAATAAGATACAAAATGGAAATACATAAATATAATTGATAATTGTTCGGTTCTACGTAAGTGATTGGCCTCCAGAAAGGATTGGTATTCTGGAAGGAAATAGACATAGTGTAGCCATCTTGTGTACGAAAAGGTATGAAAACAAAAAAAGTACTTTTTTATGATCACAATTGATTGATCACTGGGTGGTGATCAATCTCATGCTTGTCTAGTCCCTATTAGTGCAGATCGAATGCTATCGATCATGTTGCAATGTGGCCACCAGTCTAGGTGACTCGACACTGCGGGCACTATGTATTGAGATTAGATGGTGGTTGGAGGTAGTCAACAGGAAACCCTGGACCCGGGTTTCGTGCTACTTGGCACTCGTCAGCAAGGTGTACCTGTAATCTTGAGGGAACTGGTGCTCCCTGGAGGATTCGATCTCGTGTCACCCAGCTTCACAGTCAGAGACGTTACCACTGAGCTATCCGAGCCGTGACTAACCTCCTGTAGGACTGAGATGTAATCACAATTGATTGATCACTGGGTGGTGATCAATCTCGTGCTACAGGAGGTTAGTCACGGCTCGGATAGCTCAGTGGTAACGTCTCTGACTGTGAAGCTGGGTGACACGAGATCGAATCCTCCAGGGAGCACCAGTTCCCTCAAGATTACAGGTACACCTTGCTGACGAGTGCCAAGTAGCACGAAACCCGGGTCCAGGGTTTCCTGTTGACTACTTCCAACCACCATCTAATCTCAATACTTTTTTATAATGCATATATGTAAAAGTGTAAACTTGCTAGAAGTTGGACTCATTGTCAAACCCGATCAAATGTATGACCTTGGGCCTATGACGACCGCCTTTTATAACCAGGTACGCAACCAAGGGTGCATAATTGTACTCCACAAAACGAAAAAGAATATACGGTTAAGGAGGAAAAAAATTGTGTAGATTATGAGGATCAAGTACAGTTGCGTCAAATACTCTTTTCTGGTTTGATCTAAGTATGTAAGATATACTGAAGCAATATTTCGTCAATTCATCCAAGTAACGAATTTGTCTGCACCTTAGAAGTGTGTAAGTCCTATTACTCATTAGTATTATGAATGATTAGTCGGTTAAAGGAAAAATTGCAGTGTGGTCTAATGGCTATGCACACGGTCCAGCATTCAGGAGGGCAGAGGTTCGAGTGCGTGGGGCCTGCGTTTTTGTTCACCCAAAAACCCCTTCAATACGATGTTTGTTGGCCATAAGTTGCTCAGTATGAGAGAAAGATAACAGGAGGACGGATTGATATGTCAAAGTGCCATATTGGAACAGTACAAGTTCTTTGTTTGTATTGATAATAATACCATAGAAAAAACTACAAGTTTGGTAGATTTCCATTTTACGTTATGATTAAACGAACGAGAAAAAAAGTATATATATAAGCTATTGACATAACATGTCTTTTTTATAACGCTAGTGTCAAGTTCCAGGATTTTGTATGGACCACTAATAATAATTGGTTTAACGTTAGCATAGCCGTGATATTCATATCGTCATTTCAGTGTTATGATTACTTCCCTTATAAGTTGTGTTTAAAATTAGGTATGTGGAATCAACGCGGCTAACATAGTAATCTTACAGTAACGCACTGTACTATATCTTAACGGTTATTGATTCTTAAATGTCAGAAATTAGAAAAAAACTGAATATTGCCAATAAAGATGGGTTATATGATCACACTAAAGAGCATGCTGCAGGAAAACTGGTTAAGTCATTACGTAAGTTTCCTAAACATGAAAAAAAGATGATGAGAACTTTAATAAGTACTTGGCCATGGTTTAATCCAAAATGTTTTGTCTAGAAAACCACTTATTAATAGTAGTATTCCATGTTCATCCAGTCTTTTCAACACTGCTTGTACATGCTGTTCGTGTGATTGCAAATCGGGGCTGGCAATTAACAAGTCGTCTATATACCCCTGCACAAATGGCATATCTCGAAGTAGGTTATCTATGAATCTTTGAAATGTCTGTGCCGCATTTCTCAGGCCGAATGGCATGCGTACAAACTCGAATAAGCCAAAGGGTATAGTAATAGCTGTCTTGGGAATATCTTCATCAGTCACCGGGATATTGTGATTTGCCCTGACTAAGTCAATTTTGGCGAATATGTTCATACCCTGTAAACCGTTTGTGAAATCTTGGATATGCGGTGTTGGGTACCTATCTGGTACGGTTTGACGGTTGAGGGCTCTGTAATCCCCGCACGGTCGCCAGTCACCTTCATTCTTCTTTGGGACCATATGCAAAGGGGATGCCCATTGACTATCAGAGGGATGGATAATACCCAGTTGTAGCATATAATCAAACTCGGCCCTAGCGATTTTGAGCTTATCTGGTGCTAGTCTCCTGGGTTTTGCAAACACCGGTGCACCTTCGGTTTTGATAGTGTGACTTACTTTTAGTTCTTCTTTGGAAGGCCGTGGGTTTGGTTTAGTTAAGTTTGGAAATTCCGCGAGTATATCTTGGAATTTCGCTGTTGTTACTGGAGGGGTTTGAATCAAGTTAAGAGAGCTGATGTGACTTTCTTTGCCTTTTGTGTAATACGAAGTTTCTTTTAGTGTTAATCGCCGTTTCTTGGTGTCAACTAGAAATTCGTATCTCTCTAGAAAGTCCATCCCCAGTATTGCCAGATCTAAGTCGGCTACCGTGAAAACCCAAGGGAATTGCCTCCTGAACCCCAAACCTAGGGTTAAGGTTTTCTGCCCAAATGTCGCGATTTTAGTTTTATTTGCAGCTTGAAGTGTAATTGATGATGTTTCTCGACTAATCTCAGTTTTATTTTGAGGGATGATGCTAAGAGCAGCGCCAGTATCCACCAAGAAATTCAAGCCCGAGTTTCTGTCTCTAACATAAAACAAGCGACTGTTTAGGCGCCCCTTCTCAGTCGTCGCGACCTGGGGAGGGGTTACTCGTTTCCCGCTGTCTTAGCATTATGCTTAGGCCAGGCGTATGGTTGCATGCACTTGCTTGAGTTGACACCAAACTTCCAGTGGTACCAACAAAACTGCCCAGATTGTTTGGACATTTGTGACCTGTTTTGTGACTTGGATCGTGGTCGTTGTGGTGACCTGCTCCTGTTTGTATGAATGAATACTTGAACAATACTGTTTTGGCATATGCTTGGTTGTTTGGGGTCGACTCTTAACCAACCAACCTAAGCTGTTACAATGTCACTGCTACAATGAGTGGCTTTAATCTGTCCACTAATGCTTCTAGTTCATAGAACTTATTTTTTAGACTACGAGCATTGGCATATAAAACTAATAAGTAGAACGGTCTATCCACACAGCTCTTGGTGGCATTTGCTTCCAAGACTTGACTATCCGAAAACCCACTAGCCGGGGATTTTCCTCACCGTTTTGACGACGGGTTCCTAGTTAAGCTAGTGCTCTCTTCCTTTTTATTCTATCTTCGAGAGACATATCAGGTCTAACTCGGATGTCAGAATCGTCGTGGCAACGAGCGCTACTTAACAGGAGAACCCATTGCTTCTCCGATCCTAGGATTACCTTAAGGAGTCTGAATGGTCGGGGTTCAACATCGTCCTCAGTCCTCTTGCCTATTCTAACCAGTTTTTTTGACCTGACTTCCTTTAGAGTTATCTGGTAAGATGCTTCGAATATATTCTCTCAGCTTCTCTAAATCATGTGCGTGTCCAACGTGAGTTAGGCTTCGAACACTTTTTGTATGCGGTGGGACTTAAGCGGGTGCACATCTTATGGAACCACTTTTCGCATTCATCACACTGCATTCCTTCATCCACAGGAACAAACAGTTTGGTTGTCCACATTTGTGAGTACTAACAACCATTCCAGTCAGATTAAGGTGTAAAACACAATATGATCACAGTGTGAACACAGTGCCAGTCAACGAGTAAAAGGGTACCATAAGACAAGCTTTAGAAAGATTTCGAAACATAACTTAAGTACTTTGGTTTAGACCAAGAATGCTTTCGAAGCAATAATTACACAAAAAACAAGATTAATCACAACATGTACAAAATCATTGCCCTTTTCAAAACACCGACGACAAACTAATTTGGAAACAGAAACGATACTCTAATCAAATACTTCAACTGAAATAAATTTGATCGGAGTGGAAACAGTAGTCTTGATACGTAATAAACGATCAAAACAGTAGAATTTACTCACTGAGGAAAAATACCACTGTCCTTTTAAATAGAGATTGCGGTCGCCAAAACCATCCAAAACTCCATCAAATGACATTCACGAACACTGTTAATGTGGAGCATATTCTACTGGCCAGTCACCTGCTGAAATCATAAAGTGATGAGAGGAAACTGACCGACAAACCATTTTCTGGGCGCAAACTCATCCGCAACATCCATAAAGAATCTCCTGAGATGTTCTTTCGCGGAAGAAATGGCTTTGTGCAAAGTGTCCCAGAAAACACATCTTGATTATGCAGAGTATGATATTGTAGAGTGAGAATTCATAGAGCAGTCCTTGCGGCTAAGGAACGTATCGACACGACAAGTCTTGAGATCAGCCAAGAAGGACGGGGATTATAAACCTTGCCTAATGAAGATAAATTTCGCACCCTCTTGAACAGTGGATGCCACCCTCGAAGTATTTCGTGCCAAGAGACGCCGGTTACAAAGTGAAGTTCACATGCATCCAGATAAGCCACATGATCCATGGACTAAGCGCAAAATCAAGTTGGAACGGACTGTTTTACTCGTGAAATGTCAAGAACAGAAAACTTGGAAGTGTCAGGCACTACCAACTCAAAAATACCCCGTTTAGGTGCGCTGTTTCTCCACTCGCATTAGGCCCATTCAGATAACCAGGACGAGGAAGCTCACGCGTTTTAAATCCAAACCATAAACTGCCTACATACGGATGACGCTAGTTTAGCGAACAAAATGGATGAGTCATACAAACTAGGCAGAACGAATAATATTCATCCGACAGGAAAGTCTGAAGCATGGGTATATTCTCAAATTACGGCATGCCTTTGTTTCGCAGGAACGGAGGGTGGAGCAGCCCACTACCTATTATCTTACTTGGATGCACATCAAGTGTACACCCAAGGGTTTATCATAGTGCTCAGCAAGATTGACTACCACCTCGAGGTGTCTGAACGAGTAAGTCCACTGCTGACACCGAATGCGACAGTAATATGTGTTGTGGACGTTAGATCCCCAGAACTCACTTGGAAATAGACCTGATTTTGTAGTTTCATTTAGAAAATTTGAATTTCTTTGTTTTCGCGCCGAAAGCGCTCTTTTAACCTTCATGTTGTTTTTCCCACTTGGGAGAATCTTAAATGCTATTGGTCTGTTTTGTCTTTTAGTATGCTATTTCGTAACTCTCCCCAAGGACGGTTTTGTGATGTCTTTGGTCACCGAATCTTTGTGCCGTTCGCAGTCAAAGTGAACTCGTAACCGCTTCAAACTTGGCAATATACTAGAGAAATCATCCTGATCCATTCGTCTCGGATACACTAATGTCTCGATTCTAGGATGATTCAATTTTCCTGAAGACATTTTCGCTGAACACATGTTCATCAGAGATGACAACTCTACCAAAGCTTGGTTTTTCGACCTCTGGGATTACTCGGAAATGTGAAGTTAGCCACTCATTGTAGAAATAGTCACACGCCTTCACGTTTGGACTGCATATTTACAGATGAAGAATTCTCGATTGATGACCGCTTAATCCTGACTTCTCTGAATGAAAGCGGTCATGCCGTCATAGCCTACAATTTTGCCAGCAACTCCGGGCTCAAACACCCCACCAACAACAGGCGTTAGAATTTCAGACGGTTGTATGTGCCATCTTTACTGGCAAATCTACAGCAGGCGGACTGGAAAATTTACCCTCGACTTGATATGGACGACCATTGGGACTACTTGCTGCATACAAGCTTGTGTGTTACAAAATAGTCTGTCCCTCAAATGGCCCCTGAAAACTAAAAGTAGCGTACAGTCATCAATAATCTCATCCTTCAAAAGTTAAGGCACAAGATTTGCTACTGTGCAGAATACAAACATACCAGTGACAACAGCAAACGCAGGCAGTTCAAACAAGCGAGGAATTAATGCACAAAGGTGACGAGGGAAGACAGGCTTCAAGGTCGGAAAGAGCTAATCGATAAACTTGCCTCCGATCCATGGACCTTATTTCTCGGTGCATTCTTTCTTCAACAAGCCGAAACCAGACTTCCCAGTTGTTGGGTCGTAATGGTCCGACCAGCGACGATGGCGACTCTGCCGACCTCCTGGTAGGACCGTGCACAAGAAACTGCAGTATCTAGAAAAAAACATTCATGTCCCAGATATAGTCCATTCCGTTATACTAAGAGAAGTGGCTTTAATCTTGGCAGCACTGCTTAGTTTGCTGTTCTCACATCCGCCGAACCGAGGCACCGTATCAGAAAATTGAGAGAATTCAACGCAGCAAAACTTCAAGCTATCGTCTGGCAGCAAATCTCTCAATATCCTCAAAAGTTATGGATTCCCTGATGTGAGATGTTCTGCATGACTTCTTACTATCCATAAACCTGTTTTCATCACAACATTACGGTTTCAAGAAGTGCCAATCTTATGTAACCAACTAACGGACCGCTGTGAACAGATGGACAATCACCCATAACCACAAAAGGAGGGTTGACATCATTTACCTTGACTTCTCAAAGGCTTTTGATAGGGCTAACCTTATATGTCTTATCAAGAAGTCCGAACGATTAGGTAGGTCACCGTCAATTGATCGGCTTACTTCGTATCTAAATAATTAGTCTTTTAAGGTTATGGTTAACTTACTTTTTCCTCAAATGTAGGAATGTTCCCGTATACCCCTCTAGGTTCTATACTAGAACCTCTTCTTTTCTTTATTGATATGGAAGATCTTCCACGGCAGGAATCGTCAGATTCATTACTTATTACAAGTGGTGTGAAACCCTGGAGAGTTTGCAACAGAGAGGATAATCTGGCACTTCAGAGGGATCTGACTCGACATCAAAGTTGGGAGGATAACGAGGGACTTACTCTAAACATGTAAGGTTGGAGCAGAAGTTTTGAGAAGTAGCCCTTGCAGTTATTTCTGTGGGGAAAATTTTCGGCAGTATTCGGTGATAGTGTTTTGCTTTATTGAGAAGCGCGAGATCCAGCATTGTACATTCATGGTTAACCTCCTTACTATAGGGCATCACTGTACGTCTGCCAAGCAACGGAGTTATGTGAGGCTCACATATGACCCGGCTTGTTGAACTTCTACGTGAATACGTCAACTCGGTTGGAATGTCCAACCTTACTGGACGGGAGATATCCTAAGATCCCTACCAATTATCCGGAACCTGTTCTCAAGAACAGTAAGCCTAAAATCCCCATGATTGCAGTCAAATTATAATGCATGAAACATCATTTCTCTCCCATCCTGGCCCGCTTCTCTCAGTAGATTAAATAAGTTCAGGCTACATGATGGTAAAGAGGATTTATGGAATCTATAGGGGTTTTAAGTTTTCCGGGACATGATGGATGGGTTTATCCAGTATGTTTAGAGGTAAATGGGCTTGAAGCCACTAGGCGTGAAATTCTTACGATGGTTAAGAAGGAGTTTATGGAGAAATGCCGAAAAGATTCAGTCTAAACAAGATGTCGATTGAATGTAATGATTTGTTAAAATTCAAAAGGTTCAAATGGTTGTGGACGGAATACAAGAAGCTTTTGCTTAACAGGCTTCCGTGTCTAGTAGCAGTGGATCGCCGATACCCGCAGGCAGGAATCTAGGTATATTAACGATAAAAAAGTGGAAAGAAATTGGTAAATCATGGTAAGATACTATCCTTAGTCCTTAAGAATAAGTCAAGTTACCTCTTACAGGATTCATGAGACGTCACTTGGACCAGCTCAGCCGGCAGCGAATTTCAGCATTTGACAACTCCTAAAGAGTAGAAGTTGTGTCTACAGTTCGTTCTTCTGTGTTGTGTCTCTAGTTTCTGAGTGTCACCCCTTAGGTTAGTGTTGAGACCAAGCTTAAGTAGGTGTCTAAGGGGATGTCCAGAAGTATTTAGGATGCTTTAAGTCATTGAAGGTCACCTCTAAGACTCTTGTACTGTAATGGGTAAGTGTTTGGTGATTGGAGGCACTCTTCGTAAGGCTTGAGTTTGAGTCCCGGAGCTGATTTCATGACTCGCCGTTGGATACGCTCCAGAGTGTCCTTATCATTTTTGAGTGAGGGAGGAAATACTATGTTTCCGTATTATAAATGGGGACGAATAAAACTGTTTAAGATTATGAGGAATGTTTTACCGTCAAACTAGTCAAAAATGCGATTCAATGTTATCAGTGCAAGGTTTACTCGAAAAACATTTTTTTCACAGTTAGTGTAAGACTTCAAATCGTAAAGTACCAGCACTCTTAAATCTTCTTCAATTTGGGATACTTCTAGAGAGGAGTTTCCTAAGTTTTAACTGTAGTCTACATCATGTCTCAGATGGGCTACTTTGCACTTAGAAGTGTTAAAGGTAAGTCCCTTATCATCTGCCCAACTTTTAATTCGAGGCAGATCCTGCTGAAGTGCCAGTATATCCTCTCGGCTGAGTATCTCTCTCCACTGTTTCACATCATCAGCAAAAGACAATCATTCAGACGATACCTGTTGTGGAAGTTCTCTTATGTAAGTCAAGAAACGAAAAGGTCCTAGTTTAATATGTCTTATCAACGCTAGGTCGATCGGCAATAAAAAGACAGATTTAGCCCTGTTTATATCCATATATAAACCATCACTTATTGTATGATCCGTTTGGAATGTTTGGTGTGTGTGAAAATCCCTCCTTGTATACACTTGCACTTTGTTCCTATTGATCTCCTTAGTTGTACATTGTTAATCTTTTGATTACATTTGAGTTGTTAATACTTGTATTTTTTATTATAGTTTTTATTTTTCTTACGCCTTCACTAAGTTTTCGTGTTTCTTCCTGAACTGCATCTATGTTGTTTTACTTGATACTTGTTCTTGGCGGCAGCCATATTGATTTGTTCCTCCTTTTGTGCGTGTTCTATCCAGTCAGGATAAAATAGCGTTCATTTGTTGTGACTGGTAATTTTTCCTGCTTCTTTTATCAACTTCTTTATTTATTGTAATTTCGATTTGATTGATTGAACGATTATTGGTTGAATAGCCGGGTGGTAATATTTGTCTAGGTAACGATGTACATTTAAATTTATGATGAATTATAGAACCGTCATTTACCCGATTACTTGCTTTGATGTTGACGAGCAAGGGCGCGTGTCTAACCTACCTGAACGGCTATTCTTCAGTCCAAACTGTAGTTTCGATTGTACACTTATAATGATCTCTGAAGCATGGTTCCATCATGATAAATTTCTTCGCAACAGAGGTTAAGCCTACTCTCTACAAAATATGTGTACGACCTTTCCTTGAATACTGCTCTTTTATCTTCTCTAATATGAATACTATAGACAAAATAAGAGTAGAAGACGTTCAAAGACGCTTCACACGCCAACTGCTAGGAAGTAACTTCAATCTAGATTACACAGATAGATGTAAGCAACTCTCTTTAGAACCTTTATGGCACCGAAGGCTAAAGAACAATTTAATATTTCTCTACAAAGCGATATATGAACTCTCATTTCTAACCTCCTTCCCGACTATGATTCACGACCTAGCCTATAGACTAAGTAACAACTTATATACACTGCCTACCGTAAAACACCAAAAACAAATGCGTCGTGAGTTTTTTACAGTGCGCCATAGTTTATTGTGGAACAGGTTGCCAATACCTATCCATAACTGTGATACTTTTACCGGATTCAAAAGGCTAATAACCCTGTTATCGGACCCTAAGGAGCTTCAACATTTCCTTGAACTCCCGTTCAAAAATGAG
Organism: Schistosoma haematobium; assembly: GCF_000699445.3. Classification (NCBI taxonomy): domain Eukaryota; kingdom Metazoa; phylum Platyhelminthes; class Trematoda; order Strigeidida; family Schistosomatidae; genus Schistosoma; species Schistosoma haematobium. The sequence continues at coordinate 15,171,251 of NC_067199.1, read as the reverse complement.
GCACTTTATTATGGACCGCCTAATATCTAGACGGAACAAGAAGATAACGAGGCTCATTGTTAATAATATAAATATAACTAAGTTACAGAACATATGGTTTATCCTTTCCTACTAATCATTGTTTATTAATCATGGCTTTATGCTCCTAACCTTCACTTTCAGTTCCCAAATCTCTGTAATTGTTGAAGATACAATATTCTTCCTAAGTGTCTTGTTCTTTTTTTCTATTGCAAATAGACTGATAACTCACTAATCGTATAGATGCTGATCTACCAAGGTCGATCATACGAAGCTCAAAATGTCTTAAAGTCTTGTGAGTTACTCTGTGTTTTATTTTTCTTACCCTGAAAATTTTACAATTTCATACTCTTTCATATCCTTTGATTTGCTATTAGTCCTTACCATCTTTAAACCACATATAATCTAACCTGTTGTTTTTAACTTTAACCATTACTTATCTTCATAGCAGTGTGATATACTAAATGGATGTCTAACCCATAATAAAAATGCTTTAACCATCTGATTTGCTTGTAACGTGGACCTAGTAGAGACAGTATATTCCAAATATGGGCTTTGATCAAAGCAGCATTCATATTTACCACAAACGTAAGAGAGCCTAACATCACAAAAGGAGGGAGGGTGGCGTTACTGACCAGCAAACATGATGGTGGGGAGATAACTTCAATCCACACATGTCTGTACTTACTTACTTACTTACGCCTGTTACTCCCAATGGAGCATAGGCCGCCGAGCAGCATTCTCCAACCCACTCTATACTGGGCCTTCCTTTCTAGTTCCGTCCAATTCTTGTTCATTTTTTTCATGTCTATTTCCATTTCTCGGTGTATTGTGTTCTTTGGTCTTCCTCTTCTCCTTTGGCCTTGAGGATTCCATGTGAGGGCTTGTCTTGTGACGCAGTTCGGTGCTTTCCTCAGTGTGTGTTCTATCCACTTCCAGCGTTTCTTCCTGATTTCTTCCTCCGCTGGGATCTGGTTTGTCCTCTCCCACAGTACGTTGTTGCTAATAGTGTCCGGCCAATGGATCTGAAGTATTTTGCGTAGACAATTGTTAATAAACACCTGTATTTTCTGGATGATGGATTTCGTAGTTCTCCAGGTTTCTGCCCCATACAGTAGAACTGTCTTGACATTTGTATTGAAAATCCTGACCTTGGTGTTGGTTGACAGTTGCTTTGAGTTCCAGATGTTCCTCAGTTGTAAATATGCTGCTCTTGCTTTACCGATCCGCGCCTTCACATCTGCATCAGATCCACCACCCTGTTCATCAATGATGCTGCCCAAATATGTAAAGGTTTTCACATCTTCCAAATCTTCTCCGTCAATTGTGATTGGATTGGTGCATTCTGTGTTGTATCGGAGAATCCTGCTTTTCCCTTTGTGTATATTGAGACCTACTGCTGCTGAGGCTGCTGCCACACTGTTCGTCTTCTCCTGCATCTGTTGTTGCGTTTGGGATAGAAGGGCCAGATCATCTGCGAAGTCCAGATCGTCCAACTGCATCTTAGATGTCCATTGTATCCCGCGCTTCCCTTCAGACGTTGACGTCTTCATGATCCAGTCGATCACCAGGAGAAAGAGAAAGGGTGAGAGTAAGCAACCTTGCCTAACACCGGTCTTTACTTCGAACGACTTTGTCAACTGTCCTCCATGCACAATTTTGCAGTGTAATCCATCATATGAGTTCTGTATGATATTGACTATCTTCTGAGGCACGCCATAGTGTCGAAGAAGTTCCCATAGTGTTGTTCTGTCCACGCTATCAAATGCCTTTTCATAGTCAATGGAGTTGATGTAGAGTGATGAATTCCATTCAATTGATTGTTCCACAATGATCCGTAGAGTTGCGATTTGGCCTGTACACGATCTATCCTTACGGAATCCTGCCTGTTGGTCACGAAGTTGGGCGTCTACGCAGTCCTTCATCCTGTTTAACAATACCCTGTTGAAGACTTTTCCCGGTATTGAGAGAAGAGTGATGCCCCTGTAGTTATCACACTTGCTGAGATCGCCTTTCTTTGGTATTTTGATCAGAAGTCCTTCTTTTCAGTCTGTTGGTACTTGTTCCTCATCCCAAATCTTATTGAAGAGAATGTGGACTATCTTTGCAGTTGCCGCTACGTCTGCCTTTAGTGCCTCTGCTGGGATGTTGTCCGGTCCTGCTGCTTTGCCACTCTCGATTTGTCTGATGGCCATGCTGATTTCTTCAATTGTTGGTGGGCCAACATTGATTGGGAGGTCCGTGGGTGCTGCTTCGATGTTGGGTGGGTTCAGTGGAGCTGGTCGATTCAACAGTTCTTTGAAGTGTTCTACCCACCTGTTTTGTTGCTCTTCAATGTTGGTGATTACCTCGCCTTCCTTGCTTTTCACTGGTCGTTCTGGTTTGCGGCGATTTCCAGAGAGTTTCTTTGTCGTGTCATACAATTGTCTCATGTTTCCTTCTCTTGCAGCCTTTTCCGCCGTCGTTGCTAAATCTTCCACATATTTACGTTTGTCGGTTCTGATGCTCCTCTTCACCTGTTTGTTTACTTCTGTGTATTCAGCTTGTGCCTTGGCTTTTTCTGCTCTTGTTCGACTGGTATTGATTGCTGCCTTCTTGTTCCTCCTTTCTTGAATCTTATCCAGTGTATCAACAGTGATCCATTCCTTGTGATGGTGCTTCTTGTGACCCAGGACCTCATGACATGTTGAAGTGATTGCCTTTTTGATCCCCTTCCAGTTGCTCTCCACAGTAGTTCCTTCTCCATTGAGTAGATCATGAAAGGCCTGGAACTTGTTGCTGAGGACTATCTTGAATTCGTTGAGTTTGTTAGTATCCTGAAGAAAGGCCGTATTGAACTTTTGTGATATTGTCCGCCCCATTGTCCAGTGCTTCTTGAGTTTCAATTTCATCTTGGCGACCAGCAAGTGATGATCTGATGCTATATCAGCTCCTCTCTTGGTTCTCACGTCCTCTATAGTCCTCCTGAACGTTTTGTTAATGCAAATATGGTCGATTTGGTTTTGTGTAGAGTGATCCGGTGAAGTCCATGTGGTTTTGTGTATGCGTTTATGTGGGAATATGGTGCCACCCATGACCAGCTTATTGAAGGCACATAGATTTGCAAATCTCTCACCATTTTCGTTCCTTTCTCCCAGTCCGTGACGTCCCATGATGTCTTCATATCCAGTGTTGTCCGTTCCAACCTTGGCGTTGAAATCTCCCATCAGAATGGTCAGGTCCTTTGTTGGGCACTTCTCGACGATTGACTGCAGCCTATTGTAGAATTGATCTTTAGCGTCTTCATTGTAGTCGTTGGTAGGCGCATAGCATTGGATGATGTTCATTGAAATACCCTCCTTCTTTGTTTTGAACGAGGCTTTGATGATCCTTGGTCCATGAGATTCCCATCCCATAAGTGCATTTTGTGCTCGTTTGGACAGCATCAATGCAACTCCTTGTGTATGTGGTGCATTTTCTTCTTCATGGCCGGAGTATAACAGGAGCTCTCCTGTAGTTAGTCGTTGTTGACCAACTTGTGTCCAATGTGTTTCACTGATCCCAAGTACCTCCAGGTTGTATCTTCTCATTTCTGCAGCAATTTGGAAGGCTCTCCCGGTGTCCCACATTGTACGAACATTCCATGTACTTAAATAAATGGTCGCTCTGTTTGTCAGAAGGAGCATCGGCCCCGTAACTTCCAGAGGAATTTGGCTTTCATCATGAGTCGTCATAGTTCTTCTAAATTAAGACCTTCTGACTCCCAGGGCAGAGTTTAAAAGGTTTGAATAATTTTTTCTGGTTAGCGTTTTTTGGCGAGTTAGTTTTCTACGGGATGGGGACGCTAACCCCATGCCCAACCCTCCTTGTTTATCCGGGCTTGGGACCGGCAGTAGCCCCCGGGGGGACTTCAAACGGAGTTACACATGTCTGTAGGGCAGAACATTTTTTTTGTTACGGCTCATTATGTTCTGGTGGAATGTCACGAAGTAATGGTATCGATGCTGATTTATTATGCAAAATACCTCATAAAATCGTGTTTAGAACGTTGAATTGGTTTCACTTCCTATCGATTAACCTTACTACAAGCAAACTAGACAATGCGCTAAAGACAAAGCCTATTCAAGACCCTATAAAACCTGAAAAAAAGGCTCAAATGGCTTTGAAAAAAAGGAGCGCCATTTGTGTATCATAATACTGTTTTCAGCACTTAATTTTGTAGCTACACATAATCCCATACTCTCAGCTTCTTTCTGAACCACCTCCATTTTTCAGTTGTTTATCCACTCGTGACTTGTTTACACTTATTTTCTCTAGACTATCGGAATGCTCTTGCTTAACAAATACAAATGAAAGAAAAATATATTCAGTAGTCATACCTTAACCATTCCTTCATGAACAATGTCTGCTCTGTTTCTCGTCCATTCTTTTTCTTGCACCCTTTTTCAGCCCCCTTGGGATATTACAGTTATGGAGCGGGTGATTTCGTCCTGCGCCATCATCGAAGCCTCAGATATTGCAGAGGGATATAAGGTTGCAGTTTCTAGAGGCCCTCAAATTCAATGGATCTATTCTCGACAATCAGTTGCACGTCGCAACGCAACCTTCACGAAGCGCGCTAACTGTGGTACTGAATTAAACTATCTAAATTCATATCTTATAAAATATTAACCCAGCTGAGTAATTTGCTACAGTGAAAATTGTATCATTCGTAAAAAATTTTTCTTGCCTGTTAACTGGCATGCCTCATGTAACAAACTGTTATTTGAGAATAAATTATCATTATTATTATTAATCCAGTAGTTTTCAGACAGATATTTATTTGAGATTGCTCACTACGCCGCTCAGCTACCGCTGACGTCGTATTTAATAGGCACACCACTCAATGCTCAAGAGTGAATCTCTTGAGTCATAGAGTATTCAGCTTGAGTCTACATGCAGCTAGGGTTCAGTGCTATTCCAGTGTTGCCACACTTAGTCTAAACTCGATAAGTTTCAACTGTCCGACATGCACGTAACACGCAATTCGAAAAAACATGCTTCCTAATTAGGCATGGAACTTATAGCTTCGCTTGCGCTTGCCACCTTGTAGAATTATATTTTCAGGCTTTCGCCGATTTGTCAAGACTCAGAACACTGAACTGGCCTTCAGAGGGTTGCGCTTAATAAAAATAGAAAATAAACGCGATAAATAAATGCTTATAATAATGGTAGAGTGGTTCAGGTATCCAAGCACTTTACGTTTTCTCACTACGTCTATGTTATCGCAAATACGTTTCTCGCCATACACTTTAAATGATTTTCTGTCAATATAGACCTGCTTATTTTCTTTCTTCACAATATATGTGGCTTCTTTAATGTTATTTTCTTTAAGTGAAAGCTGACTAATTAAATATACATCAGTTTGTTCGATTGCAAGGAATCGGGTTTTATGGACCATTTTTAGCCATTAGTCTTATTGCTCCTAGCCTTCCCATTTTATTCTACCAGTAACGTGTTTGTAACTGGCAGCTGCAGGTCTTATTATTATTATTATTCACAAACATCTTATGGGTACATAAGTGTTGTGAGGAAACCATTTCGGGTTTCTTCAAAAAATGCAATAATACACAAGTTTCAATAATGTTAGCATTATACTTGCCATATTTAAAAAAAAATTCAGAGTAATAATAATAGAATATTAATAATAATAAATCGGTTCTGTGTAATTGAGAAGAATATTGAATTGAGTTCAAAGAAGGAAATGGAGAAAATAAGGGAATAGAAATAAAAGAGACGTGAAATACGCAAACAGTTTAATTGGCGTGTTTATGAACATAAAACAAGAACAAACGACTATGTATATATCGTTAAATTAGTAACAAAAAATAATTAAGAAAAAATAACTTATAATTGCAGTAAGATATGACGCCAGAATAAATGTTTGTGCAGTTATAGTTTAGAGTGATGCTATGAAAGTTACAATTAAATGAAAAGGATAATAAAATATCAATATGTATGAGTCATATATGCATAGTGAAGATAAAACGGGTCTGAGAATTTAATTTAAATGTAACACAAGTTATTGTTTTAATTACAAACTTCGTAATCTTAAGAATAATATTCATTTAGAAGGAAAGAAGAGAGAGAAAAGAAGTGAACACTTAGTGAAAAGTTTTGAATATCAACCTCACAAGGAAACCAGCAATTGAAAAAATAAAATAAAAATCCGTTAAAGCACTCGGATGAATACATTTAGATTTATGTAATAGTATACAGAGTGAAACCAGGATATTGGTATAAATATTTGTGCAATAATAATTAAGATTGATGCTACGAAAGTCAAAATTGATTTCAAGGGACAATCTGGAGTTAAATATGTTTAGAAGGATAAGAAGATATAAAAAGAATATCTAATGATATTAATAATGGAAATAATGATAAACACGAACATAAGCAGATTTTATATATTAAGATAAATAGAAATAAAATAAAATAGACGTGGAAAGATTTAAAGGTTTTATTTTGCTTTTCAAGCAATTAAATGGATGACGGACCTTGTTTGTATAAATCATTATTGAATACATTGATATTCAATAGGTGACATAATCCACTTTCGGAAAGAAAATCGTCAAGGAGACTTTTGAACCGGGTTGTAGTTTCACTGCAACGGAGGTTCACTGGCAGTCTGTTCCACATGGTTGAGTAGCGAATAAGGAAAAAATTCTGACGTAAGTTTGTGTGGGTTCTTGGGATCGCTAGAATATTCTCCTTATTGCGTAGATTGTGGGATGATATCATAAGATATGAAGGGGTGGATACCGAAGAGTAGGAAAAACCGTTAATAAGCCGGTAGATAAAGACAAGATTTAATTTGATACGTCTGATCCAAAGAGGTTCTAAGCTGAGTTGTTGACATCTTTGGTAATAGTCTTTGTTATCGGAATACCCCAGAACAGCTTTGGTGAACTTTCTTTGAACACCTTCAATTCTAATCAGGTCATTATGTCTACAATTACTGTAAACTAAAATACCATATTCAAGAATGGGTAAGACACATTTTCTGTATAGTAACAATCTCGATTCGATATTATTGAAGTTTATCAATATCAATCCGATGAGCTTTCTAGCTTTGGATACTTGAGATATAATGTGTTCAGAAAAGTTCAGACTGTTGCTATATCTTAAACCCAGGTCACGAACAGTGTTGAGAGGTTTGAGTGTATGTGTGTGTAAAGTCAGATTTAAGTTAAGGCAGCGACCAATGTGAATAAATCCACTTTTGTCAACATTAAGTGGCATATTTTCACGAAACAGCCCATTCGTACAACTTGTTTATTTCCTCTTGGATTACCGCTGAAATATAGCTTTCTTTCGCGGGAGAAGAGAATGAATAAACTGCTTTCAGGTCATCAGCAAAAAGGAAAGGCTTACCATACTGAAAGAGGAAACACACGTCATTGATAAAAAGGAGAAAGAGTAATGGACCAACCACACTTCCTTGTATAACCCCACTGGTTACATTCACAGGTTTAGAGTAGCAAGATCGAAAGCGGACGATTTGGCTACGTTCTTCTAAAAAAGATTTGAGTCAAGATAAAAGGGGATTTTGTATGCCAACTGAAGAGAGTTTTAAAAGAAGAAGTTTGTGTGAGACACTGTCGGAAGCCTTACTAAAATCGAAGTAAAGAATTATCACTGACTGACCCACATCTCTTTTCTGGGTAATTTGATCAAAAAACTCAAGGTGCGATGTAAAACATGAGCGTTTAGTCATAAACCCGTGTTGGGATGGGCTGATCAGACTAGCCGAAAGTAAAAATGTTAATAGTTGTTTGTGGATGATCTTTTCCATGGCTCTTGAGAGCACGGATGTTAAATTAATTGTCCTATAGTTAACAATATCACTACGTGATCCTGTTTTGAATCTAGGGGTGATAAGGGATGTTTTCCATACAGATGGATAGGTCCCATATTCCATAGATAGATTGAAAAGTTTCAAACAAAATAGTGGAAATTCTCTACTTCCATATTTCACAAATGATGAAGTTATCCCGTCAGGTCCACCATCATAAGACTTTTTCAGGGCAGCTATGGCCTGCTTGATGTTGGAGGGTGTAAAATCAATTTCCGACAGATGTCTGGATGTCAGCATTGGAAATGTAATGATGGAGTTTTCAGTTCCAGTTTTGTAGCACTGCGAGAAGTGCTTGCTGAATTGTTCACATATAGTATTCGGGTCGTTAACAATGCTTCCGTTAACTATGAAGAATTTAGTCGTGCCAAGGGAATTTGACTTTACACGGGATTTAAAAAGCCGAAGTATTGATAATTCTGGGCTTTTACTACGTAGAGCTTTATTTTCTATATTCATAAAATATTTACGTTTAGATGAAGCATTTCTGTTGATTAATTTAAGTATACTCTGAAGTGTATACACATCATTCTGCTCGTAGTAGCGGCATTTTAATTTCCTCAGCTTTCTTTTAAAATTATTTTGGCCCCTATTAGCATTATAAGCCACACGGTCAATAACTGGAGCAGTGCAGTCAAGACAATATATCAGGTTGTGGTATAGATTGGAAAGCGCAATGTCAACATTATTCGTGGTAAAATAAGTTTCCCATGGTAAACATTGAATGAGAGCTCCAGTCCGTTTCCATGTTTGTTGATCAAAATGTCTGCTTTGGTACATCAATGAAGCTTTAGAGTTCAATTGTATGGCGTTTAAAGAGTGAATAATACTCAATACAACTCTATGGTCACTCATAAAAAACTCATGACTGGTATGTATTGAGATAGAGTCTATGTTGATTGTGAACATTAAATCAAGTGTATTATTCCCTCTGGTTGGTCTTCGGACCTGTTGAACCCATCCACAAATCTCTAATGTTTCAACTAGCTTGTTATATCGACCTGGTACCGGAGTCAAGCCCCATGTAATTTTTGGCAGATTAAAATCACCTCCGATGATTTTAAAAGCATGCGGTTGGTGCGAAGCAATGGAAATATGTTTGTTAGTAATTTGTTAAACTTAGTATCCGCATGAGGTGGTCTATATGTGCATCCCACAAGTAAATAATTTTGGGATCCACAGTTTACAGTAACCCAAGTGGAGTCGTCTATAGCATCAAGGGATTTATCCTCAAATTTGCACGCTTGAATGTCTGAACGGACATAGATAATTGTACTGCCTCCTATTCCATAACATCTATCGGTTCTAAAGAAAACGTAGTTATCTACATTCAAGGAATGATCGGATATAGATGAACTACACCACGTTTCCGTAATAAATACCATGGTTGGATTTACAAGGAATAAAAGAGTTTTAAAATGAATAATTTTATTAGACAGAGAGCAGGCATTGAACGAAAGAATAAGAAACTCAGAGTCATCATAGTGAAGCAGGTTAGAGCATAAATCGCAATTGGTAGTTCCATGAATACTCATAGGATTAGCTAAGGTAAGAGTCGTGTTGCGAGGAGAAATACATTCAACCACTTTGTCATCATCTTCTACCTAAACTTATGTAATATACGTAATACACGCTCAAATCAAGGTCGCGATTATATCAGAATCCCTTTTAAGTCTGTTCAACAATTGTAAACCCATCAAATTCTTCTATCACACAAACCGATTCACCACTCTGTGAAAATTCTGTTTTATAATCTTGCCGATTTGTTCTTTTCAATAGTACTACGAAGTCACCATCTAATTTTTCAATCGATGTTGTAAATTGGTGGTTATGCCTGAAAAATAGCATGAGTGCGCTGTATAAAAGATGAGTTTTTATGGGAAGAAAGAATGCTCTATGTTACTGATGATGACTAGCGAGTAAATCTGAAATAGGTAAACTTTGTTCGGTTATCAAACGGAAGTGAAAACCAGGTTAGATAAATACCTTATGTCTCCCGCTACATAGGATGTTGATAACTGGCTAGCCTTTTATCTGAACAGTTTGTCATTACCAGGAGGTGCTGAAATTACGAAAGAAAACAGTAGTAACGATAAATATGCAGGCACTACAGATAAGTTATTGATACTTCGCGGATAAAATTTGGAAAAGATGGGTAAGAGGATACTTACCACTCATGGAAAACCGTTAAAACATTCGGTGAAGCGTCGCGGCTTTGTGAAAGGTGATTTGGTGGCTATTGTGCTGAGGTTGATGGCCTATAGGAGCCGACAAACTTTATAAGAACGTTAATGGTCATAGGACTGCGGAAGTAGCGACGCTGAAAAAGGATAGTGTTACTAAAACAGATATCTGTACACTCTGTTCTACTGAAGACTACAACTGATGAATAGCACCATAATGTAAGAGGGGAGGGTAAGCATGATGATGTAGATCCTGCCAATCCTTCCGAACACGCTGTCACTAGGATGAACTACAATTGTGTCTGAGAAACTTTTGTGTTACTCGGTGAGATTTTTGGTGTTGGCTTGTCAATTGTTGTCTTTGTAAATGTGCTTTTCTTAAAAATCCTCTGAATATATTTAATATGACAAAAACCCTTTGTTCATCCCCTCATATTCAAGGTTTATACGATTTATTTAAGTAGTTTGCTTTTGAATTTTCATGGCATTGTTATTGCCTGTTTTATCAGCAGTGTTAGTCAGCTTAGTGTGTACTTTGTTCTAGTGAGATTGTACGAACTGCATTCAACGTGTTTCAATTGACCTCCAGAATTCGCGGCAATGGTATAGAATTTTCGGTTTTACATTGGTGAAGCTTGAAATAGATGAATCGTACCACTGTATGACGGATCACTACCAAAAACAATTTGTCAAGTTTAGCCAGTCCAAACTTCTGGAAAGTAAATGTGCGAAAATTTAGAAATACAGAATCGTTAATAGAGAAATATTTCCGGGAGAATGTTTTTAAAGTTATTGGCAATCTGCATTTAAGAATCACCAAAATATACCCAAACTGGACAACATTGTTGAAACCATGAATCTCTCTTCCATGGTCCACAAAGAAGGAATGTATGAAAAATATTAAGTTACTGGAGAAGGATGCAGGGAAGTTGAGAAACCAATACCCCAATATACTTATGCTCCAACCCTACGTACGTCAAGAAAAAGGTACAAGTATGCTATGAAGGAGCGAATGTTACGAGTTTTTACAAGACATTAGAAGAATTGTTTGTCTATATTTCATTGCCTAAGTGCTAGACACTTGGATTACTGTGTATATATGTTTTCTTGTAAACTTTTGTCGGATGTCTATAAAGTTACTCTGTATAACTGTCCTTGCGTTACGACTAATTTTGTGTTCAGTCTTCCAATACTTATGGTGTAGTTATATGCCTGTTATATTCACCATCTGTGCTGCCTGTGATGTCAGGTAATTAGTTTTTGTTATCACACGAATTTCTTATCATGGACTGAACAGAACGGCAGAAGTTTATCTCATTATTATGCCTTTGTTTAATCATGGCTATCTGGCGAGTGACAGCACGAGTTTAGATAAATAGCAAAAAGGACTTACTCACTAATCCCCGTCGTTATCCCATTTTCATGAAGTTATTAGTCAAATAAAGACTACTATGCCATTGGTTAGCGGAAAGCCATTGTCTTTGTACAAGTACTGTGTGTGAATTTAACGCCATGACCTTCAAGCTAAATCAGTTTTGCTTGAAGAATAACTGTTTAGGCTCTATCACCCGATCGAAACGAAAACAAAATATTCGGGCAAATGACGACTATTAATTTTGTTATAATTTGAATGTACATTATTACCTTGTAGAATTATAGAAAGTTCCATTATCAGTACATTTATGTCTGCCACCATAAAGATAAACTCAGTCTCAAAGTCGTTGATTTGTGATGATGTGAATACCTCATCTAGAGGATTTTGCGTGAAAGTCAAATCAGTATCTATACTGACTCATCCTACGCGACAGTCAGAAATGTGATGTTAAGCAAATATGATGAGCACATTTCAGCAAGGGAAAAATTAATATATTTAAAATGGAAAATTATGGGTTATACAGAATGACCACGCCTTCATGGCCGAGCCATACCGCACTGATCAATTGCACAGACTGAACCAATTTTGATAACAGAATTTAAAATGTTTAGGGTTGAAGACATACTGCATGAAATGGATTTGGACAATAACGGTTCGCAAGTATGTTTAAACAGGTTATCCCGAAAACAAGCAGGGAGGAAGGCATTGATGAGTGGAAATATGTATATTTGATGTTAAAAAGATGTAATATTAATGGTGGCTGTCTGGAATAGGCAGGTGGTTCGAGTATGATTGGGATATTGTATGGTACCGATGCTTGATTGAATACCTTCAGACAGTGGTCATAATCAAGAACTTTTCTCTTCATCAATCCAATTTAGCCGGGCTGAAAAATAAACAAACAAATGTATGAGTTTTATGTAAAGCGACTTTCGCATGAACTTTGAAAGCTTATTGAGGGTCAAAACGACATGGTAGTGTAGCGGTAAATAAATCCTCAAAATCAATAGCTATTAAAGTCTTCGACATTTGATGCTGTATGTATTATTTTTAATGGACTCACTTAGATAAAGGCACTTGATCACGCATCCATACCAAGTCACTAGTGGATACGTCGTTTTACACACTCCTTTCAACTACCAGCTAGCTCAGACCAAACATACAGATAGCCCTCCAAACATATCTGCAAACTATTTCATTTCTGACTTGACTGGGTTGGCATACTTTGATCATAAAGGAGGTCACGGTTAAGACGTTGTCTAACTTCAAATACACTTGACATCTTCAGTAGTCCACCATTTTATGTTGACCCATTAATTCAGTAGCCCGTTGATCTGACCCCGATTCACATGAATGAATGAATATTTCGCGAGTATAAATCCTCCGTTTATTTCCTATTTACTACACCATGACTAAACCAGTTCGAAATACCGAATGATATCAAGCGAAATACGGATTTATCAGGATGAATTTAATTCAGACATTCGTTTACTTAAACAGATATTGAAATAGGAAGAGGAAAAGGGAGGGAAGAAGGTAAGACAGGAGTTTGGCTCCGTTTGATAAAATGAAACAAACTTTTTATGGTTAAAAAAATCAGCTAACGACTTTAGAAAGATCTGTCTTTCATCTTTACGGATTCGTGACTTGATCATAGGTTTGAGTCCGTAGAAAGTTCTCTATAAGCCCCCTGGAGGAATTCAGACGGAACATTTTGACGTGTATGTCACAGACTATTGAGGTGATATAGACTGACCAGGGTATGAACTAGTTTTGATTGTTATTGAAATTAAGAACACGGGATATATTAGAAATCTAAATCCATGGACAATACCCCTATCATTTTTGAAAGCATCATCCGTCCCTCTTCCAGAATTATCTTTTGTGACTGTTGCACACAAGTCCATGGAGTAATAGCCGCTAGTGTTGCCAAATGGTCCATTTTTCACAAAGACAAATAAACAAGATCTACTGAAGTGTAATTTCATCCACCTATAGTATCAGAAAGAGAAATATCTTAAGTGTCACCAAATGTATAATAAACACTGTGAACCTTTGAGCTCTTCATCATATAAAATTAAGTAATCACTGGTTAGGACAACTTTTATTTCAAGTTGTTCAAATTAACCAATTGTTTAACGTTCTGTAGATTCAGCTCCAATCAATGAGAAGGTCACATCGTCTCTTGTTTTATTCGCTCCTAGTATACTAGAAATTCTATTAGTGAAGAAATGAACTAAAGCTATGCTTGTGATTAATATTATGATTCACGAAATTTACAATGGAATATATATTCCTATCTTACCCACCGAACCTTACTCGTTCTCTTCAAATTTATAAAATATGCTCACTTGTTTGTATAATTTTCATCACTGTCAGACTTTGTTGTTGCGCTACAAACAATCAAACTATACCAAAACAAAGTGTTCCAATCACACCTGAGCTATCTGACTTATCTCATAACAAAAGAAAAGCACTGTATACTCCATATTGGGCTGTAGAAATCAAAGGAGGTGAAAAGGCTGCGCGTGCTATAGCCGAAAAATACGGATTTCTATATCTTGGAGAGGTAAGTGGTAACCACGTTATGGGCTATCAACACCGAGAAAAATTGTGCAATTTATTTTAAGTTGTAGGCAAAAAATTTTTTCATGTGCATATGATTAACATCCGGCAGCTTTTGTACGATATACATGAGCAGATTTATGTTACAGGTGAAGAAATGTCCATGGGCTCGATAAATTTCTATTCAGAATCTTGGCTATCCATACATCCAAGCTTTTTTATAAATACGAAATGACTTCGTAATGTGTTCATCGAAAAAGTCTTCAGTCAACTAAAAAATTATAATCTCTTCTGGGAAAACCGGCTTTTAATTGTAGGTTGGATTTTCCACTACCTATCCCACTCAGATCATACTCAATGGGCCTGTTTTGTTTGATGTATAAGAGTTTAATCGTGAATCCACTACATCGTCTTAAAACATAGTCCTTCATATAAAGCTCTGTGTAAAGACTTCTTTATTTGACGTAGTTTAGAAAATATGAAACTCCTTATACTGGGTTTAGAAACAGTAGGGAGGTGTTGCAAATGTGTTAGTAAACCAAGAACTGAATCCTATTGAAACCCCAACAACATACCCAATAAATTCCGGTAGCTTTTCTCTTATCAGTCAAAATGGGAATGACAAGCGATTACACAGACGGGTGTAAACTAGGATTTTTTTTCATTCCGTCTCCTTGGGACAAGCATTAGTTGTCTAGCAGATCGTATACATTTTTATTATTAATTTACTTTTGTTTGTAAAATTAATGTTTTCAAGTTGTATATATATATATATATATATATATATATATATATATATATATATATATATATATATCACAAAACGTAGTTATCTTCTGAAAACGGCGTCGTCATTATAATCATGAGGAATTTTTTACGAAATTAATCCTTGGGTTTTAGGAAATCTTACAAACAGCTGTTTGTAAGTGCATTTTGGTTACAATAGTCGGCGTTTATTTTATTAGTACTATGATCCAACAGCATATTAACAAGGATTTTAGTATTAAAATTTCATTTTTCATTTTATTTAATGTACTCGTTCTTAACTTTAAAATTTATTATCATGGTGCTTTGACTTCATTTCTTGTTGAATTTCATCAATAGTTTAGGTCTAAGGAAGCAAGTATTGTTTTATGTGTCAATTAATAGTTGCAAATATGTTTGAACATAACTTTTCGTTTGCCGTAATTCTGTTACAGTGATGATGAACAATTACTCACGCTTGTTTGTTCGAAAATCTCCTAACCCAAAAAGTTTGTTAAGTGTATCTCGTCGAATCACCCAGTCCAGAGCATATCACCCGTCGTTGCATCCCTGCTGCATTATGTTAAATCATAGGTAGAGAATATGAAAAGACATAGCTACTTCAGTTAGTTACGTCCTAGTGTAATTGAGGTTTTCTAAATACCTAATAAATGGTGCCTAGTGTAAATCGACTAGTGAAGGTTTGACTCATAGGCTTAGGGTAGTGCTGTCAGCTTTATGTTTCGGTACTAGCGTCCCAGGATCCCAGGATAAACGCGTACAGAACTTCAGATTACTTACTCTGACGGTAGTAGGCGACCAAGTCACACATAAATCGCTTACCTCTTCGAAGTCCCGAAGTTAATGTGCATCACTGGTTTTTAATCAGTGTTTATCAGTTCTCTTAGGTAGATTCTCTCCTAATGACTCGAACACTGAAGACTTGTGTTATCTCTCACTATTTTATAACATGTCACTGCCAAGTGGAGACAGTGTTAAAGACTAAAGTTAAGATGATCATTTAAGGTGTCAGACTTGTCGTGTTCTGATCACGAGAATGGTCGGTAATTTCTAGATCTTCACATAATATGACATGCACACACATACCCACCGTTATATTTATTCCTTTTTTATTTTTAGGCATTAAGGGAATCAATCTGATCAGATTGTTCAGCTATCAATTTCAAGCTCCTTTACCCGAAACAGGTGTACTATAATAAGTTAATGTCAAAATGAAAAGATTAGAGGGACAAAATAAAGTATTAGGCCAGTGAAACTTCTTATACGCTTTTAGTAAATTGTTCATGATCAAATCTAGTTTCGCTAGTCTTATATAATCTAAAATTGAACATTTAGAAGTGAAATGAGTAACATTTTATTCCCTATTATAGTCTTTTAAGCTCTTGAATGTTGTCTTTTATTATCCTAGTGAAATCAAAAACTAGTTTTAATAGTTCTGACAAATAGCGGTAGTATTACATAAATTAGTTTTATTTCCTTTGGCTCATGTTGTCTAGTCTGATTAAATATTTGTCTAGTGATGTGACTTAGTGATCAAAGCAGTCATCTTTCAATCACCAGATTCCGAGTTCACACCGTACTCAACTTACATTGGTTTCGGAATCTCAGTAACATAACCAGGTCTTGTAGATAACTGTGTTTCAAAGCTCAATGCACAAACTTATTATTAGTTGTCTGATTACATATAATCAAAGCTGTAGTCAATTAGCCTAATTTCTGGGTAGGGTAATCCTACTATTTTACTTACATATTTGCAATATGAATTGTATGCTATGTAGTGATATTTGGCCATATCATTTGGAAAGCTGTAAATGTTATCATATACTTTGGTTCAATTTTTAATCGTCTTCTAAATTTATTCTTATAAAGCAACATCTATCATTATATTTTATGTAGCAACTATTGGTTGTGGTCATTTATTTTTTGTCTATGTTTTTATTTTAGATTTTACCTGGAATTTATCATTTCAAGCATAATCGTATTTCCAAAAGATCTTTGAGACAAAACAATTATTATCATGATCAATTAGCTAATGATGAACAGGTAGATTTAGTTTTAGTGTTCTAGATTGATGAAACTATTTTTGTTGTGTTCATTTGTTTGTCCATATGAATGCTTACTTTTCCGATATGGCAAAAATTATCGATCGAATTTAAATCATTATTCAACGGAATCTTTTGATGCTATAAATATTTAGTACTAAGAAATAAATAAAGTATATCGTTCTCTAAGACATGAAGTTTATTGGGAATTCGTAATTAACTCCGTAGAAAGTAAATTTTGGAGTTAATTATCACTGAAGACGTTAACTAGAGAAGGATTAAACAGATTTCGTCATAATTTGGCTCGATATTGCACATTACTAGAAAGTTTCGAAATGTGACTAAACACCAGTCTAGTAATACTCGGTATTTTCTATCTGAATTCATCTACTAGGGAAAATAAACTCCACAAATTTCCAGAACTTGAAAAAATAATTAACCTAATATCATCAGGGAATGGGAACTGCTGAGCATAATATTTTTATTCAACTGCAGTAACAATTATCAAAACTTAAGACATAAATGGGTTTTTCTTATTTTTTATTAGTCGTTTAGGAATTAAATTACAATGGCTTCAGAATAATACATTTCTGTCTTCATAGTTTAACAAATGTAAACGCAAATTGTTCGTATTGAGATATTTCTCATAATTATGTGATCAAGGCTAATAATTGTGAACCAGATTTAAGGCCTATGCAAGTGGGAAAATACCTATAAAATTAAAAAAAACTCGTTTAAGTTTTTTGTCACATGTCGCGAAATCTTACCTAAAAGAGTGTATTCCAAAAAGGGTTTCTTCTGTACATACTTCGCCTCTTAGAATTTCACAAATCTTGAATTGTGTACAAAGTGCGCTGATAATAAAAACAATAGTTTAAGAAGAAAAAAATACCATCTCATAAAACTTTGAGGTATTTGTTATATAAATAGACCTAATAAGGTACGATCAAGACAAAAATTATCTTTCATTTTTAGAAATGATAAAGTATATGAATTTATTATGTTTAGTGTTCTACTGAGAAACACGGATGTCCTGGTAGGATAAGACTTTCAGTTAGTTAAAAATGAGCCATGTAGCTTATGTCGTTAATAATAGTTACTTTATTTGTAATTGTATTACTGAAGCCAGTTTACTAATTATAGATTCCGATCATATTTAACTTGATACCAAATGGGAAGTGATAGTTCTGTTAAGTTTTTAATTTACTTTAGATGAAACACTATGTATTATGATTAGAGTATACAATATTATTTATTTCTGTTTAACGATATCAAAGATTCAGTTAGAAATATTGGACGATATATACCAGATGAATTTACACCTTACTTTATTTTGTACCAAAATTTATCCATTCTTTCTAACAATTTAACGTTTGTCTCCACAAAGTGTTATAAATTTAAAGTCTACTCTCTCTTCTCTCCTATAAACTCCATCTGCATACCTATGAGGACTTGCTAAGTACAGAAGTACTAGTATAAATACAGTTGTTGCTAAGAGTATATATGACACTGTTGACTTAGTGGCTTTGCATATGCTAGTTAATGAGCATCAATTATGAGCTCAACATTTCTCACTGGTACCTTTGGACTTTTCTGCACTATAGGTATGGCTTTTTAATATAAATTTAACTATGCTCACTGGCAGATTTGCAAATAGCACTATCCATTTTAATATTTCTCATACGTGATTGGTCTTTATGTAGTCCGTCTTTAATATCTATATTTCGGGAGGAAGTTTATTGATTCTGCAGGTTTAATCTCTTATTAAACTGCATATATAGTGTTCAGTAATTTATATAATTGTGTTGGATATGCTCAGTGATTTTAAATCTGTTCGCAAGTGTTACTAGTTATTTTAAAATTTATGGCAGCTTTGAATGGAGAAAATGTCCTTTGTTTATAATAAGCCAATACGAAAAACCTTTGCTAGTTACAAAATAAGGGTTTCGCCTTATGAATCATGTTGACGTAATAGATGTGTTGTGTCTTTGGCATTAGTTTCTAATAGGTGATTTATAATTATCTTTGTGGGTAAATTATACAGATTATGAATCCATCTGGTATTGGGATATCGGAAAAACACTAACCATCGTTATTCATAAAAAGTAAAAGTCGTGTTAATAATGCATGTTCAACGTAGAAATGATACAATTTCAATTTTTTGTAGCCAATAAAAATCATGTTGTAGTATACAACACTCATTGAGAAGTCTTGTTTTAATAGTGTTCATCATAATAGACTTGTTCATTCTGGTTGGCGATTTTTAGCAAGGTTGTTTACTACAGATTGGGGTTGCTGACCCCATGCCTAACCCTCCTCCTTTACCCGGGCTTGGGACCAGCAGTAGCCCTAGATGAGCTGCACGTAGAGTTAGAGCTACAGGACAGAGTTCATTGGAGCATACTGGTGGGTAGTCTATGCTCCTCCACGAGGGGTAACAGGCTTAAGTAAGTATAATAGACTTGTCATTCTGATCAACATTCAAATCAACACAAGACGAACTTAGCATATATTATCAACTACTTCATGAAATATATAAACTAATATATAGTATTTTATTAACCAAGTAGGGATTTAAGTACACAGTTTTGAAGTACACTCGTAGTTTGTCCATTAATACTGTTCGTCTTCACAAACTGAAGTCAACGGGGTGGGGTTCGAAATTGTGTCTTAAAAGTTGGAAGACAGGTACTTTAACCACTAATGAATCTCTCCACAAGACTACATTAAGGAATATTTGTCTGTGTTTTGTCCTGATACATCTTGTTCTTTGCACGCTTAGACACCGAATTCCTAACCACTTCCTAGTCTCCAGAAGTACTTTAATCGTGAACAGAAAACCGTGATAAGTTTAGAGGAAGTTTATAGGATTACGTAGTCTAGGGATTTTATAAGATTTTGGAACCCATTGAAACTGCCGACAACTCCAGCAACTGGCCAATCAGGATAAAGAAAACACGATTAACCAGTTTCTAGATTTTCTTGGTAGTTTCAAAAGCCCTCTGATTGGTCGACGTATTTTCTCCGTTCCTCCTGGCTTTTGAAGGTTTTTCCGAACGATTCTCGGATAGTTATAACAGTCCATAATTACAAAAGGTATCTTTGAGTGGTCTAAATATACTATTTAGGACTCCAAACTAATTTAATCTCACGCATTTTATGATTAATTTGACTGATACTGCTCTGTTCTACAGTATCTCTTTGCAATACTTTTAGATTATGACTTTCATACTATGAGTTTATCTGGTTGTAAAAAGTTCACTTAGACTATTTATAATTAATGCTACACTACAATCTGTTCTTCTTCAATAGTATAAAATATGTTTTTATTTTTTATTCCTGACTCATGTTGGTTTCATTTTTACTGATCAATATTTTTTGGTTAACATCTTAGAGTAGTGAGAATTTTCATATTCAGCTTCGTTGCTTTTATTGACAGTAAGCTCGTAGCAAAAAGTGGCTTCTGTTTAAATACGATTAATATATACATTTCTTTGAAAATAGTGAAAAACCAACTAATGATAAGATATTGAAAGTTGTAAAATAATAATGCAAATGGAACGTTTGCAATCGCACATACACACTGATGCTGATAATACTTATAACTAGGATTAAAAGTAAGCATTGTATTGTTAACCCATTCATATATATATATATATATATATTACAGTCTGTTTTTAGAATGTTGCTAAACGATAAATTTAAATTTATTTAACTTACTGCTGTGTTACCATTGTCTTCTTTCACCTACTTATTAAGAAATATTGTTTTTTTTTTTAAATTGCCGCCAATTTTTGGGTTTTATTTACAATATCGAAAAAGATAATGCCCTTTTTTATTTATGTAGTGAAAGAAAGTAGAAACAAAGACTACATGAAGTGTTACCGGTTGTTATTAGTATACTTTCTAAGTTATTTCCGACATAAATGTACAAATAAACATTCATTTCCTTAATAATTTTACAGCTTTTAATTCATAGTCTTTTCATAATATCAATTCAAACTCAAAAGAATTGAACAAATGTTGATATATATATTTAAACAACAGTGATATCAGGTCTATTTCTTATAGAATGTGTTTTTTAAAAATTAATATTAATATGATTGTAATTATAATCCTCTTTTTATACATTGTATTTGAGTATATAATTAGTTGGTTATATTTGTCAGTCATTGTTATTATTTTCCTTTTAATGTTTCATTATTAGTCACTTATAAAGAAATGCTATATAGAAATTGTTCATTCGGATTGATTTTCATTGACCAGTTAGCTGAACTTAACTAAATACTCACTACATCATATATTTTATTCACAACTTAATTGATTAATGAAACAAAATATAAAGTTAACAAAAAAAAGATAAAACTAAGAGGGTAAACTTGGGAGAGAGAGAGAAAAAAAAAGTAGAGAAAAGGTGGAGTCGATATGTATCTACAATATGATTTACAACCAGATAAAAAATTAATATATTATACTACTGAGATAAAGTGTTAGTCTTAATGTCCAAATTGATGTTGTTTTAGAGTCCAAGATCCTTTTTTTTCTAGTTATTCCATGAATAAGTTTGACAATTCATAAGTTTCTTTCGCTCTGCTCTTAAATCAGTTAAAGTTCATGCAAGAGGCTTCTGTTGAGATTTAAAAGATAATTAATGCCAACTAATAACAAGTAAACAGAGATAAAATAGTGAAGCATTGCAATAGAAACATAGCATTTTATACTGCAAAATAGTTCATAACACAGTATGTAAAAAATATTTTCACACTGAAATTAACAAGTGGTACAAAATGATTAGGCAAGTATTCACATTTCACTAACTGTTTGAATGAACATAAAATTTTAAGGCTAATTAATTACAAAACTGTCCAAATCTGGGTACTTCTTAAAATGTAAAATCTATATAATCAAATTGTAGTATTATTAATTACTGTTCATGTCATTATAATTTCACAATGTTATTGATCAAATGTTTATTTGTAATATATGTCAGTACAGAAAGAGAATTCAGTTTGATTGTCAGAAATTGTAGTGAACAAAAAATCATTAATTATAAACTGATTATGGATGACCTGAATTATGTTGTAAAATGACAGGCCGATGTGAAAGTATTTGAAATGGGAAATGTTGAACAAAATTGTGCCCTTATTCATTAATGTCAACATATGAAGAGTTGTCACATATGAAAAAAAGTTTGTGTTCTTTGACAAAGATCACACATACATTCAACTTTCTTTTTGTGCAATTAAAAATAGGTCTTTTTTATTTTTTTCAACTCCTAACAACAATGATGGTTATCCAGAAAGTATTGTTTAATGAGAATCGCATACTGCTAATTATCTTTTAAATCTCAGTAGAAGTTTCTTGTATAAATTTAAGAGATATATCGTATAATAGCTATTCCGCAATCATTAGTTCCTTTTATCCTACTAACTGATTGCTATTTAATTCATAAATTATTTTCAAGCTGGATGTGTTGGATTTTCTGAGGTTTTTCATGGTCCTCCTGGACAACATCGTAAGTACATATTTTAAGAAAGTGAATATCTCCAGCATTCATTAGCATCTTTACCTGTTGACCTGCAACTTAGTTTTACATAACTATGTGATCGTTGTTTGTATGTTCGTTTTGATTGTTTGTTCATCGTTTTTCTTACTAGCTAATAGATGTCTATGGACTAATGTTTGATCGGAGCACCAGGCTTCTAAGGATTCTTTGATTTAGGTTTAAGGCGGTTACTTTGTTTGTCGTTGTGTCTTTTCGTTTACGTAGTACTTCAACGATTTCATAGGCTTGTGGGCTACACCTATTCCTAGGGGCCTTAACAACCCGTTTGTGACCTCGGGTTCGCTATTCATGCAGATTGATGTTGTCTGTTTGCTGACTTTTGCTGTTGATTTTGTGTATGATGGTCGTCTTAATAAACGTTTGTTCGATTTTTGTGGACATCTATTCTTCAGAAAAACGTCCATTAGGTATTTCCTTTTACTTCTCCGAGTAAAAGCGGTGTTGCAGTGTGTATTCACTTCATGTTAAACAGATAATCAAATAATTATTTGTATTACATATAGTTATTTATGTTTTTTTACAAAAAAACTTTTCTGTGTGAGTTATCCTAAAAAGTATACCTTAAATCTATTAATTTTATTTTACGATATTTCACCACAGAAACATACCTACTACAGTTGTACATATTGAGAAAATTAACTATTAGTTAAATACAGTTTCTTAGTCTTTACAATTAATTGATCACTTGGTAGTGACCAATGTCATGTGTTTTAGGTCCCTTAAGATTTTAGGTACACTTTGCTGATGAGTACCAAATAGCACGAAACCTAGATCCAGGGTTTCCTGTCGGCTACCTCCAATAACCACTTAACGTTTCCTAGTCTGAATTTCAGATTACATTTATTATATTGGTGTTGAATATATGAATTGGATGTTGTAATTTGAACAAGTGAAATGATGAACCGTTTAAAATTTGTTGCTGTAACCACTAGAATCTGAAGCTTCTTACTCTTAGACAAATGAAAAAAGACACCAAGAGGAAAAATGAAAACTATGAGAAAAGATTTCCTTGCCTTTTATCACTTTTTTTTTCATTTCTTATTTATGTTGTCTACGAAATATTCTATCGAGAATAGTTTTAATTGAATTCGGCTTGTGCTTTTTCTTCCACTTTTGTCTCATTCAGAATTTTCTAGAAAGTTAAAAATGGGTTTCTGAAATCACACAATCATTTTGTCTTTGTATGCTCTATATTTGCTAGTTGAATGCAATGGATATTTGATTACAGCGATAATTATTTTATAAATATGAGGTAGATTTGTATTTCACTAGTAAGGTGTTTTTTCAAAATGTAATTAGACTGTTTCTTATCGTTATGTTGGTTGGTTTAACCAATGAAATTTCGTCGCCATATTAGACAAGATCGTCAGCGTAAACCTTGTCTCTTCTAATATTAAAAAAATCCGATTTACTAATCAATTAATATGTTGAGGTTGTATAGGTCTTATAAACTATATAAGGAATAACGAATACGTGATTAGAGAATGAATTTTCTCTTTGGAATTGTTTTATTTTTCAAAGGAAAATGAAACTTCTAAAAATATACATAAATCGAATAAGTATGAAGCAAAATTTAAAAAGCCCTCTCAAATTAAGTTGATGTTAGGCTAAAATGAAGTAATTGAACAAAAATCTTATTGGTTTGGTGAGCCATGCTATTTGTATATGGATTCATTTGTTTACCAGGTTGTTTAATAATATCATTATTCATATTATTAAGTATAGTAAGTTTTTGGAGATTTTCAAATATTTTGAAGGTAGCTTATCAACAAGTGATATTAGATTACTACGTGGGTGTTCATTCATCAGGTAGGGTCTTTAATACGTGCTACTGAGAGATCTCATGCAGAAACAATACGATCATTCAATGCCCTTTGGTTTTCCGTGATTCTCTAGCTTGCTTCAGTTCATGACATGACATTGATTTGTTCAAACCTGTTTTTTGATTGGTCACATAATATTCTTGTTGTTCCATTGTACTATTTAAACTTGGATTAATTTTGATTTGGTTATTCATTCTCTGAAGAATTGACTTACACTGAGTCACGAAACGTCAGAAAATTTAATTTTTCTACTCATTGGGATATTACAAATATATTAATTAATTTATAACAATCTAACCAATGCTCAGTTTATTAGAAATTATCAGGTCAAACCTTGATAATGATACTTACATGATAAGAATAGTTTCTAAAGTATTATCATATTCATCAAATATTTTAAATAAATATTTTGAATTACAACAGAAGGCAGGTGACGTTCGTGATTCATTTAAAAACTGAGTGATTTGGCAACATAATACATACTGTATATTTGATGCGGAATGGTTGTAGATAATAATAAGCAGGGTTTGAATCTAGGTTTCAAGCTTTTTAACATTCATCAGAAAAGAATATCCACTGTCTTAAAGTGGACGATGTTGTTTTGGATATCAGTACTACCAATAAATTAAAAAGTGTCATGAACAGAATATTTAGATACGTGCCTCCTAACTGGTTTCAATTTTTCCGTCAACCATCGGGCGATTCTGTGGTGTGGCGAATTCGACATATCCAAAATAGGTCGTAACGGTGAACCAGGTTAATGTACTTTCGGTAATCCATATAAGCGCGGGATGACAGAACCCACCGAACGTATATGATCATACAAGTCTGGGGTTATTGTCCTTTTGTTCTTTAGATTTTTAACATTAGTTATTTTTCAATTTGCGGTGTTTTGTCTACTTTAGTTTTGGAAAATTTATTACTAAATATTCTGTTCATGATACTTTTCAATTTATTGAAAGTATTAAGGACGCTAGTACTTCCGGAAAATTCATAATCTCGCTTGACGTTAGCTCTCTGCTCATCAGTGTATTTTTAACCGAGACTTTATGTTATATATGTGGGTATATTGATTCTAATGTCATAGATCTGGGTCTGCCGACTGGCCACTTGAAAGAACTATTGTTACGCTGTACCTTTAATGTCCAGTTCAGTTTCAACAATGAAATATATAGACAAAGGGATGGGGTCTCCATTGGGTCCAATCTTAGCAGACTGTTTTATAACAAAGCTGGAAAACAACCAACTTCGATTATCAATCGATTTAATCTATATGTAAGACATACAGATGACATATTGGTCATTTGTGACGCGAATCGAATTAGTAGATGTTTTACTTTCCTTCAACACATGTTGCCCTTCCATAGACTTAATGTTAGAAAGTGAGCTAGGTCAGTCAATCTCTTTTCTCGATGTGCGTCTGACGAGGAGGAGTGATGATTCCTTAAAAATATCCATTTTTAGAAAAAAAAACATGAGATGGCCAGCTGACCAACTTCTATATCTGGGTTCCTTTAAAAAGAAAGAGGAATCTTATTCACTCTTCATATTACTGAATACATCGGATATGTATTACAGAATGTATTGGCGAAGAACTCGCATTCCTCAGGAAAACTCGCGTAAAACGACTATCCAAGCCTCTTCTTAGAGAAGAAGATAAAGAGATACCTTTATATAAACCAAAGGTGACCGAACATCTGATGTAACTAAAAATCGGTTAGCAGCAGCGATAAAAAGAACATTTTACGCTGCACAACTGCGAATAACGTTCACTAATAGGAACTTGTTTTCTGCATTCATAAACGATAAGCTTCCCCGTCTGATCGTTTCCATGTGCACATACTAGCTCACCTGCTGTTGTGGAGCAAGGCACATTGGCCGTAGCCAGCGCTCTCTTTCAACTCTTATTCGGCAATAAGTCCTAGTGCGATTCCACAAGGGTGATAGGAAAGCACTTAGAAGTTCTGTTCTTGAGCATCTAATCGACTCTTATCATTCCGCTGATCCACAAGTTGATTTTAATGTTGTGTATACTATTCGTCCAAATTTGCCTCGATTTCTTCGTATCCAACTCCTTAAAATAGCAGAAGCTCTTACCATCCATGAGCTCAATCCTGAATTGCACGTACAATGAAATACGTCCTATCGTTATCGTTGCCTTCACCTTAATCTATTATTGTTATCATTACCGCATTTCTCTCTTTACTTATACCTCAGATTCTCATGATTTTGTTCATGATATCACTTGATTTATTTTTTTTCACATCTATTACCTGTAATTACTCTTAATTACCTTCATTTATTGTAACAAAAACGTTTTAATCATCTTACTGCATTTACATTATAATTCGTTACTAACTTATTATCTGTATTGTTATTGCTCATGTTACATAATCTAGTATCACGATCTTTCGATTGCATCACCATGTTTTATCCTTGTTCATATTTGCTCACGAAACTAGTATTTTAACTTTAAAAAATTCATATATATACGATTGTACAACTTGATAATAAATTCGTTGAAAACAGATCCCTTCTCTGAACATTGTGTTTTTAATGTTTAAATTGGAATCATATGTCAATTATCTAGAACTTCATAAAATTTGATTTCCGAAACTATTCACAAATAATAAAGGTTTTGGATGCTTATTCTCAGGTTATAAAGTTGAAGAAAAGTATAAAAAAAGAGAATTGAATTTAAGTTTCTTTCCTGTAATTGTTTTTTTAAAGGCTTGAAGTGAGGTAATTGTCAAAGCATGATTATTGGTTAAAGTTATGTAAATTAGTTTCTAGATAATCATTGTATATTGCCTATTTCCTGTTTTGATGTATATGATTAAATTAACTGATTCAGTTTGTCCTTTAGAATAATCCGGGATAAAAGGAAAAAAAATTTATAGTACTGGACACTATGTACCAATTATCATTTATCCATCTAACCTTCAATTATTGATTATTTCCGTTTCAATGCAACATACTTCCTATTATTTAATTTGGTAACCTTGATAGTATGATTACAGTAAAATGAATTCGTTGAATGAATAGAATTTTCAAAGTTTTAGTTATTAATTCTGTTACTTGTTTATAAGACGAAATGACATTGTATAATTCTAATCGTTTGACAAATCCGAAGAATTTTTCTTATTATAAAATCAACGTTTACTGTATATTACGATATCTTGTAAAATCATTTGCCTTGTTAACAATTTCTAGATTGCTTAATTATAATTTTTTTTAAAAAAAAAATAAATAAAAACAACCATAGAAATAATTCATGTCCTAAAATCAGGATATGTGTATAAATAACGTTCAACCTAGATTACATCATTCCAACACTTTACTTATAGTCTATCAAGTTGGTAAAATGCGTGATATCTGTTAGCTGCTGGATACAGATGATAAACATACTGTCACGTACGTCTTCATTGTTTAAGTATTTTTCTTTTAGTTTATATATATATATATATATATATATATATATATATATATATATATATATAGTATCTGCTAAGGGGTATTTCTACATCATGTTGAAGAATATGATTGCTTTCATATGAGTTACATTTCCAACTTATCCTTTTTTATAACCTCCATAAATTCAAAACAGCTATAGTCATGAAATATTCAAGAACACAGAATTTGTTGTTATACTTACCGATTCATTGCTTTATAGTGTTATTCTTTACCAAACTAAAAATAATCCTTATCTATTTTTGAGAAAATTAAGAAAAAAAGTCAATAACGTTACAATTTTCTCATTTGTTAACAGTCACATCAATCACGATAAAGTTGGTCAATTGATTCTACTTTCTATTCATTGAAAAACTTCCGTGCACTAACATCTATCCGTCATGAAGATGATATTGATAATAATAATAATTTTTATTCTTATTATATGTAGTTGTCACTTTTCTCTGTTTCTTCCTAATACCACAGAAATTTTATTTCTTTCTAAACTAAGTAAAATATGAAAACAATGTGACTACATATGTATGTTTGCAGTGTTGATTGTTTCTTTTTAAGTTAAATACATATTACTGTACCACACACCCATCATATACGTATATATATATATATATATATATATATATATATATATATATATATATATATATACATGGTATGACCGAAAGAGTTTACAGTAATGGTTGTTATGACTCTGAAGAATTAAAAACTTGTTCATTACACAATCCACATTTCATAAATGTTTGCTTTACAGATGCTTTAAGTTTATGAATAACGTTTGATAATAAGATGTAAATAATTCATTAGTATGTTAGGCTAGTATTTATTTTTGTAAGCCAGTTATACGCAGCTTAGAACCTGGCACATATGTATATCGGTTCAAGTTTCCATACCATATCAACAAAGTATGATAGGTAATAAAACGGAAAAGAATTAAAGGTCTATTTGATAGATAATTGAATATTTAATTATTGTGGATACAACTAGTTAGTAAACTTATTCTGAAAATGTGTTGGTTGTTCTCAAACCATGCGTAATCTTTTCTACATTTATTACTACTAACACTGTTATTGTTATTGCTTTTACTATCTTGACATTTGTCTTGATAATTTCTTTTTGCAGTGATGAAGGTGGTATGAGAGCCAACGCATATATTTACCAGATTCTACGTCACTTATGATTAACTGACTGAGACTGGATCTGTATGAGGGATTTAATACATTGAAAATATATTCTCTATAGTTCTATTAGCTGTAGTACCAACTGACGTATTACATAAAGTATAGATTAGTTATATCTTTGTCTTCTTTTAAGCTGTAAATTAACTTTTTCTCCATACATTTACATTAAAATGTCTTAAGCTAAATATATCAGTCCTTAAAGTTTCTTAGACTGATATACAATTTATTAAACTAGTTTTAATGTTTGTAATAATCTGTGAAACAAATTTATTGTTAACGAGAGATGATGATGTATCTTATCTTTCCGCTTAAATCATAATAAATGAAATAAGATTCGAATCTGAAGCATTCAAATTGCTTATTGTTCACCTTTGTCAAATCTAACATTAAATTAATGAATTCCATTTGTTTTCAAAAAATTTCATCAAGAGTCGATATCAATTGAATATCCAAATCAAAGTTGCTTACCAGCAGTTATTTTATCGGATTATAATTCTGTACAAAACTACAATTTATTTCTACCATACAATAATCCCCTCAAAGTTCTGAGAAAATTAGACTTCCATTTATTCCTTTGGCTTTATCAACTAACTTATTGAATTCACTCAATAGTGTGTGAGAAAAAAACTAAATTTTATAATAATTTGGTTTCAGTGGATCATTCTGCAATGGAATAATACACATAAATCTAATTATTTTTCTGTATTTATACACTATAGTTGGATTGGTAGAAAAAAAGTACCTACAATTTTTGATATTTCTAATACACATTTGTGTGTTCTTTAATTTTTAATCAGTAATATGCTCAAATTTTCTAATAAAGCTTGGAGTGATGATTCCAAGACATAGTGTCAGACCATGAAAACAATGACTGCTTGACTGGACCATATAGGTAGGTGCAGACTTCCTGGATAGGGTTCACATGATTATTATAACCATTGGTTTGAGACTGTGGTTGACGAAGCTTAAGATCTTTTGCAAGAGAGCAAGTGGATTCACTCACTTTTTTCTGGATCCTGATCTTCTAAGTTATCTTAAAAAACCATTGAACCACCGACGCCCAAATGCCCTGGTATGGCCGAGAGTGGGGTGGGCCCGCCCTCCCTCTCGAAATGCTCTCACACGGCCACGCGTATACAGCCTCTGCCAGGGAAGTCCTACTCATTGCCTTCTCGTGGCGGGGGTGTTGTTTACAAAAATGAGAGGACGAGAAGCGAATGTCCGGCGCTCTAACCGGATTCCAAACCAATCGTGCACATGGGCTCCAATATCCTGCGGGAACAAATGGCGTATGAACCAATTGTTGGTCACAGGCTACCATGGGACTGCATCTCCTCACGATGCTCCATTGCCTTGTGGATCAGACCTTTAGGTTAAAGGCTCGGGGTGTGGCCCCCTAAGAAAACCACCTGCTTCAGTCTGAGCATCCGAGCAGTATCACAGCCCGCACACAAATATGATGAACTGTCG
The DNA here is from genome assembly GCF_000699445.3 of Schistosoma haematobium. Taxonomy (NCBI): domain Eukaryota; kingdom Metazoa; phylum Platyhelminthes; class Trematoda; order Strigeidida; family Schistosomatidae; genus Schistosoma; species Schistosoma haematobium. Next base: position 15,140,925 of record NC_067199.1, on the reverse strand, counting down.
ATAATTATGGCAAATACTTTTCTTGCTTCAACTATTAATCAAACGATTCACATTATTATTATTACTATTGTTAATATTTACTACGTCATTTATTCACTCTCTTTTATTCCTACTCTGTCTATCCTTATTTTTCGACTTATATAGCAGCTCGTCTATGGTGGAAATTCGGTTCTATCTAAACGTTCTCGAGTAGAGACGTTATCAGATATGGCTCAGAATAGAAGCCAATGGCGATCCTGCTGTAACCTTTTACTTTCTTCATAAAAAGTGGTTGATTCTTCCTTAACTGAAAGATCTCTTCTGAGTGTACGTTTCTGTTTCCCCCATTATTATTATTACACTACCTTACACTAATCTGTTCGTTATCGTTTTTTTGTTTTTTTTTTACGCTCCTTACCTTTTTTTTTCCTTCTCTGCAAATTCTCATCGTTTTGTGTGGCGCATATATATTTAGTGCCCTCCTGTACCAATATTTATGTGTTTAAATAAATAAATAAAATCTTAAAAAACTTTATTGTACCGATTCATATTTTCCTTTCGAACCGTATTCTTGATCCCTAACCGTTTTTTCCACCACTAATACGGTTACTACATCTACTGCCCTGGGATATGTCTTAATAATTTCATTTCGTGGTGTTAATGATTTTTGGCAACCTGAATTGATATACGCATGTGCCAGGTTCTACGATGCGTATGACAGATTTTTATTTTATTTCAACACATAAATATTGGTACAAGAGGGTACCAAATATATATGCGCCACACCATATTTGTGTGTGTGTGGGCTGTGATACTGCCTGGGTGCCCAAACCGAAGCAGGTGGTTTTCTTAGGGGGCCACACCCCGAGCCTTTAACCTAAAGGTCTGATCCACAAGGCAATGGAGCATCGTGAGGAGATGCAGTCCCATGGTAGCCTGTGACCAACAATTGGTTCATACGCCATTTGTTCCCGCAGGATACTGGAGCCCATGTGCACGATTGGTTTGGAATCCGGTTAAAGCGCCGGACATTCGCTTCTCGTCCTCTCATTTTTGTAAACAACACCCCCGCCACGAGAAGGCAATGAGTAGGACTTCCTGGCAGAGGCTGTATACGCGTGGCCGTGTGAGAGCATTTCGAGAGGGAGGGCGGGCCCACCCCACTCTCGGCCATACCAGAGCATTTGGGGGCAAAATCACTGACAGACTGGCTGGTTATTATTATTATTATTATTATTATTATTATTATTATTATTATTATTACCAGTTATATCTTCATACAGGGTTCAGCATAATAAAATGATCATTTGAAATTATTCATATTATGAGTTAATTAGTAAATTACTACAACTTATTCATAACGTTTATGAACTCAATTTTTGTTTTCCATTCAATTTCCATAGTGTTTGATTTCTAAGCTAACTGATAAGTACGATGATGATTAAATTAAGTCTTCTTTGGATTACTCTAATAACCAGAATAAATTTTTTCTCTAGATATTTCTTGATGGGATTATTATTATTGTTATCATTATTATTATTATTGAATAGGTTAAATGCAAATTAGTTCATGGTTGATTACCCTAATTTCTTAGTTGACTCACTATTATTATTATTTAAATGGTACCCACTTAATTCTTTTAACTTCGGATTAAAAATTTATTTACTGAAAATTTTTTTGTTTGATTAAAAATGGAAGTAATTTATTATCCATAGGTCGATAAATTTTTGATATGTGTCAGGTATTTTAGTCAATTCTCTTGATATCGATTAGATATCACATGAGAACTACAACAAATTTGTTATTTTAGGAGATAACAATTATGGTATATCATGAGTTGGTGAATGTGAGAAATATTTATTATTGTAATTAGGCTAAACAGTTAAAAAGTTTGTATGTTCGATCGAATGACTGAAGGTTCTGCTGTCAGTTTTTGTTTTTCAAATGACGTCATCCACTTTTTTAATAAAAGAGAAATTTCGATAATAGAATAAACTATCTTATATTTCCCTCTTGTTCAATGATTTTTGGCAAATACTATTTTGATAATGTTAATTGCATATAAATTATTTAGTTATTTAGAATATCCCAGTAGACATCAACATGGACATACTTTACAATAATGAAAGTTAAATGATTAGAAGGAATTACCTACCTAACTGATGTGGATAAATCACTGGAAATTGTGTCAATTCTATTGAATTATATTGGTAGGTCTAAATCACCTGATTGTGGTCTGCGTAATAACCTCGCTCAGTAGTCAGAGAATTTGGATACTATGCTTCTGAATTGGTTTCAGTAATGCAGGTTTATTCACTCCTAATCATTCTCCAGATCTTGAACTCCAGTACTCCTTCATACACACCTTTTTACTTCTTCTTCTCGAACTATATTATCAATGTTTAGTTTTTCTTATTATCTATTTACTGAATTCCTTTTGCTATCCATTCTTTTAATCTTTACGTCACCATAATTCTATGATATATCGAATTGAACCTACTCACATATCTTGGTGGTTATGCGTCAGTTGTAACTAATTATTCACTAAATCATAATCAGATTGACTCTAACTTCAATTTAACAAATGTAACATGTCTAATTTATCAAATTTAAGAAATGAGAATAAAACATAGCGAAATAGTTAAAAAAAATTCTTAAGAAATATATCATATAAAGCCAATTTTTATTATTTTTATAATAATATATCTGTATTGATCAAAGTGGCTGTTAAGCATTCTCTTTTTGTTTTTCAAAAGAAAAATTTAATTTAATTTGTCAGTCAACATATAAAAAACAATAAAATCGTCAATTTTGAAAGAAAAAATTATTTTAAGAGGAAATAGTTGAAAGTAGAAAAAAGTTAGTATTTTGTTGATGAATGGGATTGTCTTCTTTGGGTAGGATGAAGATTTCAATAGAATTTAAAATGTGGTTTTTATATGTTTGCTGTTTCTCCTCCTCCTCCTCCTCTCTCTCTTTCTCTTTATCTTTACTGATTTTCTGTCTTTTTTTTAAAAAAAACTTCGTTTAGTTGGAAGAATTTCATTAGTTTAGAGCACCGGTTGACACCAAGCGAAAGGAGCGAGAAAGTGAGAGGTAGAACTACTGATTTTTGGTGAACAGTTGTTTCTTAGTATTTGTTTGGAGAATATAATAATAATAATAATAATAATGACTATCATTATTACTATGTTCATAGAAAAAGAATAAAAGCTGAATCATAGAAAGTGATTCATCACTAACTACTTGTTATTATTTTTAAATATGTTGTTTATTTATACCTTAGATTACTGTTCGTTAACCATAGTAATGTTTATTATTAGTATTATTGTTCCGTACAACCCATCTCAACTACTTTGATTGATAGGTAAATATTCATGGAAAATGTTTATATTAGTATACTTAAATTCATAATGATACATAATAAATTATAAAACATTTAATTTATATCCTGTTTTGTATATTTAACAGTTTAAGCATAATTTTATTGTTATTTTCAGTATTACTCATAATTGTATATTTTTAAAACAAAAAGAGAATAACTTAACGATTAACATATTTTTTAGACAGTTACATGTTTATGTACTACAAATGAAATTATGTTTTATGTCATTTAGTTATTGTACTTGTCTCGTCAAAATATTCATGTAGACTGTTATTTATATATAAAGCATTATTGAAAGCATTCAACTCGATATTTTTATTAAATTGTATTATGTATTGTTAATATGTCAAGATGTTACAATTATCTTATTGTTTCAAGTTTTGCTCGTTGTTAGAGTAAGTTTAAATTCGAAACGTCAAATTAGAAACTAGAAATATATTAATTTTTAAGAGAATTTCAGTATTGTATTAACTGTTTTATATTACTATTGAGAACGTTAGATCGCCAGAAAAGTCCTAATTTTGTAATTTCATTCCGAAAATTTGAATTTTATGTTTTCGCGTCAAGAGACGCTTAGTTGACCTACAGTTCACATTTCCCACTCGGGAATCCTTGACTGTCATTGGTTGAAGAATTTTTAGTACGCTATTTTATGGTTCTCCCAAGGGCATTTCTATCATTGTATAAATAAGCTTGATTTGTGTGCTTAGTGACCTCGTATTTTCTGGGTGTTTGTAGAATGTATTCTCTACGCCTCATCAAGACTTCTTGATCTAGTTAGCAGGGCCTGGGACAACGGATTAGAATAGCCTATCGTGTCACTGTATCTTTGACCTTCGTTCCGTTTACCGAGTAAGGTGAACACGTAATAGCATTCAAGTATAACAATTACAATAAAATAACTCTTTACTAGTTTCTGTTTATTTAATTGTTAACTTATGAATGGTTAGTTTCATATTTCTTTAATAAATAAAGTTGTCTTCTGTAAAGAACTGTCTAAAAATGAAATGAAATCTATTTCATTCTATTTGATTAGATCGTGTAAATTTTCTTTATTAAGTTACATCAACTTGTGCTATAAATTGGTTTTCATCCGACCGGAAATACTGGGATCAGTTTTTGCTGACAGAACTGATAATTTTCTCATAGGATCTACCAATCTTCAAGTCACAAAGAGACAGATTTCAATAGAGGGAATAATTTTTTTAACTGACTGAACTCTTATTGTAAAAATAAAGCTATCGTCTATAATGCAGTGTTCGACCAATGATATTGTTACTTGTTAAATTGCAATTGACTAATCAATGACACAAAATGAAAGTCCTAAAGTTGTTGATGTTGATTTCATGCTAATTTCTTTTCAAGTTTCCAATGCTTTTTATATTCTACCTTCCTTTTGATTTATTTTATTTTGTTTGTTGCGTTTCCTCCCCATTCACCCTCTTTTTCTCTTTGTTGTTTATTGAGATTTTATGGTTTATGGAATTACTGTAAAACGTCTCAAATTGGGTTTCATTTCTTTGAATAACAATAAAATTGGTGTTTTTTTCATCATGATAATCTTTTGTAGATTTCTTTTGGTTATTTTTAACCAATCCATTTTAATTTTATGTTACAACGAACACCTTTTCATACACTAAGTTGCTCAAATAATATATTTTTATATGTATAGAATATGAAAAGAAGGCTACTGAGAAATTCAGTTCGTTAGTTTGATAAGGTCTACTAATAGCCAATTGTTAGTAATATTTAACTACTCATATCTACCAAGTAGTTTGTTTTATTGAAATTTACTTAAACCTGCAAACTATCACCCTTATTTACTCTTGAATAGTTTTCAAACCATATTTTGTTGAAATCACGGCTCACCAGTTAAAAATATACCCGAATTTGAGAAATTCCTTTGGTAATTATAAATGGACAAAATTTATTGGATATTAGTGGAACAGCTCCTAATATAATCAGTTTATTGATACCACGCATCTGATTTCTACTTAATGTGTTTGTATCAATTACTAATCTTACTCTGGAAACCATAAACATTAGTTCAACTTCGTAATCTCTTGTGACATACTCACTGGTCTTAATGTTAAGTGTGTCTCATAGCTTTAGCAATATCATATACTTAGGCTTTTCTCTCTTTAGATTGTTATCCAATTAGGTATACATTGAGCATTCTCATTTACTATTTCACTAACTTATTAAAAATTAGTTGAATTCTTCTAGCTGTTTCGTTTGAAAACTTCTATTCCGTATATTTCTCAAGGTTTTCAAGCAATTCATTAGTTATTATCACAAATATTTAATCCCAGTCTTTTGCGTTCAACCTTACTCAAATGTATAACATCAATACTGAAGAGTTTGTGAAAGTTAAAGTCATAGGTCAACTAACAATAAGTTGTCATATAATTAGAATATAGTGTCTACTAACATAATGATTATGTTTTAAAATATACAAGTTCATCAGTGATTAATTTTCAGTAAGTTTATAAATAGATACTTTAAATTGAAAATGTCATTAGATTACATTGTTTCGATAATCCCTCCACATAGTTCGCTACAACCATAATAAGTTATATAAGCTTTATTCCTAACCGGCTATTTCAAATGGATATTTTTAATGTCCTTAAAATTTCGTGAATATTTAGCCTTGGAAATCAATAAATTGTAAATACATGTGTTGAATCTTCATGTATTGTTTAGACAATTTTTAATCATCATCGTCAGCATAATGTTGTATTTTATTCCCTAGAGGTCAAATTTTAATGTTTGTAGTTGTAAACAACACAAGTAGTTTACTACTTCAATTCTTTTTATTTCGATATTATTAGTCACATACGCAAGTTAATAAAAAAGGGTACTGGCCTGTTTTCTTCCTCTAGTTATGTCACTTTGTTATTGCCATCACACGATCAACACTAAACCTTCTCTTTCTCTCACTCATCCTCGGATGACGAACTTCATTTATGGACACACAAGCATGAAAATATTTTTTGTTTTCATTTCGATTTACTCATCAATAACTTTGATCATTTCAACATTTCTTCGTTCTGTTTTGTTCTCCTTCTCCTCTACATGTTTGTATACATCAGTAATACTTTTCCAAAAGCCAATTTTGTTATGTTTTTGGTTTAGTTATTCACCTCATTAAATTATTTGACAAAATCAAAATCTGTTCATTCCCAGTCTCTTTTATTCCTCTCTTCTCCCTTCTCTCTGTGAGTAGACTACATACGCGCACAAACGTCGAAATAAAGGAAAACAGGAAATTTTTTGTCTCCATGATCGAGTGTTGTTGTTAATGTCGTTCCCTCTGTTTTGTTTTGTCATTTTTTTTGCTTTGAAAAACATGTTAACGGAAAAAAATCAATGACAATAATAGTTGGAAAAAAACAAGTTGAAAAGCAGTTGTTTTTGTCTATTGGGGTTTCTGTTTTATTTTTTTGTATTTCACTGTATTGTCACTTTGTCAGTGTTTTGTGTCCAATGCATATATTCGTGTGTATCATTCCATTGCTGATTATCGTGTATATGTGTAAGTAATTTAGAAGAATTTCTTTTTAATATCATGTTTTTTCCTATTGTTCATGTATAGTGTTTTAAGTGTATGGATATTTTGTTCATCACTGATTATTTCCGTTTGTGATTGTGTAATTTACTCCTTTTATAAACTGTTTATTGGTGGAATTATTATTTGTAATAAAACCAAGTGTCATATCATCTAGTCATACCACTTATACATAAATATTCATGTATTGCATAATAATTTGTTCTTGTCATATGTTGCTGATAGGAAAATGTTATTACTTGTGTTTATATGTATTACTTATCTACAAAAAATCATGTCAACTGGTTTTCTTCGGTTATTAATTTATAAATTTGATCATGAAAAGTCTCTTGTTTTTATTTTATTTTTCCAATAAAATCACTTTCACATTTACTGACATTCTCCATCATAATAAATAAAATTTAACATTTACTCTACTGACGATTTCATTTTTATTTATTTTTTCTTAATAAATACTTCATTATCGAAATTGTCATGTATTGATCGGCTAATTTTGTGGTTCCTTCTTTTTCTTGAAAAAAAATCTGATATTTCATTCATTTGTAATTATTAAAAGAAAAACTCTGAAAAGTGTATCTCAGTTTTGTTAAATGAACAATTTGCATCGTCGAGTTCATGTATATTTGCATGTAGTAAGAATGATGTTTTATTTAAAACTCAATGGTTTATACCAATACTCAGGTTGTTTCTCCGGTAGTTTAGGCTAATTTCATGGGTTTTCAAAATATTTATATATCGTCCAAAAAATATGTCAAATATGTATTTTATGTGTCGGTGGAATTAATGTTCTCGATTTATTATGTAAGTTTTATAGTTTTAAATCGCATATTGAGTCTAACTTTTAAAAAACTACTAAAATCAGGGAGTTCTGAGCAACCCTTTTGTTCATTTGTTATTTTTTTTAGCAGTAAATCCCAACAGTCTTGATAGGAGTTTAACCTAAGACCCTCGTGCTCTGTAATGAACGCATTAACTGAGCTGGCACACAGCGACTTACATTTCTTAATTCACTCACTTTATACTATTGTGCTCCATTTTTCAGTGCCATCAATGTCACTTGTCTCAAATATAAATTCCATTACACTCCAACGATCATGGTTTTTCATTACAACTTCAGTAAAGCTTCAACTGGAGTTCAGCTATGTTCCGTTCGTGTTATAAACCTAAAAAAACCGTACAATTCACACTAACATTTAGGTTGTATTCGCCACAAACTAATTCTGGTTGAGGTACTTCTGGAAACCAAGGAGGGTTGAATAACTACTTCGTCCTAGTGTACGACTCGGTTCCTAATGGAGTTATCTGTGCATTGTTGCCATTATGTTAGGTTTGAAGCTTCACAATTTCACTTAATCTGCGAACGAGAACAAGACTCAGTGACCAACAACCAGTAATCTAGCTATTGATGCGTCCCAGCCCCGCTATCTAGAAGGAGAAGTCCAAGCTTGGTATGGAAAATATATTCTGCAAACAGCCAGAAAACGAGCGAGCCCACAAACACAATTTAAAACGTATATATACAAATATTTATATAATCGATATTGTCATGGGAAATTTTTAAACATTAATCAATGAGTTCATCAATTGACTGCTATTTAAACATTTAATCGATTAGTTCATCGATAAGATGAAATTACAAAATATGAGTTTTGGGGATCTATCGTCCCCAACACATTACAAGCAGTAATTTATATCAACTCCTAGAGAACCCCTTCAACTATTATTTGTTCATCTTCAGTACTGAAAATATATAAATTAATTTTCAACTTAAATTCATGATATACTTGCATAGATACATATATGACTTAAATCATTTTTAAATTATACTTTTACACTGTATCAAAAAATAATAAATTTCTATTGTATGTTTATTATTTTGTATTATCATTTTCATCATGTATTGTTGTTATCGCATATTATGCTATAATTTTCTTTTTTTTTTATACCCTTTTTACATTCCAATTGGTCTATAATAATTTTTGTTGTTGTTGATATTATTTACTGTTGATAATAATTTGTTGCTTAAAATGATTTAAGATTTTATAACATTCAGTGTTGTTTTTCCTCTCTCACGTTTCTCTTTACTGTTAACGTTATAGCTAGCTAGTAATAATAACGTTGGTGGTATGTGTAAGTATTGGTATTTGTATTTCTGTTCTACACGATGAATTACAAAGGGTAAACATGAAATTTTATGCATGAACTGGAATTTTATTCTTGTGATATTCAAGCATTTATTCAAAACATAAATAAATTTAATGAGTAAATTTTTATCTGGTTTATTTAATATGACTAACATATTAGATAAATTCTGTATACATATAAATATCGAAGTGTGTGTTTAAAATATCTGGTTTTATCAATCGGATTCTGAGTACTTTTCTTTTATCTGTTAAACGTAGTTACAGTTAACTATCTCTCTACAACTTTTCACCAAACGGTAAAAATCATTATAAATGAATGTTAACACTGAGTTGGTGTTCAGTTCAGTTTTGAAACATTCTATCATTTATAACCTTAGATATAAAGCTCTTGTAATAAATATGGTATGATACAACCAATTATTCAGTATTCAAAATTGGACTCTTTGTTTAGTGGTACCTGCTTTTTGTAGTTGTTTTTTTGTGACTGTTTGGTATCATCCGGAGAATCAATGAAGATTATAGAGCTGATAGTTATTTAATGCTTGTATAGGACTCCTATGGATTACATGACATTAGTTTGTGCGGATAAAATTTCTGATCTTAAGTTCTTACAGCGAGGTAAACATTTTTTGCTCATTAAGTCAGTATATTTTTGCTCTGAAATTTCAATATCATTTGTTTTCAAATGATTCTCTTCCCAATAATATTGGGTTAGAATTACGTCGTGTCACAAACGATCTAATGTTGAAAAAGGTAAACTATTGGATTACGAGTTATTATTCAAGTGGTATCGTGTTCACTACAAAAACTGAAGGTTTTAGGTGTGATTAGTCAGCTGCTTAATGTTTCTCGACCTTCAATAGTTTTCCAGTTGCTGTTAATCCATAATGAATGCGATCTTCAAACCGGCTGCATTCTAAACCTTATTTAATGTAAATTTTGGACTACTCTTAGTTGTAGTATCCTAAAATTGTGCAGAAAAACACATTTCCTTTTATATAGGCATCTATTATGAAATAACCTTTATCTAATGTCTGCCAAATAAACTTGTACTTCTGTTTATTACTGTTTTCCTAATTACTATTTCAATGTTAAATATATGAAGGGGGTATATTGTGATCATGTTTCTCATGTTATTAATTCTTATAATGTCAATTTGCAGATCTACGAAATGAACATAAACTAAACAGTAGGGCATCATATTGCATATGTATGAAATCTTGATGATTGTGGGTCATATTCTTTTTTTCTCTTCATAATACTACATTAATAACCGAGGGCAAAATAATTATTACTTCGATGTACTATTAAATTATTGAAAGGTTAAAAAAACTGGACTTTTACGTTAAGAATCAATTTTTCCTTTTCTTCATATTATTCAAAGAAAGCTTTTGTAAAACCAATAAACTTAATAGTGCAGGGATTGTAGAGATAATTGAATTTCGTTGTTTTACGTGACAGATTGGCTTTAGTTAGATAATCGTTAACAACCATGATGCATTAGACAGATGGCTCATTATAGTATTGGATTCCTCAGCAGTTCGTCTCCTCGACTCCTTTAGAGATCGATTCCAAGACCTCCAGACCTTGTGTGGGCGCTGACTCTACAAATGCTGAATTGTCATCCAATGGTTTGTATTTTTAATTCAATTTATTTCTCAGTAGGACGAAACAGGTGTCCAGTACCTCCTGGTTGTCAGTGGCGTTTTAACTAACGTCTGTCCCTAAAGTAAGACTACAAAATAAATTTCACGCTTCGGTATCATAGGATGATGAAATCTAAAGTCAGATGTCGATTATATGTATATTCTTTATGACCGTTTGTTTGAAATTACAATAGTAACCTAGTAATTATCGTTTCTCTTACCAGGGATATCAAGGATAGTGATGTAAATTTTTTCTAAGTAATTTGATGTAAATAAAGTCATGTTATCAAAATGTGAAGAAAAGTTTGTTCTCTGGAATGTATGTGTATGTGTAATTCATATTATAAATATAAATATTATGTTAAGTTAACTGGTTAGGATCTATTTCAATACACTTTAGTATGTGTTTATTTTCAATTTTTTCCTTCTACTTCTAAATAATTACAGTAGACTATCGATGGGGAGTCATAGGCGTATATATATATTAATTTTTTTGAAAGTCTAAGTTGACAATTTTGTATTTGTATTATTGTTGAAACTCATTTATTTATTTATTTTATAGTATTAATATTATTATTTTAAGTAAGCTAATTTAAACGCCCCTTTTAGGTGTGGCACATTTATTGGATTACTTAGATAAACACTTCGTTCGATATATTGAAATATCATAGTCAATATATACATAACATTCACTTTCAATGTTTTGTAAATCTATTCAACTTTTTCAACTAAATGAGTAATATTATTTCTAATATATTCTCATTAGATTCTACCGTTATAAATGAGAATTGATTTGGAAAAAATATATTCTTCGTTCAGTTTATAATATATCTGTTCCGATAAAAATGGAATGATGTCTTTTTAAGCAATAACATAAATACTATGTAGGATAATGTAGGGTAGTAATAAATAAATATTTCTCATGTATATATATCAATAAGGATGTTTATAGTGTAAGGTTGTTCACATAATAATAATAATAATAAAATATGGAACAGTTGTTTCACTGAATTTTATTAAAATAAAGCAATTATTTTTCTAAGAAAATGAATGATTTGACTATATTAACATGAAAAATGAAATGGGGCTAAAAGTTCAAATGTTTATTTTATTTATGACAGTGAAATATAACATTTTTTAAAAAAGAAGTTCTTCTACCGATTTGTATCTATACTCCATATCAATGTCATAGTAATTAATTATAATAGTTGAGACCATGAGTCAGTTGAAGCTAGACCATCATGGAAAATCTGGAAGCACTGGATGACCGTTCCTTCCTAGTTTAGGACTCCTTCAGCCTTAATTATAGAATAACCCAATTTGATAAATGTGCATATAACCTTTTTTAGTCATACATTATTGTTTTTATAAGTAAAGATGGATAGTGGATAGCAGTGGAATCCAGGACGCGCGTTTTGTCCTATTTGGGATTCGTCATTTGGATGTATCTGCATCTCAGTGTTGATGTTCACTCTGGGATTTGATACACGTACAGGTGGAGATTGTATTCTAGAGCTTAAGCGTTTGCGCGCGAGACCGTACATTTTAGGTTCGAGTCCCGCGTGTGGGATCGTGGATGTGCGTGCATTGTTGAGGAGTTCCACACTGCGACGAAACGACTGTCTACTGCTTCCAGGTTTTCAATGGTGGTCTAGCTTGGATCGACTCATGAATACCACTGTTGAAATTACTACAACCTCCACAGATCCCCATTCTGAAAATACTAACTTATTGAAATATGTGAATCAGTTCATTGTTCCTGATGTCAAAATTAGTAGATAATTTCATCATAAATTTATAGTAATTGAAGAAATGTCGAAATAGAAATAATTGCTGGTTAATTATGTCACTTGCCACTTGAATCTATCAGCAGTATGTTCTTTGAAGACTCGATTCTTGTTCAACTGAAATCTCACAATATCAGGATTATAATCAATTAATCGAGTTCTATTGGATTTATATTTTCAATATTCATTGACTCGTGAAGTGCATTGTTCAAATGATCACCATTTTAAATCATTCATGTTATTGCTAACACTAAAAATTGACTCTTCTAGAAATCACTTGATTCAAAAGCAGATACTCTTCAAAAAATCACACTTATTATCTCTGTAAATGTTTCATTTTAATTGCATTTTCCTCTGGTAAAGATAATTTTTAAAAAATATCCAATTTGTTAGTTTTCTTTCTCTAAAATCTATTTTAAGAAAGCTGAATAATAGTCTGGAATGTTTAAAATATTTTGTTTGTTATATTTCGGTATATTATGTAACGAAGATGAACAGTTAAAACAAATTTGTTATCAGCTTGATAGATTTAGTTAGAGAAAGAAATTATGAGTCGAAAATTCAAAATTTACCACCGTGAATTGATGTGTTATAAACAAATTTATTGTTCATTATGATTGATCATTTACATTTTATCAAGTTGAAGAGTGTAGACTAGCGGTTAAAACACTTAAATTCAAACTAAATGTTATCACGTTCAAATCTCTTGTAAATTGCATACATCAGTAATACAGTGGTTGCTAACATTGACATTATATTCAGCTTTGTTCAACAGCCGTTACGAAATCCATCCGTTTCCAATCCTCAAATCAGGAATTACCACATCACGAAGGTCATAATAACATGGAGATGGGATAAGCTACTGTAATAATTATTATGGTAACCCTAACATGTCATAATAACATTGATATTGGTCAATCCTAACAAACGTTCTGGATATAACTCGGTCTGTACAATTGGATAATGTTACTATACTTAAGTCTAAGTATATAATCTTGTGCATGATTATGGAGCTGGGATAAATAACATGAAATAAATTAGAAAATGTGTCATAATTTTAGTTTTCCAAATTATATTTAAAGTAGTTTATTTCTTACGTGAATTTTAATCAGAAAATACGTTACCTTTTTCTCTATATGTAACATCGAGTAGTTAAAGCTAATCATCTTCACAATCTGTTTATTAAACGTCCTTCAATCGGATTCTCTCAACGGTGTTACAGTTACTATTTTGAAAGCATAGTTTGATCTTAAATTTGTATCACCAGTGAAGTTCCGTGTTCAATTTATGTGTACAACACTACAGTTGTAGTATACATTAGTAGGTTGTTAAAGTTAACAACTACTTTATTACCAGTAATGATGATACATCCAAGTTCACACTTTCCAAGAACATTTTAAACGTTTTTTAGTATCCCTGATTATTTCATATTTCTGTCAATAATTGTTGAGTGTTCTGATCATTTTTTAAATTTTCGATTTATGCCATTGATCTCAAGAAAATATATTGCAAGAACTGACAGGAAGTTTTTGTCAACTGGCTAAACTACATATTGCCTTTACAAGTTATTAATACTTCCCTGTCTTTAATCAAATCCAAAAATAAGCATAGATGTGCCTAAATCTGTATTTTTAGTGGTTACAAGTCAAATAGTTCGATAATTGAGGCACCGCTTTACGAAATCCACTTGTTTATTGTCATTGAGTTATGCTGTAGTGTTCAGTAACTCTTCTTTTATTATACATTTAATTAACTTTCATTATTTCCATGTCTATCATTATTTTGTTATCTATAGGTAGTATGGTTAGAACAACAAGTTGCAAAGGTTCGAGTTAAACGAGATGTGCACATTCCAGTTAAAGATCCGAAATGGCCTCAGATGTGGTATTTAGTAAGTATTTTTGTGTGTGTTAATGAATGTTTAGCATTTTATTCAATAATCAATTGTGGATAAATTGTGTTTATCTTGTTTATATTCATGTTTTTTTTCTTTTTTGCTCGGCTATTCATTTAATCGTTTGGCTTTTTCCGAGTTTAATATGTAATTCACTTCAACATTTCTTTATTACTGAGTGGTGTGATAACACATTTCTGTAATTTTCACTACGAGGTTAGTAAGAACTGATCCAGTCAAAGCTAAATACCATAATCAGAGTAACGTAAGCAGTCATATAGTGTTCATATGGATTATCAGGTTTGATCTTGAGTCAACCCCTGGATTAATGATAGGGAGTGAAGTAGCTGAGTCTTTCGACGGCTTCATTTATCTTCTGAGTCTCATCAGTCCTGATGTTCTGGCGTCTGACGAAATCTCAGGATGAATTCGAAATGCTAAATTGACTTTTATCAACTTGCTTCATATGTGGCGTTGGTGAAATATCCGTCTGCCAACCAAAGGACGAGTTATATACACAGTAGTTCTCCCTGTCCTATTTTATGACTGTGAAATATAGCCACTAAGAATAGAGGATACTCGTAGGTTACTAAAATTCAACCATAGGTGTCTTCGAAGTGTTGCTTATATATTTTTGGACCATCGAGTAAGCAATGCCAGTGTTACGAATAGGGTACTAGTTAAGGATGGGAATTTAATTGATGAAGTAGAAAATCTTCATCATTTGAGATGGCTGGGACATGTGTTAGGTATGCCCAACCACCACTATTCTGGGATTTCGCCTGACAATTTTGTTTCTCTGTACTAATGGGGTATAGAACTTTGAACTGATGTACATACGTGCTAGGTTCTACGTTGTGGCTGATTGACTGACTGGAATAACTTAAACCATTGAAGCATTTTGAGTCATATCCAGTCTGTCTGAAGACACGTATTTCATAATGGCTGATAAGATGCTCCATTTAGGGTGATTCCTGACTACTGCTTATAACTTCATGATATGTCTCAACAATCATATCTTTGTACAAAAGAACTAGTTGATTTGTGTCTTAGATGACTTCTTATTTGTAGGAATCGCATTCCACTTAAAGTGAATTATTATTTCTGATATATTAATTTTGTGATAATATTATAAGTAGTCTTCAGCTTTTCTCTAATTACTACCAAACGATTATTTAATATCCTCTTGACTGTTAACTGTAAATCAAATATCTCAATGTTTATTATATATTAATGTAGTGGGGATTTGTGGAATTTATATAATTTTCATAGTTTAACTACGTCGCCATTAAAAAAACATGTAAGAACTGGATTTCTATCCAATCAACATGTGACTCCTCAGGAGTGCATATCCACTATCCATATACAGGGGTCGAATCCGGACCTCAGGTCTCTCACACGAATGCCTAACCTCTAGATCACTAAGTCGCCATTCATCGGGGTACAGGTCTAAATTCCAACAACTCACGATATTGCACAACCCTTATTTTCTAACATTTTCTCAGTTAACGTCAATTCGTAATGAAAATAACACTCATCGTATAGTGTTTTATAATCATTGTAGTGTTGAATTTTCTGAGCTGGACGGTTTGATTGTAAGTTTTTCGTTATCGTTCTAAGTAAAACACTATCCAGTCTAGTTACACGTTTCCTCGATCATTTTACTATAGATTTTGTATCCGATGGTCTGAATTCAATATTTCCTTGTTCATAGTGATTTATTGGTCAATGGAAGCTAATTTTTTGAATTTACGTATATTGTTTTCGAGAATATACACCAATTATTTTAAATTGATTGAAGTTGTTTTTAAAATTTGGTATTTTCCCAATTGGGTTATCATCATTAGGTTTTTAATTTAAAGTACTCACTTTATAAGTTTTAAAGAAGCCATTTTAAAAATTGCTTCCTTATTCTACTGACTTTTTTCAATACAAAATATTTCGTGTAACCGTTTTTTTTCTACATTGAGATCCAACGAATTATCTTATTGTATATTGTTTTTTTAACACTAAAGTTACGGTATATAACTAACTTAGATTAAATCTGAATTTAACTTATTTAAAAAAAAAATTGAAACTCGGTGTATCTTAATTGATGAGATATCCCCATTTTACTATATTAACGATTAAATGGAAAAGTTCTTTAGTTTGTGTGTATATATAGTAATCGTATTTGATATTCTTCTATATCTTTAATTGCTTCATTTTTACTTTACTAATGACTGACATTAATGCGGTTCAATTTTTGATAATTTTCATTTTTTTCAAACACCATAGTAACGATGAACTCCTCTGCCAAAACGCGTAAAATCTGAAAAAGCGTATGAATAAATTGACCAGAAATTAATATAATGTTTTTTTAGATTTCGTGCAAATGCACGCATTATCCCATCACTTTTATTAGAATATGAAGATAGACGTTTCATTAAGTTTTCGAAGAGCTTAATTTTGTTGCATGTTCAAAACTGTATTTTCAAATTTTGCAAGCTATGGAATCATCGTGAACTGACATAAGTAAGAGAGTCATTGGTCATTGAATAACCATTTCATCCTCGTAAGAACATCTTTAGGAGTGCGCACTCGCAATTCGGTCGTGGACTGAGTATAAGGTTATCAAGCCTTGTTCGGATCTAGATACCCTCAAACCACTGAGTGACAACTCAGTGGTTCAAGTTTATAAATTAAATATTGAGTGACCCTCATTAATTGGGATCAGTAATAAATGTCTTACTCTGGGAGTGCTTAAACTCTACTGGTCGAAACTTCCTAACTACCACTTCAAAAATTATTAACGAAGCCACTAACTAGTAAGTTAATGATTTTTATCAGGATGGGGAGTGTACTAAAATTGTTCAGTTTAAAGGTAGTTTCACACTATGAATTAGTTATGGAGCTTCACAATAGTACGAAACAGCTATCCAAGGATTCCTGGTTTTCAATAATGCATCCAACAGTATTCAATGTTGTAACAAATATCTTAAGACTACATAATATTCACAAACTAACTATCCTAAACATAGAATTGTGTTTGAACACAGACTATTCATTTATGGATCATCTTTTCAACTTTTTTACTGGTTCTCTTTTGTTTAACACATCTGCAAAAAATTGAAAAGTTTATGTTTAAAAAAACTCGTTGAATTTCTGTTTTTCCTTTCCACTTTGTTCGTTTACTTCCAAATCATTGAAATTATTAGTTCATTCTTTAATAATAGAACTTTTTTATTTGTATGTTTTATCTATTGGTGAAGGAAAACAAAACAGTTTGATAGTATCATGCTCATGTCAATCATTTAGCCTATCCTAATATTCTTTTTTGAAAAAAAGGTATTGTTTTTATAATACGGATAGCTTTATTTCTGCACGATTGGCTTATTATGTAAAAGGAAATTAAATAAATTGCTGATTTTGTTTGTTGTAGTGTAATTCGTAAGAGAAATTATTCAGGTGAATTAATCTTATAGCTAAATATGGTAACTTGTTTTGTTTATTGTTAGTCATACAAAGTTTATAACATAACCCGTAAAACTGATTCAATCAAATATTCACTTTGTTAGTATGCATCAAATCAGTTATCTTGAGGACTCTTCGCATTAAATTGAAATGAGTTGCTACTACATGGACGTGGTGGTCGGGCTTGCCTATCGTGATGAATTAGTCAGGCTATACTGGCTGGAACAACCGTCCCTCAAGGTTTACCATGCCAGGTAAGTAAGACTAAAAGCAACAAATTCAATGTCCGAGGGCGAAGTCGTACTGTTGGCTGTACAGAGGTGTGACGGCAGTAAGGTGTTTCTTTCAGACAAGCAGTATAACAGCGATGTTGCTTTCGCACAAGGAAGAGTGGAGTTAGAAGAGATCCACCGTAAAATTGCACCCCGCCTTATCCCACGGACTCCCGTCTCCAGTGGTGAGGTGCTAACAAGTACGGAGCTAACATGAAGATTACTCACAAAAGGATCATGTGTGCCCGGCCTCAATCAGTTGTTCCATGGGCACTGCGGTCACGCTCTCAGGTCACTAAGATCACCTCTTACTCAATTTCTTTTTCAGGTACCTCCAAAAGAACCCTTCCACGGTGTGGGCGACCGGGAAGTGATAACCGCCCTAATACCTCTAACAGTACTCAAGACTGAAATGAGTCGAAGAACTATTGAATAACTTATTACATCAGTATTTCGAAGACTTTACAAACCGTGATCACTTTCGATTTATTACATGTCTTAATCGTTGTTTTACTATTGAACACCCTATCGTTTACTTTTTATGTAAAGAATACATTAGGTTATGTATTTATGGAACCATTTCTCAATGTTATTTGTTTATATGAATTTTACTGTTAGATTTTCAAAGTTGTCATCTCCTGCTCAATAGGGGTTGTACGTTAAACATTCTACAGTTGAGCATATATCCCTTAATGGAAAACATACATACACGAACTCACGAGAATAATTTTTTTAAGCTTTGTATTTGTTTCATTAGTCTAACAATTATTCAATGTCTGGTTGCTGTTTTTGATAAATAATTTATGCTAATCTTTAGGGAATACTAAATTTTGACAAATTGTTTTTTGGCTTTTTCTTTAATGATAAATAATTGTTACGCAGTTATTGTTTTTCATTTCAGTATTCTATAGTGTATCCATAAATATAATTCAATGAGTAGATATTTACATACATTTACATGTGTATGTGGAAGTTTCAAACCTTATAATTTATATTATGATTATTATTTGCCACTAGTTTTGATGTCGTTTCTAATTTCTGTACATTTATTTTCCTTAGGATTTTTTCAGTCTTGTTTTTCTTTAGAAATCTAACGGACAATAATCATACTACATTGTTTACATTTTTTTTACTAGACAAACAAAATTGTTCGCAAACTTCATTTTAAAAAAGTATTTCTGAATTCATCACAAAAAAGAGGTGACTTTATGAATCGTTTCCATGCTGTTTCAGCTTATCAGTCATAAATCGAAATTAACATTGAGGTGCACTAATCTAAAAAGTTTGATTAAACTTTTTAAATGAAGAACTGAAGTGAAGGATTGATGTTGATGACTTGACCTTAGATAATGGATGAAGCTAAATCTTAAGAAGAATATAGGCTACTTTCAGATACAATTCTTTTTCACCAATTGTTTGTAAATTCTCATTACAACGTCCTATGGAAATTAGAAGTTTCTAAACAACGTATTCTTTTGATGATTAGCTTATTTTTCTAAACTTAATCTTTTTGAAATAAAGCACTACGGAATATCTTTATTTCTAATTCTTTTTGCCAGAATTCGAATTTTCACAGAATCACCACGCTTCATTTTATGACTGTAAGTACGTCTGAAAACAACCAAATGTTAGACTATTAAAAGAATAATTTTGATAATATTGGTCTGTTTATTTCTTCGATATGATAATAGGAGATTATATAATCTGATACGCGTTTCCATTCTTTACATATTTACAAGTTATATGTTATTATAAATTAATATTATTAGGGCTATTATTTGCTTCTATAGGCAATATTCTCCGTCAAACAAAACCATTCATCGTTAATTTTACTCACAGATTTGACTAGTTCACTACTGACCAGATGGTACTACATATCTATATTGTTGCTTTTTTATTAGCCTGACTCCAATTTTTACAAAACAACTATTCGTTTTAGTGACTACTGTCCTAATTACAGGTTAAACTTAAAGGTGAAAACATGTGGCGACACCATTTTCAAAGATCTGTACTAAACCAAAAAATAATTGAAGAATTCCTACATTTTATTCATTGAACACAAAATATATGTACAAAACCGAATTTTTTTAAACATCCTAAACAAAAATTTTGATCAGATTACATGGCGTCACAAAGCAAGCTTTTGAATAATTTTCTGTATTTAAAGAACATTTTTATCATTTTAGTTTTACCATCATTTTCATTTCTGAATTGTCTCTTTCGACAAAATTGATATCATGATTCATTCAAGAGAATGTGTCAGTATTTTGTTATACCTTTATTACCCATCTAAGTTTTATTGAATTACATTTGATCGTATTCATGTCAATGAATTTATCTGAAAACTTTCAATACTTACATTATGAGTATTTTTATTTAAAGAATTTATTAGAAGACTACTTAGATAATTATTTCTTATTTACTATCTTTCCGTTTGATTTAAATCCTAAATTCGGTGGCATTTGTTTAGTTTGTTTAACGTACTCTATACCCACCTTCAACACTGTGTCTCTTTGATACACAGTATATCAGTGGTTATATCATTTTCAAAGTGTTTAATGACTGCCAATGATGAATACACTTTATTTCTGAATATTACGTTTTTCTACTCTATATTTGAAGTTATCACCTATTTAAAAATTTCCTCTCATGGTCTATGGTTGATCAGTAATATTAATAAAACTATGCTCATTTTAAGAACATTCAACCAAAGTATTTTATACAATTCTATGTATTAGACTACGATTGTATGACTAGATAACCATAGAATGGCCAACAGAGTTTGGTTAGCTTATATAGAGATGTACAATATGATTATGAACACTTTACTGGTAGGGATACATATTATCTTTTTGCACAATACCTTTAGTTTTGTTTACTTTTAACAAATATTAAATACAGTCAAGTTACTAAGACGTTTTCAGTTCTCTAGAGTCTGTTGTTCAACTAATATATTCAGTACGGAACGGTGACTCACAGGCTTTCGATTTGCAGCCACTAGATCGCAGATTCAAATTCAGGCCTATCTCCTTGGGTTTGAAAAACTGGGTAGTATACGAATCTGTACCGTGTTAATGAGTTAGTAATTAGTATCCAATTATTTTATTTCCCGTTATAATTTATTCAATACTATTCTGGGAATCAAATAAATTTCGATAGAACAATGAGAAGACGGAGTTGATCTGAAAGATGTGATGTATTAGCGCTATACATTTCGAACAATTTGGTCACACATATACTTGTCAGGGCATTTTTATATGAAAATTAATAAAGGGCAAACAAATAAAAGTACAATTAAAATAACTAAGGGGAGAGAAAGAATAAGAAATTGTCGCGTTATCCTAGGCCATAGAATGACTTAAGGATTACCAAGGTAAATTCAAGGTTACGACAAATTGTTTTTGTACACATAAGGGGGGTTTAAATTTACGAATAGCCAAGGCTTCAATAAACTTAAAAATCCGACCTTGACACTTTCTATACAACATTCTAAATGCTGTATTAATGTTAATTTTGTGCCCCGTCTCAATTATATGTTTTGCTATCGATGAGCTTGATTTTCTACCTCCTACATTGATCGGATCATTTGACATACATTGATTTTGAAGCCATCTAGGCACATGTTCATTGACCCTTGGTTGCATTGTTCGATTACTCCTCCCTATGTATGTGTGTCCACACAAACATGTAAATTGGTAAATACAATGGGATGTGACGTAATCATTAGTGCATTGTTTGGGTCTATTAGGAATCATGACCTTAGACTTTTCAATCACAACCAACTGAGCAGCAAAATACGTATTCTCGATGGCTGCTTTCAATCTCTGCCTTAAGACTATACTGTTAGATTCGCCTCTATATGGTAGATTGATATAAACTTTCTTCTTTGGCACTGAATAAATTAGAGGTCTTGGCATTAACTGACTTTTGCACCTATTAATAAACTTGAGTGGATAACCATTTGCTATTAATGTGTCAGTCAGTAACTTTTCATCTTAGTGAGACAACTCTATATAGAAGGTATATGGAGTATCAAATTGTTCGAAATGTATAGCGCTAATACATCACATCTTTCAGATCAACTCCGTCTTCTCATTGTTCTATCGAAATTTATAAAAGGGACTAATTGCTTTAAAATCAAATAAATCACAGTTTTGTTTCGTTTGTATCACTACTTGTTTCTATAGACTGAAACATTGTAATATGAACCATTGAAGACTGTTTACGTTTTTCTTATGTAAATCCAATCATCATTCAAGATATACAATGATGCTCAAACTTTAATGCAGTTCATAAAACTTATTTATTCGAACTATTTGTTAGATTTGATTTGGATCATTTGATAAATCATTAGGTCCAGTGAATCTGTTTGCAATTGTATGTAGTCGGAAACGAAAATCATTTCCTTAATATTTTATAAAAACATTTTTTAACTTATGAGAAAATTTTCTGTCTTTTAGTCTATAAAACTTCCAATCTTGACACTTTCTTACTGTTGTAATCTCAAATTGTTTGGACTCTGTCATTACATATGATGTGATATTATAGTAACGATTGCGCGTAACATCACTACATTAAGGTAAATATTAATAATGTAAGTTAGATGCTTTCTAGGTAGATTTTTACATTTACTCAAACAATCTACAAATACTCATCTAAAACTCTAAATTACTTTCGATTTCCTTTGGAATAGACCCTATGGACACAGTTTTATAGCTATCACCATAATCTTTGAATCATTGTTTTGATCTCTGATATTCGCTATTATTCGATGAAATTTCAGTACTCTATAGGTTAATTGTCATTAGTAGATTGTACAAATTATCTTTACCCTCTAAATTTATTCCTTGAGAATGTAATTATATTTTGAGAGGAAAAAAACTGAATCAATGGTTTTTAGTCATTTAAGTGGCATTGTCTTGTGCTTATTGTAATACTCTTGAATATAATGTAAATCTAACTTTGAAAGAACCTTCCTTACCATTTATCTTGTTATATTTTCAGCTCACAAACTAGTGCTTAAATGATTTATTTCCTAAGATATTTGCGCTAGATCTATTGCTTTTTCATGTTAGCATTATAAAACATGACAATAGACAAATGTGTCGGTTACGAAATATTTACGTAATACAAATACACAGCTTTCAATCGTCCGTTTGAATCTTCTGGTGTATTCAATCTAAACTGTCTTCTCATATGGTCTCCAAGTGTTCTGCGAAAGCCGTGCTTTTGATGCACTGAAACTCTTCACTGTGTCTGAAAATTGTTGGAGTTTCGATACCACGTTCCGCTACTTCTCACATTCTTATGAGTAGCGTCCATTACACCATTGTAATTATGGAGTATTTGTTGTGAAGAAAAACCATCCTTCGAGAACTTCATACTATAAGTACAATTATCTCTTGTCTATCGTTTAAATTATCTATTGTCGATTTATGCTTCGTTGGTCTTTTCTAAATGTTCAGTTGTGTTATGCTTTAAATTTTATTAAAGAGCAAACTAATAAATTTGTTTATTAGTATGTAACGGCTTTGTCATATTGTTTATTCTTCCGGTTCGTTGGTGTTTTTCTTTATTTTTGTTTCGTTCTCACAGTCTACAGTTAATTTTTTTCTATTTATAAGTTCAAAGTGAATGAAAATACAATATGATGTATATAAACTGAAATTAAAACGCTTTCAATTTTATATCGGATTCATAAATATCTATTTTTGTTTTCTCACATTGTCATCAGACTAGATTTCTGATTTTGACAATGAGTTGTTAAGTCTAATTCGAAGTTGGTTAAAGTGAATATATACAGTGTAAAGTAGAATATAAGAGGTGTGGATTGGAAAGATTCATTTTTCTTCTTTTTTCTTAATTCGTTATTATCCATATTTTATTGTTCAATGTCATGGGAATTCTTAATAACCCAAATTTAAGTGACAGAAGATACAACTAATGTAACTGGAAAGTTTAGAGTAATAAAATGTTTAGAACTGTATACTATCTAAATATCTCATGTGTAGTAACAATTATCAATAAAGCATTTGGACTATAAATTAGTTTTATTATAATCATCGTTTTTATTTAGGTTTTCCAATTTTCTCGAAAAGATTTTTAAGACGTAGTGTAATTTCACTAACTATTCATTTCTGTAATGTAACCTACTAAATATGTTAGAAGTGTATTAATTGGAGTTTTGAGTAACACTTTTGATGTCAGAACTGTTGATAACATAAGTACTTGAGCCATCGTACGAAACTGGGGTTCTAATTTCAAGTGTAATACTTGAAAATTAAGTTATTTAACTACATTAAATGGTGTACCCTCGTGTAGATACATAAATATGTATTTGACTAGTCTCTGTTCTTTATTTGAAACATATTTCTTTATTAGAACCTTATGTACTTAGTTGTATTTTATGAGAATGTCTTAATTCTGAAACAGATTTTTTGGGTGAATTCATCCATCAATTTAGTCTGTATAGATCGAATACAATTTAACAGTAAGCTATCAAAGTATATTACATAATTCATGCCAGTTTACAGACATGATCATTTTGACATAAATAATAACATTAAATGTAGAGAACAAACGTGATATAAGATTGTTTTAAGTTTACTAGTTCAAGAATTGTTTATTTAGTACATTTATGACATGTTTTACAGCAATGAGATGCATCGACCGGGAACTTTTAACTCTTCTTGAGTGGACATCCTATTGATTTATGAACGGTGCATTTAAGGTCATTTCTTGCGCCATAACGAATTAATTATAATAATCTACAACTAGGGAAAGTAAAATGGAAGCAGTGAGCATGGAACAACAAGGCAATAATTACTAAAATGTTTCAGTCATGTTTACCATAACGTATATGTCATGTGACTCGGTGATATACTGTTCATGTTAGATATTATTCAAATTAGTTAGGGTTGCCAGGATCAGTGTTAACGTAAAGTAACAGCAGGTAGGTGATTTTACTTAGGGAATTCAGTAATGCGAATGGCTAAACGTTTAAAATTCCTATAATCTCACTTGTGGAGTATGTTACGCTTAGAAGTGCTAGAACATTTAATGCATTTTCAGAGGAGCAGTATGCATCATTGCAGCGAACAAAGGGTAGGAGTGATTTTAGCTTACGGCTAGATTGTGTTAGATTATTCTAGAGTTTGGAAGATCTGCAGGTAAAGTAATTCATATAGAGAGATGATTTATAATGGGCTTGCTTCATTAAAGAAAGGGAGTTATGATTAGTAGTATACTTTCGGTGTTTCAAGTTTCCATTGTTCCATTTGTCTCTGTTTTTTGCATTTATGGTTATCAAAAACATAAATGTTAATCTTATTTGTCTCTGTTTACTCCCATTGATCCTGATAAGTTTCATAACCTAGTAATAACTAATTATTATCCAAATATGTACTTGATTAACACACGTGCCAATTACATAATACACTCATTATATCTTCAATCTCTTAGTTCAGATACAGGTGACCATGTTCATTCGATCTACTTAGTGTTTTCAATGAGGATACTACGTGTTGAGTGAGTTAGAGAGGTCTGGAGTTATTTATAATCCGGCCAGACATCGGGACTATTATGTAATTCACCTCGGTAGTACATGTCTTCATGTTGTGTTATTGTTTAACATGCAATTGAACAAAGACTATTATTTTAGGTTAAATGGTTTATATTATGACTACACTGCGTAAGTAGTACCAATACTGAATGTAAAATCCTAGTGTAAGTAAATGAAGCATATTTTGTCCTAAACATGTAGTAATTGAAATACTAAGATATGTTTTGCACATTTTAAATTACTATTTTTATTCGCACTAGATATGAGACAAGAATAGTTGTTCATCCCCGTTGATGTTAAAATATTTCCACTCTTCCAACACATACGCATTCTTTGTCTACAACTCTAAGTACATTCTTGTTTTTCAAAAAATCTTTGTATCTTTAACACTATGATATATCAGACTTAGATCATCTAATAAGGGAATCATTGGACATCCTGTCACAGTCATGATATTGACGTAATCTGAGTTATTTTTAATAAATCCGTTCATTAGACGCTAGAGTAAGTCTCAGATGTTACTTTATGTATGGAAAAATTTACTAATTCCTTTGTTGTGTCATGTATACAAACCTGTCATTTGACGTTATCTAATATCGTTTATAGTTTTAGATATATATACCTGAGTAGAGTTATATTTGTTTGTTGCAATGAGTTATATTTTTTTAGTGGGTGTTTTCATTTTTCTACCTAGTACTCCCGAAAATACATATGATTTGTAACAAATGTATACGTAAAACATAATTGTTATGATTTTTCAGCCATAAATATTGTGGAATTTAGTGAAGGATTAACTGATGACGTAAACTGACCATTTTTTAGTGTTCAGATTTTATCAGTCTAATATCCTCATTGCTTTCCTGTAAATCTCTCATTTGTGTTGTATAAGATAGCTGATAAACAACTAACATTTTCAGTTTAATGTTCAAGTTTTAACCTTATTAGATTATATACTAATCCCAACAGGGAAGTTAAGTAGATGATTTGACTTTCCATGGTTAGCTAGACGTCAGTCGTAAGCCGTAAATGAGTAGTCAACCTATAAACGACGAACGCAAAGCCTTTTTAAAATACAATAGTAACACCCAGTGTTTGTCGTTTTCTTCGTTTTACTAAGTTGTTGTTAATTAAGTCTTTGAGTAGGTACCGGTCTTGTTCCTTACTAATTACTATTTCACTGAAATATATCTTAGCTGCTTATTAATTTAGTTTCTGTTGGGCAAGACTATAGTTTATGGACGAACAAATCAGATTTAAGATTACCAGGTCTTGAATTTTGGCGCGAAATCTATTCATTTATTTGGCTAAATATAGTTATGGCATTTTAGCATGTCATTTCTTGATGAAAATCATAAATCTAATTTATAACCCTAACCACCAATTGTAAATCATAATCTTTATTCTTCACACAGGTTTATAACTCTCATTTAGCTTTAGTAAGTTGGTGGACATTCTTAAGGTCGTCCATAAATTATAGTCTCACCGATCCTGTTGCCAGATTTCGTTTCAAGAGAAGTAGATAAGGCAAAAGTATACCATTTTGGGGACCTTGGGCGACTTGTCAACCAATCAGGAAACTCTTTCTAGTTGTAGAGCTATTAACAAGATAAGGCGATAAAATAACAGTAGAATAATGGCTTGGATTTGAATAATTAACCTTCACATGTCAAATTGTCTTTTATAATAACGGTAAAAGGTCAGATGCACTTATTAGGAGCCTGGTTAGTGTTGCGTGTTAAGGTTATTACCTCATGGAGTTCCCGTCACCAACTGACACAAGTTATAATGTAAGAAGACTAGGATTAAATATTTAGAGTTACACTGGAGTTTATAGTTAAGTTTACAAATTTGGGTTAGGGTTTTCATCACGAACTAACATCAGCTATAACATAATGATTTCCCATCCTTATTTTTACGAACTTAAGAAACTTAGTGTTGAGATTTAGAGTAAGTGTTATAAAAGGGGAATATTATATAGCTTCACTAAACACTTAACTGCGCGTTGAATCATATCAAGAACTTTAACACACAATCTGGCTTAGGAGCAAGTATGTTTTGTAACTTTGCACCATCTTAACTTCACTTTTTAGTTGCATACCGGATATTTTCATTGATTGCCAGTATTGTAATAATTTATTATTGCCATTTTTCACTTAGTTGATAAGAACATACAAGTTATCTATCATTGTACTTTAAATTTCGCGTAAAATACGT
Organism: Schistosoma haematobium; assembly: GCF_000699445.3. NCBI lineage: Eukaryota > Metazoa > Platyhelminthes > Trematoda > Strigeidida > Schistosomatidae > Schistosoma > Schistosoma haematobium. The sequence goes on along the minus strand of NC_067199.1, from coordinate 15,113,022 downwards.
GAAGGGTTATCTTCTGATTTGTTAACTCGAGGCTATCAGTATACTATACTTTTACCAGAGACAACTGAATTCAGTATTTAATTAACTGTGTTTTTGTTTTCTCACTATATACTCAACAATAATCAATGTTAATTAGGCTTTTATAGGTGTGGGAAATATTTCTCAATAAGTAGATGAAAATTGGTTATACCTTCATGCTATGATGTACGTTATCCATCACTATAATGAACTTTTAAAGCGACCAGTGAAAAAAATTGTCGAGAATAACCGTAAATATATCTCAGAATCATTGTTACTGTTGGAATTTTCTTTGTAGATGATATTTATCTCCTGATAAATAAACTTTCATGATTACAACTCGTTTTACTTACTCAATATGTTGCATCATTTGATGGTTTATGAAATTGATTTACTGTATGTGTTTACCACTTGATTAGCTAAATAAATTGTTCTAATGAATCATTTATGTTATAGCAGTTTAATCAGGTTAGTCTATATAATATGTCCAGTCATTTCATATTCTAGTTAGATGATTGAAGAAGTAACATTCTGTTAGTTCAGTTTAACTTCAGAATTTTCGAAATAAATTCTACTTAGACTTTCATTTGTTCGTTATTATACAAGTTCTTTATTATATTATTTTTACAACTAGAATCGTGGAGGTCCTGGTGGTCTTGATATGAATGTTCAATCAGTTTGGGCACGTGGTTATGCAGGTCAAAGTGTCGTGGTTACTATTCTAGACGATGGTTTAGAAACAGATCATCCAGATTTGAAAGATAATTACGTAAGTTATAATCTTTCTTCTGAGACATTTTCTTGATTATACTTTTCTGTTTTTTGAAATGAAACTATAAAGAAAAATATCTTTTATGACACAATATTGTTTTGCTTTTGATGATGTAACTATAGCCTACATTGTCTTTTAATGTTTCTTAAATTGTAATAATAGGGAAAAAAAATCATTGTTTATAGAAAATATTCTTAAACGTCTCATGTTTTGTAACATGTCGTAGTGTTAGGTACTGATTTTCTAAACATTATTTCATTGAATCGTTTCTGTTTAAATTCACTGTTGATTGTTTGTTCCATTGTGATAAATAATTTCATGAATACTTACCTTAGTTATCTACGTCTCTAACAACTATGCTTTTAAATATATCTAGTTTCTAGCCTTTATTAGGCAGTCTCTACTTGATTGAATTTCATTTCAATTACTGAAGCTTTTTATTCATCAATATTTATATGAATTCGATGCCCAAAATTATTTGCGTCTGTTTTTTGCATAATAACTGACAATCATATGGATTTTTTCTCAATTTCAGACAGTAGTAATTACTTACTTTGTTCAAATAGTGTCTTAATTAAAAGACTATGTGTTCTATGCGCAGTTTGGTTTTATTGTCAAAAAGCATTTCCTTTATAATTAAGGAAAGTCGGATCAATGACTGTGGATAATATCGTATACACTTCTCATATTATGATCGACTATATGCCTATAGTTGATTGAAGTTATGGATCTATTCAAAATCACTTCATATGATACATAGTCGAGTATAACTAATGGATATTAAGAATATTAGTCTCTATATTTCCAGTTAAAAAAGTCTATATTCTCGATAAACCAATCACTAAAAACTCAACTGGTTTACTGAAATATATACTGCTTCTTGATTTGATTTAAGTAGATTCAAGAAAATTCAGTTGAAGTATTATTCTATCTGTTGTATTTATATCTGACATTTAGTTATTATGTGTTTAATGATTTGTTAATTTATAGTCTTTAGTAAGAGATATAAGTTAATTTTAATGATTATTTCCTAAAACAAGACATTTAGATGTGGTGGAAAGAATTCTAAATATAACCTTTCAACTGATGTTTTAGCTACGAAACACTATACAGCGTGTTTAATTTGAGTGGTAATTTAGATTATAAGTAGTCTATTATTAGTATACTGAATACAGGTATTAGTAATAATGATAATTGCTTCATTCAGTAACCTATATTTGATTACGATAAACAATCTTTAACATAAAATGTACAATATTGTATTGAGTTCCCATTTTATATTCATTTAATTTGTAATTTTAAAAAGAGATTTCTATAAAAGACGGTTTTCGACAATAATTGGCTGCTATTAATATTCGTCCGTAAATGTTTACAAGTAATTCCGCTTCCATGATACCTCTTTTCTTCGCGTTATATATTTAGTACGTGAATTACATTGAAATTATCTTTAATTTCTCCAAAGGACAGATAAGAAGAAAAGTATATAAACCAATTTGATGGTTCCTTTTTAAGTTTTCAGCAATCGAACTCGCGATAATTTTAAAACATTTGATGATATTACGCAAGTACATGCAGTTATCATACTTAATTAGCCAGTTAAAACAAATATAAAACAGAAAATTCCGGCAATAAATCCATGTCGAAAAATAGGTGACACAGAAGTTTCAACAGACCGCTGGTGCAGTAATCGTATGTCAGTTTAAGACAGGACCTTACCTTTGATCAATACAAAATCTCCCAAAAGTCTCCATAGCGTTTAACAAGTTAATTACTTTTACACATTGTTCTAACTTCATATTTTATTTAAAATGTCTGGCGGCTAAAAAGTTGGCTTTTAGAATAACACCAAAACAACTGTGCTTCTATTTTATAATTCATATCCATCCCTAAACTAGTGATCAAATTTCCACTCCTTTCCTCATTGTTCTCAAACCTGTGGTCCAATAATATTAAGAATTGTAAAAATGATATAATCTGTTATCTTAGTAAGATAATAATTTGTTCAATGATTAACTTTTTACAGTAATATGCTCTAGTAATCAGTAGTTTAGATTCAAGTGTAATTGCAGTTAGATATAATTTGCTGCTCGGACGAAAAATGTGTACGCCTAGACTTATTGAGCAATAAAGCTCAAACTTATTACTATTTTTTAATATTATTTGTCATACTTTCAAAATTTGTCGTTAGATATGATGAAAAATACCTGCAACATCCTAAGATCTCTGATCAGCTTTGATATTTTTTGTATTCACTTACATGTAGGTATTTTTAGGTAATCAAGTATTGATTTCGATAATGCAATGAGAAGACGTAGTTTATCAGAATTATGTGATATATTTGCGCAATGCATTTCGAACAATCTGATCACACATATACATTTATATATGAAAAATTAAAAGGTCAACTAGACAGGTTAAGGGTAAGTCATAACAAAGGAAAAAATATTAAAGTACACAAAAACAAATGTGATTACCACTCTGGATAGTAAATCAGTACTATCAGGGTAGGTTAAGTGTAAGTACAAATTGTTTTTGAACACATAAAGGGGGTTTCAATTTTCGCATGGCCAAGGCTTCAATAAACCTTAGTATACGTCCTTGAAGGCTTTTGTACAACACAACAAATGCTGATTTGATATCAACCTTATGACCCGTCTCAATCAAATGTTTCGCAATGGATGATGATGTCTGTCTATCCTGTGATCTTATTTCACCATTGGAATTCATCTGATTTTGCAACCATTTTGGTATATGTTCACCCACCCTTAATTGCAAATCACGGTTGCTCCTCCCTACATACGTGTTACCACACATACATGTAAATTTATAGACACAATGGGATGTGACACAATCGTTTTCATGCTGTTTGGGCTTTTGGTGAAACATAGACCTTGTCTTTTCGATGATGACAAGTTGGGCTTCATAAAATGTCTGGTTGATAGCTAATTTAAGTCTCTGTTTCAACATGAGACTATTTATGTCACCTCTGAATGGTAGCGTAATATGAACTCGCTTTTTGGGTGCCAGAAGCGTCATAGGTCTAGTCATATTGCAACCCTTCCAGTGGTTTATGAACTTCAAAGGGTAACCATTATTGATTAACGCATCAGTCAAGAGCTTCACCTCTACTTCAATAGTATCACTAGTACAAATACGATTGATCCTATTGAATAGGCTCTTTATTAAACCACGTTTATAATGAATAGGGCAGTGACTATGAAAATTAAGATATTGTCCTGTCCATGTTGGTTTTCTATATATAGCACGTTTGATGGAACCATCATCTCTCCTAGTAATCAGGATGTCAAGAAAAGGAAGTTGGTTGTTCTTCTCTTCTTCACATGTAAGAGAAATGTGGTTTTGACTACTATTGAATTCTTCTAGCAAGTGGCTTATGTCTTCAATTTTATCACCTATGATTATTATGTCGTCTACATATCGTTTATACAGACCCATCTTTCGAATTGGTCTACCCATTCTATTTGAACCATCTTATTTTGTTAAAGGGTTTAAGGAAGAATTTCAAACATTTCACTTCTATCCGACGTTTGTGCTGATGTTATTGTTCAGAGGAACAATGAAAGCTTCATAACCAAACCATTTAATTCAGAGAACAAAACTTCACCTAAACCTGTTTTTTAACTTCGAATCTTAATCTTATTTTCTCATACTAGTTTATAATCCTCTTGTAACCTTAGTAAATGGCCAAATTTTTTATAGGTCACTTTAACATTACTCAAAGGTCATTAATACATTATAATCTCGCCCAAAATTCAATTTCGTCTACATGATTTAAAAGTTGTGTGGTTTGTTCAATAAGCCATTTCTACTTTCAATTTTATCGTAAAAGGTAAATAAAGAAGTAATTTCTAGTAATAACTATAAATAATAAATTTATGAAGCATCTCTTTTAAGTTCATAAAATCATTAATTTACATTTATGGTTTGTCGTTTGTTTTGAAATGGAGAATTTCAAATAAAACCTGAAAAAATATTTATGTAAGCTTAATTTTTATTTATACTAAAATGATTTATTAGGTTGGTTAATATATGCGTATATTTAATTCTTTTTAGTGACATTAACATGTTTGTTGAGTTAGTTAACATTTTAATGGAAATCCATTCAAACAATGTTTTGCTCTTTTTTTTTGTTTTTGGTTTTGGTTTTGAAACTAAATGTTTAAACTTATCAGTTTATTGTTTCTTCTTTTAACATTCCATCGAGAATTTTCTTTTATCATCCATGAACACACACACATACACTCATATCTGATCATGAATGACATTTAGGAATTTATGTGTAATACATGTTCTTGTGTCTGATGTAAAAGAGTTGAAATAAAATGGTGGGAATAATATTTTGAAAATCATAATTGATCATAACTACTTGACAAGTCTTAATAATAATAATTAGTTTAATGGGTTGAGGAATTGTTTTAAAATTCAGGATTTTTCTCAATACACTAGGTCAATACGATGAGATGAATTTATCAAATCAAGTGCTCGTTTATTTAATCGGTATTGAGTCATACATTTTGTTTGAACGTCTATGAAAATTTTGGTTTACCAAGTAGGTGTTGATACATTCAATTCAGTGTTTGATAGTCAAGAGATATAAACACTAGGCTACCACTACTTATACGACTGGGAAGAGTTTTATAAAGTACAGAAATACTGGTAATCTCTCTCAGTTTATTTCGTTATCTTTCAGGAAAAAATCTAAATCTTCTGTAGACTGACTCTGAACTTTACTTAATAACTATGTTACTGATTTAAATAAGTAAGTCAGTGAATAATTAACATTATTAGCTTGAATTAAGTTATTGCCAATTTTTGTATACGAGTCATACCGTTGTTTCTTTTGGGTTCATATAGCTGTTTTAAAAACTGATCAGTCGCTTATGTTGCACTATACCCCACTTTTTGTCTAATCCCCTTTGGACTATAAAATACTTGCTAATTTACGGCTTCTACTACATCTCAAATTTTCAACTGTGATCTAAGTAGTTTTGTATTACATACTATTATCTACATAATGAATTTAATTCATTGCTTTGTATATTTACTTGCAAAAAAACTCAGTTCAGTTTCATTTCACTTTTCATTTATTTATTAAAATCTCATTAAAATAGTTTAAGCGATATGTTGTGTAGTTACGGAATTAAACACTTTATTTAACATTATATAACAGTGTTTTTACAAATTATTTTGATGATAAACTCTATAACACTTTACTATGAAAGTTATTTAGAACTTTATTTAACATTTTTATTTTCTATAAAAAAATTTGTTGATTTATAACAATTTATAGACCACTGAACCGGCATCCAACGGTGTTAATGTCTAACTTCAACTAATCAACAAAATTGAGCCACAGTTCACCATTGTTTTCTGTGAAGTTAGACATTAACACCATTGGATGCCAACTCAGTGGTTTAGAGGCTAAGCGTTCACACGCGAGACTGATAGGTCCTGGGTTTAGATCTCGCGGGGCCGGATCGTAGATGCGCACTGCTGAGGAGTCCCATACTAAGATAAAACGATCGTCCAGTGCATCCAGGTTTTCCATGGTGGCCTAGCTTCGGTCGACTTATGAATTAAACTATAAAATGACTGCAATCTCCACAAAACCACTTCTGGTTATAACAATTTGTTGAAATTTCTCACTGAACAAAAAAGGTAGCCCCGATGATTTCAGCATTACTTCTAATATCTAGATCTATACTCTTGAAAATAAATTCCATACATCCATTAAATTTTTCAAATCATTATTTAATCGAATAAAAAAAGAGAAATGTTAATAAATTTATTTGACATTAGCTAAAGGCAAAATAGAATGACCCAGAATAACAGTTTGTTACTAACAATTAAGTTAATTTTTCAATAATTTATTATTGATAAATGAAGTGAAGGAAAAGCCAAACAGAAAAAAAAATAGAAGAAATCTTATGAACTTTGTTAAACATAAGAAAATTCAACTTCGTGACAAAAAAGAACCATTTTGCGAAAATTGTTCATTGAATCGTTAGATTCTGTATACATTTAAAGTTTAATTTAGTCAAAATATACTTTCATTTTAGTCTAATAATCCAACTGTTTCATTGATCATATTTGTTATTTTCTTTGTTTTTTAATACGAGAATATTTTTTTATTTTTCTCTCTTGTCAACTTACATTCTGTAAGTAGTATATAAACAGATATTTGAAATGAATTTATATAGTTTCTTACTTACGGTCATTTCATTTTACTTACTTCTGGTTACTGTTTAAGTGTTGTTATTTTCATAAGTCATTAAACATTTTAAGTCATCGCAAAATATAAAAAGTATAAAATGAAACACTTCATCATTTATTATTTATTTTACAAAGTTAAAAAAGAGACGAATAAAATATCAAATGAGAATATTGTTTGTTCGATTGAACTTTTCATTTCTACATTTTTAATTATGTATTTGTTTTTCTTTTAAAACAAATTTTCAAATATACTTAAAGATAATTCATTAGTTACGATCATAGAATAAACTATGAACTCGACCGTTACTGCTACCTTGACGTGCTGATGATCGTGCTTGCCTATCGTGATGAACCAGTCGAGCTATACTGGTTGGAACAATTGTTCCTCAGGGTCCTAATATGCCACACAGGTCGATTGAAGAGGGCTAAGACTAAAAGCAACAAACCCATGGTGTGACGGCAGTAAGGTGTTTTCTTCAGATAACCAGTATAACAGCGATGTTGCAGCCGCACAAGGAAGACTGGAGTTAAAAGAGATCCACCCTAAAATTGCACCCCGCCTTATCCCACGGATTTCCGTCTCCAATGGTAAGGTGCTAACAAATACGGAGCTAACACGAAAATTACTCACAAAAAAGTCGTGTGTGCCCGGCCTCAATCAGTTGTTCCATATGCAGTGCGATCACGCTCTCAGATCACTAAGACCACCTCTGATTCAATTTCCTTTTCAGTTACCTCCTGACTGAATAGGTTATGAAAGCATGTATCAAAATTGAATATTTATTGATTATTTTTTAGAAAAAATATAAACCTATGGTGTATCAGCATTTTCAGTTGTAATATTTTATTTATTCTATAATATTGCATCCATTGAAGTCAACAATTTAATTACGATACCAACACAGTGCTTCTGGATGGCATCATCACCGCTCGCTGTAAATAAATGTTGTTTGCCATTTGTTTTCCGTGGACATGTTTTCATTTCCTTGACTTGATATTTCTGTTAAAAGACTTAAAGGACTACAATCTCTCTCCTCATGCTTGGACTGAATAACTGTCGAACACTATACGCTTTTCATTCATCTTTTGACTGATTTGAATAATCTTTAAGCTACTTTGTCTTTTCATAACTGTTATACATTTCATCATCTATTCGTGTCATAGTTTTTACTCTACTTATTCTGACTATTATTATTATTATGATTTTGTCCGACTTTAGGATCCATTTGCATCATATGATGTGAACAGTAATGATGATAATCCAGAACCTCGTTATTTAACAAGAGATAAAAGTAATACCAAGTAAGTCTGTTGTAAATTTATTTCTATATATTTAATACTATCGTAATTTTAATAATTTCTATACAAATTTCTTTCTAAAAAATGTGTGGACTTTAGAGATGACTTTGTTAAGAAAAATCTAGTACAATAAAACCATTTAAATTTTAGTTACAGTGTAGTATATTGACACCCTTGAGTTAACTAATCAGAATTACGATGAAGCCTTGTGTATTTTGAACGATATTTAAAGTGCAATGCTAGATAACTTAGATTCTATCACAAGCGCATTAAATATTGGCAATACTTGATTCCTAAAATGTATGAAATCAACGGAAAGTGAATCTAAAATGGTGCTTAAACTAAATTACAAAACAGGCCTGCTCCTAATGCAGAATGTGTGGTAAAGTACTTGATGTGATTCAATACGTATTCATGAGTGCTTCGTTAGGCTAGATAGTATTTCCCCACTCTAAACCATACTTTAAATTCCAGTCACAAATCTCATAAGTGTGTAAAAAAAGTGACAAAAATTTGCATCATAGCTTGTGTAAGTTTGTGATGAAAACCTTAACCTTTATTTGTAAATCCACCTCAGAACTCCAGTTTAACTCCTAATACCTAAACCTAAGCTTTTTGTGTTATCGCTAGTGATAGTCACTGACCAAAACTTTAAGGATTGGTAATTCTAACATACAACAGTATCCTAACTATTAATCTGCAAAACTTTACCCTTTTGTTTTACTGCAAAAAAATATGATGGTTAAATATTGAGTTATTATTCCACTGTTATAATATTAAGTTTTTACCACTAATTCTTTTGTAACAAGGTTCTGTTTCCTAATTGGCTGATAGATCCTTCAAGGTTATCAGTAGATTTTGCTTTTGCCCCAATTCTATAAAGACATATGTATATCATAATTATTTTTCTCGTTTATAGAAATTCTGTATTATACAGAGATAAAATAATCTAAGCTTTTTCATAGATGTTTATCTGTGTAGGTTACTTGTAAAATTGACAAATAATTTGTGAGGTAAATCACAGAAAAAAAAATGATGGAATGAATATGATAATAACAACAATACTAAGAGAAAATTGAATGAGAAAGTTTGTAGGAGAAATAAAGAATAAAGTGTTAATAATTTAAAAGAAGGTAATATTTGTTTCAGTATCGATAATTTCTAGTTACCTAAACTATCTAATGATAATAAATCTCGAGATTAATTTTTCAAGCGTTAATAATATCTCTTTTACTTAACTAAAACCTATTGTCTATAATTCAGTAAACTTGGTAAGTGTATTTTGTTTGTCCGTTAATTACAGTCTATTTGATTAAAATAACAGAGTTGGCATAAATTTGTTGTATAGTTTATCTGCAGAAAAAATTATTGTCAGTAGTCATTGTTCGTTGTTCGTATAAAACATCTTCATAGTTCTATTCGATTTATTATTAATGTTGAGTTGTTTTCAACTCAGGATGGCTATAATTAGCTTTCTCTTTTGTTTAAACTAATATTTTTCTGAATAAATTGTGTATGGTTCCACATTTAGTTAGAAGGTGATTTGTGTACTAGGGGAGCATACAGAATAACGTGAGCGAGGATAGATGAAAAAGTGTGCCGACGACCTAGGTACCGCTTACTGTGCTTACATTTAATGAGGGAAGCAACAGACAACAGTTGGCAACAATACAAGTCTTAAATTACGACAATCTGAGAATTGAAACTAAAAGCATACAGTTTAAACCGCTTCACTCGTTACTGTTTGTCTTATTTTTAAATCAAAATATTGACTAAATTCAACGTATTTGCTGATGATTATTTTATTGTGCTATCATGCCTGTTTATGTATGGATTACCTATTTTGCCTCAATTACTGATTATTCAATTTAAGCATCATGTAATATTAGTGATATCTGTTTAACAATGTTTGTGATATTTCAATCTTTAGTAAGCTTTTTGGTTACAATAATTCTGTCCGAATTTTATTCAAAATGAAATGAAATGGTTGAAAAATTCTTAGAGTAAAAAGCTATGAAATAAATAAGCGTCAGGAATATGTGAATTTTATGGTATACTTGTTGATAGTTCAGCTACGTTTTTCCTATAACTACATATTCTTTGAGTCCAAACCGAGAATGAATGGGAGATTCTTAAGTAAACTGGATCTAATACAACTGGATCAATGGGAGGATTAATACATGACAACAACTCCACGGATACAATCTCACACAAATATAAATGGTTGTGACTGGATTTTTAGGAAAGCTTTAAGATTAGTCAATATTACAAAGTACGTAATATTTTACATCCTGTAATAACCAATAGGAATGAGTATAGATTACCTGTCGGGGTCGCGTCACAGTGGTTTCAATATTAATGTGTGAAAGTGTATAAAAGTAACTGTTATTTTGGTGACTCCAGCGGGTTAGATTACTATTTATTTGTGTTAACTTCAACAATTTATTTTCAGCAACTGATACACGTTCCATAAGATTGACGTCGAGTTCTTCTTGATTACAGTACTGAGTAGGGCAATGCGTCCGAAGGTCTCTTGGTTTAAAAGTTTATTCTAAGAAAGGCTAAACTTTATTTTAAAATCATAACCTTTCTAAAATTTTGAAGTGTTGAATAAAATATTCTTACCGTTACTTTGTATTGACATCCGAGCCTCAGTTTTACTCATTTCTTTTACCAGTTGTCTTCAATCCCATATTATATAGCTAATGGACCGAATATATATATATATATATTCATTGTGTTGTGAGAATGTTTGCTCACCATTTTACTTGTCGTCACCACACTATTTCCATTTTCCTATGAAAACAATTTCTCTCTACCCATAGTTTGATGTTGCCATATGTCTATTTATCGTAAAATATTCAAACAATAAAATCAATGCAACATGCTTTCTACCTACTTTTTTATTTCAGTTCAACGATTTTTTTCTTTCTAAATCGTTTTTATTTTGTATTCTCTTTATTTGCATTTTTTGTTTACGATGACATTCATTTCTAATCATATAATATTATTTTTACAGGATTTTTGTTAGTATGCCATATACACTGATGATGATGGTAATCTGTGATAATGAAATTTAAATGTATTCCTATGTTTTTCAAATAAATAGTTGGGTTTTAAGAGAAATCCAATGTTTGATTAGTTCTTTAAACAAAGTTATCAGTTGGCCATATTTGAAGTTGTCTTTTTTTCCAAAAAGAACCTTCATTTGTGGTCGAAATTATAATGTCAATATTTACACACTAAATTGATTTAGTAAATCTATTAGAATTTACGGTCGTGTCTGATGGATTAGTCTGGAATTTATGATTAAATATTTTAGGGCGGCTTATCAACTTACCTTCTTTGTCAATCTCAGTGGAAAGTAACTAATTCGTTTATATCGTATACAATTTATTGGTACTCATCGTCTATCTAAACTAACGTTAATAATTTTTCAATACGTAATGAACGTATTATCGAATTGAATTTCATCGTCACAACTGAATTATTTTATTCACTTTACATGTAGTCAGTGTTTGTTATGCATTAGGATTCATTCTTTTGGTGAAACCGGTATGTTAAAAAACTGTAACCGGTGAGTTCCAAGTATATCTAGAATAAGATGTATCTCACTGATCTTAGCACAATATTAACAATTGATTGATGCTAGAAATGTGGATTATTAGACTATGAATTGCATATCTAAAGTTATCATAGATGCCAGATGACCTAAAGATCTTCAGCCTAACCTTGTGTATTGAATCTGTCAGTACATTTTTCTATGATGTTCCTAATCGAAGCGGTCAACTTATCTATCAGTATACTGGTAATTATGATATTCTCATCACTGGCAGAATCGCAGTCATAATTTTTACGATGTGGCTGCCATGATATATGTCTGGGCATTACAGTGTAAAATAATTGATGGATATCAGTAAGGAAACCTGAATTATTTTCTGTTCATCAATGTTTTCTATGCTCAATCTTCAAAAGTCAAGCTTTTTAATGCAGAGATCTGGATCACCCACCACACCAGTTAGGAACATTACCAAGTGATTATTCACGATGAGGTCAATATTTTTTATATATTGGTCATTTGCACTATCTAATCACTTATTTAAAATTTTATTTTGATCGAGTACCCGATACTGATTGAATTGAATTGTATATTTAAGTAAACGAAATTTACGATATCACTTTTTCCCATCGGATCGTTGGGGAAATCCTAAGAATATCCCTCTTTACACTTCCTAGGGGCCCAGAAATTCCTAGAAACGTTTTATCCAGTCGGCATTGAGTCGAATCTTTGCGTAAACATTTTAAAGAATGTAGAGTCACGTGCTACAGTTTTTATTGGATATTTATCCGTACTGATACTATATTTAGTATGGTTCCAGAAGATTAAGGTAATGTGTAACTGCATATATACCATCGTTTATCTGTAGATAAAAGCGTTCTCTTCGCACATCGAGCCTTTTCTCTTGTGTTCAACTTGCCATTATGATTAAACTTGTAGTTGCTAGAAGCAGCTAGGAAATCTAATCGAGCGTTCATTTAGCAAACATCGCGGATAAACTCCTCTCTAATGAATATCGAATGGGGATGAAATCTGAATCCAGACCTTTTATATCTACATTGAATAATTTTAATAATTTCCCTTTGATTTCCTCTTCCTTTGACCATTGCATTATAAAATCAACTGATATTATACAAAAATTTCCCAGTCAACTTTTAATCACTCATACTAATAAAGATTTCTAAACGAGTCAACACGTAAAAAACAAAATTGTGAATTCTGTTAAAACCTAAATTAAAATGATGTCCATTATTATAGGATATAATAGCTCTAAAAGATACTTGTTTATTCCACTACTTACACATGGTTTTCAACAAAACGTGTTAGACATACACTTAATAGAAAATAAGGAAAAATCTAAAGACCAGAGAATTGTGTAGAAGTAAATAAATACTATGTATCGATGGTGACGCACAAAGAAATGACCTTGGTTCTTTTCCATCAAATTTGTTTTTGTATAAATTTTTTCGAATTAATTTTTCTGTGCTACATGTTTGTTTATTTACATTCAGTGTAAACACAGAGAATGTCATGTTCAAACAACTGCATATTCATTTATTTTTTTAAACTTATGTGTAAAATTGCATTTTATTACTATCGGTATTATTATTTCAACTCGCTTAATAAAGTAGACTAAGTACTGTCCGGTTCTAGAGTGTTTATGACTAGCTGATTGACCTCGTTTGAAGTCATCTCGTCAAGGAAACTTATGCAATGTCTAAGTGACCTATCATAATTATCGAAAACTGGCTAATCTCAATTTTTCATTTTATTACTACTTTTAATGTAACCTGGAAGTCTTTGATTAAATTAATGATTTACTGTTTAATTTGTTATTTGTTGAGTCAACATTTCAATTCCTCTGAGTTATTTATTCAACTACCTTAGAGGTCATCAATTTTCGTTATAAAGTATAATTGATTTTAATTTAATGTAGATACTTGGTGGTTGGGCGTTTTTCTAGTTAGAGATTTATTTATTTTTTTTTACATATTCAATCAGTTTGAATATTAACTGCGCGTATAACTAATGATAGATGGGTTAGTATGAAGAATGAAACATTATGTATCTAACAATTAAGATTTATTTTTTGGATAAATCTCTGCTGTGTATAAGCGAACAATGTAATTTTCACCAGTCTCTACCCTAATATATTATAATGTTTATACGAAAATATTAAACTAATCAAGCCAGTTTATGATTCAGTGATAACAGTCGAATAGATTACATAAATAAACAATAAGTAAAAAGTACAAATTAATAGTGTGAGGAAAAGTGTACTAATTGTGATAAGAATAATAAATACTTGGATCAATGTTTTATAGTAGTAAGTAGGTCAAGGACTTGAAAACTATAGACACTGAAACAACATTCATTAGAAATTATAATCTTACGTAATAAGAAGTGAGGTGTTTGTTGGAGTTAGTAGACAAAATACCATAGACCTACGTTTCGTGTTGTTTTGCACTCGTCAGCAAGGTGTACCTGAACCTGCACTATTAAGGACTTGATACACGTGACATTGGTCAGTTCCCAGTAATCAGTCATTTTAAAATAGATCTCAGTCCTACAAAAGATCAGCCGTGGCCTGGATAGCTCAGTTGCAACTTCTTTAACTGTGATGCTCTTTGACACGAGATCGAATCCGTTAGGGAGCATCGATCCCCTCAAGATTACAGGTACACCTTCCAGACAAGTGCTATATAGCACGAAACCCAGGTTTAGGGATTCCTGTCGACTTACTCCGACCACCACCTTACATCTCAACATAATACACGCAATGTCGAGTCACTCAGACTAGTGACTACATTGCAGCTTTATCGATAGGATATATTCGGTCTGCAGTATGAAGGACCTAATGCACTTGACATTGGTCACTAACACATTATCTCAATTGTTTGACTGTACGCCCGATAGAGGTTTATCGGCAGAAGCATCTGAATTCATTGATGCACGTGGATATGAAATAGCCGGCTAACTCAGCCTTTATCTGAAGAGTAACTGCAAGTCGGCTAGAAAACAAGCGACAGATGTTAGGTGCACAAGACGCCATTTTTGCTGTTTTATTCTACCTTGTAGCGCCTTCAGCTAGGTGAGTTCATTAAAACCAATGTGGTTAACATCCAATAACGAAGATGTACAGAGCTATTTATTTTGGGGATTTATTTACCGCTACAACATCAAGTCAAAATAAATATTGAATTTCCAAAGTCAAGCTTAATTTTAGATATATATTTTACCCCGCTATTTTGAATCGACTTTTTGTTACATTTCGTAATTAGTTTCGTTTTGCATTATCTGATCCTTGCAATATCAACATAAAAATATACACGTGTATGCGGATAGATGTTTTTTAATACACATTAACTTCGTGTTATTGCTTTGTTCTCGTTTAATACTCTGTTTATATTTCATTACATTTTACAGCTGTTTTATGTAACATTTATTGTTACCTATACATATAACGTGTCTTGTGATTTAATTAACAAATGTATTTATCTACATGTTTTCATGATGAGAGCATTGCAACAATAGAAAAAAGTTACATAGTTTTAAACATGAATTATTAATTAGCCAATTCACATTTAACATACAGATCACTTCAGTTTATGTAACTAATTTTCATTTTAATATTGGAACAACGACTATGTCAAATTGTCTGACTATTTGAAATATTGAAATTTATTAGTTTATGTTTAATTAAAATAAAAGATGAATATATGTGAAGATGATTTGTGAAATGTTATCTTTAAAAGTTTACAATGATAATATATTTATTGCATCTAATCATTTTTAAAGAGTTGATTGAATAATCATACCTTAATACTATACATTTACATTGAATGTTGAATATGATTGTGAGTATATCAATTGAATTGGAAATATGTATTTTGTCAAAGATATGTAAACGTAACAGTTGAATTACAATAGATTTTACATATACTAGTTCAAATTAATAAATTTCTGAATTTTCAATCAAAAATGTATTTTTTATTAATAAGACATAACTGTAGGATTGTTTGTAAATGTTGAGATGAGAAATCGTCATTTGTAAGATACTGTGAAAGTTCTTAAATTTTATAATCGGTTTCTATTGTTTCATCTACCATTTACTTTGTTTAAAAGGAAGAAACATAGTGTTAAGATTTTCTATCGATTGCCTTCAGGAATTTAGCAAATAATAGTTTGTGGAAAACTGTTTAGAAACAATGTATAGCGCTGGCTCTACTTAACTAGTCTTTATTTCTTTAGTTCGAAACTAGCTGCTCACCCCCATGGAGCTACAAGCAGTGATGAAATAGCTTTTCGGTACTCTTTGAGTTTTCAGTTAGTAAACTAAGGTTATTGTGTGGTGTGAACTATACTTGGATCGAACAATCTTCACGATGATGTTTACTCATTTAGAGCCTTTTATCAAATAACTTAAGTTTATCCCTATATAATTTTATTAATATATCTGTATGTTTACAAATAATGTTATTGATTTGTTTTATAAAGGTCACTTGTGTGGTAGTTCTTTATGTATTTGTGTATATACGGTGTACATTAAATTACAAGCATCAACTTTTTCGACTGCACATAATATGGAGAATTATACTGTCCCAGTCTGAAATATAAGGTCTATTTAGAGTAAAATTAACATTTTTATAAGGTGGTGGTCTTCATCACGTACAAAATAACATACTTGGTTGATTCAGACACTATTCACTTATTCAGGTTTGTTTGAATTTATACGTTAAGAAATGTAATAGCTACTTTCAACGCAATTTATGCTTCATGCTTCATATTGTTCATGTCTGAAAGCCGAAAAAAACTTGAGATTACGTCCACAAATGAAATTTGCCACATCATATACTAGAATTCTTTTTTTTCGTTTTGTATGCTTGTAATTAGTTCGAAAACTATCCATTAATCTTTCTCAACTTGGGAGCTAAAATTCATAGGCGAATAATCACATGTTTTCACTGATTTTGTGTTTGTTTGTTTTATTTTCATCTTGAACTATAACTATTGTGCGTAGTTAATGTTAAATATTTCTAATGCACGCCGCGGATAAACGTTTATACAGGTACAATTCAGTGTTTACAGTAACTAAAATATAACAAACCACTATTTTAGTAATTCGAGATTATGAAATAAAACATGAAATTTATCTGATACTGTTTTCATTTTCGTTATTGTCTCAAAATAACTCATGCACAGGAGACTTAACAGATTACCAAAGGAGTATCAGAAGACTTTCAGATAAATCCCAATCATTTTGGTGCTTTTTTGTCACTCTTTCCTCTCAACTTTAAGCATGTAATCTTCATTTAACTTTGCAAGCCAGTATAAGTTAGTCTTTTCTATATATGGTGAAATTTATCGTACACTAATGAATCGATTTCTGATATAACTGTAAAAATGTTGCATATTTTGTTGTTGCCTTCATGTGATGAATTGTATCTCTGTGATTTGAAATAAGTTGTATTGTGCCTAATCAGTAATCAATCTGCGTACAGTCAGCAACACTAAATAATCTTTTATATTGATAATGTTGTTTAGACAGTCACCCTTCTTTTATATATTTGTTTATCACCTATTTCCATTTCTCCAATAGCTTTTAACGGTTTATTGATATGTTCCACTGACTATAAAATTAATTGAAGTATGCCTATTAACTATTTGATACGTCTTTTTGGAAACGTAAGGGCGGTTAACATAGATTAAGAGCATGGATTGAGAGTAGATTATGTGAATCATTCTTTTTTTCAAAGTTGAGTTGCTCGATTTATGAATGGAGGGAATTTTAAAGTAAATAAAAGATTCTAAATAAAATTTTTTTGAC
Organism: Schistosoma haematobium; assembly: GCF_000699445.3. Lineage (NCBI taxonomy): Eukaryota > Metazoa > Platyhelminthes > Trematoda > Strigeidida > Schistosomatidae > Schistosoma > Schistosoma haematobium. The sequence continues at coordinate 15,095,313 of NC_067199.1, read as the reverse complement.
TAATAGCATTTTTTCTACTTCGAGTAATAGTAAATTAATGTCTAGCATTTTTCCGTTAAACAAAGAGGGAGAGTTTCAATAAGTTGATCGAACTTGTCATCTGACTGTAATCCAACTGTAGAATTTTCTTATTTCGATCACATAGGCAAAAAGAACTACCATTGTAATTGTTGCTCGTATTTCCCTATTGAATAACAAACAAGTCAAATAAACACTTGTTACATAATCAATCTTTCCTATTTTCTATTACTTCAGCCGTCATGGTACTCGTTGCGCTGGCGAAGTGGCTGCTGCCGCAAATAATAGTGTATGTGGATTAGGTATAGCTTATAAAGCTCGTATAGGTGGCGTACGTATGTTAGATGGTGATGTGACTGACGCAATGGAGTCACGTTCACTAAGTCATCAGCTACAACATATTGATGTATATTCTGCATCATGGGGTCCGGAAGATGACGGTAAAACAGTTGATGGTCCAGGCAAACTTGCTCAAATGGCATTTCGTAATGGAATACAAATGGTAAGTAGTTTGAATGCTGTTTTGTTTTTAATTTAATTTGTAAATAACTGTTTACTCAGTTAGATTAAACACTACACATTTCCACTTGTTTTTTTCAGAAAACATTAGATTATAGTCAACATTATCATTCTTTTTTGAAGACAACATACTGTCGGAAGTTTTCTATTCTTAATACATATCAAAGCTATTTAGTTTTTTTTGTTCTGTCCATCTCTAGTAGCTTCATATTAGTAATATGTTTGTTGTGGATTAAAAATTAGTTTTGTATTTTGCAGTTAACACTATGGAACATGATCAATATATTTTAACAATTACATGGACTCCTACAATACCACTTTTATATTGTCTTATTCTATCGATTATTTATCCAAATACCAATATATAATTACATGATTAGTGAAATTATGACAACGGTTTCATACTTCGGAGGTATCGATTTGAGGTTATCGATTGGTCATATGCGTAAAAATATTAAGTGAGAAATGACACGATGAAATCAGTTATATTAATGTTCAGTATCCTACAGATTTAATGGACATATCAATTATAAGAACATTCTGTAAAGATCAATGTAATGGTATATGAAGTTTATTAAAATCAACAAGTAGTATATATGTATATGTATAAACGTCAATGGCTTTCTTAAAAGTTAAAACTAAAACAATATATGATTATTTCGCACCGTTCAGTTCTGTAGCACTTAAAAATGAAATACATCTTTTTTTGTTCAGGATCCATCAACCTTTTGGTTATTGAATGATTTTGATATTTAGAAATTAATTAGACACTGATATAAATTACCATTTATTACTGCTTTTGAAATAGACCTACAACTCATCCGATTTTGACCAATCATGCATAAATCGTTTTGTTTACTGTTAATATCTTTACGGGCATCTGAAATTTCACAAGATTACTTCAGACTATTATTCTTTATACTAGTTTTAACCCAACTCATCAGATTGTTTATTTCATTACTTAATGAATTACAATATTTCGTGTTAGTGTATCCAAAAACCGACAATAAATTTTTGAGTTTTTTATTGATTACCAAAAGATATGATATCTATTTTTGAAATCTTATTTCCCAAATAATTGAGTTCCATAAAGCGATGAAATATCTAGAATATACATTTATTTCGTCTAAATTATTTGTTGTCAACTGTTTCTAAGTATGTATTGAATTAACTTTTTATGTTTACAGGGTCGACGTGGTTTGGGATCAATTTTTGTATGGGCCAGTGGGAATGGTGGTACAAGTCATGATAACTGCAATTGTGATGGGTATACAAATAGCATTTATACACTAGGTGTTGGATCAGTTTCAGAGCATGGATCTGTTCCATGGTATGCAGAATTATGCTCTTCAACGTTAGCTGTTACCTATAGCAGTGGAGGACGTGGTGAACGTGGTGTTGTAAGTTTTCATGATCATTTTCATTTGAGAAAAACGCTTAGCTTCAATTTGATATTATGTAATTCGTTTGTTTTTTAAGTGTAACTTTTTAAATGACACAATCCACTAACATTTGATGTAGTCTGTTTTACTGAATCATCTATTTATGTTTGTCATTCAGTCATTGGTCACCACAATTAGAATCGTACAGAAGATCATGGTAAGATTTATGTTTTCAAGCAAGCGAATAGTGTTTACAACTTGTATAGGATCAAAACAATCTTAATAATATAAGAGTGAGAGTAAACGTTTGACATAATGAACAATCTATTTATTTATGAATTCATGTTCTTGCAGTTTTAATGTGTTTTATGATGAGAAAGGTTTGCTACGTCATTCATCTAGTTAGTCCTCATTGAATCTATGTTGAGTTATATGAAAGTTCTGATTTCGATATCAGTACCTTTAAGTGTATGGAAAGTGTTTTGAAGCCTATAATTTAATATTATAATTTGTTAACTTTAGCGTTGAATGTTCTTTGAAGGTACTTTTCAAGGCTCTTTTTCAATTTGATAAGTGTAAGAAATAAAAAGAAAACGCCGAAAAACTGTTCCCTCTTGGTTTCATCTATTCCGTTTTAACGAAACATTGTAACATGTGGAGGAAATACAGTCAAGATTAAGATAAAATAATCACTTTTAATTGAAGGATGGTTTCACTATGGGATTAATTGTCTGTTTAAAGTAGATTGTCGTCAGGACTGAAATCCAGTATTCACATTTCGTCCTATTTAGGACTAGTAATACGAGAATGCCCTCATTTAATGTTGACATCCTTTCTGAGACTCTAACTTGTTACCTTTCCCTTCGAACGCTCAAAGCTTTATCTATCCATTGAGCTATTGAGTCTAGATATATTCTATATTTTTCAACAAGTTTGACAATTATGTCATTCATAGTAAGCGTTTTTACTGTCTCGTTATTCCGGACTGAATTTTGATCACTTTATTGGCGTATATGCATCATGTGTATATCCTGTGATATAGTTATTGAATTACAGATTATTCAGAATTCTATTCATGTTTGAAAAAACCAGAAATTTGTTTCGTGATCCAGTTGTTGAAATGCGACATGTATGTTTCAAATCCGAATAAACATCCTATAGTATGGGGTTGTGGAGATTGCTGAGTTTTGATTGAGATCATGAATTGATCAATGTTAGACCATCATTTAAAACCTCGAAGCCCGGTACTGCCGTTTCTTATTAGTATGGTACTCCTCAGCAGCGCGCACCCACGCTCCCGCACGCAGTATTGTAACCCATGTTCCTAGGTCTCGCGTGCGAATGCAGTTGCTCACTGAAGACAGTTGAAGATGGTCGTGCAATATCGTGCATTCGTCGATGTTAGACATCTGTTGGACGCCGGCTCAGTGGTCTAGAGGTTAAACGTTCGTGCTGGAAACCATAGGTCCTGGGTTCGAATACTGCGTACAGGATCATGGATGTGCACTGTTGAGGTGTACCATACTAATACGAAACGGAGATCAAGTGCTCTCAGGTTTTCAATGATGATCTAACGTTGATCGATTCACGTTCTCACTCAAAACATTCCACAATTTATCGTATACATCAAATTTACTAAAGGGAGTAGTAAATCAAAGTAATGAACTTGTTTAGTGCTTTTTTTCCATTGACACTATGAATTCTGCTGTGTTTTCATTGAAAAGCTTTTAGAATCTGTTGAGAAACATACAAACGAATCACAGTGATAAGAAATTCATCCATCTGATATTTGTATGATTGACCAAGTTCAGATCAACGTAAATTCCGTAGAACCAATCAAGAATATATTTATTTGAATCTAAGTTAGGATAAAATATTGAATAAAGTCTTTTTGTTATGGGAAAATAAAAAAAAAAACACTAACATAGTAGCCAAAAACGATTGTTTAACCAAACAATATGCAAAATATCATTATTGGTAATTGAACTATAGTTCTTTTCTGAAAATGATTATAATATTTCAATATAATTCTCAATTCCCTTATTCAGATTTCTAGTCAGGAAGAATTTTGTTTCTTTGTGTACTTTCCATTTTCCATTTCAACTAGAAGAAATTGAGTGAGTGTTTATGTATATGAATGGACAATAGATTTTTATCCGCTTTCAATTTCCTGAAAAGTTGTTTTGGTATTTTGAAATTGTTGGATATAAGGAAGCCCTAAATATCTCGTTTTCTAGATATGTAACATTGACTATTTTTAACTTTAAAGGATTTTCGCTTCCTGTTTGTCGGTGTTGTAACATGACATGAGTATAGCAATGTTGCTTGTTTTATTTCATGTAAAAAAGTAGTAGATTTTCACCTGATTTCTTTCGAATTCATTCCAAAAATACTACTTCCTTCTGAGTTCATGCAAATCTCTGTCTAGTAATATTCTGCCTTTAAAAAAGACGCTACAATTATGGTAAGGCCATCTCCACTGATGTTATTGAATTATACCTTCTATATGTTGGTAATTGACTGAAGTCGGGAAGACGTACTTTTGGATTACAAATCACTTATCTAAAAGCGTAACATGCTCCCTGGGAAACCTGAAAGACATAACTTCCATCTCTGGTTGGCTCATAAGTACAAACTGTTAATAAGTCACATAAGAAAACACGATCACTTTACAGTGCTCCAGAACTTTTTAATGGTGTTCTAACTAGTATCAATCATTAACTAGTTCCACTTATTGCTTTTCAAAAAGTTCTTTTTTATGAGGAAACAGTTTTTCATAGTTAATACTAAGAGGTATTTGTAGATAATACCATAATCCAAATATCTTTTTTAAGTTAAAGTGAAATATTGGTTTCAAATGGTTCAGAAACGATTACCCTTAGTTTATTAATTCTCGGTTATTATGTTTCATAATTTTTAATTGTATAGTCTGTCTTGGAAAAAATTATACTCTATCTGATTATTCTTTGTATAAAAAATATCAAAAGAATCATCAATTGAATGTTTATTTATAATGTTTTCTCTTTTAATAGAGTTTAAAAATTAAACATTTCTCTAGTTAATGGTACATTTGAAATATTCCCATATTGTAAATTTAGAACAATATATGTAAGCGAACAATATTGTTTTCGATTAGATTCTTATCAGGCTTTACTCCAATATACAGTAATATTTATATGTATATACGAAATTATTAAACCGATCAAGGTAGTTTATGAATCAGTGATAACAATGGAAAAGATTACATAATAAGTGAAAAGTACAAATTGATAGTGTGGTGACAGGTGTACTACTTTTGATAAAAATAATAAAGGCTTAAATCAATGTTACATAATCAGAAATAAGTCAATGATTAGAAAAATATGGTGAGATAACATTTATAAAAATCATAAGATTACGTAATAAGAATTGTCACCACACTATCAATTTGTACTTTTCACTTATTATGTAATCTTTTCCATTGTTATCATTGATTCATAAACTACCTTGATCGGTTTAATAATTTCGTATATACATATAAATATTACTGTATATTGGAGTAAAGCCTGATGAGGATCTAATCGAAAACAATATTGTTCGCTTATATATATATATTGTTCTAAATGGTACATATCTCAAATGTTCTCGGATTTTCGATTCCACATATTTAAAACAATCTTTTAGCCAGTTTTCGTTGAAATCTTTGATCGGAGTAACAATTGATCTGTCATTCATATAAAGAGGTTTTGATGTATGAAAGAAAAAAATACATCTATGAACAGGTCTCTTTTCAAATTGACTAATATTATGCTAATTATTTGTTTTATCTGATCCCTGATTATTTTGTATCATCGTTTTGCCTAAATTGTTTATTACTGATCTGTAAATAACACCTTATTTTATCTATAAAATGTCTATCTTGTTTTCGTTTTGTTTTATTTACATTGTTTATCAAAAGTTCAAAATAATTGATAATCCATACTGCTAATACACTAATCGATATGAATAAATAAAACTTGTTTTCTCTAAGATACAGTAACTTGAAAGCCAATAAATATTTAAACATAAATATGAGTATATACAACTTGATAATCACGTGTAGATTTTTAGACTAAACTTCGTTTGATTCATCTTTTAGAAAGCAATGGTGATACTCAATTGACCACAGCATAAAATATACAATGTATATTTATTCGATTAGACTATTTTAATAACAAAGTTAGAATTACTAGGTCATTCGTAGCACAAAGCACTGGTTTAACGATATCCTTTTCATATCTTTATTTATTTATTTAAACACATAAACATTGGTACAAAGAGACACCAGATATATATGCGCCACACAAATCACTCGGTTTGTGTGAGAGCTGGATACTGTCCGGATGTTCAAACCGAAGCAGGTGGTTTCCTTAGGGGGCCACACACCGAGCGTTTGAAGTAGAGTTCAAATCCACAAGTCAGTGGATCAATGTTAGGTGATGCAGTCCCATGGTAACCGGTGAACAACAATAGGTTCACACTCTGTTTGTTCCTTCAGGATACTGGAACCCATGTACACCAATGGTTTGGAATCAAGGTTTTCCAACTCCCCTAGGTGGACTCTCCATGTCCACTTATCCAATTAAAGCGCCGGACGTTCGCTTTTCGTTCTCTCAGTTTCGTAAGCAACAGTGGTGACGCGAGAAGGTAGTGAGTAGGACTTCCCTGGCAATGTTTGTATGCAAGTGGCCATGTGAGAGCATTTCGAGAGGGAGAGTGGACTCTCCCCACCCTCAGCTGTATAAAATTTGCTGCTTATTTATAAGCGAAATCAAAAACCTTAGTGTGGGTACAAGAATTATGTTAAAAATAAAACGCTTTAGTTCCTATCATTATAGTTCATATATGGGGTCTAGTGTTAGAGAGAAAAAAAAGCGGTGAGAGGTGAGAACCTGAATTTTAATAAATTGAATAAAAGTTCGATGTGCATATTCTAGAAGCCTACTGTGGACATGATAAATTCAAGCATTTCTTTTATCTGGGACAAATGACCATCGAAAATTCCTTTTATCTTTCGAGTCATCATGTAATACGTAGTCTCACTCCCACTTCAAAGTGCTTTTCATGGTATTCATTCTGTCTTGGCTATTACTTAGGTCTGCTGTAACCGTTCTGATTAGAGACAGTGGCTGGTATTCTTTACTAGAACATTGAGAAATATTCCTATCTGTAATAAAATGCTAATAAATTATAAAGTCTTTTTTAAAGAACATTTTATTTTTATAAGGTTGCTTGTTATGTAAGAAATTATCATTCTGATTAACCATTCTATTTAATAGTAAGATCTAAATTCAAATCCATTAATTTGATATCTTTCAACACTTTAAGTTACTCAAGAAGTAAATATCAAAGTATCTCTATCTGATATCTGATGTAGACAAATGAGAAGGTCAGTGGATGCCAATCATAAGTGAACAGAAGGACAAGTGAATTTCATTGACTGAAAAATAGATTGATTTCCTAAGAGGTAGAGTTGTACATATATATAAATGAGTATTTGTGCATTTGATTTGGTAGCCCAATATACTCGCTCTTGTGTTATCGCCCAAGTAGTTAGTTGGGAGTTAGCGCATAGCATGTCGTTTATCAGTATCAGATTTTGGAAACTGCCCGTCATAACATTTAGATAGTGTTTTTTTTTGCATACTGACTCTATTTAAAGCTACTATGGAAAATATAAGTGATCGTCTTATATTCACACTTCGATATCACTCAACATACTCATTTATTCGTTTTTTCTGCAATGATTTTTATGGTACCGTGATAACCTAATTAGAAATCGACAGTGTAGACTTATATTTATTCATAAAATATATTTTTATAAATTTTCCTTCTATTTTCTTCTTCATTTTTTGTTGGGATAAAAACACAAATTAGAACAGACAATGGAGAAATTTGGCGGCAAGTTTTGGAATTTTATTTTGTTTAAACGCTTTGTTTGTGTGTGTATGTTTCATTGGCCCTATTGCGTTAAACCTTTGATATGTTTTTTTCTCAATGAATAATAAACTAATATATAAAGTTTCTGTTATATATACATGTTTTGTTTGTGTTTTAAAGACGTGTATTTTGTATATTGGTTTGTTGAGTTAATTAAATTTATCTCACTTCAATAACAACAAATCTTGGGCATCTTTTGTTTTTGTTCGTGCACATAATTTTCTGTGTGTTTTAAGTGTGTTTTTTTTTTGTTTACTGATGAGAAATTAATTTTTATTCGATTTATGCCTCGTTTTTATTTTGTGGGGATTTTATGTATCGGTTTTTACGTACAATATTACTATGGCTTCTTTTTTTCTTAACGTGTTTTGGTGTATACTAAAGATCTTAAAGTGTTTTTTATTTGTGTATATTACTTTATTTAATCGGATAAGTTTTATAAAATATTTAAAGAAAACGTTATTCATGTGTGAACTTTTCATTTTATAAGACTAGTATTTGAACGAAGAATATTCTTTTCGATAAATTCTCATCAGGTTCTACAGTTATATATCCAAATTAATAATCCGAAAAAATGGCCAGGTTAAGGGCAAAATACATCGTTGAGAGCATATGAATTTAGGATTGTGATAAACAAAATACAATAAAATTGTTAATGTTAATATGACTCATATAGAATGTTAACTTGAATCTGCATATATGTTAAGTAAAATTTTAAGATCCATGATCAGAATAAATATGGGTCAAATAGGGTGAGACAGAAATAATAGTAATTTCAATGGTTAAGATCATGAGTCAGTTGAAGCTAGACCACCATGGAAAACCTGGAAACACTGGACGGCCGTTTCGTCCTAGTATGGGACTCCTCAGCAGTGCGCATCCACGATCCCGCACCACGCGGGGCTCGAACACAGGACCTACTGGTTTCGCACCCGAGCACTTAACCACTAGACCACTGAGCCGGCATCCAAATAGTGCAATTACAATTCGATCAAATAAGTAAGACGTAATACGGAGGGATGAATGCGAAGTGAATGAATCATGTATAGGAAAGATTAATAATGATGTTTAACCAATAATAATAATAATAATGATAATAATAATAATAATAATTGACTACGAAAGGTCATAGTCAAATTATTTCATTCAATAGTTAAGATTACGATTGATTAATTGGTCTTGATATTGGCCAGGGGAGGAGGAGTGGTTGAATATATTTCTTCTGTACGTAAAGCTCCGGTTTCTTCATCTGGATGGCTATTGCTTCAGCCGTTTGAAGGACTTTCAGTCTGACCAGTTTTGGCAATAAATTACTTACCTTATAAATAATTGAAAAAGATTGGTTTATACTGGCACTATGACCTGTTTGTACTAAAGACGAGAATACCTGTATTTCTAACCACTTAAACAAGATCTTAAATGAGTAAACTTAATGGATATTGACGGTCATACGTTTCATTTTTAGTGGAGTTATGGATGTGTACCGCTGAGGAGTCCCATACCTTTTTTATACGGCTGTTTAATGATCCTTGGTTCTCAGTTTTTCTGTAGTCAAGTTCGTTAATATAAACCACAGATCAAATAATATTTAGGAAAACTCATATATTCAGACTAAAATGATTAATCTCACACTAATGTGGTTTATTTGATCAATGGGCTACACATTTATTTGACACTTGTGTCCATTCAGACACAAAGTTAAACTAATTTGAATTTCCAAACACAACCGAAAATATGTAGTCCTGTGAAAAGTACAACATACTTTGATGTTCTAATGGGACGAGATTGATAGTTTCTTTATGTTATTATGGAATGCTTTAGAAAAACTAATATTTCTACGGTATATCAACTAGTTTCTTTTCACAGGTGATCAATAAAATTGATTAACAAGCTTATACTTCGCAGAGTGGATTGATCGTAAAATTTATGTAAGTTTGCTTTTCCATAAATAGTCTTCATTCTGAAATAAATATAGAACATGCTATTCCAATAGCTATCTTCAATTATAAAATCAGTTGACAGTGGACTTTGCCTTTAATAGTAGATTATCAAATATTTCAAAAAAGATTACAATAATCCAAAACTGCTCAAAAGATTATGCAATCGTTGTTGGAGTTGTCTAAAGCTTTTGAATTTCTTAAAGCCTAATTTATGATGCTATTGACGCTTTAGTTGAGGTAATCAGTTAAAAATACAAACTGTGTGGTCTGTTTGATTATTAAGGGGTACGTTTCCTTTCGTTTTGGTCCATCATTTTTATCCCCTTCATAGTAGTATCCCTTTCTGGTTAATAATTTGTCGAATCTTCATTTTCATTGTTTAAAAGATTCTTGGAAATTCTCAGAAGTCTGTCTCGTCAGCTGCTTTGTTTCACGATTTTGTAGAATTACGTGCACTGACAATTTTCACAGGATACCACACTTATTCTATGTTTTCATCACCACAAGTGGTCGACAGTTTTTCTGTTGCTGAATCATCCTTACAGTCTGTACGGTTGTCAATGAAACTTTTGATCCACTCTCATTCAAAGGAAGTAGGCAGTTTCTTACCCATAACATCCACCACAGATATCGAATTTAATTCCTGTTCTATATTTAATGATATTAAAGTGCAGGCCATCCACATACATAATAAGGTCTCTGGAATCATCATTTGTCTATCTGCAGTCCCCCATCACCTTTAATAGTCTGTCAAACCTCTACGAGAGGATCTTCTTTTGCCTCAGTATAACCTTTGGATGGTAATAAAAATTCACAACATTTAATTACACTCGCATTTACATCAACTCACCTTTTCATCTGCATAAACTTAATTTATTCGAATGGCAATACCTCTAACTCTCTAATGACGTTTGGGTAATCGATAGGATCTTTTAAGAATACGTTCAGGAAGTTTAAAAAGCGATTTATCAAACTAACTACCGAATTCAATCTACTCCATTCTTATTAAGGAAAACATTAGGGATACCAATGCTAACATTATAAACATTATCCTGACTTACTGAGGTTGGGTGTATTCACCCACTTGTCGTAACAGACCCGGTATTCGGTTTAATAATATCCAAATCTAGCAAAATAGTTAATTTTGTATCTGGAAATGTAATTATTTGCCCCAATACTGAAACTGTGGTCGTTAATTAGCTTAAACATAGGTTTAAATGTGCAATATAAATCACACATTATACAGGAGATCATATAATTTACCAACAAGCCATTTTTTTCTACTTATGATAGCCATCTAATTGTTGTGTATTTGTTAGAAAAGTAGTTTCTCTTAAATTTTAAGCACATCTTTCCTTAATCATATATATATTCTGTAACATTATGTTACCTATGTTTCTTTATTCTGGTAATCAATTTTTTCGCTTGTCATTATCACTCAATATTAAAACATTACATGTAGTACTTATTTCCGTCTCTTGGAAAAAATTGATGTCTAGTACATTTTTAATGCGAAAAAATCTCAATGACAACTGTGGTTAGAAGAAGTGACTTACTGAAATAATCTATTTTTTTATAACCTACAAAAAGCTATCTGTTATGTTATGAATTGACAATTTACTTACTTATCCGTATATCCAATATAATTTGATGTTTCTTACTAAAACTATTGACGGTGTACTTTCTTGTCTTTTTCTCTTCAGGTTTCTACTTCTCCTTTTACCTATTTTGACCACTGAAAATTTGCTAGTGATTTTCTAACGTCTTTTCTGTTTCTGTTGTTTTTCACTGTTCATCGGTATTTTAATTGTACTTCTGTGGTGTTTTTTAGTGTGAATAACTGCTACTTTCTAATAAAGTATCATTTACTTTTTAAGTTGCCCTTTCAGTGAACTGATATATGTTGGATAACTAAATAAAACTGAATTATTGGTTTACTTTTCCTCTCTAGTTTCGTAACTTCTCAATAGTTCTTACACACGATCCTTCATTTGTATGGTCTTATGACGAGTTTGTCATTCATTAATCAATTTATTGGAATTTTTGCAGTAAATCAGCCAACCAGTGGTTTCGGATTTTTAATAATTTTTGGTGAAAACTACTTATAACTTGCTTTCACGAAAAGTTACTTATAATCAAATGGATGAACAATACTCCATATTTGTCTTCGTTTTTATCATATTTATTATAAGGCACTTTGAGTATTAAATGTACACAGAATGAGGGATCCATTCTTTGTTACTGATGTTTATGCAAATGAAAGAAAGCGTTTACAGAAAAAGGATTTTTAGCTGCGATTGTCATTTTTGTTTGCTTTTTAAATTTGAAATACCCGGTTGTTCTCTTCACTTTTCACAAGTGTTTACTAAATTGATCTTAACTTAGATTATAGCTAACTATTATCATGAAGATTATGCTTTAATTCTTTAAGGGATTTTTTCAACGTGTTTTCATTCTGTAGTCGTTCGAATTAACTTAATTACATAAATCTGTTTCTTCATTCATTTGTTTATTTTGTTTTGTTTCTTCTCATTTCTGAATAATAGATTACAACAGATTTAAATCACACTTGTACTGATAATCATTCTGGTACATCGGCTAGTGCACCATTAGCTGCTGGTATATGCGCTCTCACCTTGTCAGCCAATCCTAATTTAACTTGGAGAGATTTACAATATTTAGTTGTTTATACAGCACGTCCAGATGGTTTATATGCAGATGATTGGCATGTGAATGGTGTTGGTCGACGTGTATCACATGCATTCGGGTAAAAAAAATTTTCAATTTCTATTTTCTCGATGATTAACTCGATTCGAAATTCTCTTTGTTTTATAGACTTTTTATTATTACTACTTTATCATCAGTAGTGATTGTTTTCTTTTAGCAATATTATATTGGCTAGTAATTTGAATCTATCTACTTCTAAAAAGAATCAATTTCAAATTGATTAGCTCAATGGTAATACCTTTCAATGCGGTCGTATTCTAATTAGGCAGAAAATATTAAAAACTGGCAAAACAGTGTATTGTCCTTAATTGCGCTTAGAAATTTATTTAGGGAAGGAAATTATGATAACATTAGGAGTATACTGTAAGTATATAACGAAAATAGACTTAGGTAACTCGGAAAAGCATAAATAAAGTAGGGTGTTCACTTACAATAGAACGTACGTATTTAATTATCTATTAGTAAACCAATATACATCATTAGGTGACTTGACTTCTCAATTTGGTAAGTTAAATTGAAAACAAATTATTAATAGCAACTTAGATTACTCACAACTACCAATAGATAACTAAGTTTCCTCTGACTAAAAGCGATACAAGTTATTTTCTTGAACATCGAAGACTGGAAAATTTAAATTTCTTACCATCTAAATACAGATAACTTGTATTGACAGAATATTTCACCTTTATAGGCTGCTTTTACACTGTTAGCTGGTCAGAATTGGTTAAATTCTTACTACTGTTTTGATCAATCAACTATATGTCGTAAGGTCAAAATGTCGCAGTTAAATAATATTTTCTAATGAGTCACACACTTGACCCCTTTCCTAACACTAGGAATGCCTAAAATATTTCTAGAGTTTATTCATAATTCCTAAATAATAATCTTTCAACTGTAAAACCTTATTTGATTTTTGAACATTGATTTTTTTGTTTAACCCTGCACGTTATAAGTAATAATTCCCATGAATATTTTTCAGTAATATTCGGGATTTTAACCAGCAATATAGACTAGACTTCAACTGATGTTATTTTCGATAATAATTCAATATTATTCTTTTACTTAAACGTCTGTAAATCTAAATGCACGATTTGTTTATTAATCTTGGGGATTGTATATTACAGTTTCCTGTAGTTATTATTGAATAGCTAACAGGATGATATTCTTCCATGTCACAACAACCATTAAATATAAAATTTTATTATATAATAACTCCTTGCCACAATATCAAATATGACAAGTATGCACTGTATCTTTTTGCATTCTGTACGCGTATGTCTACATTCATTAACGAGACATTTTCTATATGGATTCTCCTAGAGTTTTTTTCTTATGTAAGGTGGTACAGCTAACAATGAAAACTACAGAAAAATAGATAAACACAAAACTGCAGATTACAAATAAAAAATAATTGTTACTACGATAAAGCTAAAAAAAATAATTTTTCAAATTCAGTTCATGGAATGCTATTTTGATTTAGAGTGAAGATTATCATTTATTCATTTTTTATCATACGTACTATCATAGTTTCAGTTTTAATGATGAGGTAGGTTGTGTTGATTTTTTCTGTTGGGCTCACCAGTTTGTAAGCTTATCCAACTCCAATTATTCTAGATCTTATTTTAATATATTTTCTAGACCCAACCCATTGTGAAATCAGATTAACTTGACAATGCGATCTTAAAATTCGATTGAGAAAAGATACATTCCAGACAAATTAACCCAATAGACCACATGTTTAGACTACACAGGTTGAGGGACTGTGAATTGGATGCTGTTGATTGATGTAGTGATCAACTGTTGTATAATTTGTTGTGGTAATTTATGTAACCCAAGAAATAATATGGTCATAAAGACACAGAAGCAGTCACACATATATATAAGAGTGGATATAGGTAAAAGTTATTAATTAGTCAAATGCTAAATAATTAATGAGACTAAAATGACACTAAACACTTGTTGTTCGACTTTAAACAAATTCAAAAAACAATAAGCCTGAGTGATTATATGATCTAGGTGAATAATATGAGACTGCAAAACCTTGAAGAGTTTGTCTCATCACTACAAATCAAATACATTTTCTTACCAAATACAAAAATAAAAACGTTTTACCAGGCTAGGAGAAAAAGGAATTTGGTTTTCCTTAATAGGGGGGTCTTTTTATTTAAAAGATTATTTACATATCCGTGGCTTTCACTTAAAATCCTCTATTGGTTGAGATTGTGAAGTTTACGGTGTTGTTTCTCCTAATTTGTATGCAATGTTATTTTCCACTGAAGTGTATACATTTTCCGATAAAACATCTTTTCAATATATATATGTGATTGTAACGTCAGCCAAAGATCAAACAGAATAGATCGAGATAAACCAATTCACTGTGTTGCAATTCTTTCGTACTTTGTAAGAGTGAACCAATAAATGATATGATATAACAAAAGAAAACAATTGTACCAGAACAGGGTTTGTTATTGGAGAAATAGGATAGCGGAAATAATGTACGGACTTAAATTTATGACACTAATTTTCACTTTATTGTAAACCTCTTCTAGAGAGCTTATGGTGTGTGATATGACTGTAGACATCAACACCTCATGCTTGTAAGGTTTTGCCATAATTCATAACAAACGCTAGTTGAATACCTTGGAAAATCAAGTTTCACACAGCAGAAAGTAAATTTGCCTTTATTTAAATTTGTTTAGATGATATCAGTTAACAACATTTTCATAAGATTTTAATCACCTCAGTTGGTTTCTATTTTAATATACTCTAGGCAAATTGACTCTGTCATTTGTTTGTTATATTCTGTTATGAAAATAGTTTTTATTATAGTTGTGTATGTTTACTCGTGTTTGTTTGCGTGCATCTTCAAATTTCTATGTTATTCACAGTATTGTTTAAATATTTAGTCATATAATTCTTCGTTTTCTTTCTCTCGGTTGTCATTTTTTTTATTATTTCTGTTCTTTTTTGTTCCCTATTGTTTATCTTTTTATTATTAAAATTATTACATACATTTTTTTGTACTGATTTATCTCTGATTTGTTTGGTTCCATTTCTTTCATGTAAAAAAAAGAAAATAATCATGTTTATGTATTATGTAACTTATCACATTATATAAATATATGAATTATAATTTCTATTTCTGGATAAGCGAATAAATATCATTAGTAATGTTGGAGATGCATTCGATATTACCAACATGTCTGTCCTTAAATCTTTACTTATACATGTATACTAAATAAGGTAATATATATGGAACCGCCAATTCATCACTGACAGTGTTCATTCACATCGCAATAAAAGAATATAATATCGATCGACTATTTAGTTGAAATTGAATATCTTATATTTTTGACTTTAGTATATCTACATTATATTGCATACGATATCCAATTTTGTCAGCGAGTTATTCGTTGAATTGGTTAACTCTGCTGATTCTTCTAACTAGAATTTTGAGACATTCATAATAATCAACACAAGTGGACAAACAAATAATAGTAAATCTTCAGAGAACTGGATAACCTATTCACTTCAGTAGTTAGAATTAACATTTCTTATATTTAAATATAAATGGGAGAATAGAATAATGGAGTTTTATGAAGTATGAAACTACATGACAAAATATATAATTAAATGTATGTTGACTCCAATAAATCATTCGCAAGGGGTTCATATTACCCCGTTACTTATAGTTATGACCAAATTTTGACCAGTTTTTGTTGACATATGTGTATCTTTAGTTGATTGTCTGTATATGAAATATCTGCCATGAACTCGACCTTCAGGGATCACTGGCTTAATGAAAAACGAACTTGCTTCTGAAGTGATAGATACTAGGCTGAATTCTCGGAATGAATATCAACACTTGGATATAGGATAAGTACAGGTACTAAATCCCGAATCGGTCAAAATTTACTTCTTGAACTCCTTTGCTACGACCTTAGCTACGACCTAAATATGTGCTGAATTAAGTTAACGCTAATTTTCAGTTTATAACTTTGCAGACACCTTATGTTTTGTGAAAATCTATTCTGTAATATATCAATAGAATGAATACTGTTGATTTTCCCCATTAATTTTTTTAGGTTGTGTCACAATTGTCTTGTCATTAGACATGTTATAAATGGTAATTCTCCTATGATATCTTGCTTGTTTCTTCACTAACTATTCAACTGGCACACTTAGCTAATTTTTAGATATCCACATAAACTATTAAGCTGAACAGCTGAACAGTTCTAGTTTAAAAAGAAAAACCTACTTAGGAATCTCTGTGTGTCGAATGATATTTTAATTAATGTATATTTACAATTATTCGGCATTGTTCAAATGGTGTATATGTGGACAATGATCTTCGGCTAGGTCAAAACACCTACCATACATTGTGTCTTGTTCACCCTAAAGTCGTATCTTGCAACCTAGGCAATTTGTTTTTGATTCAGACTGTAGTATTTAACGAAAGAAGTGAGTTAGGATAATATTAGTGAAGTTTTGGTACAAAAAGCTGTGAAACATTTTCACCATAGGTCAATAGTAATGCAGAGGAATGTTAACCTAAATGTAATCATCAGTAACCCTTTATTAAACCGAAAGTTGTTAAAAAGCAGGGAATTTATAGAGAGGTATTGCTGTCTACTTTCGAAAGTCCTCACCTGTATATTTAAGATAGAACTGATAGTGTGCAGACTGCATATGGAACTCAATACTACTTAGTCACTTTTTAGATAATAGGAAATTCTTTTTCAGTGCTTACTGTTCTTCAACAGTTCTCCAGTTGACGTCAGTGTACAAGGAAGATTCCTCAGAAACATTACTTTCACCCATTTTCTCTTGAACCAAGTATTTTAAACTTTCTGTGGTACTGTATCATTTGCATAGTGACATGTTTAGGTTACACGTGTGTTATTTTATTTTACTTTACCTTCACAATTATCATCAACTAATAATTTTCCCAATAAAGTGAACGAGAGTTACAAACAGGTAAATATAAGATTGCATTCAAGCTGCAAACAGCTAAGATAATCTTTTTATTACTCGGCAGGTATTTGTTAAGCAGTGACTAATGATGAAATGTAAATCAACTAATTCGTCAGTTGAATAGGACTGTGTCGAACATTGTATTTAATCGACAGACTTGATCTCATGGTACGCTCCTTGGAAATACTTTGAGGAAATTATTACCAAAATGTTCTTTATTTGAATTATTGTATCATACTTGACCTTAAATTTGTAACCCTGGATAAAGAATTCATTTCAGTCATCACTATTCTTTTCCAATTAGTCAAAAATGTACAGTGAACACATTCAATTATTTCTTAAATAGTTTCTCATCTTTGTTGTTTTTTCATTGTTTTTTTCTTAAAAATGCTAACAATTTGTCCACAGTGAATTTTATCTTGTCACTATACTGTCTGCTTTTTGTTTTAACTTTCCGTTAACTTATTTTCCTCATTCACTTTCGTTTTCATCCCCTCAGATTGACATCAGGCATTAAATCGGTTGAAAATAAAAATTAATTTTTCTTGCTAATTATTCATGAACAATTCTGGTAAGAGATGTTCCCTTAAATCAGATGCTTTTCTTCTCCTACACATTAATTTTCTTCTCTTTCAATTATTACTTAATATAAAAATTTATGGCTTTTTTTAAACTTCGTTTAGTATTAACATAAACTTATTTATTACCTCATTTGTTTCTATCTTCTTCCATCCACCGTATTTTCATATCTTTTTAATTTCAACATTTTGTAACTCGTTCTATGTATTGTTTACTATCGGAAGATACTTGTTTACATAATTCTCCTATAGGTTATATGCTCCTGTGTTATGTCCAAAGTGTACCCGGGTTTTTTTTAGCTTGAAGTTAGACATTTTCTCATGAGAACTGGGAATATCGACTAACTCACTGAATACTAGTATATGAAATCCAGTATGCACCGAAATTTCTAACTAATAAATAAATGTATCGAAACTATCACATCATATCTTTATATTTTTATAAATGATTCCTTAGTTCGCTATTGTCTCATGTGTTCTTTTGCGATACAATTTAGTTAGCTGGGCTTGATCTTTCATTCTGAATATCAGTTTATGCCATGATAACAGTTATTAACATATCCCACTATCCTTCCTTTATTGTTAAGTATTCATTCATGCAGAAATATTTGGTTACTTGTTATTGAATTCCGTAATCTTGTTTATTCATCCAAGTATATACATTTTAATACACAAGATGATAGTACTTAGCATACCCGAATTGAAATATATAGTGCTATTGGTTGATTAAATAGAATTTCGATATTTTGTGTTAAAATGTAGTCTTATTATCATTATAATCAATGATTTTATGTTAAACAGATGCTGGTAATAAGATTTTGATTGTGGAAAGAAAAAGACGAAAGGGAGAACCTGAAGAGGGGAGGTAAATATTAAGATATCATTTCTCAGTTCTTTTTATCTTCTCTATCATTTAACTGATAAAATCTATTCTTTTATGTTTAATTTTATGTATAAATAACAAGGCAATTTACGTTTCTATGAAATAAAAACAATAAACGATACAATATTGTCTTGTATGATCTCAAAGATTGTCAAACATACTTATTCGGTGTTAATTAGTTGATAATTAGCAGTATTTATGAAGATGTTTTGTTAGTTATTTTTACAAAAAGCAACTAACTTGTTCGTTTTTTTCAAATGATTTTATGATAAACTTATGAATACCTTTATCATTTTAACAAAAATTATATCAAACATTCTATAATCTAATTATGTATTCACTCAATCATTTTCTATGTTCTATTGTGTGTTAATAGTTTTCACTAAATCATCTTTCATAATGAAAAGGAGCGAAGGATTTCTTCCGGTTAACTCTTAGACTTTACAATGTCATCGTCTATTGGCGTCTGTTTATTTAGAAGGAAAAAAAGTTTTTTTTTTAAAAATGGTTGTTTTTCATGGTATAAAATGTTTAATTAGTTGAATCCCTATTTTTTCTACTTATGTGTTTGATTTTTAGGCGACAACTTTAGTTTTATTCTCTTCCAATTTTATAATTTTTATTACTTGCTAAATGTCTTTATGTAAGAAAAAAAAACTGGAATTGAAGAAACTGTTCATCAATTATCTAATAATAAACAATATACTAACAACGATAACAGGAAAGTATTGAATAGATTGTTTCTTAGTTGAGTTGTATAAGAAGAATATGAAATAGCATTGTTATTATGTCATAATGGCGACGTGTTTTTTTCATGAATAAATGAAATTAGAATAATTGGAAAATTTTTAAATCAATGTTTTTGTATTTATTAGAAAGATACAACAGTCATAAACCAGTACTGCTATTCAATATTCATAGTGGTTAGAAGTAATAAATTGAATAATTTCATTTTGTAGAGGGATTTCATTTATTTCACTGATAGCTATCATTATGAGTGAGTGTTATAAGAATTGAAAATCCTGAGGTCGAACACATACCCAATCATTGCGAAAGGAGTCATAGACTAAAAGAATATCTAATATTTCCTAGTTCTCAATAGTTCACCAGGCGATATCATCTAGCAATAGGCACCACTCTTAAAATATTCAATATTGAATGGTATGCTTAAACGTTTATTATAGTACACAAAGTGAAAGCTAGGGAGAATTATGGCCTCTTTCTCTATCCAATACGTATCTGTCTTCTCCATCATCTCAAAATCTATCATAAATATAATCCGTAATTAAAATACTTCCAAATATCAAAGTCAGCCTTGAGTTTGTCCATATTAGTTTATTTATTTAAACACATAAACATTTTTAATATAAGGAGGAACCAAATATATCTGCGCCACACTTCATTATTCGGTTTGTATGAAAGCTGAAATACTGTCCGGGCTCCCAAACCGAAGTAGGTGGTTTTCTTGTGAGGCCACTCCTCGGGCCTTTGACCTAGAGGTCTAGTCTGCAGGGCGGTGGAACAACGTTAGGAGATGCAGTCCCATGGTAGCCGGTGACCGATAACTGGTTCATACGCCATTTGTTCCTTCAGGATCTTTGAGCTTATGTGCACCATTTGTTTGTAATCAGGGGTTTATAACTCTCCTAGTTAGTTCCTCTATATCCACAAGTCGAGTTAAAGTTCTAAAAATTTGTTTTTCGTCCTCTCAATTTCGTGAACAACAGCGGTGCCGCAAGAAGTCAGTGAGTAGGACTTCCTTGACAGTAGATGTATAAATGTAGCCAAGTGAGTACATTTTGAGAGGGACCGCACTATGGCATTTGGGGGCATTTGTTCACAAGTTACGCGCGAATTATTTAAATACAACTGAAATTGTGATTTTCATAAGGAAAAAATTTTGTAATTACTTGGTAATATATTGTATTGGAACACTCAACATTGACTTCATTATCGTTCTAGTCCCAAAAATATCTGTACTTGAACCTCACGTCGAAGGCAAAAGGCTGTAATTCTAAAATACAACCTTACTTCCATGGTTATTTCTGCTGCTGAAAAAGAGAATAACTATAGATATATATTGTCTAGATATTCTAGAAGCGTCGAACAAATAATCTATTGTCCTTTTAGAACTCTGAGAAGCTTCTATTGATTATTAATTGAATTCTACATCGTGGCTTATTTTCCGTTTCTGGGACTGGTTAGAAGAAGTGGAGAGGCGGTCAGCGTATGACATAATGTCGTGGCATAAAAGAACTCTATACGGGACTGGCTTTTGTTGGACCTTCATGACTCCTTGGTTGGGGTCCTGGAGATAGTACAACACAGTGGCTTGAGGCGTTATCAAACATGGCTCAGAATAGAAACCAATGGCTATCGTACTGTAACTTTCTTTTACTTTCTTCATCAAAGTGGACGTAACCTCTTTAACTGGGAGAATTCTTTCTGGTTGTATTCTTCTTAACTGAACTGCTATCACCATCATTTCTTCTACTCTTATTTAGTTATTTTTAATCGTTTATTATTTTTTGTTATATTCACCTTCCGTTCTCCACCACTTAGGAATCGCATTTTCTTATTGTGTGGCGCATATGCATTTCGATAACCCTTTGTACTAATATATATGTATATAAGTGGTGTAAAATTTACTTTACTTCTACCGGTATTTTTTTTTCAGAAACTAGTTGGTTAATGCATCTGAAAATTTTTCATTGAATCTTAATGGTACAACTTTCCTAGTTCAGTTTTTTCATATACTACTGATATTCTTTTCAATCTACCTTTTGTAGTCATAAGTTGTATTAATTATACTTTTTTTTAAATTTTCAATTATCAATCATTATTAGTTATGGTTTAATGGATGCCGCCGCTATGGTTGATTTAGCTTTGAATTGGACTAATGTGCCACCACAACGTGTATGCGAAGCTCAAGCTCCAATGACCGGTGATCCAATTACTATTAGACAAATGTCTAAAGAAAATTTAGCTTTAACTACTGATGGTTGTGAATCAGCCGCAGCTCTTGCAGGTGATCTATCACATCGTGTTGTACATTTGGAACATGTACAAGCTAAAGTAAGTATTAATTGATTTTGTGGTATTTAGCTTCATCTTTTTAACTATTTAAAACAATTAGTCCCTTTGATAAATTTCGATAATGCAATGAGAAGACGTAGTTTATCAGAATTATGTGATATATTTGCGCAATACATTTCAAACAATCTGATCACACATATATTAGTTATAATCACTCATTTTATCCAACAATATACTTAATTGGGTTTTTGATATTGTGTAATAAAATAATCCTAGTTGAGTTATGTTTTACAGTGACGAAATATCTTTATCAGTTGATTGATGTTTAATCAAATTAACTACGATAACTGTATTACATTAGGTTATGAAAATTGCAAGTAATCTGTTTACTTTACTGCCTTCCTGATTACTGTAAATATTTATAAAATGTTTTTGAATTCAATGTTAGTTTACATCACGCATTTGACTTATTCGTAATGGGGTCATGGGTCTTAGCTACTGATGGGGAAGTTGTAAACTAGGATAAAGTAGCTTTATCAGTCCGGCACAGTTTTCAGTATATTGTAACTCAAGCTGACATTACACAATAAAAAACCAACTCTAAGTCAAGTTGTCTTCGTAAACTTCCCCTCGTGACTAAATATTTTCCAGCTACTAAATTAATTGATGAACACAACAAAATGGAGAGATTTGCTAATCACTTTACTGAAACTTCAGTGCACCGTTGTTTTTTCCCAACATATTATTCATGAAATCCTTTTGTTAAAACTACTGTCATCTAATAATCTTTTTTATTTTATACTTTTTAAAAGTTGTTAATAACTGTTATGACTTTTTACTGTCTCAGGTTCTTTAACTTGTTATAGGCAATTTTTTAAATTACTACTTTAGAAAATGTTGAGTTATATCCTTTTCGTATTTTGTAAATAGAGCATTTTTGTCTTTTGGCTAAGTAAAGGTCTAGTGAGGAAAGTGGACGTCTCGGTATTGACTCACCTAGTGCGAACTGTCCACAGCCAATTTTTCTCAATTATTTATCGGGTCAGTAATTTTTTCCCAAAGTCTTTTAGACGGGATAGGTAATAACCATTCGGATTGAAAAACCGGAGTTGTGTGTACGAAAGGAATATTTTCAAGCCCTTTTCCTACCTTGGCCAACCTCAATCAACAATACTATTAACTACTGAATGACCTAATATGACAAATGTACTTACAACCTATATTATTCAAATATAAGTAGCTTTATTACGTTTATTTACTTATCTTTGTATTACTTAAAGCAATTAGTCCCTTTTGATAAATGTCGGTAGTATAATAAGAAGACGAAGATTATTATTATTATTATTATTATTATTATTATTATTATTATTGGTTTAATATCACCAATAATCTCCCGAATACATGATTTATCTACTTAGCCCTCACCCCATTTTATTATTTATTACTAATTTCATATAAATTTCTACACAAAAATTTGACCCAATTTACAATTACACTGTTATTTCTCTCACCCTATCTGACCCATATTTATTCTGGCAGAGACTCTCATAATTTCATTTAACTGATTCAAGTTAACATACCATCTAAGTCATATCAACATTAACAATTTTATTTTATTTCACTATACTAACTTCACATGTTCTGACTCTAAACGATGCAGTTTGCCCTAAACATGACCGCTTTTTTGATGATTAATTTAGATACATAATTGTAGAACTTCGTGTTGTATGTTTGTTTGAATCGTCCCATTGATGTTTAGACTTGCAATCGATCAGTTTCTTATTGGTATATGTGTATACTGTGAAGATATATATATATATATATATATATATATATATATATAAGCTTTCACTTTACGATGATTCTATGTATGTCATTTCTTATGTTTTCCTTCTTTCATAACCGGATTTAAAGATTAATCTCAAAGCCTATGAAATAAATAAGTTTACTTGAAAAATAAAGATTTTCTTGGAACAACTAAACATTAGGAATCATATTTTGATTGATCTAATTGAACTATTTTATTTCAGATTGTTTGTCTATGTTTTTAATGGTATTGAACAATAATAACTCTCCGTACTATTGTCTAATCTTGCGGTTCTATTGACTGTTAGCAATTTTAATTTTATATTCTATGTTGATATGTACTTTTCAAGGAATTTATGTAATTGTAACTATTCAATATTGTTAAAATTATTTGGATAGCCTAAACTTGTCTATCATTATTTACTTATTGGAGATTAGTGTTAATTCGTACAAGTGGTTTTTTCTTATACACAAAATATCTAAACAAAACATGTTCAGAAATAATCAGTAAAAATTTTCAAAATTTATGAAAAGTTATAAAACTGTATAAGTTTGTCTGTTTAGTAACTTTAATTTGTTTTTAAGTAGTATTGCGTAAATACAAAAGTTTTGGGATGTACTAATGTTTAACACTATTTACTTGAATTATTCTTAAGTTATTCTTGTAAAAATAAAAACTTACTTCAACCTATATAACCTTTTTTTGCAATAAAATAGTAAATGAAAACACAGACTACTAGTTAACAGCTGTTTCATTTTATTTCCAAGTTTCTTTCGTCTAAATATTTAAGCGCTAGATAACTTGATGTAATGTTGTGTTATAATGCATATGTTGCAAAAGGATGAATCTGTGTAACATTAAAATTTACAAACTAATAGGAATCAGATTTTGAGTTAAACTAGTTTATAAACAGAAGGGGTTTGTGGAGATTTTAGAAATTTCACAGATTGAAATCATGAGTCAGTTGAAACTAGACCACCATGGAAAACCTGGAAGCACTGGACGACCGTTTCGTCTTAGTATCGGACTCCTCAGCAGTGCGCATCCACGACCCTGCTCACTAGTGACTGACTTCAAGAGATACTCCTAGAGTTCTAGTGGAAAGTCGTTACCAGTGGAGTTCAACCAGGTCTGTTGTGAGATATCAGCTCAGTGAAGACAATGGTATACGGTGGCGCAACTTCGTGAATTGTTTGAAGTTGGACATTAACACCATTGGATGCCGGCTCAGTAATCTAATGGTTAAGTGCTTGCTCGCAGGTCCTGGGTTCGAATCCTGTGGGATGCGGTGTCGTGGATGCTCACTGCTGAGGAGTCCCATACTAGAACGAAACGGCCGTCCAGTGCTTCCAGGTTTTCCATGGTGGTCTAGTTTCGACTGACTCATGATTTCAATTTGTGTAGTTTATAAACTATAAAAAAATGTTATATATGTAATTTTATTCTATACTAATATACATAAGATATTCTTATTTTTCAATGTCTTTTAGAATGACAAATTTTATCCAAAAGTTTATTCATAGAAGTGTACGTTCTTATCTAGACAAATACATAGAACTATTAATTATATATATTGTTAGTATTTATATGTAATCAGTAGAGTAATGCAAATTCTGAGCATTACCTCAATACAGTTTATTTTTTTTAAAGAAGCAAGATATAAAAAAAAAACGAAAATTCTATAAATTTTCGTAATTTGTTTTTGGTTTGTTTCATGTTTATCTCTTGAGTAACAATATTGATAAATATGTTTAAAGCCCGTCTCATTGATTTCTGTAATTTATGGATGACCTTTTGAGCGGAGCTAAAGTGACCTTAAGAATATCCATCTACTTGCTAGGGCTAAATGTGGGTTATAAAACAGTGTGAAAAATAAAGATTATGATTTACAGTTGATAGTTGGGGTTATAAATTAGATTTAGGTTTTTCATCACGTACTGATATCAGCTAAAATGTCAAAACACTGTCTAAACAAATGCATGAATAAATTTCACTCCAAAATCCAAGACCTGGTAACCCTAAATGTGATTGGCTCGTCTATATATTGTAGTCTCACCTCAAATTCTGTTTCATTTTTACATTTAGCTTCTTTAAAATCTCTGCAGATCCAACTTATTCATGGAATTTCTATTTATCAAATTGATTGATTTCTGTGGAGTTTTATTCATCATTATCAATATCATCTTGATAGGAAAGTAAAATATTGAGCCTTGGTAGCCTTGGTAGAGAAAAAAGCCTGTCTACATCACCTTACCATTCAGAGGTGATTCAAATAGCCTTTTACTGAAACAACGACTTAAATCAGTCATCAATAAAACCTATTGCGCAGCAAAGGTCATCATCAAAGAAAGAACAAGTTGCATGCTTCATTCAAAACCTAAAGTACATGGAAACGATTGCGTCACATCCCACTGTGTTTACCAATTTAAATGTGTGTGTGGTCACACATACATAGGGAGGAGTAATCGTGATCTCAACATTAGGGTGAGTGAACATGTACCCAAATGGCTTCAGAAACAAATACAATCAAGTGAACCGATAAGAGCAGAGGATAAACATCCATCATCCTCTATTGCTAAACATATAATTGAAACAGGTCACAAGATTGATCTAAATTCAGCTTTTGTAGTGCTGTATAAAAGTGTAAAAGGGCGTATACTAAGGTTCATTGAAGCCTTAGCCATACGAAAATTCAAACCCCCTTTATGTGTTCAAAAACAGTTTGTTCTTACCTTAAACCTACCCTGGTAATATTGACTTATTATCCAGAGTGATTAGGTTTCAAATTGTGTTCACATTATTATTATTATTATTACTCTTATCATTATCCTTATCTCCTCTTACCCCGTTTCCTGTCTAGTTGACCTTTTATTTTTATATATAAATGCTCTTAACAAGTATATGTGTGACCAGATTGTTCGAAATGTATTGCGCTAATATATCACATAGTTCTGATAATCTTCGTCTTCTGATTGCATTATCGAAAAATATTGAGCATTTAATTTATTTCAGTACAATACAACTGTATGGTGAAATCTAATCATATTGAAGTTGCATGTCGAAATTAGACTATAAATGATAACATATGATGCATATTAGTTTCTAATCTACTGTAATCCTTGTGTATTTTAATTTTTTCAAGTAATCTCAAATAATCTGGTAACAATCATTACTATGTTCCATTCTGATGTTGGTATACCTACCAAGATAGGTTTATAACATAGATTAATTTTAATTCATACATTTGTAGTCTATGAATATAAAATATTCATGAATCGTCATTTTGAATCTATTTCTTGTCCCTTTTTTTAAACTTTGAATTATAAATTCATTCAATCTGGTGGAGATGAATAATGATGAATATGCTAATGATAAGTGAGTGAATGAGTGGTTAAGTATTTATTGGGTAGACTTATTTTTGTCGAAAAAACATCAAACTTTTTACAACTTAGTAAATAGAATTACACTTAGAATGATTTAATTAAGATTTTTCTAATGAATATAGTTGAATTTGTTTTTGTTTTTTCTATATTTATTTACTAACCTTGTTTCATGTGAAGCATGTTAAATTAAATGTTTGTTTAAAATACACAGTAACTGGCACAGTCAAAAGTATATATTGGTCTTAAGAAAAATCACGTTTTTTTTTGTGATTTCATGCTAAAATGGAAAAAGTTTGAATTTGTTGGATAATTTTCAAATCATAAAGATTTCTATGGGCTGGGATTGATAACCTCATGCTTTATCCGGGCTTGGGACTGGCAATAATCCTAGAAGGGCTACATGTGGAGTTATGGAGACTATAGGGTCTTTGATGTTTATTTCATACTTGTACTTCGAGATTTTTATTTGTCACTGATCTTAAACTGCTTCCCCTCACTGATTTAATATATGAAATTATAGGCAAGATAGAAGAAATCTTACTATAGATCTACAATTTCAACATTTAACGGTTGATATTTTCTAAATATTTTCAATCCACATTGTTAAATGATATTATAAAAACAAATTCATACTGATTGCCAGTTTCATACCTGTTTATAAGGAATTTATAAGCTCATCTTAAGTCATAAACAGTAGTATGTATGAACTTGCATTCTGAATTATTTTTAATAATCAACATATGTTTAATTTAATTGTTCAAATCATGAGTCAATTAGAGCTAGACCACCATGGAAAACCTCGAAGCACTGGACAGCCATTTCGTCCTAACGTGGAACTCCTCAGCGGTGCGCATTCACGATCTCGGCATCCAACAATCTTAATGTCTAGCTCCAACCAATCTGGCTCCGTGGTCTAGAGGTTAAGCGTTCTCGTGAAAGACCGATAGGCCTTGGGTTCGAATCTCACGAGCGGGATCGTGGATGCGCATTGTTGGATAGTCACATACTAGGACGAAATGGCCGTCCAGTGCTTCCAGGTTTTCCATGGTGGCCCAGGTTTAATTGACTCATGATTTAAACTATTAAATTATGGAAAATCTCCACAAAACCCCTTCCGATATGTTTAATTATTGACAATAGTAATTAAGATAAATCTAACATAACACGCAATTATTCTATAATTACCTTATATATAAATCATCTTTGTTGTTTATAATAACTGAATAGAATGATTAATTACCATTATGTTAAATGTTTAATTAGTAATATATAATTACTAGTCAGAATAAACAATAAGTAAAGATTTGAAAAAAAAAACGAGAATAATTATTATTGTCTTTCAGTAGAAGTATTAGTATTAGTAGTATTCTTGATTGATAACAAAATATGATATGGTAAAAATATAAACTGATGTTATTTTTATCACAGAAATCTAATCTATTGATATGCTTTTAATGATTGATGTTTTCTACTAAACTTCCTAGTATATGATTATGGTAGGTTTCGTATGTAAGATCAAAATAGAAATGCATGTATAGCAAAAGGACATGTTAATACTTATGTATGATTAGATTTAGAATCCCTACTTTATGTAATGACATACAATTGTTGTTAAGCTGTAATATTAATCTGATGGTATTCAAACTTATAGTAGGGAGTGAATGTATAATTAACCCATACATAACTTGACAGAAAAGATCATCATTATCGTTAAATTAATTCAATTTATTCTCTGTATGTTTTATTTCGTATAAGTACAACTCTTTATATTTATTTTTTTCTATTGAATTAATCAAATGTCACGTATATTCGTGTTTTAATCTAAAATGACTTTGTTGTTTTCGTCTTAGATACACTTTAAAATAAAAGATTAGTTCTTTATCAATGTGCTGTGAAACACCAAGACATTGATGACATTGTGTGATGAGCATACTATGTTACAAAGTGACTTAGGTTGAGAATGAAATCTGTTCGATTCCACCTCAGCGGGAATCCCTAAAGTTGTAGGTTCGGTCTTATGTGAAGTTATGTGTATATACTGTTAGAAAGTCTCGAATTAAAATGTATCAGCTGTGTTATTGTTCACTAACATTCAATAGTTCGCTAACTGGTGTTAGTTCATGACGTAAACTATCTTTAAACTAGACATTATTATAAATATTGAAAACTACGACTGAATATTATATTGAGTAACATTAATGGTTGGGCATTGTTTGTATCGATCTAAAGATATCCAAATAATTTTTGAAATACTAAATAACCATTCGTTTCATTCGTGATTACGTTTAGCAAAAATGTACCTTAAGAAATTCGGTTTAGATAGTTATTTAAATCACTTGAATGTGATTTCGACAAACTGGTGCATATATACTTATATATCTTAGGCTTTAGTTACTGAAGGCTTTTTCTCCTATAGAAATACTTTAAAATTTGTTACTTGCATAATATGTACTAACTTTTGTTCTTTAAAAAAATGAATTAAAGTGATCTTATTGTCTATTCAGTTTCATCACTCATATTCATGTTAACATTATCCTCTAAACACAGGTGAATCAAATTGTATTATTTGATAAGGCGTACTTAATCGCGATAGCAGTTAGTATATGTATACATCTATCCATGATTATGTATGCTTGGGTGTTATATCCGAGCGAAGATTAAATCACGAGTAACTTCTGAGACATATTGATTGACTAATATTATCTATACATTCTTATGGTATAACCATTCAATAATTAGATTATGTACATTTGTATTCCTCTTATTATAAGCTTTATTTTGACCTATAATTTATTATTATACGATTTACTGTTCTTAAGCTATGTTCAGTTTATTGACCATTGCCTCCCACGTTCACAGCCACTTTTTGGCTTTATTGTGTACAAATGTTATTTCCTATTTTATGGTACGTTGCGATCTATTTGATTGATATATAAACCCGCTTTGTCTGAAATAAATGATTCGATTCGATTCGCATAGTGGTAGCTGGTATTGGTGTTCTGGACTCAAGTGGACAGGCTAGGCGGATATAGGACCAATAAGGACGCTAGGCTGCCCATACCGGTCGAAAGTCATTGGTTTGGCACAGTGCTAAGATTGTATAAGTCGTATTTTGATTGGTGGATAAATCATGAAATAAAAAGCCGGACATATAGTCATAACATTGGGTTTCTGAATGTATTTTTATGTTCACATTCGATAATTTATCAAAACTATGATCGAAGAATAAATAAATGTAAAAATTTGAAGTGTACATTTTCATTACATCAACTGATAAATTTTTCTATCTGAATTCCCTATTTTCCATATCTTTATTTATGCTTCTATGAAAATCATTCAGTATTTAAGATATATCTCTATTCTCATGAAAAATTTCTTTTTTTTCTTTAGTGTCTAATTTAATTCAATAGTATTGTTGAATAAATTAAAATTTATCGAAGTATACATATTTCTTTATACACTAGTTGAATAAGAATCTCTTAACTATAAGTATGAAATTACTTAAGTGGTTTGAATAATTTTGTCTGGTTAGCGTTTTTTTTTTTTAGCGAGTTAGTGTTCTACGGGATGGGGTCGCTAACCCCATTCCCAACCCTCCCCTTTTATCCGGGCTTGGGACCGACAGTAGCCCCAGAGGGGCTCCAGGCGGAGCTATCATTATTATTAATGCGCGAAAGTATGATGACTTAACTTCGTAGATAAAAATTTAATACTTACATTGTTCATTCATTTGTTTGACTATCAAATAGTATTCAAGTTTCCAGTCTTCTCATTTGACTTACTGAATTTAATAAACCACAAGCCAGAAGATAATTGCTTTTGGTTTGTGAAGTTGCAACACATATTCATGAAATGGCAACAATCGATAAACGCTAAAGTATACAGAATAACATCATCATTTTTGTTTCAATTTTTCTTCAGTAATTTATACGTTATACCGTTTTGTATATCACAGTAATCATATTGTGAAAGAACATTCAAGTGGAGAAAACCGATTGTATTTTTAATACAAAATTACAAAATATCTTGTTAAAATATGATAACCATACACTGAATACTTCATTAGTAAATTTCCATCATTTGTCCTTCACATTATGTATGTGTCTTCCAGTTCACAATTCCCTTCTATTTTCACTTCTATTCTCTTCCACTCGATCATCTTTGCCTTCTGCTGCCAGGTTTCCCACTTCCGACCATACTGTCATCAAGTCGTCCAGATATTTCTGAACTGTTGTGTACAATTTCATGACATAATTTGTATTCTGTCTACCTTCTTTTTTCTCTTCCATCACTTTGGATGTATCAGGTTTTTCTTTCGAGAATTAACTGTTCCAACTGATATTTCGTTGAATATCTTGCGTCTAGGAGATAACTTTCCCATGGGTTGGTAGTCATGACTTATAATTCATGAATGCACAGCTGTATCTCCGATAAAGAAAAGTCACATCGTTTTCGTTTATTACCTGTAACTATCAGTCAAACTATATCATCATTTAACATTATTATGCTAGCTTCGTTTATGAAAATATGCTTAGGTATCTGAATTAATACATAAGGAATTGCAACCTATTTCATAAATACTGAATTCCCCTATGATCATTCTATGATTGTCATATGATGGAAAGAAAAGTCAATTTTCGATTGATTTACTCATTATGAGTTTTGTTCAAGATTACTTCCGTTTTGATTCGATGTAATGATTACTCAATGTGGTATTTGTTTTTCATTTCTCGTATAATATTTTATTCTGTATAATATGCGATATTCTTGTATTCCAGTGGCATGAACTATGCTTAGTATGTGATTTGTTATAACCCTAAGTATTTTTCATATATGTGCTGTCATCCTAATTATTAATCAAAATGAGTGTACAGTCAATAAATGAGTGTATTTTCTACTAGAGTTATCGTCGTCGTCGTCTTTTGGGGTTAATAAATCATCCCTTATACTAGTCTTTGTGTTCTAACTTTCGCGTCGTGGGAATTGCAGAGGTCTCTCGTTCCGAGTATAAGTGATAAGCGTTTCCGACATAACAATCAGCGACGACCAGATACAAAAAGTAGCATTAAAAGAGCCAAGACAATAAGCATTCAAATGACAAGTTATAACAGATTCTCTTTTTATTTACAAGCTTATAAATAATGCTGCAAAACATACACAAAATAAACCACTGACTTGACACGTTACAATGACAGTCTTATTTTAAATGCCCAATAAACACTAGATGTATACTTTTATAACGATAACTACTCAGTGTTTTACCCCTTTACTTACTAAGTATTGAATCATAAGTTCAAATTTTATCTTTTCTGTCTGAGCAGCTGAGTAATCTCTCGAGTTCAAATACAGTAAATTTGCATCAAATCTAGGTGCCCAAACGTATATTTTTGTTACTGAATTACACTAACTCATATTAGTTCATTTAATTTATTCCCCTAACATCTGCATAATTATTTTTTAAGCTTCATAAATGAATAAAGGAAAAAATAATTTTTATCATTCGATAATCTAGTTGTTACAATTGAACAACACTGTATTGACTGTGTCGACTATGACATTACCAAAACTAATTTGACTCGATGTCAGAAAGAAAGCAAAGACTATATATATATATATATATATATATATATATATATATATATATATATATATATATATATATATATATATATATATTAAACATCGGAAAATATATCATAACTGTATTTGAATACACTTATTTTCGCAGTTTTTATTTTCTTTGATTATTAGTTAAATTTTGAATAAATTAAATTGAGTAACACACTTGCCATTGATTAATAACTAGTTTACTGTATGAGTATCATTTGCAATGTATCATAAGGTTGAAATAGTACAAATAACATATAAAACTGATTTAGTGAATAATGTGTTTGCTCCTATTTATAAAATACTGATGAGCCTTAGACTAGAATCAAAAAAGGTACACAATGTCCTTTAATATTCTGTGGTCTCAACCATACTGATAATTGTTGTTGACTTCAATATGAAATAGGATTTTGTCAACAATCTAAAGCGGGTGAACTAGTGTAAGAATACCTAGCAGTCTTCCAAAATAAATTGTTGTTAAACGACGACAGATATAGAGGTTGAGGATGATTGCATTGTACAATTATTTCATGATACACTAGATTCTATTACCGCAAATTTTATGATCTATTAGTTCACTTATTTCGCTCAGTATTTTCCTATTTCGTTTTCATTCCTGTCTTTTGTTCTTAAATCGGACTGTTTTACGATAGTTTCAGATAATTAAATACCTCTAAACTATATTCAATAGTATTCTGCTTATTCTACTTACATCACTTATTATTGCAAACTACAATTAAAACTGATATACTTCAGAGATATGGCTTCTTTTTCACGAACACCAAGTCAATATACGACTTCTTATCATGTATATTCTAGAACAAAATAGTTAAGTGTGTGAAATTATGGTTTGTTAACCATGCATTTATTAAAGAAAATACATATTTACATTTTGTTTTAAAAAATGACCTAAACAATTTCAATATTTCGTTTTTCTTTTTAATTCTCCATTTCCTTTAATGAGTTCACATTTTTCTTTGTTGCTTGATTTAATTTCTATTTTGTTTTTATTCTGTGTATAACAGATTGAAAATTGTACTACACATCTGTGCTTAGTTGATTATTTAAATAAATTATGAATAAAAGGGAAATGATAGTGATATGCTGAAATAAGAGTTTAATAAAAACCACATATTCGAAGATATATACCATATATATATATATATATATATATATATATATATATATATATATAGGGTATAACTATTTTTAAAATTATATTATGTTATACATTGTTTTTACAGGTGTAATTACTTAACCATATTTGCACTTTTATCATCATAAAAGAAATAGTACATTTGAAACAACTGTCAATTTTATATTTAGTGTATATTATTAAACATCCAATATCTATGTCATGATGTTATGGCGCTTGCTTGAATATCTGGTTTACCTGTTCCTGCCATCTAGATATTTCAACAAGTTATCTGTTTTTGTTTGTTTTAACATATCATTATGTCTATTCATCGCATAATTTATTTAGGAGTGCTTATGAAAAGTTCACTACCCTACAAGTAACAAAAAATTACAATTAGAAACATCATGGTGGCTGTTAATATATGCATTGAAAAAAATGAACATTATTTAATTGTCGATTGCTGGACTCTTAACATCTAACTGACGATCTTTCAGTATTTATTGTCAGGATAGATCGGGAAATAAGAAAAGGAAATACTATGCCAAGAATTCTATATTGTACCAAAAATTAAATATTGAATAAAGCCATTAATAATGATGATATTATATTTATATGAGATCGAAGTATAAATGGGATTATAATTGACATAATTAGGTAATGAAAAGAGATATTAACTGTTGTGTTCGACTATTTTTTTTCTTTCTAGGTAACGTACATTGTCACTGTTCATAATAGATAACATTTTTCTATTCCATTTTAATTCAGATATAGTATATGATATTGAGTATTTCAAGTATACTTTCATGAATGCAAATAAATGAAAGTATAGTCAGATATCTTTTTATTAAATTAGGTGCTAAAGTACTTCGTGTAAAACTTTGAGTTGACTGGTTGGAGCATCTACTAAAGATTAGGTGTAATTTCATACGAGTATAATATTTTAAAAAATCTTTACAACCTACCTTTTATAAAGTTAAGTATCTTATGCATTGACTAGTATCAAAGGGGATTGGTATTATTCATATATACTGATTGTCGCTTATGTAAAAAAAAAAAAAACTTTCACTTTGTTCAGCATAATTTTAAAATAGTTTTTCATTGTAAACTGAAATCATTTAGAGAATTATTGAAAATCACACAACATTTAAAATTTATTCCATCCTATTTTATTGTCATTCAGCAGATTTTTCATGAAGAGATTTATATTTCAACAAATTATAGGAATCTTATAGTTTTCATTATTTTCTATTATTGATAAGCATCTATTTAGAATCACAGTTAATTTGAATCTATCATGGAAGTTACATTTAACATTAATTGTTTCTATCTAAACTAATTAGTTAACATTAATGATCATAACCAGGTGTTAATTGACTTAGTCATTGTTTTGGAATCTTTCATTGTCTTGTATTTTCTTTCTTTGTACATCATAACAACTTATTTATCAACTACATTTCTATAAATTTGGCTACGATTATAGAATAGTAGAGAGAGAGTATGCTTTAATCCTTTTTTTCTAAAGACGTATTCGCAAATAGAAAACATGATTGTTTGTTATGTTCATATGGTTGACATTAAAATAGTTGTATTACTAATAATCTTTTTTTTTCAAAATTAATCATTTATTCAATCATTGGACAAGTTCATTAGTTTTTCTTTTTTTTGTATTTCCATCAAATGTAGAATCATAATGGAAAGTAGTTAATTAATACTTACCGATATTTAAGAAAGTAATTTTTTAAAAGTGTATTTACAATGCGTTTCAAAATGACTATTTACATTTTTAAGGTAAATGGAGCCATTCATTAGTTGATATGAATATTTTCACTCTTTATTTCTTGTTTCATCCATCATTTTTATGTTCACCATTGTAATATTATTCGTTGTATTGTGTTGTGTTTTAACAAACCTCTTTTCTTACCGTCGCCAATTCTCATAACCACGTACTAATTGTATTTATTTCTTCTTAAAGTGAAATTTTTTATAAACAATATTTCAATTTATTTTTGCTAATTGTAACCACTACCTTATTTCACTACATCTTATCATTGTGTTTTAGTAGTAAGTGGTATCCATCCTGAATTCTGCCACCAAATGCCAACCAAAAAAACTGAATGCATTTTGTTTATTCATGTTCACTGAACACTTCATTCGTTTCATATCTGTATCCACTCTGTTTCATGTGAGAAAAGGAGAGGACGCAATAATGAAACCTCACTATCTTGTTTAAAATTTCTGTTTTCCATTTCTGTCCACGTCAAATGATAATTTATCATTCG
Source organism: Schistosoma haematobium (assembly GCF_000699445.3). Classification (NCBI taxonomy): domain Eukaryota; kingdom Metazoa; phylum Platyhelminthes; class Trematoda; order Strigeidida; family Schistosomatidae; genus Schistosoma; species Schistosoma haematobium. The sequence continues at coordinate 15,059,084 of NC_067199.1, read as the reverse complement.
CAATTCCTTTTACTCGGGTTTATTTTTTTTTCTAACTTTATAATATATATATATATATATATATATATATATATATATAAAGTTATCTATCCAGGATTTCCGCTGTTAGACTAGTCGTTAGTAAACGAAAGATTCTACGTCTGTTATTCTGATATTTTGTTTTATCCTATTTTTATTTCTCCATTTCGTTCATTTTTATCATCTTATCTGGCATAAATTTTCCTTTCACTAGACGGGAAATATTGTGATGTAATGGCCTCTTCTTTTGTGTTAAGTTCATGTGAAATCTTATAAATCAGAATATTCACTTTTTACCACTCTAATGTAGAATACTTTCGAAAGCCATGATCTTGCTATTTATTCACTTGGGTGTACACTCTACTTATAAGTAATATAAATCAGTAAACAAAATTATCGTTTGAGGTCTATGCGTAGTCCATTCCCGAACGAAATATTATAACTGGTTCCCACTAAGCTTGATAGGATGGGAAATGAAGAAGAGTTCCATGATTGCGAACGTGTATCCCACAATGCTATATCGAACCCATCAAATTTAGTAATAACCCTAGGTGTGACAACAGCCATCTTTTATCAAATTTCTTTCCAGTAATTTCCTATCCTTTTAACTTCCAATCACATAACACTAAACAAGTTTCATAATGGTATCGGTTCACTTGAACCGGATTTCACTGCTAGGCACCATCTGTCTCTGCTTAAAAATGCTTGTGACTTAGTGGCAATATCGGGGCAATCCGCACAGGAAGCATATATGCCAAAAGACGCTGACCAACTTTAGTCATAAACATCAGGGGGAAGATTCAAACAACCAATACATATAAACTTATAATAATAGTTTTGTCGTAAACTGATTGATGTAATTCAGTGGAAGCACTAATGACTTCACATAGCACTGAAGATATTGTCCAGATCAATAATGAATAGTTCAAAATTAAAGTATTCAGATTAGGGAATAAATCTTCACCATCACCACCAAAATTGAAGTAATGAATTCAATGTTTATTGATAATCTTTAAGTATATTATTTGGCAACAGTAAAAATAGTAATTATAGAAGGTTTTTTTTAATTTCCTTGGTTAATTGGATTATCATACATAAAACGATGTATTCTTCGTGGTTGTATCTGATCAAAACACTAGTAAAGAGGAACTCCTAGACCAATTCAACAATGTTCCACAGCGATCACTTTCACTGGTGAAAGCGAGCATGATAAGAAGCTGAACTTCCTTGACGTCACACTAAGCAGACGAAGTGACGGCACATTAAGTAGAAGCGTGTATAGAAGAAACCCCTCTTCATGCCAATATACTCACTTCTGCAGTTTCACACCCATCCGTTACAAGAGAAATTTGGTCAGATGTCTCACTAGCAGGGCAAAAAAGATCTGTACAGTAGACACTCTAAGTCAGGAGCTTGAATTTATCAACAACTCACTGACCGAGATCGGCTACCCCAGAGCGTTCATTAAGAAGTACATGCATGATATAATAAAGAAGTCGGAGATTTCGACTGTTCGTAAGAAACCTTTATACATGAAAGTGCAATTCAACGGGGATGTGGCTAGTGACACTCTGAAATATAGGTTAATCAAAGTAATCACCAGGACATTCTACGCAGCCAATCTTGCGTTGACCCTCTCTTGTCGACTAGCGATGTCTACTCAAACGAAGGATAAGTTACCTGAGTCGGCCTCTTCTATGTGCATTTACAAATTCAGCTGCTCCTATGGAGATAGCTATATAGGGCGTACTACCAGGCAACTTAACCAACGAATGAGTGAACATCTACCAACTTGGTACATAAAGGGCCAGAGAAAATCTATTCGCAGTTCTATATTGGCACATCTTATTGATAGCGGTCATGCAGTAGATAAATCGAAATCATTTCGCGTTATCTATCGTATACTTCCATCATTTCCCGACGGAGTCCGTTCCCGTCTCCTATATATAGCTGAAGCCATTGGAATTCGTACATATAACCCCAATTTATGTGTACAGAAGAAATACGTGACCCCCTATCCCTTCCATGGCCAGTTATAACTTAACTAACAATTTTTTTATAATTTTATTATTATCATTATTTATTTTATTCTATTTGTGTTATCGTTAACCTTATTTCCACATCCATTATTTGTTTGTAATTTTCCGCCTCTTTGTATTCTTCACTATCTAATTATTTACACACATCTTATTACGTAATGATTTTAATGTTTTGTGATTACTATTCCTAGTCTATTTACCCATGTTTGTTTGACCTTCTATTTCCAACGATTAACTATTGATAAGAGTTTTGTTATTGTATTTTATTATTCTCACTATTATCAGTTCACCTGTCTTCCTACTATCAACTTGTACTTTTACCTATTATGTGTAGTGACTTATTCTATTTCATTGTGATTATTGACCCATATTGCCTTGATTGGTTTGAAATTTTCGTATAAATATTCATGTATATTAGAGTAAAGCTTGATGACGATCTAATTGAAAACAATTGTTCGCTTATATGTGTTGTTCTCATTTTACTACTGTTCTGTATTTTTTCTATTTAACATCATAATCAGTCCTTAATACAAATAAATAAAATGGTTAAACAACATTCTTTAAATGAATAAAAACTACATTTTCAAAAATCAGTCATAGGTCAAAAGAAAAAAAGAATGTTGACAAGAATGCGAAAATTATATTCCTATGTGAAGAGTTCAAGAATCATGTGTTATAATCCTCTAAGCGTGATAAAAATAAAAAAAAACTTGCATTTTCATATTATTATTATTATTATTATTATTATTATTATTATTATTATTATAACCTATATATTGTTGATGTCTGTACTATTTCTGTCAAAGTGATGCACGGTCTAAAGTAAAAAATGTCAAGAATAAATTGGTTATGTTATATTTTAGACTGAAGTCAAATTTGCCAAAAATATTTGGATGAAACCAAATAGATAAGTTACCGTTACCTTACATTTTTTCCGTAATATGTTCCATATATATACTATTCTGTAACATTATGTTACCTATGTTTCTTTATTCTGGTAATCAATTTTTTCGCTTGTCATTATCACTCAATATTAAAACACTACATGTAGTACTTATTTCCGTCTCTTGGAAAAAATTGATGTCTAATACATTTTTAATGCGAAAAAATCTCAATGACAACTGTGGTTGGAAGAAGTGACTTACTGAAATAATCTATTTTTTTATAACCTACAAAAAGCTATCTGTTATGTTATGAATTGACAATTTACTTACTTATCCGTATATCCAATATAATTTGATGTTTCTTACTAAAACTATTGTAAAGTCATCTCTACAAGTTCGTTCATCGTAGTAAAAAGTAATTGTGAAAGAAATTTTTTTTCAGGATTTATATGGATTATTCACCACTTGTTCTTATAAAATTATACATTGTCCATAAAATTAATACAGTAGTTGATGATATAAAGTGAAAAGAATAAAATGAGTTCACTTGATTTAACCATAAGAAGTAATTTTATGAAGATATTTGTTTGTTACTTTTTGCTTATTTATTTCAATAACTGATTATATCATTTTATATCGTATTATTATTTAATCATAAAATATCTGAAAAGTTAAATGGTGAAGTATGTATAGATATACATTGCCATATTTAATGTCAAAGCGTTTATAATTTTACATTTTACAGGTAACTCTAAGTAGTGTACAACGAGGTGAAATTGAATTGTGGTTAACGTCTCCAGCTGGAACTATTTCACAACTTTTAAGCAAAAGGCCAAAAGATATTGATGTCGCTGGATTTCATGCATGGCCATTTATGTCTGTACACTATTGGGGTGAATTAGCCAATGGTACTTGGAAATTAACAGTTAAATCGGGAAATGCTGTCGGTAAGCTTTATGTTATTTTTTTTAAAAAAAGAGCGTTATCTTCATACTTTAGAATGCATTTAGTTTGGCTAACAAACTTGGCTAAAGCCTATGTAAATGTATCAGTATGATATGCCAAAATTTACACGAAATTTTTAACTATTGCGCAGTTCACTATCTCTGTCGTAGACATTACTTCTGAGTTATGCACATAACAACTGACCTTATTCTAAAGCGTATACAACGACAGAATTAAATGTACTGGATCGGTTGCAAAACTATACCTTTTAAGGAATTGTCTCAACCCTGTCAACGCATATGCAGCATATCTCATTATGGACATGAACAGTATAAGACAGAAACCTCGATAAACAATGGTTTTCTCTGATTTTAGGATGAATCCTAAGCAACACGAAGCCTAAATGTAAAATATTTCTTGTCTATTATTTTGAAGCGTCTAATATTGGCATACACGATAAACAATAATGCCATATGATATTTCTAAATTATCCTGTCCCACTTTGTAATCTGAGCGTTTCTATTGGAATTCGAAACTATAAAATTACCTAAATATCGCTTGAAAGTACAATTTTCTCTTAATTTTGTTTCTGTTGCTTTTGAACTTTATAACTTCTTAACATTCATCTCTTGATTCTTACGTAACTACTATCCTATTGACCATCCATTAAAAATTTCTCTTCCTTCTCTTTTCATATATTACGCAACGTAGCAACTTCTTGATTACTTTGAATATTAATAATCCTCTTTCTTCCAATTACTCTATGTTAATTTAAATGTCATTATGTAATTATTACGTAACGTATCCACTCGATGAGTATTATATCATTATTGTAAATCATATATATATATATATATTAGTGTAGAGCCATGATGAAGAACTAATTGAAAATAAATTTCTTCGCTCAATTCGTTCTTTCTTTATTTACCAAATATTCTGAAAACAGATTATTCTGGAATCCGTTTTTTGAAAATGATTCCTCAGGATTCTGACTCCTTTAAAAATCATTGCAAACATTTCCTGAGTTAAAGCAAACATTTTCATCATAACCTAATGTCGTTTTATCAGATAGGATATAAGATGTCATCAGCATGTAATTGTTTAACTGATATGAAATCAAAATTGAGTTGCCATTGTATTTTGATCGTTTAGCCAACGATTGGACAACACTTAGCCGATAATGTAAATATCAATAATTTTATTTCGACTGTTACCTAGTTCGTTGTTTAAACATCAATTATTCTTTCAGTTATCACAAAAGTATACCAACTAATACAATTCTATATAATTTAACTACTACCTAATTATTTGAATCATAACGTTTCACTTGGCAATCTTGTCTAAGCTTTTCCATGATGATATTCCCTTGAAAAAGATTAGACCAGATTACCAAGTGAAACGTTGAAGGTAATTAAAATTCGATCGCTGAGATCTTTACAAATATTATTTTTCTCCTTTATGTTTTACATTAATTCGATGCCCAACTACTGTGAAACTATTCGTTCAAAGTTAGACAAAGTTTTTTATAATTATCTGAAAGTTATTTGTTATATTTTATTTCTTTTTGCTCAGTTTTGATTCATGATTGGAGCTTAATTTTATATGGAACAAATACTCCACCACCATCTGTACCAAGTTCTTCGCATAGACGAGGTGTCAGACAACTTCCCAGGAATCAAGAGTCGAATCCTTCTGCAAAATCTCAAAAAACATGGATTGATCCACAGAAAGACAAATTTCATTCATCTAAAACTTCACAACAGCCTCAACAAAAATCCATTGAAACATCAAAGCACTATTCCTTAGATTCTGTTTTAAATCCTATTAATCAAGAAAATGGTGATCATAGTTCTATTGGTTCATCGGAAAATCAAAACTCTTATCCTTATCCACCATTTTACTATTTAAACAATCAAAACTCTTATCGATATTGGCCTACTTGGAATAGTGAATACCAGAGTTTGTCACCTGTTCAAGCCCCACCTCCACCTCCACCGCCACCTATACCAACGATCTCTGTTCTGTCATTACCACCGCCTTCAGCACCACTATCTTCCTCCTCTTCATCATCCTCCTCTTCTGCCGCTTCACATTCTTTATCCTCTTCATCATCATCATCATCATCATCATCATCATCATCATCATCATCATCATCATCATCTCATGAATTCTACCCTAATTATTTTCCACAATCTTCTATTCCATTCTCTTCTACCGGTCATTCTTCATCAAATCATGGTTTAGACGAATCAAATCCTTCAATTGAATTTGATCTACCATCATTAGTTGTACAGTCGAATGATTTCACACATATTGAAACATCTAATACACTCGATCGAAATGGTTATTCCGAACACGAACTTAGTTTATCTCAAAATCATGGACAATTATTAGTTAATCATGATGAGTCAATACAACGTAGCAATCATAAAATTGAGAATAATGACAATTATATTAATATTAATAATAAAAACACATTGAATAATTCTGTTTATTCTATTAATGTAAATTTCCTTTATTTATTATCCTCTCTCGTTTTATTTATTTTATTTGTCTACTAAATAGAAATTACTGTTATATATATATATATATATATATATATATATATATATATATGCAGCATTTCTCTTTAAAAACGGAAATAATGATTCAATTTTCATCTGTTTTGCCAAGTCGTTTCATTGTTGTCGCTGTTGTTGTTGTTGCCATCGTCGTTTTTCTCCTTATTCATCTATCTTCAGTTTATAGATTGTTCTGTATTTGAAAGTGCCAATTGTGAACATTCAATTTTAAACTATTAATATTAAATATTGTTTTAGGGATTTTATTTTATTTTTATTTTTGAAATATGAAGCTATTAAAAATTGAATTCATTCTGTCAGTAAAATCATTTTTTTTCTTTCTTTAATTAATCTTAATTAGGAACTGTTTAATGAAAAATTTATCTTCTTCTTAAAACATACTTGTTAGATTTTGCTTCAAATTTGTAATGATGATTATGAAGATGATGAACAAATGTGTTTATATGTGTTCTAGCATGTAATGAGTAGTACAATTTGATTTTCTACTAGCGAATACATTTTAACTTTGAAAAGTGTGAAATGATTTTGTTTCTTTGTTTGCATTCCCTTTAGTGTTATATATATATATATATATATATATATATATATATATATATATATATATATATATATATATATATATATATATATATATATTCAAGTTTGTTTACTTACAGTCACTCATCCATTTATCTCTATGAATGTATATTTTTATGTATAAAAGTAAATGAAACATTGAAAATTCTTCAATATCCTATAAAAGGGGTTTATCTTTATTTTAAAATGTTTAGTTCTCAAACATCTATACGCACATATGATATAAATAATCTCATTGATTGATTCATTATTATTACCAAAGGAATAAATTTCATTCACAAAATTAAATATCGTTTTTTTCTTTTATCTTACAATCTATTTGATTATTTTTTAGCAATTTTACAAATTATTCTTATTTCACTTTTATCTGTATGTTTATATCTAGATGTGTAATTGTTTTACACATTTGTCAAACATTTGTTGTTGTTGTTGTTGTTGTTGGTCATTTTCGAAAATTATATTTATTTTTTAATATGCTAATTCAAGTTTATCTTCTTTCTGTACTTTCTTGAATAGTTCGTTTTTTACTTCTACATTATAAAATATCTTTATTTCGTTTTAACTCTTTATTCTCTGTACTGTAATTACTTTCGGAAGCCATGTATACACACACAAATACATGCAATGGATGATATGCTTATCTAGAGTTGTTCTTTCACTGGTCACTTGAAGTTAACAATATACTTTTTCTATCCACTAGTTACTATTATTTGGTAATAATCAGTCTTCGCCATGCACACACACACACTTTCGGCTTCGTTTCTTATAATGTCTACAGAGAGGCTATGTTAATGTGTGCAATGTCCACTGTTCAATTATTCTTTATTTCTCTCTATTTTCTTCTAAATTGAATACCAAAGTGAAAATACTCGAAATATTCTGATATATATCCCTTTGTTGTTTCTCTAGATCATGAACATATTGTCATATTTAGCTGAATCCACTGTTGCAAGATATTTTTATGATTGTAAAGCTTGTATTTTTTTAGTGTAATTTGATAAAATGATGGAGAGAGTAAGAATCAAATATCTGAACATGTCTATACAGCAATGGAAGCTTTTATGTTGTATCTTTTTAACAAAATATTGTATTGAATAGTTTGTTGGATTTGGTTCATTATGTTCAGAGCAGTCTGTTTGTGTGGGTATTTATATATTGATTTGTGCATTTATTTTTATTTTGCACAAACACAAAATTCTACCTCACCTTATTCAAGTCTTTGTTATCTCTATTTGTTGTTACCATTATCATTACTGTTTTATTTTGTCTTCTGTTTTGTTATTGAAAATTCTGCACTACAGAGTTTATCCAATTATTGTCACTTATCTGTAATAAAATATAATAAATATTCAATTTAATTTGGTTCACAAATTTTTTTGGTAGTAATTACCATTTATCCTACTGTTCATTAGAAATTACGCAGATTGAAGTCATGAGCCAGTTGAAACTAGACCACCATGGAAAGCCTGGAAGCACTGGACGGCCGTTTCGTCCTAGTATCGGACTCCTCAGCAGTGCGCATCCACGACCCTGCTCACTAGTGACTGACTTCAAGAGATACTCCTGGAGTTCTAGTGGGAAGCCGTTACCAGTGGAGTTCAACCAGGTCTGTTGTGAGATATCAGCTCAGTGAAAACAATGGTTTACGGTGGAGCAACTTCGTGAATTGTTTGAAGTTGGACATTAACACCATTGGATGCCGGCTCAGTAATCTAATGGTTAAGTGCTTGCTCGCAGGTCCTGGGTTCGAATCCTGTGGGATGCGGTGTCGTGGATGCTCACTGCTGAGGAGTCCCATACTAGAACGAAACGGCCGTCCAGTGCTTCCAGGTTTTCCATGGTGGTCTAGTTTCGACTGACTCATGATTTCAATCTGTGTAATTTCTAAAATCTCCACAAACCCCTTCTATTCTCTAGAAGTTTACATTGTTTTGTATAATCTGCATACTCATAAATAACAGAACCAGATGTATTACACGGTTTGGAATATTTACAATATCATTAGTTGACTTACCTTCATACTGTTGAGTTTATTAAGAGATGACTGGTTATTTTGGATAATTGGCTAACAGTTGATATACTTCAATTTGAATATCTGATAACGCTATCTCTTACACATTAGATATTATGCACAGATTAACTATTCATGTACACAACTAAAAGTTTTATTTGTAATTTTGGACAAAATGCATAACTCTACTACAATATCCACGAACCCCCACTCTGATAATAATAATCATGTGCTCACTAGTGGCTGGCTTCAAGAGGTATTTCCTGGTGTTCTAGTGAGAAGCCGTGGCCAGTGGAGCTCAACCGTGTCTGATGTAGAGGCAGTTACTCAGTGGAGACAATGGTGGATTGGGTTGGTTGAAGTTAGACATCACTGTTGGGTGCCGGCTCAGTGGTTTATAGGTTAAGCGTTCGCGCGCGGGACTGAAGGTCCTGGGTTCGAGTCCCATGTGCGGTGTCGTGGACGCGCGCTGCTGAAGAGTCATGCACTGGGACGAAAGGGTCTTTCAGTGCTTCCAGATTTTCCATGGTGGTCTACCTTGTATCAACTCATGGATTCAACCATCAAATATTACAATATCGATGAACCCCCATCCTGATAAAATTCATGTTAAAGTGGATATTTACTTTTTTATTTTTATGTTTCTTAGAATAAGAAGTAGTCTAATAAATGTTAAAGTGATGGCTTGTTATAAAATACAATAATTAAGAACGATATTTATAGTCACACAAAAAGAAGTTACAGACATATGATGAATAGAATAAGAAGTGTACACACGCATATGCTCATATAAAAACAGTCAAGGTTGATAAGTGAATAATTAACAAGGTCGAAACATGACTAAAGAAGAATAAATAAATTGGCCTGTTAAGAAGCTAGAATATGGTATATGGGCTTAACATAGTAACCGATACTACGGTTTTACAAAGCGTTTCGGTAAATAATTCTAAGTTTTACTATGTAGAATTCAATGGACTCTTGTTTCTGAAGTGACTTCTTAATGAACTCACAGAAATCTGTTCTTAATGATTAAATGAAAGACGTTCGCTAAAAAACCCTGATTATTATCTCTACTAAACATTTGCTGCTTTTCATGGCCAAAGTGCATGAATAACATTGTTGATATGTTGTTAATTTATGAGTGCAATTCACGGTTTCATTGATTTGACAAAATTCTCGTGATATATTATTAAATACCGAAAAGAAACATCGATTGTAGTCAAAATAATCTAAACCGTTAACTTCGATCGTCAAATAGAATGACGAAAAAAAAAGTGTATTTCTCTCTCAGTCAGTTATTTATTACCTTAACTGTTAAATGCTCATAAAAATTAACTAATTGACCCAATGCACCCTTTGGAAAGATATAGAAACACAGAAAAAGTGCTTTATGGTAAGACGATAGAAGTAATTTTAAAAAAAAGGGAAAAAGAAACGAAAAAATGATTGCGAGTAGCTTATAGCGAGCGTGAGTGTAGAATGAAGGTTACCTTGATAAATACCAAGAAAATAAAAGCAAGCGAAAACTTACACGCTTAAATAATGCTCATCATATACAAAGAATAAACAAACAGAACAAAAAATAATCAAGAGTAACTTTAAGAAGATGAATATTCAAGAGATAAGAATTGAGATAAACATGAAAAAATGAATAGAAATCATCCACGAATAAAAATAAACAGAGAAAACACGTAATAATAAAACGAAAAAACGAATGACAAAAGTCAAAAATGAAGAAGAAAATGAAAAAACCGGCGCAAGAAAAAAATTTCGAAATCAAAATGACCCACATAAATAAAAAAAAAAAATTAAACAAAAAGGCGTAGTATTAGTCAAGCACTGAATGAATGTTCATCTATGACGTCCAGCGTGATATTGACTAGGAATTCATAGAGAATCAATGTTCATAGGACAAGTGGATGAGAATATTATACAGAATGCAAACGACTGTGAGCGATGGACACACGCCCGATAACACACACCGCAACACAAATACACACACATATGAATATGAGATACACACCAACACACACACACTAACAATACCAATGATTATCACTACTAATTCCTACACTCTCTCACATCCTACTCTCCTCATTCCCCATCATCCATCAACAACTACATCCACATTCTCATCGAATCATCCTTGAATTATCAAAACACCATTCCCACCAACAACAACTAACTATTTATCAACATTCACATCGTGCACGCTATTCATCGGTCGAAGTGAAACACAACACATTTATTGCACTCTACACGTTCACCAGTCACCAGTATCAACAACATCTACACTGCACATACACATACACACACACACACACACACTATCATATACTATTCGTCACAGTATCAACACACTACAAACCAGATTCATTGAACCGGTCGAATCGGGGCACATTCACACAATAACATCAACAACACTACAAACACCATGAGCATCGTCAACTTCACCTTCGTCAACACCATCATTATTAGCAACAGCATCAACAGCAGCAGTAGCAGTAGCAGTAGTAGTAGTAGCAGTAGTAGTCGTACTAGTAGTAGTAGTAGTAGTAGTCATAATAATAATAATAATAATACTAACATTATCAAGAAGAAGAAGAATAAGAATGAGAAGAAGAGGAAGAAGAATAGTACTTGTATTAGTAGTACTAGTAGTAACGGAAGTATCAGCAGCAGCAGCAGCAGCAGCAGCAGCAGCGGCAGCACCACCACCAGCACCACCACCACTACTGAATTGTTCCTTGCAACCGATCGAACAGACTGAGATTACTTCTTCTCCACCTGACCACCCACACATAATTCACAATCACATTCACAACCACCGATTGGTGGACATCATTTCTCTTTGAGTTGTTGACGTTGCATATCAGTGCAGTTGAATGTAGCCGATCAGTCAGACTGAGGTTACTGCTATGTTGCCTGACGTACTCGTGATCACTTGAACAACCGTCTATTCAACTCTATGTTGCACCCGACGATGCTGCTTCTACCACTGGTGCAGTCGGTGCCGATGCTGATGCTTCTACTAATACCAGTGCTTGTCATGTTCACTTGATTGCGCAGTGACCTGCACGACAACTGACTGGTTGATGACTGGTGCTTCGACTCGTCTGAACTTCTGTCTAATCATCGACGGGTGAATTGTTCCGTGTTGGACATTGAATAAGTTACTGAACCGATTCCATTGCGCTCAGCTATTATTCTCGTGTGCAATCTTCGAAGCTATCACTTGGACTGATTGTCCCAGTAATGAGCACGTCGTGACTCCTTACACAAATCAGGTCGATGCAAGTATGGTGATCTTGACCGACCGTTGACGAAGCGGACTGAATATCGAATGGTGATTGGATGTGGTGTGTTGACAGGTGAATCACAATGGCAAAGCTCACTGTGGTTATCGTGATCATGAACTGGTCAGCCATGTCTACCCATAATGATTGTTAATCGATAGCGACCAGCGTGTTGTTGACTCGGACTCCATAGAGAATGTGTGTTCATAGGGCATGTGGATGAGAATAGTATACTGAATGCGAATGACTGTGAGCGTTGGTCACATGCAGTCAGTATAGTTGGTAGTGTTTGTCGTGGGAGTTGCACGGTGCGGCTGAGTTTGTGCGTGCACGTCTCCCGACGGGAATGATGTTGCAGTGATATCTGCCTATATGCAGATGGGATGATGAGTGATGGTGTTATTGTGATTGTGTAGAGCATGTACAGTGACGAATTAAAAGGCGAATTGCATCGGCCGGGAATCGAACACGGGCCTCCCGCGTGGCAGGCGAGCATTCTACCACTGAACCACCGATGCCCGAATGTGTATTCCGCAACAACACACACACACACATGCACATGAACATGAACATGCACATGCACATGCACATGCACATGAGATACACACCAACACACACACTAACAATAACAATGATTATCACTACTAATTCCTACACTCTCTCACATCCTACTCTCCTCATTCCCCATCATCCATCAACAACTACATCCACATTCTCATCGAATCATCCTTGAATTATCAAAACACCATTCCCACCAACAACAACTAACTATTTATCAACATTCACATCGTGCACGCTATTCATCGGTCGAAGTGAAACACAACACATTTATTGCACTCTACACGTTCACCAGTCACCAGTATCAACAACATCTACACTGCACATACACACACACACACACACACACTATCATATACTATTCGTCACAGTATCAACACACTACAAACCAGATTCATTGAACCGGTCGAATCGGGGCACATTCACACAATAACATCAACAACACTACAAACACCATGAGCATCGTCAACTTCACCTTCGTCAACACCATCATTATTAGCAACAGCATCAACAGCAGCAGTAGCAGTAGCAGTAGTAGTAGTAGCAGTAGTAGTCGTACTAGTAGTAGTAGTAGTAGTAGTCATAATAATAATAATAATAATACTAACATTATCAAGAAGAAGAAGAATAAGAATGAGAAGAAGAGGAAGAAGAATAGTACTTGTATTAGTAGTACTAGTAGTAACGGAAGTATCAGCAGCAGCAGCAGCAGCAGCAGCAGCGGCAGTACCACCACCAGCACCACCACCACTACTGAATTGTTCCTTGCAACCGATCGAACAGACTGAGATTACTTCTTCTCCACCTGACCACCCACACATAATTCACAATCACATTCACAACCACCGATTGGTGGACATCATTTCTCTTTGAGTTGTTGACGTTGCATATCAGTGCAGTTGAATGTAGCCGATCAGTCAGACTGAGGTTACTGCTATGTTGCCTGACGTACTCGTGATCACTTGAACAACCGTCTATTCAACTCTATGTTGCACCCGACGATGCTGCTTCTACCACTGGTGCAGTCGGTGCCGATGCTGATGCTTCTACTAATACCAGTGCTTGTCATGTTCACTTGATTGCGCAGTGACCTGCACGACAACTGACTGGTTGATGACTGGTGCTTCGACTCGTCTGAACTTCTGTCTAATCATCGACGGGTGAATTGTTCCGTGTTGGACATTGAATAAGTTACTGAACCGATTCCATTGCGCTCAGCTATTATTCTCGTGTGCAATCTTCGAAGCTATCACTTGGACTGATTGTCCCAGTAATGAGCACGTCGTGACTCCTTACACAAATCAGGTCGATGCAAGTATGGTGATCTTGACCGACCGTTGACGAAGCGGACTGAATATCGAATGGTGATTGGATGTGGTGTGTTGACAGGTGAATCACAATGGCAAAGCTCACTGTGGTTATCGTGATCATGAACTGGTCAGCCATGTCTACCCATAATGATTGTTAATCGATAGCGACCAGCGTGTTGTTGACTCGGACTCCATAGAGAATGTGTGTTCATAGGGCATGTGGATGAGAATAGTATACTGAATGCGAATGACTGTGAGCGTTGGTCACATGCAGTCAGTATAGTTGGTAGTGTTTGTCGTGGGAGTTGCACGGTGCGGCTGAGTTTGTGCGTGCACGTCTCCCGACGGGAATGATGTTGCAGTGATATCTGCCTATATGCAGATGGGATGATGAGTGATGGTGTTATTGTGATTGTGTAGAGCATGTACAGTGACGAATTAAAAGGCGATTTGCATCGGCCGGGAATCGAACACGGGCCGCCCGCGTGGCAGGCGAGCATTCTACCACTGAACCACCGATGCCCGAATGTGTATTCCGCAACAACACACACACACACATGCACATGAACATGAACATGCACATGCACATGCACATGCACATGAGATACACACCAACACACACACTAACAATAACAATGATTATCACTACTAATTCCTACACTCTCTCACATCCTACTCTCCTCATTCCCCATCATCCATCAACAACTACATCCACATTCTCATCGAATCATCCTTGAATTATCAAAACACCATTCCCACCAACAACAACTAACTATTTATCAACATTCACATCGTGCACGCTATTCATCGGTCGAAGTGAAACACAACACATTTATTGCACTCTACACGTTCACCAGTCACCAGTATCAACAACATCTACACTGCACATACACACACACACACACTATCATATACTATTCGTCACAGTATCAACACACTACAAACCAGATTCATTGAACCGGTCGAATCGGGGCACATTCACACAATAACATCAACAACACTACAAACACCATGAGCATCGTCAACTTCACCTTCGTCAACACCATCATTATTAGCAACAGCATCAACAGCAGCAGTAGCAGTAGCAGTAGTAGTAGTAGCAGTAGTAGTCGTACTAGTAGTAGTAGTAGTAGTAGTCATAATAATAATAATAATAATACTAACATTATCAAGAAGAAGAAGAATAAGAATGAGAAGAAGAGGAAGAAGAATAGTACTTGTATTAGTAGTACTAGTAGTAACGGAAGTATCAGCAGCAGCAGCAGCAGCAGCAGCAGCGCGCAGCACCACCACCAGCACCACCACCACTACTGAATTGTTCCTTGCAACCGATCGAACAGACTGAGATTACTTCTTCTCCACCTGACCACCCACACATAATTCACAATCACATTCACAACCACCGATTGGTGGACATCATTTCTCTTTGAGTTGTTGACGTTGCATATCAGTGCAGTTGAATGTAGCCGATCAGTCAGACTGAGGTTACTGCTATGTTGCCTGACGTACTCGTGATCACTTGAACAACCGTCTATTCAACTCTATGTTGCACCCGACGATGCTGCTTCTACCACTGGTGCAGTCGGTGCCGATGCTGATGCTTCTACTAATACCAGTGCTTGTCATGTTCACTTGATTGCGCAGTGACCTGCACGACAACTGACTGGTTGATGACTGGTGCTTCGACTCGTCTGAACTTCTGTCTAATCATCGACGGGTGAATTGTTCCGTGTTGGACATTGAATAAGTTACTGAACCGATTCCATTGCGCTCAGCTATTATTCTCGTGTGCAATCTTCGAAGCTATCACTTGGACTGATTGTCCCAGTAATGAGCACGTCGTGACTCCTTACACAAATCAGGTCGATGCAAGTATGGTGATCTTGACCGACCGTTGACGAAGCGGACTGAATATCGAATGGTGATTGGATGTGGTGTGTTGACAGGTGAATCACAATGGCAAAGCTCACTGTGGTTATCGTGATCATGAACTGGTCAGCCATGTCTACCCATAATGATTGTTAATCGATAGCGACCAGCGTGTTGTTGACTCGGACTCCATAGAGAATGTGTGTTCATAGGGCATGTGGATGAGAATAGTATACTGAATGCGAATGACTGTGAGCGTTGGTCACATGCAGTCAGTATAGTTGGTAGTGTTTGTCGTGGGAGTTGCACGGTGCGGCTGAGTTTGTGCGTGCACGTCTCCCGACGGGAATGATGTTGCAGTGATATCTGCCTATATGCAGATGGGATGATGAGTGATGGTGTTATTGTGATTGTGTAGAGCATGTACAGTGACGAATTAAAAGGCGATTTGCATCGGCCGGGAATCGAACACGGGCCGCCCGCGTGGCAGGCGAGCATTCTACCACTGAACCACCGATGCCCGAATGTGTATTCCGCAACAACACACACACACACATGCACATGAACATGAACATGCACATGCACATGCACATGCACATGAGATACACACCAACACACACACTAACAATAACAATGATTATCACTACTAATTCCTACACTCTCTCACATCCTACTCTCCTCATTCCCCATCATCCATCAACAACTACATCCACATTCTCATCGAATCATCCTTGAATTATCAAAACACCATTCCCACCAACAACAACTAACTATTTATCAACATTCACATCGTGCACGCTATTCATCGGTCGAAGTGAAACACAACACATTTATTGCACTCTACACGTTCACCAGTCACCAGTATCAACAACATCTACACTGCACATACACACACACACACACACTATCATATACTATTCGTCACAGTATCAACACACTACAAACCAGATTCATTGAACCGGTCGAATCGGGGCACATTCACACAATAACATCAACAACACTACAAACACCATGAGCATCGTCAACTTCACCTTCGTCAACACCATCATTATTAGCAACAGCATCAACAGCAGCAGTAGCAGTAGCAGTAGTAGTAGTAGCAGTAGTAGTCGTACTAGTAGTAGTAGTAGTAGTAGTCATAATAATAATAATAATAATACTAACATTATCAAGAAGAAGAAGAATAAGAATGAGAAGAAGAGGAAGAAGAATAGTACTTGTATTAGTAGTACTAGTAGTAACGGAAGTATCAGCAGCAGCAGCAGCAGCAGCAGCAGCGGCAGCACCACCACCAGCACCACCACCACTACTGAATTGTTCCTTGCAACCGATCGAACAGACTGAGATTACTTCTTCTCCACCTGACCACCCACACATAATTCACAATCACATTCACAACCACCGATTGGTGGACATCATTTCTCTTTGAGTTGTTGACGTTGCATATCAGTGCAGTTGAATGTAGCCGATCAGTCAGACTGAGGTTACTGCTATGTTGCCTGACGTACTCGTGATCACTTGAACAACCGTCTATTCAACTCTATGTTGCACCCGACGATGCTGCTTCTACCACTGGTGCAGTCGGTGCCGATGCTGATGCTTCTACTAATACCAGTGCTTGTCATGTTCACTTGATTGCGCAGTGACCTGCACGACAACTGACTGGTTGATGACTGGTGCTTCGACTCGTCTGAACTTCTGTCTAATCATCGACGGGTGAATTGTTCCGTGTTGGACATTGAATAAGTTACTGAACCGATTCCATTGCGCTCAGCTATTATTCTCGTGTGCAATCTTCGAAGCTATCACTTGGACTGATTGTCCCAGTAATGAGCACGTCGTGACTCCTTACACAAATCAGGTCGAGGCAAGTATGGTGATCTTGACCGACCGTTGACGAAGCGGACTGAATATCGAATGGTGATTGGATGTGGTGTGTTGACAGGTGAATCACAATGGCAAAGCTCACTGTGGTTATCGTGATCATGAACTGGTCAGCCATGTCTACCCATAATGATTGTTAATCGATAGCGACCAGCGTGTTGTTGACTCGGACTCCATAGAGAATGTGTGTTCATAGGGCATGTGGATGAGAATAGTATACTGAATGCGAATGACTGTGAGCGTTGGTCACATGCAGTCAGTATAGTTGGTAGTGTTTGTCGTGGGAGTTGCACGGTGCGGCTGAGTTTGTGCGTGCACGTCTCCCGACGGGAATGATGTTGCAGTGATATCTGCCTATATGCAGATGGGATGATGAGTGATGGTGTTATTGTGATTGTGTAGAGCATGTACAGTGACGAATTAAAAGGCGATTTGCATCGGCCGGGAATCGAACACGGGCCGCCCGCGTGGCAGGCGAGCATTCTACCACTGAACCACCGATGCCCGAATGTGTATTCCGCAACAACACACACACACACATGCACATGAACATGAACATGCACATGCACATGCACATGCACATGAGATACACACCAACACACACACTAACAATAACAATGATTATCACTACTAATTCCTACACTCTCTCACATCCTACTCTCCTCATTCCCCATCATCCATCAACAACTACATCCACATTCTCATCGAATCATCCTTGAATTATCAAAACACCATTCCCACCAACAACAACTAACTATTTATCAACATTCACATCGTGCACGCTATTCATCGGTCGAAGTGAAACACAACACATTTATTGCACTCTACACGTTCACCAGTCACCAGTATCAACAACATCTACACTGCACATACACACACACACACACACTATCATATACTATTCGTCACAGTATCAACACACTACAAACCAGATTCATTGAACCGGTCGAATCGGGGCACATTCACACAATAACATCAACAACACAACAAACACCATGAGCATCGTCAACTTCACCTTCGTCAACACCATCATTATTAGCAACAGCATCAACAGCAGCAGTAGCAGTAGCAGTAGTAGTAGTAGCAGTAGTAGTCGTACTAGTAGTAGTAGTAGTAGTGGTCATAATAATAATAATAATAATACTAACATTATCAAGAAGAAGAAGAAGAATAAGAATGAGAAGAAGAGGAAGAAGAATAGTACTTGTATTAGTAGTACTAGTAGTAACGGAAGTATCAGCAGCAGCAGCAGCAGCAGCAGCAGCAGCGGCAGCACCACCACCAGCACCACCACCACTACTGAATTGTTCCTTGCAACCGATCGAACAGACTGAGATTACTTCTTCTCCACCTGACCACCCACACATAATTCACAATCACATTCACAACCACCGATTGGTGGACATCATTTCTCTTTGAGTTGTTGACGTTGCATATCAGTGCAGTTGAATGTAGCCGATCAGTCAGACTGAGGTTACTGCTATGTTGCCTGACGTACTCGTGATCACTTGAACAACCGTCTATTCAACTCTATGTTGCACCCGACGATGCTGCTTCTACCACTGGTGCAGTCGGTGCCGATGCTGATGCTTCTACTAATACCAGTGCTTGTCATGTTCACTTGATTGCGCAGTGACCTGCACGACAACTGACTGGTTGATGACTGGTGCTTCGACTCGTCTGAACTTCTGTCTAATCATCGACGGGTGAATTGTTCCGTGTTGGACATTGAATAAGTTACTGAACCGATTCCATTGCGCTCAGCTATTATTCTCGTGTGCAATCTTCGAAGCTATCACTTGGACTGATTGTCCCAGTAATGAGCACGTCGTGACTCCTTACACAAATCAGGTCGAGGCAAGTATGGTGATCTTGACCGACCGTTGACGAAGCGGACTGAATATCGAATGGTGATTGGATGTGGTGTGTTGACAGGTGAATCACAATGGCAAAGCTCACTGTGGTTATCGTGATCATGAACTGGTCAGCCATGTCTACCCATAATGATTGTTAATCGATAGCGACCAGCGTGTTGTTGACTCGGACTCCATAGAGAATGTGTGTTCATAGGGCATGTGGATGAGAATAGTATACTGAATGCGAATGACTGTGAGCGTTGGTCACATGCAGTCAGTATAGTTGGTAGTGTTTGTCGTGGGAGTTGCACGGTGCGGCTGAGTTTGTGCGTGCACGTCTCCCGACGGGAATGATGTTGCAGTGATATCTGCCTATATGCAGATGGGATGATGAGTGATGGTGTTATTGTGATTGTGTAGAGCATGTACAGTGACGAATTAAAAGGCGATTTGCATCGGCCGGGAATCGAACACGGGCCGCCCGCGTGGCAGGCGAGCATTCTACCACTGAACCACCGATGCCCGAATGTGTATTCCGCAACAACACACACACACACATGCACATGAACATGAACATGCACATGCACATGCACATGCACATGAGATACACACCAACACACACACTAACAATAACAATGATTATCACTACTAATTCCTACACTCTCTCACATCCTACTCTCCTCATTCCCCATCATCCATCAACAACTACATCCACATTCTCATCGAATCATCCTTGAATTATCAAAACACCATTCCCACCAACAACAACTAACTATTTATCAACATTCACATCGTGCACGCTATTCATCGGTCGAAGTGAAACACAACACATTTATTGCACTCTACACGTTCACCAGTCACCAGTATCAACAACATCTACACTGCACATACACACACACACACACACACTATCATATACTATTCGTCACAGTATCAACACACTACAAACCAGATTCATTGAACCGGTCGAATCGGGGCACATTCACACAATAACATCAACAACACTACAAACACCATGAGCATCGTCAACTTCACCTTCGTCAACACCATCATTATTAGCAACAGCATCAACAGCAGCAGTAGCAGTAGCAGTAGTAGTAGTAGCAGTAGTAGTCGTACTAGTAGTAGTAGTAGTAGTAGTAGTATAATAATAATAATAATAATAATAATAATAATACTAACATTATCAAGAAGAAGAAGAAGAATAAGAATGAGAAGAAGAGGAAGAAGAATAGTACTTGTATTAGTAGTACTAGTAGTAACGGAAGTATCAGCAGCAGCAGCAGCAGCAGCAGCAGGCAGCACCACCACCAGCACCACCACCACTACTGAATTGTTCCTTGCAACCGATCGAACAGACTGAGATTACTTCTTCTCCACCTGACCACCCACACATAATTCACAATCACATTCACAACCACCGATTGGTGGACATCATTTCTCTTTGAGTTGTTGACGTTGCATATCAGTGCAGTTGAATGTAGCCGATCAGTCAGACTGAGGTTACTGCTATGTTGCCTGACGTACTCGTGATCACTTGAACAACCGTCTATTCAACTCTATGTTGCACCCGACGATGCTGCTTCTACCACTGGTGCAGTCGGTGCCGATGCTGATGCTTCTACTAATACCAGTGCTTGTCATGTTCACTTGATTGCGCAGTGACCTGCACGACAACTGACTGGTTGATGACTGGTGCTTCGACTCGTCTGAACTTCTGTCTAATCATCGACGGGTGAATTGTTCCGTGTTGGACATTGAATAAGTTACTGAACCGATTCCATTGCGCTCAGCTATTATTCTCGTGTGCAATCTTCGAAGCTATCACTTGGACTGATTGTCCCAGTAATGAGCACGTCGTGACTCCTTACACAAATCAGGTCGAGGCAAGTATGGTGATCTTGACCGACCGTTGACGAAGCGGACTGAATATCGAATGGTGATTGGATGTGGTGTGTTGACAGGTGAATCACAATGGCAAAGCTCACTGTGGTTATCGTGATCATGAACTGGTCAGCCATGTCTACCCATAATGATTGTTAATCGATAGCGACCAGCGTGTTGTTGACTCGGACTCCATAGAGAATGTGTGTTCATAGGGCATGTGGATGAGAATAGTATACTGAATGCGAATGACTGTGAGCGTTGGTCACATGCAGTCAGTATAGTTGGTAGTGTTTGTCGTGGGAGTTGCACGGTGCGGCTGAGTTTGTGCGTGCACGTCTCCCGACGGGAATGATGTTGCAGTGATATCTGCCTATATGCAGATGGGATGATGAGTGATGGTGTTATTGTGATTGTGTAGAGCATGTACAGTGACGAATTAAAAGGCGATTTGCATCGGCCGGGAATCGAACACGGGCCGCCCGCGTGGCAGGCGAGCATTCTACCACTGAACCACCGATGCCCGAATGTGTATTCCGCAACAACACACACACACACATGCACATGAACATGAACATGCACATGCACATGCACATGACATGAGATACACACCAACACACACACTAACAATAACAATGATTATCACTACTAATTCCTACACTCTCTCACATCCTACTCTCCTCATTCCCCATCATCCATCAACAACTACATCCACATTCTCATCGAATCATCCTTGAATTATCAAAACACCATTCCCACCAACAACAACTAACTATTTATCAACATTCACATCGTGCACGCTATTCATCGGTCGAAGTGAAACACAACACATTTATTGCACTCTACACGTTCACCAGTCACCAGTATCAACAACATCTACACTGCACATACACATACACACACACACACACACTATCATATACTATTCGTCACAGTATCAACACACTACAAACCAGATTCATTGAACCGGTCGAATCGGGGCACATTCACACAATAACATCAACAACACTACAAACACCATGAGCATCGTCAACTTCACCTTCGTCAACACCATCATTATTAGCAACAGCATCAACAGCAGCAGTAGCAGTAGTAGTAGTAGTAGTAGCAGTAGTAGTCGTACTAGTAGTAGTAGTAGTAGTAGTAGTAATAATAATAATAATAATAATAATAATACTAACATTATCAAGAAGAAGAAGAATAAGAATGAGAAGAAGAGGAAGAAGAATAGTACTTGTATTAGTAGTACTAGTAGTAACGGAAGTATCAGCAGCAGCAGCAGCAGCAGCAGCAGCGGCAGCACCACCACCAGCACCACCACCACTACTGAATTGTTCCTTGCAACCGATCGAACAGACTGAGATTACTTCTTCTCCACCTGACCACCCACACATAATTCACAATCACATTCACAACCACCGATTGGTGGACATCATTTCTCTTTGAGTTGTTGACGTTGCATATCAGTGCAGTTGAATGTAGCCGATCAGTCAGACTGAGGTTACTGCTATGTTGCCTGACGTACTCGTGATCACTTGAACAACCGTCTATTCAACTCTATGTTGCACCCGACGATGCTGCTTCTACCACTGGTGCAGTCGGTGCCGATGCTGATGCTTCTACTAATACCAGTGCTTGTCATGTTCACTTGATTGCGCAGTGACCTGCACGACAACTGACTGGTTGATGACTGGTGCTTCGACTCGTCTGAACTTCTGTCTAATCATCGACGGGTGAATTGTTCCGTGTTGGACATTGAATAAGTTACTGAACCGATTCCATTGCGCTCAGCTATTATTCTCGTGTGCAATCTTCGAAGCTATCACTTGGACTGATTGTCCCAGTAATGAGCACGTCGTGACTCCTTACACAAATCAGGTCGAGGCAAGTATGGTGATCTTGACCGACCGTTGACGAAGCGGACTGAATATCGAATGGTGATTGGATGTGGTGTGTTGACAGGTGAATCACAATGGCAAAGCTCACTGTGGTTATCGTGATCATGAACTGGTCAGCCATGTCTACCCATAATGATTGTTAATCGATAGCGACCAGCGTGTTGTTGACTCGGACTCCATAGAGAATGTGTGTTCATAGGGCATGTGGATGAGAATAGTATACTGAATGCGAATGACTGTGAGCGTTGGTCACATGCAGTC
This sequence comes from Schistosoma haematobium, assembly GCF_000699445.3. Taxonomy (NCBI): domain Eukaryota; kingdom Metazoa; phylum Platyhelminthes; class Trematoda; order Strigeidida; family Schistosomatidae; genus Schistosoma; species Schistosoma haematobium. Next base: position 15,035,213 of record NC_067199.1, on the reverse strand, counting down.
AGTATAGTTGGTAGTGTTTGTCGTGGGAGTTGCACGGTGCGGCTGAGTTTGTGCGTGCACGTCTCCCGACGGGAATGATGTTGCAGTGATATCTGCCTATATGCAGATGGGATGATGAGTGATGGTGTTATTGTGATTGTGTAGAGCATGTACAGTGACGAATTAAAAGGCGATTTGCATCGGCCGGGAATCGAACACGGGCCTCCCGCGTGGCAGGCGAGCATTCTACCACTGAACCACCGATGCCCGAATGTGTATTCCGCAACAACACACACACACACATGCACATGAACATGAACATGCACATGCACATGCACATGCACATGAGATACACACCAACACACACACTAACAATAACAATGATTATCACTACTAATTCCTACACTCTCTCACATCCTACTCTCCTCATTCCCCATCATCCATCAACAACTACATCCACATTCTCATCGAATCATCCTTGAATTATCAAAACACCATTCCCACCAACAACAACTAACTATTTATCAACATTCACATCGTGCACGCTATTCATCGGTCGAAGTGAAACACAACACATTTATTGCACTCTACACGTTCACCAGTCACCAGTATCAACAACATCTACACTGCACATACACACACACACACACACACACTATCATATACTATTCGTCACAGTATCAACACACTACAAACCAGATTCATTGAACCGGTCGAATCGGGGCACATTCACACAATAACATCAACAACACTACAAACACCATGAGCATCGTCAACTTCACCTTCGTCAACACCATCATTATTAGCAACAGCATCAACAGCAGCAGTAGCAGTAGCAGTAGTAGTAGTAGTAGTAGCAGTAGTAGTCGTACTAGTAGTAGTAGTAGTAGTAGTAGTAGTAATAATAATAATAATAATAATAATAATACTAACATTATCAAGAAGAAGAAGAATAAGAATGAGAAGAAGAGGAAGAAGAATAGTACTTGTATTAGTAGTACTAGTAGTAACGGAAGTATCAGCAGCAGCAGCAGCAGCAGCAGCAGCACAGCCACCACCAGCACCACCACCACTACTGAATTGTTCCTTGCAACCGATCGAACAGACTGAGATTACTTCTTCTCCACCTGACCACCCACACATAATTCACAATCACATTCACAACCACCGATTGGTGGACATCATTTCTCTTTGAGTTGTTGACGTTGCATATCAGTGCAGTTGAATGTAGCCGATCAGTCAGACTGAGGTTACTGCTATGTTGCCTGACGTACTCGTGATCACTTGAACAACCGTCTATTCAACTCTATGTTGCACCCGACGATGCTGCTTCTACCACTGGTGCAGTCGGTGCCGATGCTGATGCTTCTACTAATACCAGTGCTTGTCATGTTCACTTGATTGCGCAGTGACCTGCACGACAACTGACTGGTTGATGACTGGTGCTTCGACTCGTCTGAACTTCTGTCTAATCATCGACGGGTGAATTGTTCCGTGTTGGACATTGAATAAGTTACTGAACCGATTCCATTGCGCTCAGCTATTATTCTCGTGTGCAATCTTCGAAGCTATCACTTGGACTGATTGTCCCAGTAATGAGCACGTCGTGACTCCTTACACAAATCAGGTCGAGGCAAGTATGGTGATCTTGACCGACCGTTGACGAAGCGGACTGAATATCGAATGGTGATTGGATGTGGTGTGTTGACAGGTGAATCACAATGGCAAAGCTCACTGTGGTTATCGTGATCATGAACTGGTCAGCCATGTCTACCCATAATGATTGTTAATCGATAGCGACCAGCGTGTTGTTGACTCGGACTCCATAGAGAATGTGTGTTCATAGGGCATGTGGATGAGAATAGTATACTGAATGCGAATGACTGTGAGCGTTGGTCACATGCAGTCAGTATAGTTGGTAGTGTTTGTCGTGGGAGTTGCACGGTGCGGCTGAGTTTGTGCGTGCACGTCTCCCGACGGGAATGATGTTGCAGTGATATCTGCCTATATGCAGATGGGATGATGAGTGATGGTGTTATTGTGATTGTGTAGAGCATGTACAGTGACGAATTAAAAGGCGATTTGCATCGGCCGGGAATCGAACACGGGCCGCCCGCGTGGCAGGCGAGCATTCTACCACTGAACCACCGATGCCCGAATGTGTATTCCGCAACAACACACACACACACATGCACATGAACATGAACATGCACATGCACATGCACATGCACATGAGATACACACCAACACACACACTAACAATAACAATGATTATCACTACTAATTCCTACACTCTCTCACATCCTACTCTCCTCATTCCCCATCATCCATCAACAACTACATCCACATTCTCATCGAATCATCCTTGAATTATCAAAACACCATTCCCACCAACAACAACTAACTATTTATCAACATTCACATCGTGCACGCTATTCATCGGTCGAAGTGAAACACAACACATTTATTGCACTCTACACGTTCACCAGTCACCAGTATCAACAACATCTACACTGCACATACACACACACACACACACACTATCATATACTATTCGTCACAGTATCAACACACTACAAACCAGATTCATTGAACCGGTCGAATCGGGGCACATTCACACAATAACATCAACAACACTACAAACACCATGAGCATCGTCAACTTCACCTTCGTCAACACCATCATTATTAGCAACAGCATCAACAGCAGCAGTAGCAGTAGCAGTAGTAGTAGTAGTAGTAGCAGTAGTAGTCGTACTAGTAGTAGTAGTAGTAGTAGTAGTAGTAATAATAATAATAATAATAATAATAATAATACTAACATTATCAAGAAGAAGAAGAAGAATAAGAATGAGAAGAAGAGGAAGAAGAATAGTACTTGTATTAGTAGTACTAGTAGTAACGGAAGTATCAGCAGCAGCAGCAGCAGCAGGCAGCACCACCACCAGCACCACCACCACTACTGAATTGTTCCTTGCAACCGATCGAACAGACTGAGATTACTTCTTCTCCACCTGACCACCCACACATAATTCACAATCACATTCACAACCACCGATTGGTGGACATCATTTCTCTTTGAGTTGTTGACGTTGCATATCAGTGCAGTTGAATGTAGCCGATCAGTCAGACTGAGGTTACTGCTATGTTGCCTGACGTACTCGTGATCACTTGAACAACCGTCTATTCAACTCTATGTTGCACCCGACGATGCTGCTTCTACCACTGGTGCAGTCGGTGCCGATGCTGATGCTTCTACTAATACCAGTGCTTGTCATGTTCACTTGATTGCGCAGTGACCTGCACGACAACTGACTGGTTGATGACTGGTGCTTCGACTCGTCTGAACTTCTGTCTAATCATCGACGGGTGAATTGTTCCGTGTTGGACATTGAATAAGTTACTGAACCGATTCCATTGCGCTCAGCTATTATTCTCGTGTGCAATCTTCGAAGCTATCACTTGGACTGATTGTCCCAGTAATGAGCACGTCGTGACTCCTTACACAAATCAGGTCGAGGCAAGTATGGTGATCTTGACCGACCGTTGACGAAGCGGACTGAATATCGAATGGTGATTGGATGTGGTGTGTTGACAGGTGAATCACAATGGCAAAGCTCACTGTGGTTATCGTGATCATGAACTGGTCAGCCATGTCTACCCATAATGATTGTTAATCGATAGCGACCAGCGTGTTGTTGACTCGGACTCCATAGAGAATGTGTGTTCATAGGGCATGTGGATGAGAATAGTATACTGAATGCGAATGACTGTGAGCGTTGGTCACATGCAGTCAGTATAGTTGGTAGTGTTTGTCGTGGGAGTTGCACGGTGCGGCTGAGTTTGTGCGTGCACGTCTCCCGACGGGAATGATGTTGCAGTGATATCTGCCTATATGCAGATGGGATGATGAGTGATGGTGTTATTGTGATTGTGTAGAGCATGTACAGTGACGAATTAAAAGGCGATTTGCATCGGCCGGGAATCGAACACGGGCCGCCCGCGTGGCAGGCGAGCATTCTACCACTGAACCACCGATGCCCGAATGTGTATTCCGCAACAACACACACACACACATGCACATGCACATGCACATGAGATACACACCAACACACACACTAACAATAACAATGATTATCACTACTAATTCCTACACTCTCTCACATCCTACTCTCCTCATTCCCCATCATCCATCAACAACTACATCCACATTCTCATCGAATCATCCTTGAATTATCAAAACACCATTCCCACCAACAACAACTAACTATTTATCAACATTCACATCGTGCACGCTATTCATCGGTCGAAGTGAAACACAACACATTTATTGCACTCTACACGTTCACCAGTCACCAGTATCAGCAACATCTACACTGCACATACACATACACACACACACACTATCATATACTATTCGTCACAGTATCAACACACTACAAACCAGATTCATTGAACCGGTCGAATCGGGGCACATTCACACAATAACATCAACAACACTACAAACACCATGAGCATCGTCAACTTCACCTTCGTCAACACCATCATTATTAGCAACAGCATCAACAGCAGCAGTAGCAGTAGCAGTAGTAGTAGTAGTAGTAGCAGTAGTAGTCGTACTAGTAGTAGTAGTAGTAGTAGTAGTAGTAATAATAATAATAATGATAATAATAATACTAACATTATCAAGAAGAAGAAGAAGAATAAGAATGAGAAGAAGAGGAAGAAGAATAGTACTTGTATTAGTAGTACTAGTAGTAACGGAAGTATCAGCAGCAGCAGCAACACCACCACCAGCACCACCACCACTACTGAATTGTTCCTTGCAACCGATCGAACAGACTGAGATTACTTCTTCTCCACCTGACCACCCACACATAATTCACAATCACATTCACAACCACCGATTGGTGGACATCATTTCTCTTTGAGTTGTTGACGTTGCATATCAGTGCAGTTGAATGTAGCCGATCAGTCAGACTGAGGTTACTGCTATGTTGCCTGACGTACTCGTGATCACTTGAACAACCGTCTATTCAACTCTATGTTGCACCCGACGATGCTGCTTCTACCACTGGTGCAGTCGGTGCCGATGCTGATGCTTCTACTAATACCAGTGCTTGTCATGTTCACTTGATTGCGCAGTGACCTGCACGACAACTGACTGGTTGATGACTGGTGCTTCGACTCGTCTGAACTTCTGTCTAATCATCGACGGGTGGATTGTTCCGTGTTGGACATTGAATAAGTTACTGAACCGATTCCATTGCGCTCAGCTATTATTCTCGTGTGCAATCTTCGAAGCTATCACTTGGACTGATTGTCCCAGTAATGAGCACGTCGTGACTCCTTACACAAATCAGGTCGAGGCAAGTATGGTGATCTTGACCGACCGTTGACGAAGCGGACTGAATATCGAATGGTGATTGGATGTGGTGTGTTGACAGGTGAATCACAATGGCAAAGCTCACTGTGGTTATCGTGATCATGAACTGGTCAGCCATGTCTACCCATAATGATTGTTAATCGATAGCGACCAGCGTGTTGTTGACTCGGACTCCATAGAGAATGTGTGTTCATAGGGCATGTGGATGAGAATAGTATACTGAATGCGAATGACTGTGAGCGTTGGTCACATGCAGTCAGTATAGTTGGTAGTGTTTGTCGTGGGAGTTGCACGGTGCGGCTGAGTTTGTGCGTGCACGTCTCCCGACGGGAATGATGTTGCAGTGATATCTGCCTATATGCAGATGGGATGATGAGTGATGGTGTTATTGTGATTGTGTAGAGCATGTACAGTGACGAATTAAAAGGCGATTTGCATCGGCCGGGAATCGAACACGGGCCGCCCGCGTGGCAGGCGAGCATTCTACCACTGAACCACCGATGCCCGAATGTGTATTCCGCAACAACACACACACACATGCACATGAACATGAACATGCACATGCACATGCACATGCACATGAGATACACACCAACACACACACTAACAATAACAATGATTATCACTACTAATTCCTACACTCTCTCACATCCTACTCTCCTCATTCCCCATCATCCATCAACAACTACATCCACATTCTCATCGAATCATCCTTGAATTATCAAAACACCATTCCCACCAACAACAACTAACTATTTATCAACATTCACATCGTGCACGCTATTCATCGGTCGAAGTGAAACACAACACATTTATTGCACTCTACACGTTCACCAGTCACCAGTATCAACAACATCTACACTGCACATACACATACACACACACACACACTATCATATACTATTCGTCACAGTATCAACACACTACAAACCAGATTCATTGAACCGGTCGAATCGGGGCACATTCACACAATAACATCAACAACACTACAAACACCATGAGCATCGTCAACTTCACCTTCGTCAACACCATCATTATTAGCAACAGCATCAACAGCAGCAGTAGCAGTAGCAGTAGTAGTAGTAGCAGTAGTAGTCGTACTACTACTAGTAGTAGTAGTAGTCATAATAATAATAATAATAATAATAATACTAACATTATCAAGAAGAAGAAGAAGAATAAGAATGAGAAGAAGAGGAAGAAGAATAGTACTTGTATTAGTAGTACTAGTAGTAACGGAAGTATCAGCAGCAGCAGCAGCGCAGCACCACCACCAGCACCACCACCACTACTGAATTGTTCCTTGCAACCGATCGAACAGACTGAGATTACTTCTTCTCCACCTGACCACCCACACATAATTCACAATCACATTCACAACCACCGATTGGTGGACATCATTTCTCTTTGAGTTGTTGACGTTGCATATCAGTGCAGTTGAATGTAGCCGATCAGTCAGACTGAGGTTACTGCTATGTTGCCTGACGTACTCGTGATCACTTGAACAACCGTCTATTCAACTCTATGTTGCACCCGACGATGCTGCTTCTACCACTGGTGCAGTCGGTGCCGATGCTGATGCTTCTACTAATACCAGTGCTTGTCATGTTCACTTGATTGCGCAGTGACCTGCACGACAACTGACTGGTTGATGACTGGTGCTTCGACTCGTCTGAACTTCTGTCTAATCATCGACGGGTGAATTGTTCCGTGTTGGACATTGAATAAGTTACTGAACCGATTCCATTGCGCTCAGCTATTATTCTCGTGTGCAATCTTCGAAGCTATCACTTGGACTGATTGTCCCAGTAATGAGCACGTCGTGACTCCTTACACAAATCAGGTCGAGGCAAGTATGGTGATCTTGACCGACCGTTGACGAAGCGGACTGAATATCGAATGGTGATTGGATGTGGTGTGTTGACAGGTGAATCACAATGGCAAAGCTCACTGTGGTTATCGTGATCATGAACTGGTCAGCCATGTCTACCCATAATGATTGTTAATCGATAGCGACCAGCGTGTTGTTGACTCGGACTCCATAGAGAATGTGTGTTCATAGGGCATGTGGATGAGAATAGTATACTGAATGCGAATGACTGTGAGCGTTGGTCACATGCAGTCAGTATAGTTGGTAGTGTTTGTCGTGGGAGTTGCACGGTGCGGCTGAGTTTGTGCGTGCACGTCTCCCGACGGGAATGATGTTGCAGTGATATCTGCCTATATGCAGATGGGATGATGAGTGATGGTGTTATTGTGATTGTGTAGAGCATGTACAGTGACGAATTAAAAGGCGATTTGCATCGGCCGGGAATCGAACACGGGCCGCCCGCGTGGCAGGCGAGCATTCTACCACTGAACCACCGATGCCCGAATGTGTATTCCGCAACAACACACACACACACATGCACATGAACATGAACATGCACATGCACATGCACATGCACATGAGATACACACCAACACACACACTAACAATAACAATGATTATCACTACTAATTCCTACACTCTCTCACATCCTACTCTCCTCATTCCCCATCATCCATCAACAACTACATCCACATTCTCATCGAATCATCCTTGAATTATCAAAACACCATTCCCACCAACAACAACTAACTATTTATCAACATTCACATCGTGCACGCTATTCATCGGTCGAAGTGAAACACAACACATTTATTGCACTCTACACGTTCACCAGTCACCAGTATCAACAACATCTACACTGCACATACACATACACCACACACACACACACTATCATATACTATTCGTCACAGTATCAACACACTACAAACCAGATTCATTGAACCGGTCGAATCGGGGCACATTCACACAATAACATCAACAACACTACAAACACCATGAGCATCGTCAACTTCACCTTCGTCAACACCATCATTATTAGCAACAGCATCAACAGCAGCAGTAGCAGTAGCAGTAGTAGTAGTAGTAGTAGTCGTACTACTAGTAGTAGTAGTAGTAGTAGTAGTAGTAGTAGTAGTAGTAGTAGTAATAATAATAATAATACTAACATTATCAAGAAGAAGAAGAAGAATAAGAATGAGAAGAAGAGGAAGAAGAATAGTACTTGTATTAGTAGTACTAGTAGTAACGGAAGTATCAGCAGCAGCAGCAGCAGCAGCAGCACCACCACCAGCACCACCACCACTACTGAATTGTTCCTTGCAACCGATCGAACAGACTGAGATTACTTCTTCTCCACCTGACCACCCACACATAATTCACAATCACATTCACAACCACCGATTGGTGGACATCATTTCTCTTTGAGTTGTTGACGTTGCATATCAGTGCAGTTGAATGTAGCCGATCAGTCAGACTGAGGTTACTGCTATGTTGCCTGACGTACTCGTGATCACTTGAACAACCGTCTATTCAACTCTATGTTGCACCCGACGATGCTGCTTCTACCACTGGTGCAGTCGGTGCCGATGCTGATGCTTCTACTAATACCAGTGCTTGTCATGTTCACTTAATTGCGCAGTGACCTGCACGACAACTGACTGGTTGATGACTGGTGCTTCGACTCGTCTGAACTTCTGTCTAATCATCGACGGGTGAATTGTTCCGTGTTGGACATTGAATAAGTTACTGAACCGATTCCATTGCGCTCAGCTATTATTCTCGTGTGCAATCTTCGAAGCTATCACTTGGACTGATTGTCCCAGTAATGAGCACGTCGTGACTCCTTACACAAATCAGGTCGAGGCAAGTATGGTGATCTTGACCGACCGTTGACGAAGCGGACTGAATATCGAATGGTGATTGGATGTGGTGTGTTGACAGGTGAATCACAATGGCAAAGCTCACTGTGGTTATCGTGATCATGAACTGGTCAGCCATGTCTACCCATAATGATTGTTAATCGATAGCGACCAGCGTGTTGTTGACTCGGACTCCATAGAGAATGTGTGTTCATAGGGCATGTGGATGAGAATAGTATACTGAATGCGAATGACTGTGAGCGTTGGTCACATGCAGTCAGTATAGTTGGTAGTGTTTGTCGTGGGAGTTGCACGGTGCGGCTGAGTTTGTGCGTGCACGTCTCCCGACGGGAATGATGTTGCAGTGATATCTGCCTATATGCAGATGGGATGATGAGTGATGGTGTTATTGTGATTGTGTAGAGCATGTACAGTGACGAATTAAAAGGCGATTTGCATCGGCCGGGAATCGAACACGGGCCGCCCGCGTGGCAGGCGAGCATTCTACCACTGAACCACCGATGCCCGAATGTGTATTCCGCAACAACACACACACACACATGCACATGAACATGAACATGCACATGCACATGCACATGCACATGAGATACACACCAACACACACACTAACAATAACAATGATTATCACTACTAATTCCTACACTCTCTCACATCCTACTCTCCTCATTCCCCATCATCCATCAACAACTACATCCACATTCTCATCGAATCATCCTTGAATTATCAAAACACCATTCCCACCAACAACAACTAACTATTTATCAACATTCACATCGTGCACGCTATTCATCGGTCGAAGTGAAACACAACACATTTATTGCACTCTACACGTTCACCAGTCACCAGTATCAACAACATCTACACTGCACATACACATACACACACACACACACTATCATATACTATTCGTCACAGTATCAACACACTACAAACCAGATTCATTGAACCGGTCGAATCGGGGCACATTCACACAATAACATCAACAACACTACAAACACCATGAGCATCGTCAACTTCACCTTCGTCAACACCATCATTATTAGCAACAGCATCAACAGCAGCAGTAGCAGTAGCAGTAGTAGTAGTAGCAGTAGTAGTCGTACTAGTAGTAGTAGTAGTAGTAGTAGTAGTAGTAGTAGTAGTAGTCATAATAATAATAATATAATAATAATACTAACATTATCAAGAAGAAGAAGAAGAATAAGAATGAGAAGAAGAGGAAGAAGAATAGTACTTGTATTAGTAGTACTAGTAGTAACGGAAGTATCAGCAGCAGCAGCAGCAGCAGCAGCACCACCACCAGCACCACCACCACTACTGAATTGTTCCTTGCAACCGATCGAACAGACTGAGATTACTTCTTCTCCACCTGACCACCCACACATAATTCACAATCACATTCACAACCACCGATTGGTGGACATCATTTCTCTTTGAGTTGTTGACGTTGCATATCAGTGCAGTTGAATGTAGCCGATCAGTCAGACTGAGGTTACTGCTATGTTGCCTGACGTACTCGTGATCACTTGAACAACCGTCTATTCAACTCTATGTTGCACCCGACGATGCTGCTTCTACCACTGGTGCAGTCGGTGCCGATGCTGATGCTTCTACTAATACCAGTGCTTGTCATGTTCACTTGATTGCGCAGTGACCTGCACGACAACTGACTGGTTGATGACTGGTGCTTCGACTCGTCTGAACTTCTGTCTAATCATCGACGGGTGAATTGTTCCGTGTTGGACATTGAATAAGTTACTGAACCGATTCCATTGCGCTCAGCTATTATTCTCGTGTGCAATCTTCGAAGCTATCACTTGGACTGATTGTCCCAGTAATGAGCACGTCGTGACTCCTTACACAAATCAGGTCGAGGCAAGTATGGTGATCTTGACCGACCGTTGACGAAGCGGACTGAATATCGAATGGTGATTGGATGTGGTGTGTTGACAGGTGAATCACAATGGCAAAGCTCACTGTGGTTATCGTGATCATGAACTGGTCAGCCATGTCTACCCATAATGATTGTTAATCGATAGCGACCAGCGTGTTGTTGACTCGGACTCCATAGAGAATGTGTGTTCATAGGGCATGTGGATGAGAATAGTATACTGAATGCGAATGACTGTGAGCGTTGGTCACATGCAGTCAGTATAGTTGGTAGTGTTTGTCGTGGGAGTTGCACGGTGCGGCTGAGTTTGTGCGTGCACGTCTCCCGACGGGAATGATGTTGCAGTGATATCTGCCTATATGCAGATGGGATGATGAGTGATGGTGTTATTGTGATTGTGTAGAGCATGTACAGTGACGAATTAAAAGGCGATTTGCATCGGCCGGGAATCGAACACGGGCCGCCCGCGTGGCAGGCGAGCATTCTACCACTGAACCACCGATGCCCGAATGTGTATTCCGCAACAACACACACACACACACATGCACATGAACATGAACATGCACATGCACATGCACATGCACATGAGATACACACCAACACACACACTAACAATAACAATGATTATCACTACTAATTCCTACACTCTCTCACATCCTACTCTCCTCATTCCCCATCATCCATCAACAACTACATCCACATTCTCATCGAATCATCCTTGAATTATCAAAACACCATTCCCACCAACAACAACTAACTATTTATCAACATTCACATCGTGCACGCTATTCATCGGTCGAAGTGAAACACAACACATTTATTGCACTCTACACGTTCACCAGTCACCAGTATCAACAACATCTACACTGCACATACACACACACACACACACTATCATATACTATTCGTCACAGTATCAACACACTACAAACCAGATTCATTGAACCGGTCGAATCGGGGCACATTCACACAATAACATCAACAACACTACAAACACCATGAGCATCGTCAACTTCACCTTCGTCAACACCATCATTATTAGCAACAGCATCAACAGCAGCAGTAGCAGTAGCAGTAGTAGTAGTAGCAGTAGTAGTCGTACTAGTAGTAGTAGTAGTAGTAGTAGTAGTAGTCATAATAATAATAATAATAATAATAATACTAACATTATCAAGAAGAAGAAGAAGAATAAGAATGAGAAGAAGAGGAAGAAGAATAGTACTTGTATTAGTAGTACTAGTAGTAACGGAAGTATCAGCAGCAGCAGCAGCGGCAGCACCACCACCAGCACCACCACCACTACTGAATTGTTCCTTGCAACCGATCGAACAGACTGAGATTACTTCTTCTCCACCTGACCACCCACACATAATTCACAATCACATTCACAACCACCGATTGGTGGACATCATTTCTCTTTGAGTTGTTGACGTTGCATATCAGTGCAGTTGAATGTAGCCGATCAGTCAGACTGAGGTTACTGCTATGTTGCCTGACGTACTCGTGATCACTTGAACAACCGTCTATTCAACTCTATGTTGCACCCGACGATGCTGCTTCTACCACTGGTGCAGTCGGTGCCGATGCTGATGCTTCTACTAATACCAGTGCTTGTCATGTTCACTTGATTGCGCAGTGACCTGCACGACAACTGACTGGTTGATGACTGGTGCTTCGACTCGTCTGAACTTCTGTCTAATCATCGACGGGTGAATTGTTCCGTGTTGGACATTGAATAAGTTACTGAACCGATTCCATTGCGCTCAGCTATTATTCTCGTGTGCAATCTTCGAAGCTATCACTTGGACTGATTGTCCCAGTAATGAGCACGTCGTGACTCCTTACACAAATCAGGTCGAGGCAAGTATGGTGATCTTGACCGACCGTTGACGAAGCGGACTGAATATCGAATGGTGATTGGATGTGGTGTGTTGACAGGTGAATCACAATGGCAAAGCTCACTGTGGTTATCGTGATCATGAACTGGTCAGCCATGTCTACCCATAATGATTGTTAATCGATAGCGACCAGCGTGTTGTTGACTCGGACTCCATAGAGAATGTGTGTTCATAGGGCATGTGGATGAGAATAGTATACTGAATGCGAATGACTGTGAGCGTTGGTCACATGCAGTCAGTATAGTTGGTAGTGTTTGTCGTGGGAGTTGCACGGTGCGGCTGAGTTTGTGCGTGCACGTCTCCCGACGGGAATGATGTTGCAGTGATATCTGCCTATATGCAGATGGGATGATGAGTGATGGTGTTATTGTGATTGTGTAGAGCATGTACAGTGACGAATTAAAAGGCGATTTGCATCGGCCGGGAATCGAACACGGGCCGCCCGCGTGGCAGGCGAGCATTCTACCACTGAACCACCGATGCCCGAATGTGTATTCCGCAACAACACACACACACACACATGCACATGAACATGAACATGCACATGCACATGCACATGCACATGAGATACACACCAACACACACACTAACAATAACAATGATTATCACTACTAATTCCTACACTCTCTCACATCCTACTCTCCTCATTCCCCATCATCCATCAACAACTACATCCACATTCTCATCGAATCATCCTTGAATTATCAAAACACCATTCCCACCAACAACAACTAACTATTTATCAACATTCACATCGTGCACGCTATTCATCGGTCGAAGTGAAACACAACACATTTATTGCACTCTACACGTTCACCAGTCACCAGTATCAACAACATCTACACTGCACATACACACACACACACTATCATATACTATTCGTCACAGTATCAACACACTACAAACCAGATTCATTGAACCGGTCGAATCGGGGCACATTCACACAATAACATCAACAACACTACAAACACCATGAGCATCGTCAACTTCACCTTCGTCAACACCATCATTATTAGCAACAGCATCAACAGCAGCAGTAGCAGTAGCAGTAGTAGTAGTAGTAGTAGTAGTCGTACTAGTAGTAGTAGTAGTAGTAGTAGTAGTAGTCATAATAATAATAATAATAATAATAATACTAACATTATCAAGAAGAAGAAGAAGAATAAGAATGAGAAGAAGAGGAAGAAGAATAGTACTTGTATTAGTAGTACTAGTAGTAACGGAAGTATCAGCAGCAGCAGCAGCGGCAGCACCACCACCAGCACCACCACCACTACTGAATTGTTCCTTGCAACCGATCGAACAGACTGAGATTACTTCTTCTCCACCTGACCACCCACACATAATTCACAATCACATTCACAACCACCGATTGGTGGACATCATTTCTCTTTGAGTTGTTGACGTTGCATATCAGTGCAGTTGAATGTAGCCGATCAGTCAGACTGAGGTTACTGCTATGTTGCCTGACGTACTCGTGATCACTTGAACAACCGTCTATTCAACTCTATGTTGCACCCGACGATGCTGCTTCTACCACTGGTGCAGTCGGTGCCGATGCTGATGCTTCTACTAATACCAGTGCTTGTCATGTTCACTTGATTGCGCAGTGACCTGCACGACAACTGACTGGTTGATGACTGGTGCTTCGACTCGTCTGAACTTCTGTCTAATCATCGACGGGTGAATTGTTCCGTGTTGGACATTGAATAAGTTACTGAACCGATTCCATTGCGCTCAGCTATTATTCTCGTGTGCAATCTTCGAAGCTATCACTTGGACTGATTGTCCCAGTAATGAGCACGTCGTGACTCCTTACACAAATCAGGTCGAGGCAAGTATGGTGATCTTGACCGACCGTTGACGAAGCGGACTGAATATCGAATGGTGATTGGATGTGGTGTGTTGACAGGTGAATCACAATGGCAAAGCTCACTGTGGTTATCGTGATCATGAACTGGTCAGCCATGTCTACCCATAATGATTGTTAATCGATAGCGACCAGCGTGTTGTTGACTCGGACTCCATAGAGAATGTGTGTTCATAGGGCATGTGGATGAGAATAGTATACTGAATGCGAATGACTGTGAGCGTTGGTCACATGCAGTCAGTATAGTTGGTAGTGTTTGTCGTGGGAGTTGCACGGTGCGGCTGAGTTTGTGCGTGCACGTCTCCCGACGGGAATGATGTTGCAGTGATATCTGCCTATATGCAGATGGGATGATGAGTGATGGTGTTATTGTGATTGTGTAGAGCATGTACAGTGACGAATTAAAAGGCGATTTGCATCGGCCGGGAATCGAACACGGGCCGCCCGCGTGGCAGGCGAGCATTCTACCACTGAACCACCGATGCCCGAATGTGTATTCCGCAACAACACACACACACACACATGCACATGAACATGAACATGCACATGCACATGCACATGCACATGAGATACACACCAACACACACACTAACAATAACAATGATTATCACTACTAATTCCTACACTCTCTCACATCCTACTCTCCTCATTCCCCATCATCCATCAACAACTACATCCACATTCTCATCGAATCATCCTTGAATTATCAAAACACCATTCCCACCAACAACAACTAACTATTTATCAACATTCACATCGTGCACGCTATTCATCGGTCGAAGTGAAACACAACACATTTATTGCACTCTACACGTTCACCAGTCACCAGTATCAACAACATCTACACTGCACATACACACACACACACACACTATCATATACTATTCGTCACAGTATCAACACACTACAAACCAGATTCATTGAACCGGTCGAATCGGGGCACATTCACACAATAACATCAACAACACTACAAACACCATGAGCATCGTCAACTTCACCTTCGTCAACACCATCATTATTAGCAACAGCATCAACAGCAGCAGTAGCAGTAGCAGTAGTAGTAGTAGTAGTAGCAGTAGTAGTCGTACTAGTAGTAGTAGTAGTAGTAGTAGTAGTAGTCATAATAATAATAATAATAATAATAATACTAACATTATCAAGAAGAAGAAGAAGAATAAGAATGAGAAGAAGAGGAAGAAGAATAGTACTTGTATTAGTAGTACTAGTAGTAACGGAAGTATCAGCAGCAGCAGCAGCGGCAGCACCACCACCAGCACCACCACCACTACTGAATTGTTCCTTGCAACCGATCGAACAGACTGAGATTACTTCTTCTCCACCTGACCACCCACACATAATTCACAATCACATTCACAACCACCGATTGGTGGACATCATTTCTCTTTGAGTTGTTGACGTTGCATATCAGTGCAGTTGAATGTAGCCGATCAGTCAGACTGAGGTTACTGCTATGTTGCCTGACGTACTCGTGATCACTTGAACAACCGTCTATTCAACTCTATGTTGCACCCGACGATGCTGCTTCTACCACTGGTGCAGTCGGTGCCGATGCTGATGCTTCTACTAATACCAGTGCTTGTCATGTTCACTTGATTGCGCAGTGACCTGCACGACAACTGACTGGTTGATGACTGGTGCTTCGACTCGTCTGAACTTCTGTCTAATCATCGACGGGTGAATTGTTCCGTGTTGGACATTGAATAAGTTACTGAACCGATTCCATTGCGCTCAGCTATTATTCTCGTGTGCAATCTTCGAAGCTATCACTTGGACTGATTGTCCCAGTAATGAGCACGTCGTGACTCCTTACACAAATCAGGTCGAGGCAAGTATGGTGATCTTGACCGACCGTTGACGAAGCGGACTGAATATCGAATGGTGATTGGATGTGGTGTGTTGACAGGTGAATCACAATGGCAAAGCTCACTGTGGTTATCGTGATCATGAACTGGTCAGCCATGTCTACCCATAATGATTGTTAATCGATAGCGACCAGCGTGTTGTTGACTCGGACTCCATAGAGAATGTGTGTTCATAGGGCATGTGGATGAGAATAGTATACTGAATGCGAATGACTGTGAGCGTTGGTCACATGCAGTCAGTATAGTTGGTAGTGTTTGTCGTGGGAGTTGCACGGTGCGGCTGAGTTTGTGCGTGCACGTCTCCCGACGGGAATGATGTTGCAGTGATATCTGCCTATATGCAGATGGGATGATGAGTGATGGTGTTATTGTGATTGTGTAGAGCATGTACAGTGACGAATTAAAAGGCGATTTGCATCGGCCGGGAATCGAACACGGGCCGCCCGCGTGGCAGGCGAGCATTCTACCACTGAACCACCGATGCCCGAATGTGTATTCCGCAACAACACACACACACACACATGCACATGAACATGAACATGCACATGCACATGCACATGCACATGAGATACACACCAACACACACACTAACAATAACAATGATTATCACTACTAATTCCTACACTCTCTCACATCCTACTCTCCTCATTCCCCATCATCCATCAACAACTACATCCACATTCTCATCGAATCATCCTTGAATTATCAAAACACCATTCCCACCAACAACAACTAACTATTTATCAACATTCACATCGTGCACGCTATTCATCGGTCGAAGTGAAACACAACACATTTATTGCACTCTACACGTTCACCAGTCACCAGTATCAACAACATCTACACTGCACATACACACACACACACACACACTATCATATACTATTCGTCACAGTATCAACACACTACAAACCAGATTCATTGAACCGGTCGAATCGGGGCACATTCACACAATAACATCAACAACACTACAAACACCATGAGCATCGTCAACTTCACCTTCGTCAACACCATCATTATTAGCAACAGCATCAACAGCAGCAGTAGCAGTAGCAGTAGTAGTAGTAGCAGTAGTAGTCGTACTAGTAGTAGTAGTAGTAGTAGTAGTCATAATAATAATAATAATAATAATAATAATACTAACATTATCAAGAAGAAGAAGAAGAATAAGAATGAGAAGAAGAGGAAGAAGAATAGTACTTGTATTAGTAGTACTAGTAGTAACGGAAGTATCAGCAGCAGCAGCAGCGGCAGCACCACCACCAGCACCACCACCACTACTGAATTGTTCCTTGCAACCGATCGAACAGACTGAGATTACTTCTTCTCCACCTGACCACCCACACATAATTCACAATCACATTCACAACCACCGATTGGTGGACATCATTTCTCTTTGAGTTGTTGACGTTGCATATCAGTGCAGTTGAATGTAGCCGATCAGTCAGACTGAGGTTACTGCTATGTTGCCTGACGTACTCGTGATCACTTGAACAACCGTCTATTCAACTCTATGTTGCACCCGACGATGCTGCTTCTACCACTGGTGCAGTCGGTGCCGATGCTGATGCTTCTACTAATACCAGTGCTTGTCATGTTCACTTGATTGCGCAGTGACCTGCACGACAACTGACTGGTTGATGACTGGTGCTTCGACTCGTCTGAACTTCTGTCTAATCATCGACGGGTGAATTGTTCCGTGTTGGACATTGAATAAGTTACTGAACCGATTCCATTGCGCTCAGCTATTATTCTCGTGTGCAATCTTCGAAGCTATCACTTGGACTGATTGTCCCAGTAATGAGCACGTCGTGACTCCTTACACAAATCAGGTCGAGGCAAGTATGGTGATCTTGACCGACCGTTGACGAAGCGGACTGAATATCGAATGGTGATTGGATGTGGTGTGTTGACAGGTGAATCACAATGGCAAAGCTCACTGTGGTTATCGTGATCATGAACTGGTCAGCCATGTCTACCCATAATGATTGTTAATCGATAGCGACCAGCGTGTTGTTGACTCGGACTCCATAGAGAATGTGTGTTCATAGGGCATGTGGATGAGAATAGTATACTGAATGCGAATGACTGTGAGCGTTGGTCACATGCAGTCAGTATAGTTGGTAGTGTTTGTCGTGGGAGTTGCACGGTGCGGCTGAGTTTGTGCGTGCACGTCTCCCGACGGGAATGATGTTGCAGTGATATCTGCCTATATGCAGATGGGATGATGAGTGATGGTGTTATTGTGATTGTGTAGAGCATGTACAGTGACGAATTAAAAGGCGATTTGCATCGGCCGGGAATCGAACACGGGCCGCCCGCGTGGCAGGCGAGCATTCTACCACTGAACCACCGATGCCCGAATGTGTATTCCGCAACAACACACACACACACATGCACATGAACATGAACATGCACATGCACATGCACATGCACATGAGATACACACCAACACACACACTAACAATAACAATGATTATCACTACTAATTCCTACACTCTCTGACATCCTACTCTCCTCATTCCCCATCATCCATCAACAACTACATCCACATTCTCATCGAATCATCCTTGAATTATCAAAACACCATTCCCACCAACAACAACTAACTATTTATCAACATTCACATCGTGCACGCTATTCATCGGTCGAAGTGAAACACAACACATTTATTGCACTCTACACGTTCACCAGTCACCAGTATCAACAACATCTACACTGCACATACACACACACACACACACACACTATCATATACTATTCGTCACAGTATCAACACACTACAAACCAGATTCATTGAACCGGTCGAATCGGGGCACATTCACACAATAACATCAACAACACTACAAACACCATGAGCATCGTCAACTTCACCTTCGTCAACTACATCATTATTAGCAACAGCATCAACAGCAGCAGTAGCAGTAGCAGTAGTAGTAGTAGTAGTAGCAGTAGTAGTCGTACTAGTAGTAGTAGTAGTAGTAGTAGTAGTAGTAGTCATAATAATAATAATGATAATAATAATACTAACATTATCAAGAAGAAGAAGAAGAATAAGAATGAGAAGAAGAGGAAGAAGAATAGTACTTGTATTAGTAGTACTAGTAGTAACGGAAGTATCAGCAGCAGCAGCAGCGGCAGCACCACCACCAGCACCACCACCACTACTGAATTGTTCCTTGCAACCGATCGAACAGACTGAGATTACTTCTTCTCCACCTGACCACCCACACATAATTCACAATCACATTCACAACCACCGATTGGTGGACATCATTTCTCTTTGAGTTGTTGACGTTGCATATCAGTGCAGTTGAATGTAGCCGATCAGTCAGACTGAGGTTACTGCTATGTTGCCTGACGTACTCGTGATCACTTGAACAACCGTCTATTCAACTCTATGTTGCACCCGACGATGCTGCTTCTACCACTGGTGCAGTCGGTGCCGATGCTGATGCTTCTACTAATACCAGTGCTTGTCATGTTCACTTGATTGCGCAGTGACCTGCACGACAACTGACTGGTTGATGACTGGTGCTTCGACTCGTCTGAACTTCTGTCTAATCATCGACGGGTGAATTGTTCCGTGTTGGACATTGAATAAGTTACTGAACCGATTCCATTGCGCTCAGCTATTATTCTCGTGTGCAATCTTCGAAGCTATCACTTGGACTGATTGTCCCAGTAATGAGCACGTCGTGACTCCTTACACAAATCAGGTCGAGGCAAGTATGGTGATCTTGACCGACCGTTGACGAAGCGGACTGAATATCGAATGGTGATTGGATGTGGTGTGTTGACAGGTGAATCACAATGGCAAAGCTCACTGTGGTTATCGTGATCATGAACTGGTCAGCCATGTCTACCCATAATGATTGTTAATCGATAGCGACCAGCGTGTTGTTGACTCGGACTCCATAGAGAATGTGTGTTCATAGGGCATGTGGATGAGAATAGTATACTGAATGCGAATGACTGTGAGCGTTGGTCACATGCAGTCAGTATAGTTGGTAGTGTTTGTCGTGGGAGTTGCACGGTGCGGCTGAGTTTGTGCGTGCACGTCTCCCGACGGGAATGATGTTGCAGTGATATCTGCCTATATGCAGATGGGATGATGAGTGATGGTGTTATTGTGATTGTGTAGAGCATGTACAGTGACGAATTAAAAGGCGATTTGCATCGGCCGGGAATCGAACACGGGCCGCCCGCGTGGCAGGCGAGCATTCTACCACTGAACCACCGATGCCCGAATGTGTATTCCGCAACAACACACACACACACATGCACATGAACATGAACATGCACATGCACATGCACATGAGATACACACCAACACACACACTAACAATAACAATGATTATCACTACTAATTCCTACACTCTCTCACATCCTACTCTCCTCATTCCCCATCATCCATCAACAACTACATCCACATTCTCATCGAATCATCCTTGAATTATCAAAACACCATTCCCACCAACAACAACTAACTATTTATCAACATTCACATCGTGCACGCTATTCATCGGTCGAAGTGAAACACAACACATTTATTGCACTCTACACGTTCACCAGTCACCAGTATCAACAACATCTACACTGCACATACACACACACACACACACACTATCATATACTATTCGTCACAGTATCAACACACTACAAACCAGATTCATTGAACCGGTCGAATCGGGGCACATTCACACAATAACATCAACAACACTACAAACACCATGAGCATCGTCAACTTCACCTTCGTCAACACCATCATTATTAGCAACAGCATCAACAGCAGCAGTAGCAGTAGCAGTAGTAGTAGTAGTAGTAGTAGCAGTAGTAGTCGTAGTAGTAGTAGTAGTAGTAGTAGTAGTAGTCATAATAATAATAATGATAATAATAATACTAACATTATCAAGAAGAAGAAGAAGAATAAGAATGAGAAGAAGAGGAAGAAGAATAGTACTTGTATTAGTAGTACTAGTAGTAACGGAAGTATCAGCAGCAGCAGCAGCGGCAGCACCACCACCAGCACCACCACCACTACTGAATTGTTCCTTGCAACCGATCGAACAGACTGAGATTACTTCTTCTCCACCTGACCACCCACACATAATTCACAATCACATTCACAACCACCGATTGGTGGACATCATTTCTCTTTGAGTTGTTGACGTTGCATATCAGTGCAGTTGAATGTAGCCGATCAGTCAGACTGAGGTTACTGCTATGTTGCCTGACGTACTCGTGATCACTTGAACAACCGTCTATTCAACTCTATGTTGCACCCGACGATGCTGCTTCTACCACTGGTGCAGTCGGTGCCGATGCTGATGCTTCTACTAATACCAGTGCTTGTCATGTTCACTTGATTGCGCAGTGACCTGCACGACAACTGACTGGTTGATGACTGGTGCTTCGACTCGTCTGAACTTCTGTCTAATCATCGACGGGTGAATTGTTCCGTGTTGGACATTGAATAAGTTACTGAACCGATTCCATTGCGCTCAGCTATTATTCTCGTGTGCAATCTTCGAAGCTATCACTTGGACTGATTGTCCCAGTAATGAGCACGTCGTGACTCCTTACACAAATCAGGTCGAGGCAAGTATGGTGATCTTGACCGACCGTTGACGAAGCGGACTGAATATCGAATGGTGATTGGATGTGGTGTGTTGACAGGTGAATCACAATGGCAAAGCTCACTGTGGTTATCGTGATCATGAACTGGTCAGCCATGTCTACCCATAATGATTGTTAATCGATAGCGACCAGCGTGTTGTTGACTCGGACTCCATAGAGAATGTGTGTTCATAGGGCATGTGGATGAGAATAGTATACTGAATGCGAATGACTGTGAGCGTTGGTCACATGCAGTCAGTATAGTTGGTAGTGTTTGTCGTGGGAGTTGCACGGTGCGGCTGAGTTTGTGCGTGCACGTCTCCCGACGGGAATGATGTTGCAGTGATATCTGCCTATATGCAGATGGGATGATGAGTGATGGTGTTATTGTGATTGTGTAGAGCATGTACAGTGACGAATTAAAAGGCGATTTGCATCGGCCGGGAATCGAACACGGGCCGCCCGCGTGGCAGGCGAGCATTCTACCACTGAACCACCGATGCCCGAATGTGTATTCCGCAACAACACACACACACACATGCACATGAACATGAACATGCACATGCACATGCACATGCACATGAGATACACACCAACACACACACTAACAATAACAATGATTATCACTACTAATTCCTACACTCTCTCACATCCTACTCTCCTCATTCCCCATCATCCATCAACAACTACATCCACATTCTCATCGAATCATCCTTGAATTATCAAAACACCATTCCCACCAACAACAACTAACTATTTATCAACATTCACATCGTGCACGCTATTCATCGGTCGAAGTGAAACACAACACATTTATTGCACTCTACACGTTCACCAGTCACCAGTATCAACAACATCTACACTGCACATACACACACACACACACACACTATCATATACTATTCGTCACAGTATCAACACACTACAAACCAGATTCATTGAACCGGTCGAATCGGGGCACATTCACACAATAACATCAACAACACTACAAACACCATGAGCATCGTCAACTTCACCTTCGTCAACACCATCATTATTAGCAACAGCATCAACAGCAGCAGTAGCAGTAGTAGTAGTAGTAGTAGCAGTAGTAGTCGTACTAGTAGTAGTAGTAGTAGTAGTAGTAGTAGTAGTCATAATAATAATAATGATAATAATAATACTAACATTATCAAGAAGAAGAAGAAGAATAAGAATGAGAAGAAGAGGAAGAAGAATAGTACTTGTATTAGTAGTACTAGTAGTAACGGAAGTATCAGCAGCAGCAGCAGCGGCAGCACCACCACCAGCACCACCACCACTACTGAATTGTTCCTTGCAACCGATCGAACAGACTGAGATTACTTCTTCTCCACCTGACCACCCACACATAATTCACAATCACATTCACAACCACCGATTGGTGGACATCATTTCTCTTTGAGTTGTTGACGTTGCATATCAGTGCAGTTGAATGTAGCCGATCAGTCAGACTGAGGTTACTGCTATGTTGCCTGACGTACTCGTGATCACTTGAACAACCGTCTATTCAACTCTATGTTGCACCCGACGATGCTGCTTCTACCACTGGTGCAGTCGGTGCCGATGCTGATGCTTCTACTAATACCAGTGCTTGTCATGTTCACTTGATTGCGCAGTGACCTGCACGACAACTGACTGGTTGATGACTGGTGCTTCGACTCGTCTGAACTTCTGTCTAATCATCGACGGGTGAATTGTTCCGTGTTGGACATTGAATAAGTTACTGAACCGATTCCATTGCGCTCAGCTATTATTCTCGTGTGCAATCTTCGAAGCTATCACTTGGACTGATTGTCCCAGTAATGAGCACGTCGTGACTCCTTACACAAATCAGGTCGAGGCAAGTATGGTGATCTTGACCGACCGTTGACGAAGCGGACTGAATATCGAATGGTGATTGGATGTGGTGTGTTGACAGGTGAATCACAATGGCAAAGCTCACTGTGGTTATCGTGATCATGAACTGGTCAGCCATGTCTACCCATAATGATTGTTAATCGATAGCGACCAGCGTGTTGTTGACTCGGACTCCATAGAGAATGTGTGTTCATAGGGCATGTGGATGAGAATAGTATACTGAATGCGAATGACTGTGAGCGTTGGTCACATGCAGTCAGTATAGTTGGTAGTGTTTGTCGTGGGAGTTGCACGGTGCGGCTGAGTTTGTGCGTGCACGTCTCCCGACGGGAATGATGTTGCAGTGATATCTGCCTATATGCAGATGGGATGATGAGTGATGGTGTTATTGTGATTGTGTAGAGCATGTACAGTGACGAATTAAAAGGCGATTTGCATCGGCCGGGAATCGAACACGGGCCGCCCGCGTGGCAGGCGAGCATTCTACCACTGAACCACCGATGCCCGAATGTGTATTCCGCAACAACACACACACTAACAATAACAATGATTATCACTACTAATTCCTACACTCTCTCACATCCTACTCTCCTCATTCCCCATCATCCATCAACAACTACATCCACATTCTCATCGAATCATCCTTGAATTATCAAAACACCATTCCCACCAACAACAACTAACTATTTATCAACATTCACATCGTGCACGCTATTCATCGGTCGAAGTGAAACACAACACATTTATTGCACTCTACACGTTCACCAGTCACCAGTATCAACAACATCTACACTGCACATACACACACACACACACACACACTATCATATACTATTCGTCACAGTATCAACACACTACAAACCAGATTCATTGAACCGGTCGAATCGGGGCACATTCACACAATAACATCAACAACACTACAAACACCATGAGCATCGTCAACTTCACCTTCGTCAACACCATCATTATTAGCAACAGCATCAACAGCAGCAGTAGCAGTAGCAGTAGTAGTAGTAGTAGTAGCAGTAGTAGTCGTACTAGTAGTAGTAGTAGTAGTAGTAGTAGTCATAATAATAATAATGATAATAATAATACTAACATTATCAAGAAGAAGAAGAAGAATAAGAATGAGAAGAAGAGGAAGAAGAATAGTACTTGTATTAGTAGTACTAGTAGTAACGGAAGTATCAGCAGCAGCAGCAGCGGCAGCACCACCACCAGCACCACCACCACTACTGAATTGTTCCTTGCAACCGATCGAACAGACTGAGATTACTTCTTCTCCACCTGACCACCCACACATAATTCACAATCACATTCACAACCACCGATTGGTGGACATCATTTCTCTTTGAGTTGTTGACGTTGCATATCAGTGCAGTTGAATGTAGCCGATCAGTCAGACTGAGGTTACTGCTATGTTGCCTGACGTACTCGTGATCACTTGAACAACCGTCTATTCAACTCTATGTTGCACCCGACGATGCTGCTTCTACCACTGGTGCAGTCGGTGCCGATGCTGATGCTTCTACTAATACCAGTGCTTGTCATGTTCACTTGATTGCGCAGTGACCTGCACGACAACTGACTGGTTGATGACTGGTGCTTCGACTCGTCTGAACTTCTGTCTAATCATCGACGGGTGAATTGTTCCGTGTTGGACATTGAATAAGTTACTGAACCGATTCCATTGCGCTCAGCTATTATTCTCGTGTGCAATCTTCGAAGCTATCACTTGGACTGATTGTCCCAGTAATGAGCACGTCGTGACTCCTTACACAAATCAGGTCGAGGCAAGTATGGTGATCTTGACCGACCGTTGACGAAGCGGACTGAATATCGAATGGTGATTGGATGTGGTGTGTTGACAGGTGAATCACAATGGCAAAGCTCACTGTGGTTATCGTGATCATGAACTGGTCAGCCATGTCTACCCATAATGATTGTTAATCGATAGCGACCAGCGTGTTGTTGACTCGGACTCCATAGAGAATGTGTGTTCATAGGGCATGTGGATGAGAATAGTATACTGAATGCGAATGACTGTGAGCGTTGGTCACATGCAGTCAGTATAGTTGGTAGTGTTTGTCGTGGGAGTTGCACGGTGCGGCTGAGTTTGTGCGTGCACGTCTCCCGACGGGAATGATGTTGCAGTGATATCTGCCTATATGCAGATGGGATGATGAGTGATGGTGTTATTGTGATTGTGTAGAGCATGTACAGTGACGAATTAAAAGGCGATTTGCATCGGCCGGGAATCGAACACGGGCCGCCCGCGTGGCAGGCGAGCATTCTACCACTGAACCACCGATGCCCGAATGTGTATTCCGCAACAACACACACACACACATGCACACATGAACACACACACACACATACACAACCAACACACACACTAACAATAACAATGATTATCACTACTAATTCCTACACTCTCTCACATCCTACTCTCCTCATTCCCCATCATCCATCAACAACTACATCCACATTCTCATCGAATCATCCTTGAATTATCAAAACACCATTCCCACCAACAACAACTAACTATTTATCAACATTCACATCGTGCACGCTATTCATCGGTCGAAGTGAAACACAACACATTTATTGCACTCTACACGTTCACCAGTCACCAGTATCAACAACATCTACACTGCACATACACACACACACACACCACTATCATATACTATTCGTCACAGTATCAACACACTACAAACCAGATTCATTGAACCGGTCGAATCGGGGCACATTCACACAATAACATCAACAACACTACAAACACCATGAGCATCGTCAACTTCACCTTCGTCAACACATCATTATTAGCAACAGCATCAACAGCAGCAGTAGCAGTAGCAGTAGTAGTAGTAGTAGTAGCAGTAGTAGTCGTACTAGTAGTAGTAGTAGTAGTAGTAGTAGTAGTAGTCATAATAATAATAATGATAATAATAATACTAACATTATCAAGAAGAAGAAGAAGAATAAGAATGAGAAGAAGAGGAAGAAGAATAGTACTTGTATTAGTAGTACTAGTAGTAACGGAAGTATCAGCAGCAGCAGCAGCGGCAGCACCACCACCAGCACCACCACCACTACTGAATTGTTCCTTGCAACCGATCGAACAGACTGAGATTACTTCTTCTCCACCTGACCACCCACACATAATTCACAATCACATTCACAACCACCGATTGGTGGACATCATTTCTCTTTGAGTTGTTGACGTTGCATATCAGTGCAGTTGAATGTAGCCGATCAGTCAGACTGAGGTTACTGCTATGTTGCCTGACGTACTCGTGATCACTTGAACAACCGTCTATTCAACTCTATGTTGCACCCGACGATGCTGCTTCTACCACTGGTGCAGTCGGTGCCGATGCTGATGCTTCTACTAATACCAGTGCTTGTCATGTTCACTTGATTGCGCAGTGACCTGCACGACAACTGACTGGTTGATGACTGGTGCTTCGACTCGTCTGAACTTCTGTCTAATCATCGACGGGTGAATTGTTCCGTGTTGGACATTGAATAAGTTACTGAACCGATTCCATTGCGCTCAGCTATTATTCTCGTGTGCAATCTTCGAAGCTATCACTTGGACTGATTGTCCCAGTAATGAGCACGTCGTGACTCCTTACACAAATCAGGTCGAGGCAAGTATGGTGATCTTGACCGACCGTTGACGAAGCGGACTGAATATCGAATGGTGATTGGATGTGGTGTGTTGACAGGTGAATCACAATGGCAAAGCTCACTGTGGTTATCGTGATCATGAACTGGTCAGCCATGTCTACCCATAATGATTGTTAATCGATAGCGACCAGCGTGTTGTTGACTCGGACTCCATAGAGAATGTGTGTTCATAGGGCATGTGGATGAGAATAGTATACTGAATGCGAATGACTGTGAGCGTTGGTCACATGCAGTCAGTATAGTTGGTAGTGTTTGTCGTGGGAGTTGCACGGTGCGGCTGAGTTTGTGCGTGCACGTCTCCCGACGGGAATGATGTTGCAGTGATATCTGCCTATATGCAGATGGGATGATGAGTGATGGTGTTATTGTGATTGTGTAGAGCATGTACAGTGACGAATTAAAAGGCGATTTGCATCGGCCGGGAATCGAACACGGGCCGCCCGCGTGGCAGGCGAGCATTCTACCACTGAACCACCGATGCCCGAATGAATGAACATGTATTGCACATGCACACACACACACACACACTAACAATAACAATGATTATCACTACTAATTCCTACACTCTCTCACATCCTACTCTCCTCATTCCCCATCATCCATCAACAACTACATCCACATTCTCATCGAATCATCCTTGAATTATCAAAACACCATTCCCACCAACAACAACTAACTATTTATCAACATTCACATCGTGCACGCTATTCATCGGTCGAAGTGAAACACAACACATTTATTGCACTCTACACGTTCACCAGTCACCAGTATCAACAACATCTACACTGCACATACACACACACACACACACACTATCATATACTATTCGTCACAGTATCAACACACTACAAACCAGATTCATTGAACCGGTCGAATCGGGGCACATTCACACAATAACATCAACAACACTACAAACACCATGAGCATCGTCAACTTCACCTTCGTCAACACATCATTATTAGCAACAGCATCAACAGCAGCAGTAGCAGTAGCAGTAGTAGTAGTAGTAGTAGCAGTAGTAGTCGTACTAGTAGTAGTAGTAGTAGTAGTAGTAGTAGTAGTAGTCATAATAATAATAATGATAATAATAATACTAACATTATCAAGAAGAAGAAGAAGAATAAGAATGAGAAGAAGAGGAAGAAGAATAGTACTTGTATTAGTAGTACTAGTAGTAACGGAAGTATCAGCAGCAGCAGCAGCGGCAGCACCACCACCAGCACCACCACCACTACTGAATTGTTCCTTGCAACCGATCGAACAGACTGAGATTACTTCTTCTCCACCTGACCACCCACACATAATTCACAATCACATTCACAACCACCGATTGGTGGACATCATTTCTCTTTGAGTTGTTGACGTTGCATATCAGTGCAGTTGAATGTAGCCGATCAGTCAGACTGAGGTTACTGCTATGTTGCCTGACGTACTCGTGATCACTTGAACAACCGTCTATTCAACTCTATGTTGCACCCGACGATGCTGCTTCTACCACTGGTGCAGTCGGTGCCGATGCTGATGCTTCTACTAATACCAGTGCTTGTCATGTTCACTTGATTGCGCAGTGACCTGCACGACAACTGACTGGTTGATGACTGGTGCTTCGACTCGTCTGAACTTCTGTCTAATCATCGACGGGTGAATTGTTCCGTGTTGGACATTGAATAAGTTACTGAACCGATTCCATTGCGCTCAGCTATTATTCTCGTGTGCAATCTTCGAAGCTATCACTTGGACTGATTGTCCCAGTAATGAGCACGTCGTGACTCCTTACACAAATCAGGTCGAGGCAAGTATGGTGATCTTGACCGACCGTTGACGAAGCGGACTGAATATCGAATGGTGATTGGATGTGGTGTGTTGACAGGTGAATCACAATGGCAAAGCTCACTGTGGTTATCGTGATCATGAACTGGTCAGCCATGTCTACCCATAATGATTGTTAATCGATAGCGACCAGCGTGTTGTTGACTCGGACTCCATAGAGAATGTGTGTTCATAGGGCATGTGGATGAGAATAGTATACTGAATGCGAATGACTGTGAGCGTTGGTCACATGCAGTCAGTATAGTTGGTAGTGTTTGTCGTGGGAGTTGCACGGTGCGGCTGAGTTTGTGCGTGCACGTCTCCCGACGGGAATGATGTTGCAGTGATATCTGCCTATATGCAGATGGGATGATGAGTGATGGTGTTATTGTGATTGTGTAGAGCATGTACAGTGACGAATTAAAAGGCGATTTGCATCGGCCGGGAATCGAACACGGGCCGCCCGCGTGGCAGGCGAGCATTCTACCACTGAACCACCGATGCCCGAATGTGTATTCCGCAACAACACACACACACACATGCACATGAACATGAACATGCACATGCACATGCACATGCACATGAGATACACACCAACACACACACTAACAATAACAATGATTATCACTACTAATTCCTACACTCTCTCACATCCTACTCTCCTCATTCCCCATCATCCATCAACAACTACATCCACATTCTCATCGAATCATCCTTGAATTATCAAAACACCATTCCCACCAACAACAACTAACTATTTATCAACATTCACATCGTGCACGCTATTCATCGGTCGAAGTGAAACACAACACATTTATTGCACTCTACACGTTCACCAGTCACCAGTATCAACAACATCTACACTGCACATACACACACACACACACACTATCATATACTATTCGTCACAGTATCAACACACTACAAACCAGATTCATTGAACCGGTCGAATCGGGGCACATTCACACAATAACATCAACAACACTACAAACACCATGAGCATCGTCAACTTCACCTTCGTCAACACCATCATTATTAGCAACAGCATCAACAGCAGCAGTAGCAGTAGCAGTAGTAGTAGTAGTAGTAGCAGTAGTAGTCGTACTAGTAGTAGTAGTAGTAGTAGTAGTAGTATAATAATAATAATGATAATAATAATACTAACATTATCAAGAAGAAGAAGAAGAATAAGAATGAGAAGAAGAGGAAGAAGAATAGTACTTGTATTAGTAGTACTAGTAGTAACGGAAGTATCAGCAGCAGCAGCAGCGGCAGCACCACCACCAGCACCACCACCACTACTGAATTGTTCCTTGCAACCGATCGAACAGACTGAGATTACTTCTTCTCCACCTGACCACCCACACATAATTCACAATCACATTCACAACCACCGATTGGTGGACATCATTTCTCTTTGAGTTGTTGACGTTGCATATCAGTGCAGTTGAATGTAGCCGATCAGTCAGACTGAGGTTACTGCTATGTTGCCTGACGTACTCGTGATCACTTGAACAACCGTCTATTCAACTCTATGTTGCACCCGACGATGCTGCTTCTACCACTGGTGCAGTCGGTGCCGATGCTGATGCTTCTACTAATACCAGTGCTTGTCATGTTCACTTGATTGCGCAGTGACCTGCACGACAACTGACTGGTTGATGACTGGTGCTTCGACTCGTCTGAACTTCTGTCTAATCATCGACGGGTGAATTGTTCCGTGTTGGACATTGAATAAGTTACTGAACCGATTCCATTGCGCTCAGCTATTATTCTCGTGTGCAATCTTCGAAGCTATCACTTGGACTGATTGTCCCAGTAATGAGCACGTCGTGACTCCTTACACAAATCAGGTCGAGGCAAGTATGGTGATCTTGACCGACCGTTGACGAAGCGGACTGAATATCGAATGGTGATTGGATGTGGTGTGTTGACAGGTGAATCACAATGGCAAAGCTCACTGTGGTTATCGTGATCATGAACTGGTCAGCCATGTCTACCCATAATGATTGTTAATCGATAGCGACCAGCGTGTTGTTGACTCGGACTCCATAGAGAATGTGTGTTCATAGGGCATGTGGATGAGAATAGTATACTGAATGCGAATGACTGTGAGCGTTGGTCACATGCAGTCAGTATAGTTGGTAGTGTTTGTCGTGGGAGTTGCACGGTGCGGCTGAGTTTGTGCGTGCACGTCTCCCGACGGGAATGATGTTGCAGTGATATCTGCCTATATGCAGATGGGATGATGAGTGATGGTGTTATTGTGATTGTGTAGAGCATGTACAGTGACGAATTAAAAGGCGATTTGCATCGGCCGGGAATCGAACACGGGCCGCCCGCGTGGCAGGCGAGCATTCTACCACTGAACCACCGATGCCCGAATGTGTATTCCGCAACAACACACACACACACATGCACATGAACATGAACATGCACATGCACATGCACATGCACATGAGATACACACCAACACACACACTAACAATAACAATGATTATCACTACTAATTCCTACACTCTCTCACATCCTACTCTCCTCATTCCCCATCATCCATCAACAACTACATCCACATTCTCATCGAATCATCCTTGAATTATCAAAACACCATTCCCACCAACAACAACTAACTATTTATCAACATTCACATCGTGCACGCTATTCATCGGTCGAAGTGAAACACAACACATTTATTGCACTCTACACGTTCACCAGTCACCAGTATCAACAACATCTACACTGCACATACACACACACACACACACTATCATATACTATTCGTCACAGTATCAACACACTACAAACCAGATTCATTGAACCGGTCGAATCGGGGCACATTCACACAATAACATCAACAACACTACAAACACCATGAGCATCGTCAACTTCACCTTCGTCAACTACATCATTATTAGCAACAGCATCAACAGCAGCAGTAGCAGTAGCAGTAGTAGTAGTAGTAGTAGCAGTAGTAGTCGTACTAGTAGTAGTAGTAGTAGTAGTAGTAGTAGTAGTCATAATAATAATAATGATAATAATAATACTAACATTATCAAGAAGAAGAAGAAGAATAAGAATGAGAAGAAGAGGAAGAAGAATAGTACTTGTATTAGTAGTACTAGTAGTAACGGAAGTATCAGCAGCAGCAGCAGCGGCAGCACCACCACCAGCACCACCACCACTACTGAATTGTTCCTTGCAACCGATCGAACAGACTGAGATTACTTCTTCTCCACCTGACCACCCACACATAATTCACAATCACATTCACAACCACCGATTGGTGGACATCATTTCTCTTTGAGTTGTTGACGTTGCATATCAGTGCAGTTGAATGTAGCCGATCAGTCAGACTGAGGTTACTGCTATGTTGCCTGACGTACTCGTGATCACTTGAACAACCGTCTATTCAACTCTATGTTGCACCCGACGATGCTGCTTCTACCACTGGTGCAGTCGGTGCCGATGCTGATGCTTCTACTAATACCAGTGCTTGTCATGTTCACTTGATTGCGCAGTGACCTGCACGACAACTGACTGGTTGATGACTGGTGCTTCGACTCGTCTGAACTTCTGTCTAATCATCGACGGGTGAATTGTTCCGTGTTGGACATTGAATAAGTTACTGAACCGATTCCATTGCGCTCAGCTATTATTCTCGTGTGCAATCTTCGAAGCTATCACTTGGACTGATTGTCCCAGTAATGAGCACGTCGTGACTCCTTACACAAATCAGGTCGAGGCAAGTATGGTGATCTTGACCGACCGTTGACGAAGCGGACTGAATATCGAATGGTGATTGGATGTGGTGTGTTGACAGGTGAATCACAATGGCAAAGCTCACTGTGGTTATCGTGATCATGAACTGGTCAGCCATGTCTACCCATAATGATTGTTAATCGATAGCGACCAGCGTGTTGTTGACTCGGACTCCATAGAGAATGTGTGTTCATAGGGCATGTGGATGAGAATAGTATACTGAATGCGAATGACTGTGAGCGTTGGTCACATGCAGTCAGTATAGTTGGTAGTGTTTGTCGTGGGAGTTGCACGGTGCGGCTGAGTTTGTGCGTGCACGTCTCCCGACGGGAATGATGTTGCAGTGATATCTGCCTATATGCAGATGGGATGATGAGTGATGGTGTTATTGTGATTGTGTAGAGCATGTACAGTGACGAATTAAAAGGCGATTTGCATCGGCCGGGAATCGAACACGGGCCGCCCGCGTGGCAGGCGAGCATTCTACCACTGAACCACCGATGCCCGAATGTGTATTCCGCAACAACACACACACACACATGCACATGAACATGAACATGCACATGCACATGCACATGCACATGAGATACACACCAACACACACACTAACAATAACAATGATTATCACTACTAATTCCTACACTCTCTCACATCCTACTCTCCTCATTCCCCATCATCCATCAACAACTACATCCACATTCTCATC
The DNA here is from genome assembly GCF_000699445.3 of Schistosoma haematobium. Taxonomy (NCBI): domain Eukaryota; kingdom Metazoa; phylum Platyhelminthes; class Trematoda; order Strigeidida; family Schistosomatidae; genus Schistosoma; species Schistosoma haematobium. The sequence goes on along the minus strand of NC_067199.1, from coordinate 15,001,087 downwards.
GAATCATCCTTGAATTATCAAAACACCATTCCCACCAACAACAACTAACTATTTATCAACATTCACATCGTGCACGCTATTCATCGGTCGAAGTGAAACACAACACATTTATTGCACTCTACACGTTCACCAGTCACCAGTATCAACAACATCTACACTGCACATACACACACACACACTATCATATACTATTCGTCACAGTATCAACACACTACAAACCAGATTCATTGAACCGGTCGAATCGGGGCACATTCACACAATAACATCAACAACACTACAAACACCATGAGCATCGTCAACTTCACCTTCGTCAACACCATCATTATTAGCAACAGCATCAACAGCAGCAGTAGCAGTAGCAGTAGTAGTAGTAGTAGTAGCAGTAGTAGTCGTACTAGTAGTAGTAGTAGTAGTAGTAGTAGTAGTAGTAGTAGTCATAATAATAATAATGATAATAATAATACTAACATTATCAAGAAGAAGAAGAAGAATAAGAATGAGAAGAAGAGGAAGAAGAATAGTACTTGTATTAGTAGTACTAGTAGTAACGGAAGTATCAGCAGCAGCAGCAGCGGCAGCACCACCACCAGCACCACCACCACTACTGAATTGTTCCTTGCAACCGATCGAACAGACTGAGATTACTTCTTCTCCACCTGACCACCCACACATAATTCACAATCACATTCACAACCACCGATTGGTGGACATCATTTCTCTTTGAGTTGTTGACGTTGCATATCAGTGCAGTTGAATGTAGCCGATCAGTCAGACTGAGGTTACTGCTATGTTGCCTGACGTACTCGTGATCACTTGAACAACCGTCTATTCAACTCTATGTTGCACCCGACGATGCTGCTTCTACCGCTGGTGCAGTCGGTGCCGATGCTGATGCTTCTACTAATACCAGTGCTTGTCATGTTCACTTGATTGCGCAGTGACCTGCACGACAACTGACTGGTTGATGACTGGTGCTTCGACTCGTCTGAACTTCTGTCTAATCATCGACGGGTGAATTGTTCCGTGTCGGACATTGAATAAGTTACTGAACCGATTCCATTGCGCTCAGCTATTATTCTCGTGTGCAATCTTCGAAGCTATCACTTGGACTGATTGTCCCAGTAATGAGCACGTCGTGACTCCTTACACAAATCAGGTCGAGGCAAGTATGGTGATCTTGACCGACCGTTGACGAAGCGGACTGAATATCGAATGGTGATTGGATGTGGTGTGTTGACAGGTGAATCACAATGGCAAAGCTCACTGTGGTTATCGTGATCATGAACTGGTCAGCCATGTCTACCCATAATGATTGTTAATCGATAGCGACCAGCGTGTTGTTGACTCGGACTCCATAGAGAATGTGTGTTCATAGGGCATGTGGATGAGAATAGTATACTGAATGCGAATGACTGTGAGCGTTGGTCACATGCAGTCAGTATAGTTGGTAGTGTTTGTCGTGGGAGTTGCACGGTGCGGCTGAGTTTGTGCGTGCACGTCTCCCGACGGGAATGATGTTGCAGTGATATCTGCCTATATGCAGATGGGATGATGAGTGATGGTGTTATTGTGATTGTGTAGAGCATGTACAGTGACGAATTAAAAGGCGATTTGCATCGGCCGGGAATCGAACACGGGCCGCCCGCGTGGCAGGCGAGCATTCTACCACTGAACCACCGATGCCCGAATGTGTATTCCGCAACAACACACACACACACATGCACATGAACATGAACATGCACATGCACATGCACATGCACATGAGATACACACCAACACACACACTAACAATAACAATGATTATCACTACTAATTCCTACACTCTCTCACATCCTACTCTCCTCATTCCCCATCATCCATCAACAACTACATCCACATTCTCATCGAATCATCCTTGAATTATCAAAACACCATTCCCACCAACAACAACTAACTATTTATCAACATTCACATCGTGCACGCTATTCATCGGTCGAAGTGAAACACAACACATTTATTGCACTCTACACGTTCACCAGTCACCAGTATCAACAACATCTACACTGCACATACACACACACACACTATCATATACTATTCGTCACAGTATCAACACACTACAAACCAGATTCATTGAACCGGTCGAATCGGGGCACATTCACACAATAACATCAACAACACTACAAACACCATGAGCATCGTCAACTTCACCTTCGTCAACTACATCATTATTAGCAACAGCATCAACAGCAGCAGTAGCAGTAGCAGTAGTAGTAGTAGTAGTAGCAGTAGTAGTCGTACTAGTAGTAGTAGTAGTAGTAGTAGTAGTAGTAGTCATAATAATAATAATGATAATAATAATACTAACATTATCAAGAAGAAGAAGAAGAATAAGAATGAGAAGAAGAGGAAGAAGAATAGTACTTGTATTAGTAGTACTAGTAGTAACGGAAGTATCAGCAGCAGCAGCAGCGGCAGCACCACCACCAGCACCACCACCACTACTGAATTGTTCCTTGCAACCGATCGAACAGACTGAGATTACTTCTTCTCCACCTGACCACCCACACATAATTCACAATCACATTCACAACCACCGATTGGTGGACATCATTTCTCTTTGAGTTGTTGACGTTGCATATCAGTGCAGTTGAATGTAGCCGATCAGTCAGACTGAGGTTACTGCTATGTTGCCTGACGTACTCGTGATCACTTGAACAACCGTCTATTCAACTCTATGTTGCACCCGACGATGCTGCTTCTACCACTGGTGCAGTCGGTGCCGATGCTGATGCTTCTACTAATACCAGTGCTTGTCATGTTCACTTGATTGCGCAGTGACCTGCACGACAACTGACTGGTTGATGACTGGTGCTTCGACTCGTCTGAACTTCTGTCTAATCATCGACGGGTGAATTGTTCCGTGTTGGACATTGAATAAGTTACTGAACCGATTCCATTGCGCTCAGCTATTATTCTCGTGTGCAATCTTCGAAGCTATCACTTGGACTGATTGTCCCAGTAATGAGCACGTCGTGACTCCTTACACAAATCAGGTCGAGGCAAGTATGGTGATCTTGACCGACCGTTGACGAAGCGGACTGAATATCGAATGGTGATTGGATGTGGTGTGTTGACAGGTGAATCACAATGGCAAAGCTCACTGTGGTTATCGTGATCATGAACTGGTCAGCCATGTCTACCCATAATGATTGTTAATCGATAGCGACCAGCGTGTTGTTGACTCGGACTCCATAGAGAATGTGTGTTCATAGGGCATGTGGATGAGAATAGTATACTGAATGCGAATGACTGTGAGCGTTGGTCACATGCAGTCAGTATAGTTGGTAGTGTTTGTCGTGGGAGTTGCACGGTGCGGCTGAGTTTGTGCGTGCACGTCTCCCGACGGGAATGATGTTGCAGTGATATCTGCCTATATGCAGATGGGATGATGAGTGATGGTGTTATTGTGATTGTGTAGAGCATGTACAGTGACGAATTAAAAGGCGATTTGCATCGGCCGGGAATCGAACACGGGCCGCCCGCGTGGCAGGCGAGCATTCTACCACTGAACCACCGATGCCCGAATGTGTATTCCGCAACAACACACACACACACATGCACATGAACATGAACATGCACATGCACATGCACATGCACATGAGATACACACCAACACACACACTAACAATAACAATGATTATCACTACTAATTCCTACACTCTCTCACATCCTACTCTCCTCATTCCCCATCATCCATCAACAACTACATCCACATTCTCATCGAATCATCCTTGAATTATCAAAACACCATTCCCACCAACAACAACTAACTATTTATCAACATTCACATCGTGCACGCTATTCATCGGTCGAAGTGAAACACAACACATTTATTGCACTCTACACGTTCACCAGTCACCAGTATCAACAACATCTACACTGCACATACACACACACACACTATCATATACTATTCGTCACAGTATCAACACACTACAAACCAGATTCATTGAACCGGTCGAATCGGGGCACATTCACACAATAACATCAACAACACTACAAACACCATGAGCATCGTCAACTTCACCTTCGTCAACACATCATTATTAGCAACAGCATCAACAGCAGCAGTAGCAGTAGCAGTAGTAGTAGTAGTAGTAGCAGTAGTAGTCGTACTAGTAGTAGTAGTAGTAGTAGTAGTAGTAGTAGTCATAATAATAATAATGATAATAATAATACTAACATTATCAAGAAGAAGAAGAAGAATAAGAATGAGAAGAAGAGGAAGAAGAATAGTACTTGTATTAGTAGTACTAGTAGTAACGGAAGTATCAGCAGCAGCAGCAACACCACCACCAGCACCACCACCACTACTGAATTGTTCCTTGCAACCGATCGAACAGACTGAGATTACTTCTTCTCCACCTGACCACCCACACATAATTCACAATCACATTCACAACCACCGATTGGTGGACATCATTTCTCTTTGAGTTGTTGACGTTGCATATCAGTGCAGTTGAATGTAGCCGATCAGTCAGACTGAGGTTACTGCTATGTTGCCTGACGTACTCGTGATCACTTGAACAACCGTCTATTCAACTCTATGTTGCACCCGACGATGCTGCTTCTACCACTGGTGCAGTCGGTGCCGATGCTGATGCTTCTACTAATACCAGTGCTTGTCATGTTCACTTGATTGCGCAGTGACCTGCACGACAACTGACTGGTTGATGACTGGTGCTTCGACTCGTCTGAACTTCTGTCTAATCATCGACGGGTGAATTGTTCCGTGTTGGACATTGAATAAGTTACTGAACCGATTCCATTGCGCTCAGCTATTATTCTCGTGTGCAATCTTCGAAGCTATCACTTGGACTGATTGTCCCAGTAATGAGCACGTCGTGACTCCTTACACAAATCAGGTCGAGGCAAGTATGGTGATCTTGACCGACCGTTGACGAAGCGGACTGAATATCGAATGGTGATTGGATGTGGTGTGTTGACAGGTGAATCACAATGGCAAAGCTCACTGTGGTTATCGTGATCATGAACTGGTCAGCCATGTCTACCCATAATGATTGTTAATCGATAGCGACCAGCGTGTTGTTGACTCGGACTCCATAGAGAATGTGTGTTCATAGGGCATGTGGATGAGAATAGTATACTGAATGCGAATGACTGTGAGCGTTGGTCACATGCAGTCAGTATAGTTGGTAGTGTTTGTCGTGGGAGTTGCACGGTGCGGCTGAGTTTGTGCGTGCACGTCTCCCGACGGGAATGATGTTGCAGTGATATCTGCCTATATGCAGATGGGATGATGAGTGATGGTGTTATTGTGATTGTGTAGAGCATGTACAGTGACGAATTAAAAGGCGATTTGCATCGGCCGGGAATCGAACACGGGCCGCCCGCGTGGCAGGCGAGCATTCTACCACTGAACCACCGATGCCCGAATGTGTATTCCGCAACAACACACACACACACATGCACATGAACATGAACATGCACATGCACATGCACATGCACATGAGATACACACCAACACACACACTAACAATAACAATGATTATCACTACTAATTCCTACACTCTCTCACATCCTACTCTCCTCATTCCCCATCATCCATCAACAACTACATCCACATTCTCATCGAATCATCCTTGAATTATCAAAACACCATTCCCACCAACAACAACTAACTATTTATCAACATTCACATCGTGCACGCTATTCATCGGTCGAAGTGAAACACAACACATTTATTGCACTCTACACGTTCACCAGTCACCAGTATCAACAACATCTACACTGCACATACACACACACACACTATCATATACTATTCGTCACAGTATCAACACACTACAAACCAGATTCATTGAACCGGTCGAATCGGGGCACATTCACACAATAACATCAACAACACTACAAACACCATGAGCATCGTCAACTTCACCTTCGTCAACTACATCATTATTAGCAACAGCATCAACAGCAGCAGTAGCAGTAGCAGTAGTAGTAGTAGTAGTAGCAGTAGTAGTCGTACTAGTAGTAGTAGTAGTAGTAGTAGTAGTAGTAGTAGTAGTCATAATAATAATAATGATAATAATAATACTAACATTATCAAGAAGAAGAAGAAGAATAAGAATGAGAAGAAGAGGAAGAAGAATAGTACTTGTATTAGTAGTACTAGTAGTAACGGAAGTATCAGCAGCAGCAGCAGCGGCAGCACCACCACCAGCACCACCACCACTACTGAATTGTTCCTTGCAACCGATCGAACAGACTGAGATTACTTCTTCTCCACCTGACCACCCACACATAATTCACAATCACATTCACAACCACCGATTGGTGGACATCATTTCTCTTTGAGTTGTTGACGTTGCATATCAGTGCAGTTGAATGTAGCCGATCAGTCAGACTGAGGTTACTGCTATGTTGCCTGACGTACTCGTGATCACTTGAACAACCGTCTATTCAACTCTATGTTGCACCCGACGATGCTGCTTCTACCACTGGTGCAGTCGGTGCCGATGCTGATGCTTCTACTAATACCAGTGCTTGTCATGTTCACTTGATTGCGCAGTGACCTGCACGACAACTGACTGGTTGATGACTGGTGCTTCGACTCGTCTGAACTTCTGTCTAATCATCGACGGGTGAATTGTTCCGTGTTGGACATTGAATAAGTTACTGAACCGATTCCATTGCGCTCAGCTATTATTCTCGTGTGCAATCTTCGAAGCTATCACTTGGACTGATTGTCCCAGTAATGAGCACGTCGTGACTCCTTACACAAATCAGGTCGAGGCAAGTATGGTGATCTTGACCGACCGTTGACGAAGCGGACTGAATATCGAATGGTGATTGGATGTGGTGTGTTGACAGGTGAATCACAATGGCAAAGCTCACTGTGGTTATCGTGATCATGAACTGGTCAGCCATGTCTACCCATAATGATTGTTAATCGATAGCGACCAGCGTGTTGTTGACTCGGACTCCATAGAGAATGTGTGTTCATAGGGCATGTGGATGAGAATAGTATACTGAATGCGAATGACTGTGAGCGTTGGTCACATGCAGTCAGTATAGTTGGTAGTGTTTGTCGTGGGAGTTGCACGGTGCGGCTGAGTTTGTGCGTGCACGTCTCCCGACGGGAATGATGTTGCAGTGATATCTGCCTATATGCAGATGGGATGATGAGTGATGGTGTTATTGTGATTGTGTAGAGCATGTACAGTGACGAATTAAAAGGCGATTTGCATCGGCCGGGAATCGAACACGGGCCGCCCGCGTGGCAGGCGAGCATTCTACCACTGAACCACCGATGCCCGAATGTGTATTCCGCAACAACACACACACACACATGCACATGAACATGAACATGCACATGCACATGCACATGCACATGAGATACACACCAACACACACACTAACAATAACAATGATTATCACTACTAATTCCTACACTCTCTCACATCCTACTCTCCTCATTCCCCATCATCCATCAACAACTACATCCACATTCTCATCGAATCATCCTTGAATTATCAAAACACCATTCCCACCAACAACAACTAACTATTTATCAACATTCACATCGTGCACGCTATTCATCGGTCGAAGTGAAACACAACACATTTATTGCACTCTACACGTTCACCAGTCACCAGTATCAACAACATCTACACTGCACATACACACACACACACTATCATATACTATTCGTCACAGTATCAACACACTACAAACCAGATTCATTGAACCGGTCGAATCGGGGCACATTCACACAATAACATCAACAACACTACAAACACCATGAGCATCGTCAACTTCACCTTCGTCAACACCATCATTATTAGCAACAGCATCAACAGCAGCAGTAGCAGTAGCAGTAGTAGTAGTAGTAGTAGCAGTAGTAGTCGTACTAGTAGTAGTAGTAGTAGTAGTAGTAGTAGTAGTCATAATAATAATAATGATAATAATAATACTAACATTATCAAGAAGAAGAAGAAGAATAAGAATGAGAAGAAGAGGAAGAAGAATAGTACTTGTATTAGTAGTACTAGTAGTAACGGAAGTATCAGCAGCAGCAGCAGCAGCACCACCACCAGCACCACCACCACTACTGAATTGTTCCTTGCAACCGATCGAACAGACTGAGATTACTTCTTCTCCACCTGACCACCCACACATAATTCACAATCACATTCACAACCACCGATTGGTGGACATCATTTCTCTTTGAGTTGTTGACGTTGCATATCAGTGCAGTTGAATGTAGCCGATCAGTCAGACTGAGGTTACTGCTATGTTGCCTGACGTACTCGTGATCACTTGAACAACCGTCTATTCAACTCTATGTTGCACCCGACGATGCTGCTTCTACCACTGGTGCAGTCGGTGCCGATGCTGATGCTTCTACTAATACCAGTGCTTGTCATGTTCACTTGATTGCGCAGTGACCTGCACGACAACTGACTGGTTGATGACTGGTGCTTCGACTCGTCTGAACTTCTGTCTAATCATCGACGGGTGAATTGTTCCGTGTTGGACATTGAATAAGTTACTGAACCGATTCCATTGCGCTCAGCTATTATTCTCGTGTGCAATCTTCGAAGCTATCACTTGGACTGATTGTCCCAGTAATGAGCACGTCGTGACTCCTTACACAAATCAGGTCGAGGCAAGTATGGTGATCTTGACCGACCGTTGACGAAGCGGACTGAATATCGAATGGTGATTGGATGTGGTGTGTTGACAGGTGAATCACAATGGCAAAGCTCACTGTGGTTATCGTGATCATGAACTGGTCAGCCATGTCTACCCATAATGATTGTTAATCGATAGCGACCAGCGTGTTGTTGACTCGGACTCCATAGAGAATGTGTGTTCATAGGGCATGTGGATGAGAATAGTATACTGAATGCGAATGACTGTGAGCGTTGGTCACATGCAGTCAGTATAGTTGGTAGTGTTTGTCGTGGGAGTTGCACGGTGCGGCTGAGTTTGTGCGTGCACGTCTCCCGACGGGAATGATGTTGCAGTGATATCTGCCTATATGCAGATGGGATGATGAGTGATGGTGTTATTGTGATTGTGTAGAGCATGTACAGTGACGAATTAAAAGGCGATTTGCATCGGCCGGGAATCGAACACGGGCCGCCCGCGTGGCAGGCGAGCATTCTACCACTGAACCACCGATGCCCGAATGTGTATTCCGCAACAACACACACACACACATGCACATGAACATGAACATGCACATGCACATGCACATGCACATGAGATACACACCAACACACACACTAACAATAACAATGATTATCACTACTAATTCCTACACTCTCTCACATCCTACTCTCCTCATTCCCCATCATCCATCAACAACTACATCCACATTCTCATCGAATCATCCTTGAATTATCAAAACACCATTCCCACCAACAACAACTAACTATTTATCAACATTCACATCGTGCACGCTATTCATCGGTCGAAGTGAAACACAACACATTTATTGCACTCTACACGTTCACCAGTCACCAGTATCAACAACATCTACACTGCACATACACACACACACACACACTATCATATACTATTCGTCACAGTATCAACACACTACAAACCAGATTCATTGAACCGGTCGAATCGGGGCACATTCACACAATAACATCAACAACACTACAAACACCATGAGCATCGTCAACTTCACCTTCGTCAACTACATCATTATTAGCAACAGCATCAACAGCAGCAGTAGCAGTAGCAGTAGTAGTAGTAGTAGTAGCAGTAGTAGTCGTACTAGTAGTAGTAGTAGTAGTAGTAGTAGTCATAATAATAATAATGATAATAATAATACTAACATTATCAAGAAGAAGAAGAAGAATAAGAATGAGAAGAAGAGGAAGAAGAATAGTACTTGTATTAGTAGTACTAGTAGTAACGGAAGTATCAGCAGCAGCAGCAGCAGCACACCACCAGCACCACCACCACTACTGAATTGTTCCTTGCAACCGATCGAACAGACTGAGATTACTTCTTCTCCACCTGACCACCCACACATAATTCACAATCACATTCACAACCACCGATTGGTGGACATCATTTCTCTTTGAGTTGTTGACGTTGCATATCAGTGCAGTTGAATGTAGCCGATCAGTCAGACTGAGGTTACTGCTATGTTGCCTGACGTACTCGTGATCACTTGAACAACCGTCTATTCAACTCTATGTTGCACCCGACGATGCTGCTTCTACCACTGGTGCAGTCGGTGCCGATGCTGATGCTTCTACTAATACCAGTGCTTGTCATGTTCACTTGATTGCGCAGTGACCTGCACGACAACTGACTGGTTGATGACTGGTGCTTCGACTCGTCTGAACTTCTGTCTAATCATCGACGGGTGAATTGTTCCGTGTTGGACATTGAATAAGTTACTGAACCGATTCCATTGCGCTCAGCTATTATTCTCGTGTGCAATCTTCGAAGCTATCACTTGGACTGATTGTCCCAGTAATGAGCACGTCGTGACTCCTTACACAAATCAGGTCGAGGCAAGTATGGTGATCTTGACCGACCGTTGACGAAGCGGACTGAATATCGAATGGTGATTGGATGTGGTGTGTTGACAGGTGAATCACAATGGCAAAGCTCACTGTGGTTATCGTGATCATGAACTGGTCAGCCATGTCTACCCATAATGATTGTTAATCGATAGCGACCAGCGTGTTGTTGACTCGGACTCCATAGAGAATGTGTGTTCATAGGGCATGTGGATGAGAATAGTATACTGAATGCGAATGACTGTGAGCGTTGGTCACATGCAGTCAGTATAGTTGGTAGTGTTTGTCGTGGGAGTTGCACGGTGCGGCTGAGTTTGTGCGTGCACGTCTCCCGACGGGAATGATGTTGCAGTGATATCTGCCTATATGCAGATGGGATGATGAGTGATGGTGTTATTGTGATTGTGTAGAGCATGTACAGTGACGAATTAAAAGGCGATTTGCATCGGCCGGGAATCGAACACGGGCCGCCCGCGTGGCAGGCGAGCATTCTACCACTGAACCACCGATGCCCGAATGTGTATTCCGCAACAACACACACACACACATGCACATGAACATGAACATGCACATGCACATGCACATGCACATGAGATACACACCAACACACACACTAACAATAACAATGATTATCACTACTAATTCCTACACTCTCTCACATCCTACTCTCCTCATTCCCCATCATCCATCAACAACTACATCCACATTCTCATCGAATCATCCTTGAATTATCAAAACACCATTCCCACCAACAACAACTAACTATTTATCAACATTCACATCGTGCACGCTATTCATCGGTCGAAGTGAAACACAACACATTTATTGCACTCTACACGTTCACCAGTCACCAGTATCAACAACATCTACACTGCACATACACACACACACACTATCATATACTATTCGTCACAGTATCAACACACTACAAACCAGATTCATTGAACCGGTCGAATCGGGGCACATTCACACAATAACATCAACAACACTACAAACACCATGAGCATCGTCAACTTCACCTTCGTCAACACATCATTATTAGCAACAGCATCAACAGCAGCAGTAGCAGTAGCAGTAGTAGTAGTAGTAGTAGCAGTAGTAGTCGTACTAGTAGTAGTAGTAGTAGTAGTAGTAGTAGTAGTCATAATAATAATAATGATAATAATAATACTAACATTATCAAGAAGAAGAAGAAGAATAAGAATGAGAAGAAGAGGAAGAAGAATAGTACTTGTATTAGTAGTACTAGTAGTAACGGAAGTATCAGCAGCAGCAGCAGCGGCAGCACCACCACCAGCACCACCACCACTACTGAATTGTTCCTTGCAACCGATCGAACAGACTGAGATTACTTCTTCTCCACCTGACCACCCACACATAATTCACAATCACATTCACAACCACCGATTGGTGGACATCATTTCTCTTTGAGTTGTTGACGTTGCATATCAGTGCAGTTGAATGTAGCCGATCAGTCAGACTGAGGTTACTGCTATGTTGCCTGACGTACTCGTGATCACTTGAACAACCGTCTATTCAACTCTATGTTGCACCCGACGATGCTGCTTCTACCACTGGTGCAGTCGGTGCCGATGCTGATGCTTCTACTAATACCAGTGCTTGTCATGTTCACTTGATTGCGCAGTGACCTGCACGACAACTGACTGGTTGATGACTGGTGCTTCGACTCGTCTGAACTTCTGTCTAATCATCGACGGGTGAATTGTTCCGTGTTGGACATTGAATAAGTTACTGAACCGATTCCATTGCGCTCAGCTATTATTCTCGTGTGCAATCTTCGAAGCTATCACTTGGACTGATTGTCCCAGTAATGAGCACGTCGTGACTCCTTACACAAATCAGGTCGAGGCAAGTATGGTGATCTTGACCGACCGTTGACGAAGCGGACTGAATATCGAATGGTGATTGGATGTGGTGTGTTGACAGGTGAATCACAATGGCAAAGCTCACTGTGGTTATCGTGATCATGAACTGGTCAGCCATGTCTACCCATAATGATTGTTAATCGATAGCGACCAGCGTGTTGTTGACTCGGACTCCATAGAGAATGTGTGTTCATAGGGCATGTGGATGAGAATAGTATACTGAATGCGAATGACTGTGAGCGTTGGTCACATGCAGTCAGTATAGTTGGTAGTGTTTGTCGTGGGAGTTGCACGGTGCGGCTGAGTTTGTGCGTGCACGTCTCCCGACGGGAATGATGTTGCAGTGATATCTGCCTATATGCAGATGGGATGATGAGTGATGGTGTTATTGTGATTGTGTAGAGCATGTACAGTGACGAATTAAAAGGCGATTTGCATCGGCCGGGAATCGAACACGGGCCGCCCGCGTGGCAGGCGAGCATTCTACCACTGAACCACCGATGCCCGAATGTGTATTCCGCAACAACACACACACACACATGCACATGAACATGAACATGCACATGCACATGCACATGCACATGAGATACACACCAACACACACACTAACAATAACAATGATTATCACTACTAATTCCTACACTCTCTCACATCCTACTCTCCTCATTCCCCATCATCCATCAACAACTACATCCACATTCTCATCGAATCATCCTTGAATTATCAAAACACCATTCCCACCAACAACAACTAACTATTTATCAACATTCACATCGTGCACGCTATTCATCGGTCGAAGTGAAACACAACACATTTATTGCACTCTACACGTTCACCAGTCACCAGTATCAACAACATCTACACTGCACATACACACACACACACTATCATATACTATTCGTCACAGTATCAACACACTACAAACCAGATTCATTGAACCGGTCGAATCGGGGCACATTCACACAATAACATCAACAACACTACAAACACCATGAGCATCGTCAACTTCACCTTCGTCAACACCATCATTATTAGCAACAGCATCAACAGCAGCAGTAGCAGTAGCAGTAGTAGTAGTAGTAGTAGCAGTAGTAGTCGTACTAGTAGTAGTAGTAGTAGTAGTAGTAGTAGTAGTCATAATAATAATAATGATAATAATAATACTAACATTATCAAGAAGAAGAAGAAGAATAAGAATGAGAAGAAGAGGAAGAAGAATAGTACTTGTATTAGTAGTACTAGTAGTAACGGAAGTATCAGCAGCAGCAGCAGCAGCACCACCACCAGCACCACCACCACTACTGAATTGTTCCTTGCAACCGATCGAACAGACTGAGATTACTTCTTCTCCACCTGACCACCCACACATAATTCACAATCACATTCACAACCACCGATTGGTGGACATCATTTCTCTTTGAGTTGTTGACGTTGCATATCAGTGCAGTTGAATGTAGCCGATCAGTCAGACTGAGGTTACTGCTATGTTGCCTGACGTACTCGTGATCACTTGAACAACCGTCTATTCAACTCTATGTTGCACCCGACGATGCTGCTTCTACCACTGGTGCAGTCGGTGCCGATGCTGATGCTTCTACTAATACCAGTGCTTGTCATGTTCACTTGATTGCGCAGTGACCTGCACGACAACTGACTGGTTGATGACTGGTGCTTCGACTCGTCTGAACTTCTGTCTAATCATCGACGGGTGAATTGTTCCGTGTTGGACATTGAATAAGTTACTGAACCGATTCCATTGCGCTCAGCTATTATTCTCGTGTGCAATCTTCGAAGCTATCACTTGGACTGATTGTCCCAGTAATGAGCACGTCGTGACTCCTTACACAAATCAGGTCGAGGCAAGTATGGTGATCTTGACCGACCGTTGACGAAGCGGACTGAATATCGAATGGTGATTGGATGTGGTGTGTTGACAGGTGAATCACAATGGCAAAGCTCACTGTGGTTATCGTGATCATGAACTGGTCAGCCATGTCTACCCATAATGATTGTTAATCGATAGCGACCAGCGTGTTGTTGACTCGGACTCCATAGAGAATGTGTGTTCATAGGGCATGTGGATGAGAATAGTATACTGAATGCGAATGACTGTGAGCGTTGGTCACATGCAGTCAGTATAGTTGGTAGTGTTTGTCGTGGGAGTTGCACGGTGCGGCTGAGTTTGTGCGTGCACGTCTCCCGACGGGAATGATGTTGCAGTGATATCTGCCTATATGCAGATGGGATGATGAGTGATGGTGTTATTGTGATTGTGTAGAGCATGTACAGTGACGAATTAAAAGGCGATTTGCATCGGCCGGGAATCGAACACGGGCCGCCCGCGTGGCAGGCGAGCATTCTACCACTGAACCACCGATGCCCGAATGTGTATTCCGCAACAACACACACACACACATGCACATGAACATGAACATGCACATGCACATGCACATGCACATGAGATACACACCAACACACACACTAACAATAACAATGATTATCACTACTAATTCCTACACTCTCTCACATCCTACTCTCCTCATTCCCCATCATCCATCAACAACTACATCCACATTCTCATCGAATCATCCTTGAATTATCAAAACACCATTCCCACCAACAACAACTAACTATTTATCAACATTCACATCGTGCACGCTATTCATCGGTCGAAGTGAAACACAACACATTTATTGCACTCTACACGTTCACCAGTCACCAGTATCAACAACATCTACACTGCACATACACACACACACACACACACTATCATATACTATTCGTCACAGTATCAACACACTACAAACCAGATTCATTGAACCGGTCGAATCGGGGCACATTCACACAATAACATCAACAACACTACAAACACCATGAGCATCGTCAACTTCACCTTCGTCAACACCATCATTATTAGCAACAGCATCAACAGCAGCAGTAGCAGTAGCAGTAGTAGTAGTAGTAGTAGCAGTAGTAGTCGTACTAGTAGTAGTAGTAGTAGTAGTAGTAGTCATAATAATAATAATGATAATAATAATACTAACATTATCAAGAAGAAGAAGAAGAATAAGAATGAGAAGAAGAGGAAGAAGAATAGTACTTGTATTAGTAGTACTAGTAGTAACGGAAGTATCAGCAGCAGCAGCAGCAGCACCACCACCAGCACCACCACCACTACTGAATTGTTCCTTGCAACCGATCGAACAGACTGAGATTACTTCTTCTCCACCTGACCACCCACACATAATTCACAATCACATTCACAACCACCGATTGGTGGACATCATTTCTCTTTGAGTTGTTGACGTTGCATATCAGTGCAGTTGAATGTAGCCGATCAGTCAGACTGAGGTTACTGCTATGTTGCCTGACGTACTCGTGATCACTTGAACAACCGTCTATTCAACTCTATGTTGCACCCGACGATGCTGCTTCTACCACTGGTGCAGTCGGTGCCGATGCTGATGCTTCTACTAATACCAGTGCTTGTCATGTTCACTTGATTGCGCAGTGACCTGCACGACAACTGACTGGTTGATGACTGGTGCTTCGACTCGTCTGAACTTCTGTCTAATCATCGACGGGTGAATTGTTCCGTGTTGGACATTGAATAAGTTACTGAACCGATTCCATTGCGCTCAGCTATTATTCTCGTGTGCAATCTTCGAAGCTATCACTTGGACTGATTGTCCCAGTAATGAGCACGTCGTGACTCCTTACACAAATCAGGTCGAGGCAAGTATGGTGATCTTGACCGACCGTTGACGAAGCGGACTGAATATCGAATGGTGATTGGATGTGGTGTGTTGACAGGTGAATCACAATGGCAAAGCTCACTGTGGTTATCGTGATCATGAACTGGTCAGCCATGTCTACCCATAATGATTGTTAATCGATAGCGACCAGCGTGTTGTTGACTCGGACTCCATAGAGAATGTGTGTTCATAGGGCATGTGGATGAGAATAGTATACTGAATGCGAATGACTGTGAGCGTTGGTCACATGCAGTCAGTATAGTTGGTAGTGTTTGTCGTGGGAGTTGCACGGTGCGGCTGAGTTTGTGCGTGCACGTCTCCCGACGGGAATGATGTTGCAGTGATATCTGCCTATATGCAGATGGGATGATGAGTGATGGTGTTATTGTGATTGTGTAGAGCATGTACAGTGACGAATTAAAAGGCGATTTGCATCGGCCGGGAATCGAACACGGGCCGCCCGCGTGGCAGGCGAGCATTCTACCACTGAACCACCGATGCCCGAATGTGTATTCCGCAACAACACACACACACACATGCACATGAACATGAACATGCACATGCACATGCACATGCACATGAGATACACACCAACACACACACTAACAATAACAATGATTATCACTACTAATTCCTACACTCTCTCACATCCTACTCTCCTCATTCCCCATCATCCATCAACAACTACATCCACATTCTCATCGAATCATCCTTGAATTATCAAAACACCATTCCCACCAACAACAACTAACTATTTATCAACATTCACATCGTGCACGCTATTCATCGGTCGAAGTGAAACACAACACATTTATTGCACTCTACACGTTCACCAGTCACCAGTATCAACAACATCTACACTGCACATACACACACACACACTATCATATACTATTCGTCACAGTATCAACACACTACAAACCAGATTCATTGAACCGGTCGAATCGGGGCACATTCACACAATAACATCAACAACACTACAAACACCATGAGCATCGTCAACTTCACCTTCGTCAACACCATCATTATTAGCAACAGCATCAACAGCAGCAGTAGCAGTAGCAGTAGTAGTAGTAGTAGTAGCAGTAGTAGTCGTACTAGTAGTAGTAGTAGTAGTAGTAGTAGTAGTCATAATAATAATAATGATAATAATAATACTAACATTATCAAGAAGAAGAAGAAGAATAAGAATGAGAAGAAGAGGAAGAAGAATAGTACTTGTATTAGTAGTACTAGTAGTAACGGAAGTATCAGCAGCAGCAGCAGCGGCAGCACCACCACCAGCACCACCACCACTACTGAATTGTTCCTTGCAACCGATCGAACAGACTGAGATTACTTCTTCTCCACCTGACCACCCACACATAATTCACAATCACATTCACAACCACCGATTGGTGGACATCATTTCTCTTTGAGTTGTTGACGTTGCATATCAGTGCAGTTGAATGTAGCCGATCAGTCAGACTGAGGTTACTGCTATGTTGCCTGACGTACTCGTGATCACTTGAACAACCGTCTATTCAACTCTATGTTGCACCCGACGATGCTGCTTCTACCACTGGTGCAGTCGGTGCCGATGCTGATGCTTCTACTAATACCAGTGCTTGTCATGTTCACTTGATTGCGCAGTGACCTGCACGACAACTGACTGGTTGATGACTGGTGCTTCGACTCGTCTGAACTTCTGTCTAATCATCGACGGGTGAATTGTTCCGTGTTGGACATTGAATAAGTTACTGAACCGATTCCATTGCGCTCAGCTATTATTCTCGTGTGCAATCTTCGAAGCTATCACTTGGACTGATTGTCCCAGTAATGAGCACGTCGTGACTCCTTACACAAATCAGGTCGAGGCAAGTATGGTGATCTTGACCGACCGTTGACGAAGCGGACTGAATATCGAATGGTGATTGGATGTGGTGTGTTGACAGGTGAATCACAATGGCAAAGCTCACTGTGGTTATCGTGATCATGAACTGGTCAGCCATGTCTACCCATAATGATTGTTAATCGATAGCGACCAGCGTGTTGTTGACTCGGACTCCATAGAGAATGTGTGTTCATAGGGCATGTGGATGAGAATAGTATACTGAATGCGAATGACTGTGAGCGTTGGTCACATGCAGTCAGTATAGTTGGTAGTGTTTGTCGTGGGAGTTGCACGGTGCGGCTGAGTTTGTGCGTGCACGTCTCCCGACGGGAATGATGTTGCAGTGATATCTGCCTATATGCAGATGGGATGATGAGTGATGGTGTTATTGTGATTGTGTAGAGCATGTACAGTGACGAATTAAAAGGCGATTTGCATCGGCCGGGAATCGAACACGGGCCGCCCGCGTGGCAGGCGAGCATTCTACCACTGAACCACCGATGCCCGAATGTGTATTCCGCAACAACACACACACACACATGCACATGAACATGAACATGCACATGCACATGCACATGCACATGAGATACACACCAACACACACACTAACAATAACAATGATTATCACTACTAATTCCTACACTCTCTCACATCCTACTCTCCTCATTCCCCATCATCCATCAACAACTACATCCACATTCTCATCGAATCATCCTTGAATTATCAAAACACCATTCCCACCAACAACAACTAACTATTTATCAACATTCACATCGTGCACGCTATTCATCGGTCGAAGTGAAACACAACACATTTATTGCACTCTACACGTTCACCAGTCACCAGTATCAACAACATCTACACTGCACATACACACACACACACTATCATATACTATTCGTCACAGTATCAACACACTACAAACCAGATTCATTGAACCGGTCGAATCGGGGCACATTCACACAATAACATCAACAACACTACAAACACCATGAGCATCGTCAACTTCACCTTCGTCAACACCATCATTATTAGCAACAGCATCAACAGCAGCAGTAGCAGTAGCAGTAGTAGTAGTAGTAGTAGCAGTAGTAGTCGTAGTAGTAGTAGTAGTAGTAGTAGTAGTCATAATAATAATAATGATAATAATAATACTAACATTATCAAGAAGAAGAAGAAGAATAAGAATGAGAAGAAGAGGAAGAAGAATAGTACTTGTATTAGTAGTACTAGTAGTAACGGAAGTATCAGCAGCAGCAGCAGCGGCAGTACCACCACCAGCACCACCACCACTACTGAATTGTTCCTTGCAACCGATCGAACAGACTGAGATTACTTCTTCTCCACCTGACCACCCACACATAATTCACAATCACATTCACAACCACCGATTGGTGGACATCATTTCTCTTTGAGTTGTTGACGTTGCATATCAGTGCAGTTGAATGTAGCCGATCAGTCAGACTGAGGTTACTGCTATGTTGCCTGACGTACTCGTGATCACTTGAACAACCGTCTATTCAACTCTATGTTGCACCCGACGATGCTGCTTCTACCACTGGTGCAGTCGGTGCCGATGCTGATGCTTCTACTAATACCAGTGCTTGTCATGTTCACTTGATTGCGCAGTGACCTGCACGACAACTGACTGGTTGATGACTGGTGCTTCGACTCGTCTGAACTTCTGTCTAATCATCGACGGGTGAATTGTTCCGTGTTGGACATTGAATAAGTTACTGAACCGATTCCATTGCGCTCAGCTATTATTCTCGTGTGCAATCTTCGAAGCTATCACTTGGACTGATTGTCCCAGTAATGAGCACGTCGTGACTCCTTACACAAATCAGGTCGAGGCAAGTATGGTGATCTTGACCGACCGTTGACGAAGCGGACTGAATATCGAATGGTGATTGGATGTGGTGTGTTGACAGGTGAATCACAATGGCAAAGCTCACTGTGGTTATCGTGATCATGAACTGGTCAGCCATGTCTACCCATAATGATTGTTAATCGATAGCGACCAGCGTGTTGTTGACTCGGACTCCATAGAGAATGTGTGTTCATAGGGCATGTGGATGAGAATAGTATACTGAATGCGAATGACTGTGAGCGTTGGTCACATGCAGTCAGTATAGTTGGTAGTGTTTGTCGTGGGAGTTGCACGGTGCGGCTGAGTTTGTGCGTGCACGTCTCCCGACGGGAATGATGTTGCAGTGATATCTGCCTATATGCAGATGGGATGATGAGTGATGGTGTTATTGTGATTGTGTAGAGCATGTACAGTGACGAATTAAAAGGCGATTTGCATCGGCCGGGAATCGAACACGGGCCGCCCGCGTGGCAGGCGAGCATTCTACCACTGAACCACCGATGCCCGAATGTGTATTCCGCAACAACACACACACACACACATGCACATGAACATGAACATGCACATGCACATGCACATGCACATGAGATACACACCAACACACACACTAACAATAACAATGATTATCACTACTAATTCCTACACTCTCTCACATCCTACTCTCCTCATTCCCCATCATCCATCAACAACTACATCCACATTCTCATCGAATCATCCTTGAATTATCAAAACACCATTCCCACCAACAACAACTAACTATTTATCAACATTCACATCGTGCACGCTATTCATCGGTCGAAGTGAAACACAACACATTTATTGCACTCTACACGTTCACCAGTCACCAGTATCAACAACATCTACACTGCACATACACACACACACACACACTATCATATACTATTCGTCACAGTATCAACACACTACAAACCAGATTCATTGAACCGGTCGAATCGGGGCACATTCACACAATAACATCAACAACACTACAAACACCATGAGCATCGTCAACTTCACCTTCGTCAACACCATCATTATTAGCAACAGCATCAACAGCAGCAGTAGCAGTAGCAGTAGTAGTAGTAGTAGTAGCAGTAGTAGTCGTACTAGTAGTAGTAGTAGTAGTAGTAGTAGTAGTAGTATAATAATAATAATAATAATAATAATACTAACATTATCAAGAAGAAGAAGAAGAATAAGAATGAGAAGAAGAGGAAGAAGAATAGTACTTGTATTAGTAGTACTAGTAGTAACGGAAGTATCAGCAGCAGCAGCAGCGGCAGCACCACCACCAGCACCACCACCACTACTGAATTGTTCCTTGCAACCGATCGAACAGACTGAGATTACTTCTTCTCCACCTGACCACCCACACATAATTCACAATCACATTCACAACCACCGATTGGTGGACATCATTTCTCTTTGAGTTGTTGACGTTGCATATCAGTGCAGTTGAATGTAGCCGATCAGTCAGACTGAGGTTACTGCTATGTTGCCTGACGTACTCGTGATCACTTGAACAACCGTCTATTCAACTCTATGTTGCACCCGACGATGCTGCTTCTACCACTGGTGCAGTCGGTGCCGATGCTGATGCTTCTACTAATACCAGTGCTTGTCATGTTCACTTGATTGCGCAGTGACCTGCACGACAACTGACTGGTTGATGACTGGTGCTTCGACTCGTCTGAACTTCTGTCTAATCATCGACGGGTGAATTGTTCCGTGTTGGACATTGAATAAGTTACTGAACCGATTCCATTGCGCTCAGCTATTATTCTCGTGTGCAATCTTCGAAGCTATCACTTGGACTGATTGTCCCAGTAATGAGCACGTCGTGACTCCTTACACAAATCAGGTCGAGGCAAGTATGGTGATCTTGACCGACCGTTGACGAAGCGGACTGAATATCGAATGGTGATTGGATGTGGTGTGTTGACAGGTGAATCACAATGGCAAAGCTCACTGTGGTTATCGTGATCATGAACTGGTCAGCCATGTCTACCCATAATGATTGTTAATCGATAGCGACCAGCGTGTTGTTGACTCGGACTCCATAGAGAATGTGTGTTCATAGGGCATGTGGATGAGAATAGTATACTGAATGCGAATGACTGTGAGCGTTGGTCACATGCAGTCAGTATAGTTGGTAGTGTTTGTCGTGGGAGTTGCACGGTGCGGCTGAGTTTGTGCGTGCACGTCTCCCGACGGGAATGATGTTGCAGTGATATCTGCCTATATGCAGATGGGATGATGAGTGATGGTGTTATTGTGATTGTGTAGAGCATGTACAGTGACGAATTAAAAGGCGATTTGCATCGGCCGGGAATCGAACACGGGCCGCCCGCGTGGCAGGCGAGCATTCTACCACTGAACCACCGATGCCCGAATGTGTATTCCGCAACAACACACACACACACATGCACATGAACATGAACATGCACATGCACATGCACATGCACATGAGATACACACCAACACACACACTAACAATAACAATGATTATCACTACTAATTCCTACACTCTCTCACATCCTACTCTCCTCATTCCCCATCATCCATCAACAACTACATCCACATTCTCATCGAATCATCCTTGAATTATCAAAACACCATTCCCACCAACAACAACTAACTATTTATCAACATTCACATCGTGCACGCTATTCATCGGTCGAAGTGAAACACAACACATTTATTGCACTCTACACGTTCACCAGTCACCAGTATCAACAACATCTACACTGCACATACACATACACACACACACACACTATCATATACTATTCGTCACAGTATCAACACACTACAAACCAGATTCATTGAACCGGTCGAATCGGGGCACATTCACACAATAACATCAACAACACTACAAACACCATGAGCATCGTCAACTTCACCTTCGTCAACACCATCATTATTAGCAACAGCATCAACAGCAGCAGTAGCAGTAGCAGTAGTAGTAGTAGTAGTAGCAGTAGTAGTCGTACTAGTAGTAGTAGTAGTAGTAGTAGTAGTAGTAGTAGTAGTCATAATAATAATAATGATAATAATAATACTAACATTATCAAGAAGAAGAAGAAGAATAAGAATGAGAAGAAGAGGAAGAAGAATAGTACTTGTATTAGTAGTACTAGTAGTAACGGAAGTATCAGCAGCAGCAGCAGCGGCAGCACCACCACCAGCACCACCACCACTACTGAATTGTTCCTTGCAACCGATCGAACAGACTGAGATTACTTCTTCTCCACCTGACCACCCACACATAATTCACAATCACATTCACAACCACCGATTGGTGGACATCATTTCTCTTTGAGTTGTTGACGTTGCATATCAGTGCAGTTGAATGTAGCCGATCAGTCAGACTGAGGTTACTGCTATGTTGCCTGACGTACTCGTGATCACTTGAACAACCGTCTATTCAACTCTATGTTGCACCCGACGATGCTGCTTCTACCACTGGTGCAGTCGGTGCCGATGCTGATGCTTCTACTAATACCAGTGCTTGTCATGTTCACTTGATTGCGCAGTGACCTGCACGACAACTGACTGGTTGATGACTGGTGCTTCGACTCGTCTGAACTTCTGTCTAATCATCGACGGGTGAATTGTTCCGTGTTGGACATTGAATAAGTTACTGAACCGATTCCATTGCGCTCAGCTATTATTCTCGTGTGCAATCTTCGAAGCTATCACTTGGACTGATTGTCCCAGTAATGAGCACGTCGTGACTCCTTACACAAATCAGGTCGAGGCAAGTATGGTGATCTTGACCGACCGTTGACGAAGCGGACTGAATATCGAATGGTGATTGGATGTGGTGTGTTGACAGGTGAATCACAATGGCAAAGCTCACTGTGGTTATCGTGATCATGAACTGGTCAGCCATGTCTACCCATAATGATTGTTAATCGATAGCGACCAGCGTGTTGTTGACTCGGACTCCATAGAGAATGTGTGTTCATAGGGCATGTGGATGAGAATAGTATACTGAATGCGAATGACTGTGAGCGTTGGTCACATGCAGTCAGTATAGTTGGTAGTGTTTGTCGTGGGAGTTGCACGGTGCGGCTGAGTTTGTGCGTGCACGTCTCCCGACGGGAATGATGTTGCAGTGATATCTGCCTATATGCAGATGGGATGATGAGTGATGGTGTTATTGTGATTGTGTAGAGCATGTACAGTGACGAATTAAAAGGCGATTTGCATCGGCCGGGAATCGAACACGGGCCGCCCGCGTGGCAGGCGAGCATTCTACCACTGAACCACCGATGCCCGAATGTGTATTCCGCAACAACACACACACACACACATGCACATGAACATGAACATGCACATGCACATGCACATGCACATGAGATACACACCAACACACACACTAACAATAACAATGATTATCACTACTAATTCCTACACTCTCTCACATCCTACTCTCCTCATTCCCCATCATCCATCAACAACTACATCCACATTCTCATCGAATCATCCTTGAATTATCAAAACACCATTCCCACCAACAACAACTAACTATTTATCAACATTCACATCGTGCACGCTATTCATCGGTCGAAGTGAAACACAACACATTTATTGCACTCTACACGTTCACCAGTCACCAGTATCAACAACATCTACACTGCACATACACATACACACACACACACACACTATCATATACTATTCGTCACAGTATCAACACACTACAAACCAGATTCATTGAACCGGTCGAATCGGGGCACATTCACACAATAACATCAACAACACTACAAACACCATGAGCATCGTCAACTTCACCTTCGTCAACACCATCATTATTAGCAACAGCATCAACAGCAGCAGTAGCAGTAGCAGTAGTAGTAGTAGTAGTAGCAGTAGTAGTCGTACTAGTAGTAGTAGTAGTAGTAGTAGTAGTAGTAGTAGTAGTCATAATAATAATAATGATAATAATAATACTAACATTATCAAGAAGAAGAAGAAGAATAAGAATGAGAAGAAGAGGAAGAAGAATAGTACTTGTATTAGTAGTACTAGTAGTAACGGAAGTATCAGCAGCAGCAGCAGCGGCAGCACCACCACCAGCACCACCACCACTACTGAATTGTTCCTTGCAACCGATCGAACAGACTGAGATTACTTCTTCTCCACCTGACCACCCACACATAATTCACAATCACATTCACAACCACCGATTGGTGGACATCATTTCTCTTTGAGTTGTTGACGTTGCATATCAGTGCAGTTGAATGTAGCCGATCAGTCAGACTGAGGTTACTGCTATGTTGCCTGACGTACTCGTGATCACTTGAACAACCGTCTATTCAACTCTATGTTGCACCCGACGATGCTGCTTCTACCACTGGTGCAGTCGGTGCCGATGCTGATGCTTCTACTAATACCAGTGCTTGTCATGTTCACTTGATTGCGCAGTGACCTGCACGACAACTGACTGGTTGATGACTGGTGCTTCGACTCGTCTGAACTTCTGTCTAATCATCGACGGGTGAATTGTTCCGTGTTGGACATTGAATAAGTTACTGAACCGATTCCATTGCGCTCAGCTATTATTCTCGTGTGCAATCTTCGAAGCTATCACTTGGACTGATTGTCCCAGTAATGAGCACGTCGTGACTCCTTACACAAATCAGGTCGAGGCAAGTATGGTGATCTTGACCGACCGTTGACGAAGCGGACTGAATATCGAATGGTGATTGGATGTGGTGTGTTGACAGGTGAATCACAATGGCAAAGCTCACTGTGGTTATCGTGATCATGAACTGGTCAGCCATGTCTACCCATAATGATTGTTAATCGATAGCGACCAGCGTGTTGTTGACTCGGACTCCATAGAGAATGTGTGTTCATAGGGCATGTGGATGAGAATAGTATACTGAATGCGAATGACTGTGAGCGTTGGTCACATGCAGTCAGTATAGTTGGTAGTGTTTGTCGTGGGAGTTGCACGGTGCGGCTGAGTTTGTGCGTGCACGTCTCCCGACGGGAATGATGTTGCAGTGATATCTGCCTATATGCAGATGGGATGATGAGTGATGGTGTTATTGTGATTGTGTAGAGCATGTACAGTGACGAATTAAAAGGCGATTTGCATCGGCCGGGAATCGAACACGGGCCGCCCGCGTGGCAGGCGAGCATTCTACCACTGAACCACCGATGCCCGAATGTGTATTCCGCAACAACACACACACACACACATGCACATGAACATGAACATGCACATGCACATGCACATGCACATGAGATACACACCAACACACACACTAACAATAACAATGATTATCACTACTAATTCCTACACTCTCTCACATCCTACTCTCCTCATTCCCCATCATCCATCAACAACTACATCCACATTCTCATCGAATCATCCTTGAATTATCAAAACACCATTCCCACCAACAACAACTAACTATTTATCAACATTCACATCGTGCACGCTATTCATCGGTCGAAGTGAAACACAACACATTTATTGCACTCTACACGTTCACCAGTCACCAGTATCAACAACATCTACACTGCACATACACATACACACACACACACTATCATATACTATTCGTCACAGTATCAACACACTACAAACCAGATTCATTGAACCGGTCGAATCGGGGCACATTCACACAATAACATCAACAACACTACAAACACCATGAGCATCGTCAACTTCACCTTCGTCAACACCATCATTATTAGCAACAGCATCAACAGCAGCAGTAGCAGTAGCAGTAGTAGTAGTAGTAGTAGCAGTAGTAGTCGTACTAGTAGTAGTAGTAGTAGTAGTAGTAGTAGTAGTAGTAGTAGTAGTAGTAATAATAATAATAATGATAATAATAATACTAACATTATCAAGAAGAAGAAGAAGAATAAGAATGAGAAGAAGAGGAAGAAGAATAGTACTTGTATTAGTAGTACTAGTAGTAACGGAAGTATCAGCAGCAGCAGCAGCGGCAGCACCACCACCAGCACCACCACCACTACTGAATTGTTCCTTGCAACCGATCGAACAGACTGAGATTACTTCTTCTCCACCTGACCACCCACACATAATTCACAATCACATTCACAACCACCGATTGGTGGACATCATTTCTCTTTGAGTTGTTGACGTTGCATATCAGTGCAGTTGAATGTAGCCGATCAGTCAGACTGAGGTTACTGCTATGTTGCCTGACGTACTCGTGATCACTTGAACAACCGTCTATTCAACTCTATGTTGCACCCGACGATGCTGCTTCTACCACTGGTGCAGTCGGTGCCGATGCTGATGCTTCTACTAATACCAGTGCTTGTCATGTTCACTTGATTGCGCAGTGACCTGCACGACAACTGACTGGTTGATGACTGGTGCTTCGACTCGTCTGAACTTCTGTCTAATCATCGACGGGTGAATTGTTCCGTGTTGGACATTGAATAAGTTACTGAACCGATTCCATTGCGCTCAGCTATTATTCTCGTGTGCAATCTTCGAAGCTATCACTTGGACTGATTGTCCCAGTAATGAGCACGTCGTGACTCCTTACACAAATCAGGTCGAGGCAAGTATGGTGATCTTGACCGACCGTTGACGAAGCGGACTGAATATCGAATGGTGATTGGATGTGGTGTGTTGACAGGTGAATCACAATGGCAAAGCTCACTGTGGTTATCGTGATCATGAACTGGTCAGCCATGTCTACCCATAATGATTGTTAATCGATAGCGACCAGCGTGTTGTTGACTCGGACTCCATAGAGAATGTGTGTTCATAGGGCATGTGGATGAGAATAGTATACTGAATGCGAATGACTGTGAGCGTTGGTCACATGCAGTCAGTATAGTTGGTAGTGTTTGTCGTGGGAGTTGCACGGTGCGGCTGAGTTTGTGCGTGCACGTCTCCCGACGGGAATGATGTTGCAGTGATATCTGCCTATATGCAGATGGGATGATGAGTGATGGTGTTATTGTGATTGTGTAGAGCATGTACAGTGACGAATTAAAAGGCGATTTGCATCGGCCGGGAATCGAACACGGGCCGCCCGCGTGGCAGGCGAGCATTCTACCACTGAACCACCGATGCCCGAATGTGTATTCCGCAACACACACACACACACACATGCACATGAACATGAACATGCACATGCACATGCACATGAGATACACACCAACACACACACTAACAATAACAATGATTATCACTACTAATTCCTACACTCTCTCACATCCTACTCTCCTCATTCCCCATCATCCATCAACAACTACATCCACATTCTCATCGAATCATCCTTGAATTATCAAAACACCATTCCCACCAACAACAACTAACTATTTATCAACATTCACATCGTGCACGCTATTCATCGGTCGAAGTGAAACACAACACATTTATTGCACTCTACACGTTCACCAGTCACCAGTATCAACAACATCTACACTGCACATACACATACACACACACACACACTATCATATACTATTCGTCACAGTATCAACACACTACAAACCAGATTCATTGAACCGGTCGAATCGGGGCACATTCACACAATAACATCAACAACACTACAAACACCATGAGCATCGTCAACTTCACCTTCGTCAACACCATCATTATTAGCAACAGCATCAACAGCAGCAGTAGCAGTAGCAGTAGTAGTAGTAGTAGTAGCAGTAGTAGTCGTACTAGTAGTAGTAGTAGTAGTAGTAGTAGTAGTAGTAGTAGTAGTAGTAGTAGTAGTCATAATAATAATAATGATAATAATAATACTAACATTATCAAGAAGAAGAAGAAGAATAAGAATGAGAAGAAGAGGAAGAAGAATAGTACTTGTATTAGTAGTACTAGTAGTAACGGAAGTATCAGCAGCAGCAGCAGCGGCAGCACCACCACCAGCACCACCACCACTACTGAATTGTTCCTTGCAACCGATCGAACAGACTGAGATTACTTCTTCTCCACCTGACCACCCACACATAATTCACAATCACATTCACAACCACCGATTGGTGGACATCATTTCTCTTTGAGTTGTTGACGTTGCATATCAGTGCAGTTGAATGTAGCCGATCAGTCAGACTGAGGTTACTGCTATGTTGCCTGACGTACTCGTGATCACTTGAACAACCATCTATTCAACTCTATGTTGCACCCGACGATGCTGCTTCTACCACTGGTGCAGTCGGTGCCGATGCTGATGCTTCTACTAATACCAGTGCTTGTCATGTTCACTTGATTGCGCAGTGACCTGCACGACAACTGACTGGTTGATGACTGGTGCTTCGACTCGTCTGAACTTCTGTCTAATCATCGACGGGTGAATTGTTCCGTGTTGGACATTGAATAAGTTACTGAACCGATTCCATTGCGCTCAGCTATTATTCTCGTGTGCAATCTTCGAAGCTATCACTTGGACTGATTGTCCCAGTAATGAGCACGTCGTGACTCCTTACACAAATCAGGTCGAGGCAAGTATGGTGATCTTGACCGACCGTTGACGAAGCGGACTGAATATCGAATGGTGATTGGATGTGGTGTGTTGACAGGTGAATCACAATGGCAAAGCTCACTGTGGTTATCGTGATCATGAACTGGTCAGCCATGTCTACCCATAATGATTGTTAATCGATAGCGACCAGCGTGTTGTTGACTCGGACTCCATAGAGAATGTGTGTTCATAGGGCATGTGGATGAGAATAGTATACTGAATGCGAATGACTGTGAGCGTTGGTCACATGCAGTCAGTATAGTTGGTAGTGTTTGTCGTGGGAGTTGCACGGTGCGGCTGAGTTTGTGCGTGCACGTCTCCCGACGGGAATGATGTTGCAGTGATATCTGCCTATATGCAGATGGGATGATGAGTGATGGTGTTATTGTGATTGTGTAGAGCATGTACAGTGACGAATTAAAAGGCGATTTGCATCGGCCGGGAATCGAACACGGGCCGCCCGCGTGGCAGGCGAGCATTCTACCACTGAACCACCGATGCCCGAATGTGTATTCCGCAACACACACACACACACATGCACATGCACATGCACATGCACATGCACATGAGATACACACCAACACACACACTAACAATAACAATGATTATCACTACTAATTCCTACACTCTCTCACATCCTACTCTCCTCATTCCCCATCATCCATCAACAACTACATCCACATTCTCATCGAATCATCCTTGAATTATCAAAACACCATTCCCACCAACAACAACTAACTATTTATCAACATTCACATCGTGCACGCTATTCATCGGTCGAAGTGAAACACAACACATTTATTGCACTCTACACGTTCACCAGTCACCAGTATCAACAACATCTACACTGCACATACACATACACACACACACACACACTATCATATACTATTCGTCACAGTATCAACACACTACAAACCAGATTCATTGAACCGGTCGAATCGGGGCACATTCACACAATAACATCAACAACACTACAAACACCATGAGCATCGTCAACTTCACCTTCGTCAACACCATCATTATTAGCAACAGCATCAACAGCAGCAGTAGCAGTAGCAGTAGTAGTAGTAGTAGTAGCAGTAGTAGTCGTACTAGTAGTAGTAGTAGTAGTAGTAGTAGTAGTAGTAGTAGTAGTAGTAGTGGTCATAATAATAATAATGATAATAATAATACTAACATTATCAAGAAGAAGAAGAAGAATAAGAATGAGAAGAAGAGGAAGAAGAATAGTACTTGTATTAGTAGTACTAGTAGTAACGGAAGTATCAGCAGCAGCAGCAGCGGCAGCACCACCACCAGCACCACCACCACTACTGAATTGTTCCTTGCAACCGATCGAACAGACTGAGATTACTTCTTCTCCACCTGACCACCCACACATAATTCACAATCACATTCACAACCACCGATTGGTGGACATCATTTCTCTTTGAGTTGTTGACGTTGCATATCAGTGCAGTTGAATGTAGCCGATCAGTCAGACTGAGGTTACTGCTATGTTGCCTGACGTACTCGTGATCACTTGAACAACCATCTATTCAACTCTATGTTGCACCCGACGATGCTGCTTCTACCACTGGTGCAGTCGGTGCCGATGCTGATGCTTCTACTAATACCAGTGCTTGTCATGTTCACTTGATTGCGCAGTGACCTGCACGACAACTGACTGGTTGATGACTGGTGCTTCGACTCGTCTGAACTTCTGTCTAATCATCGACGGGTGAATTGTTCCGTGTTGGACATTGAATAAGTTACTGAACCGATTCCATTGCGCTCAGCTATTATTCTCGTGTGCAATCTTCGAAGCTATCACTTGGACTGATTGTCCCAGTAATGAGCACGTCGTGACTCCTTACACAAATCAGGTCGAGGCAAGTATGGTGATCTTGACCGACCGTTGACGAAGCGGACTGAATATCGAATGGTGATTGGATGTGGTGTGTTGACAGGTGAATCACAATGGCAAAGCTCACTGTGGTTATCGTGATCATGAACTGGTCAGCCATGTCTACCCATAATGATTGTTAATCGATAGCGACCAGCGTGTTGTTGACTCGGACTCCATAGAGAATGTGTGTTCATAGGGCATGTGGATGAGAATAGTATACTGAATGCGAATGACTGTGAGCGTTGGTCACATGCAGTCAGTATAGTTGGTAGTGTTTGTCGTGGGAGTTGCACGGTGCGGCTGAGTTTGTGCGTGCACGTCTCCCGACGGGAATGATGTTGCAGTGATATCTGCCTATATGCAGATGGGATGATGAGTGATGGTGTTATTGTGATTGTGTAGAGCATGTACAGTGACGAATTAAAAGGCGATTTGCATCGGCCGGGAATCGAACACGGGCCGCCCGCGTGGCAGGCGAGCATTCTACCACTGAACCACCGATGCCCGAATGTGTATTCCGCAACACACACACACACACACACATGCACATGCACATGCACATGCACATGAGATACACACCAACACACACACTAACAATAACAATGATTATCACTACTAATTCCTACACTCTCTCACATCCTACTCTCCTCATTCCCCATCATCCATCAACAACTACATCCACATTCTCATCGAATCATCCTTGAATTATCAAAACACCATTCCCACCAACAACAACTAACTATTTATCAACATTCACATCGTGCACGCTATTCATCGGTCGAAGTGAAACACAACACATTTATTGCACTCTACACGTTCACCAGTCACCAGTATCAACAACATCTACACTGCACATACACATACACACACACACACACACTATCATATACTATTCGTCACAGTATCAACACACTACAAACCAGATTCATTGAACCGGTCGAATCGGGGCACATTCACACAATAACATCAACAACACTACAAACACCATGAGCATCGTCAACTTCACCTTCGTCAACACCATCATTATTAGCAACAGCATCAACAGCAGCAGTAGCAGTAGCAGTAGTAGTAGTAGTAGTAGCAGTAGTAGTCGTACTAGTAGTAGTAGTAGTAGTAGTAGTAGTAGTAGTAGTCATAATAATAATAATGATAATAATAATACTAACATTATCAAGAAGAAGAAGAAGAATAAGAATGAGAAGAAGAGGAAGAAGAATAGTACTTGTATTAGTAGTACTAGTAGTAACGGAAGTATCAGCAGCAGCAGCAGCGGCAGCACCACCACCAGCACCACCACCACTACTGAATTGTTCCTTGCAACCGATCGAACAGACTGAGATTACTTCTTCTCCACCTGACCACCCACACATAATTCACAATCACATTCACAACCACCGATTGGTGGACATCATTTCTCTTTGAGTTGTTGACGTTGCATATCAGTGCAGTTGAATGTAGCCGATCAGTCAGACTGAGGTTACTGCTATGTTGCCTGACGTACTCGTGATCACTTGAACAACCGTCTATTCAACTCTATGTTGCACCCGACGATGCTGCTTCTACCACTGGTGCAGTCGGTGCCGATGCTGATGCTTCTACTAATACCAGTGCTTGTCATGTTCACTTGATTGCGCAGTGACCTGCACGACAACTGACTGGTTGATGACTGGTGCTTCGACTCGTCTGAACTTCTGTCTAATCATCGACGGGTGAATTGTTCCGTGTTGGACATTGAATAAGTTACTGAACCGATTCCATTGCGCTCAGCTATTATTCTCGTGTGCAATCTTCGAAGCTATCACTTGGACTGATTGTCCCAGTAATGAGCACGTCGTGACTCCTTACACAAATCAGGTCGAGGCAAGTATGGTGATCTTGACCGACCGTTGACGAAGCGGACTGAATATCGAATGGTGATTGGATGTGGTGTGTTGACAGGTGAATCACAATGGCAAAGCTCACTGTGGTTATCGTGATCATGAACTGGTCAGCCATGTCTACCCATAATGATTGTTAATCGATAGCGACCAGCGTGTTGTTGACTCGGACTCCATAGAGAATGTGTGTTCATAGGGCATGTGGATGAGAATAGTATACTGAATGCGAATGACTGTGAGCGTTGGTCACATGCAGTCAGTATAGTTGGTAGTGTTTGTCGTGGGAGTTGCACGGTGCGGCTGAGTTTGTGCGTGCACGTCTCCCGACGGGAATGATGTTGCAGTGATATCTGCCTATATGCAGATGGGATGATGAGTGATGGTGTTATTGTGATTGTGTAGAGCATGTACAGTGACGAATTAAAAGGCGATTTGCATCGGCCGGGAATCGAACACGGGCCGCCCGCGTGGCAGGCGAGCATTCTACCACTGAACCACCGATGCCCGAATGTGTATTCCGCAACAACACACACACACACACATGCACATGCACATGCACATGCACATGCACATGCACATGAGATACACACCAACACACACACTAACAATAACAATGATTATCACTACTAATTCCTACACTCTCTCACATCCTACTCTCCTCATTCCCCATCATCCATCAACAACTACATCCACATTCTCATCGAATCATCCTTGAATTATCAAAACACCATTCCCACCAACAACAACTAACTATTTATCAACATTCACATCGTGCACGCTATTCATCGGTCGAAGTGAAACACAACACATTTATTGCACTCTACACGTTCACCAGTCACCAGTATCAACAACATCTACACTGCACATACACATACACACACACACACACACACTATCATATACTATTCGTCACAGTATCAACACACTACAAACCAGATTCATTGAACCGGTCGAATCGGGGCACATTCACACAATAACATCAACAACACTACAAACACCATGAGCATCGTCAACTTCACCTTCGTCAACACCATCATTATTAGCAACAGCATCAACAGCAGCAGTAGCAGTAGCAGTAGTAGTAGTAGTAGTAGCAGTAGTAGTCGTACTAGTAGTAGTAGTAGTAGTAGTAGTAGTAGTAGTAGTCATAATAATAATAATGATAATAATAATACTAACATTATCAAGAAGAAGAAGAAGAATAAGAATGAGAAGAAGAGGAAGAAGAATAGTACTTGTATTAGTAGTACTAGTAGTAACGGAAGTATCAGCAGCAGCAGCAGCGGCAGCACCACCACCAGCACCACCACCACTACTGAATTGTTCCTTGCAACCGATCGAACAGACTGAGATTACTTCTTCTCCACCTGACCACCCACACATAATTCACAATCACATTCACAACCACCGATTGGTGGACATCATTTCTCTTTGAGTTGTTGACGTTGCATATCAGTGCAGTTGAATGTACCCGATCAGTCAGACTGAGGTTACTGCTATGTTGCCTGACGTACTCGTGATCACTTGAACAACCATCTATTCAACTCTATGTTGCACCCGACGATGCTGCTTCTACCACTGGTGCAGTCGGTGCCGATGCTGATGCTTCTACTAATACCAGTGCTTGTCATGTTCACTTGATTGCGCAGTGACCTGCACGACAACTGACTGGTTGATGACTGGTGCTTCGACTCGTCTGAACTTCTGTCTAATCATCGACGGGTGAATTGTTCCGTGTTGGACATTGAATAAGTTACTGAACCGATTCCATTGCGCTCAGCTATTATTCTCGTGTGCAATCTTCGAAGCTATCACTTGGACTGATTGTCCCAGTAATGAGCACGTCGTGACTCCTTACACAAATCAGGTCGAGGCAAGTATGGTGATCTTGACCGACCGTTGACGAAGCGGACTGAATATCGAATGGTGATTGGATGTGGTGTGTTGACAGGTGAATCACAATGGCAAAGCTCACTGTGGTTATCGTGATCATGAACTGGTCAGCCATGTCTACCCATAATGATTGTTAATCGATAGCGACCAGCGTGTTGTTGACTCGGACTCCATAGAGAATGTGTGTTCATAGGGCATGTGGATGAGAATAGTATACTGAATGCGAATGACTGTGAGCGTTGGTCACATGCAGTCAGTATAGTTGGTAGTGTTTGTCGTGGGAGTTGCACGGTGCGGCTGAGTTTGTGCGTGCACGTCTCCCGACGGGAATGATGTTGCAGTGATATCTGCCTATATGCAGATGGGATGATGAGTGATGGTGTTATTGTGATTGTGTAGAGCATGTACAGTGACGAATTAAAAGGCGATTTGCATCGGCCGGGAATCGAACACGGGCCGCCCGCGTGGCAGGCGAGCATTCTACCACTGAACCACCGATGCCCGAATGTGTATTCCGCAACAACACACACACACACATGCACATGAACATGAACATGCACATGCACATGCACATGCACATGAGATACACACCAACACACACACTAACAATAACAATGATTATCACTACTAATTCCTACACTCTCTCACATCCTACTCTCCTCATTCCCCATCATCCATCAACAACTACATCCACATTCTCATCGAATCATCCTTGAATTATCAAAACACCATTCCCACCAACAACAACTAACTATTTATCAACATTCACATCGTGCACGCTATTCATCGGTCGAAGTGAAACACAACACATTTATTGCACTCTACACGTTCACCAGTCACCAGTATCAACAACATCTACACTGCACATACACATACACACACACACACACACTATCATATACTATTCGTCACAGTATCAACACACTACAAACCAGATTCATTGAACCGGTCGAATCGGGGCACATTCACACAATAACATCAACAACACTACAAACACCATGAGCATCGTCAACTTCACCTTCGTCAACACCATCATTATTAGCAACAGCATCAACAGCAGCAGTAGCAGTAGCAGTAGTAGTAGTAGTAGTAGCAGTAGTAGTAGTAGTAGTAGTAGTAGTAGTAGTAGTAGTAGTAGTAGTAGTAGTAGTAGTAGTCATAATAATAATAATGATAATAATAATACTAACATTATCAAGAAGAAGAAGAAGAATAAGAATGAGAAGAAGAGGAAGAAGAATAGTACTTGTATTAGTAGTACTAGTAGTAACGGAAGTATCAGCAGCAGCAGCAGCACCACCACCACCACCAGCACCACCACCACTACTGAATTGTTCCTTGCAACCGATCGAACAGACTGAGATTACTTCTTCTCCACCTGACCACCCACACATAATTCACAATCACATTCACAACCACCGATTGGTGGACATCATTTCTCTTTGAGTTGTTGACGTTGCATATCAGTGCAGTTGAATTTAGCCGATCAGTCAGACTGAGGTTACTGCTATGTTGCCTGACGTACTCGTGATCACTTGAACAACCGTCTATTCAACTCTATGTTGCACCCGACGATGCTGCTTCTACCACTGGTGCAGTCGGTGCCGATGCTGATGCTTCTACTAATACCAGTGCTTGTCATGTTCACTTGATTGCGCAGTGACCTGCACGACAACTGACTGGTTGATGACTGGTGCTTCGACTCGTCTGAACTTCTGTCTAATCATCGACGGGTGAATTGTTCCGTGTTGGACATTGAATAAGTTACTGAACCGATTCCATTGCGCTCAGCTATTATTCTCGTGTGCAATCTTCGAAGCTATCACTTGGACTGATTGTCCCAGTAATGAGCACGTCGTGACTCCTTACACAAATCAGGTCGAGGCAAGTATGGTGATCTTGACCGACCGTTGACGAAGCGGACTGAATATCGAATGGTGATTGGATGTGGTGTGTTGACAGGTGAATCACAATGGCAAAGCTCACTGTGGTTATCGTGATCATGAACTGGTCAGCCATGTCTACCCATAATGATTGTTAATCGATAGCGACCAGCGTGTTGTTGACTCGGACTCCATAGAGAATGTGTGTTCATAGGGCATGTGGATGAGAATAGTATACTGAATGCGAATGACTGTGAGCGTTGGTCACATGCAGTCAGTATAGTTGGTAGTGTTTGTCGTGGGAGTTGCACGGTGCGGCTGAGTTTGTGCGTGCACGTCTCCCGACGGGAATGATGTTGCAGTGATATCTGCCTATATGCAGATGGGATGATGAGTGATGGTGTTATTGTGATTGTGTAGAGCATGTACAGTGACGAATTAAAAGGCGATTTGCATCGGCCGGGAATCGAACACGGGCCGCCCGCGTGGCAGGCGAGCATTCTACCACTGAACCACCGATGCCCGAATGTGTATTCCGCAACAACACACACACACACATGCACATGAACATGAACATGCACATGCACATGCACATGCACATGAGATACACACCAACACACACACTAACAATAACAATGATTATCACTACTAATTCCTACACTCTCTCACATCCTACTCTCCTCATTCCCCATCATCCATCAACAACTACATCCACATTCTCATCGAATCATCCTTGAATTATCAAAACACCATTCCCACCAACAACAACTAACTATTTATCAACATTCACATCGTGCACGCTATTCATCGGTCGAAGTGAAACACAACACATTTATTGCACTCTACACGTTCACCAGTCACCAGTATCAACAACATCTACACTGCACATACACATACACACACACACACACTATCATATACTATTCGTCACAGTATCAACACACTACAAACCAGATTCATTGAACCGGTCGAATCGGGGCACATTCACACAATAACATCAACAACACTACAAACACCATGAGCATCGTCAACTTCACCTTCGTCAACACCATCATTATTAGCAACAGCATCAACAGCAGCAGTAGCAGTAGCAGTAGTAGTAGTAGTAGCAGTAGTAGTAGTAGTAGTAGTAGTAGTAGTAGTAGTAGTAGTAGTAGTAGTAGTAGTAGTAGTAGTAGTAGTAGTAGTAGTAGTCATAATAATAATAATGATAATAATAATACTAACATTATCAAGAAGAAGAAGAAGAATAAGAATGAGAAGAAGAGGAAGAAGAATAGTACTTGTATTAGTAGTACTAGTAGTAACGGAAGTATCAGCAGCAGCAGCAGCAGCAGCACCACCACCAGCACCACCACCACTACTGAATTGTTCCTTGCAACCGATCGAACAGACTGAGATTACTTCTTCTCCACCTGACCACCCACACATAATTCACAATCACATTCACAACCACCGATTGGTGGACATCATTTCTCTTTGAGTTGTTGACGTTGCATATCAGTGCAGTTGAATTTAGCCGATCAGTCAGACTGAGGTTACTGCTATGTTGCCTGACGTACTCGTGATCACTTGAACAACCGTCTATTCAACTCTATGTTGCACCCGACGATGCTGCTTCTACCACTGGTGCAGTCGGTGCCGATGCTGATGCTTCTACTAATACCAGTGCTTGTCATGTTCACTTGATTGCGCAGTGACCTGCACGACAACTGACTGGTTGATGACTGGTGCTTCGACTCGTCTGAACTTCTGTCTAATCATCGACGGGTGAATTGTTCCGTGTTGGACATTGAATAAGTTACTGAACCGATTCCATTGCGCTCAGCTATTATTCTCGTGTGCAATCTTCGAAGCTATCACTTGGACTGATTGTC
Source organism: Schistosoma haematobium (assembly GCF_000699445.3). Taxonomy (NCBI): domain Eukaryota; kingdom Metazoa; phylum Platyhelminthes; class Trematoda; order Strigeidida; family Schistosomatidae; genus Schistosoma; species Schistosoma haematobium. The sequence goes on along the minus strand of NC_067199.1, from coordinate 14,962,244 downwards.
CCAGTAATGAGCACGTCGTGACTCCTTACACAAATCAGGTCGAGGCAAGTATGGTGATCTTGACCGACCGTTGACGAAGCGGACTGAATATCGAATGGTGATTGGATGTGGTGTGTTGACAGGTGAATCACAATGGCAAAGCTCACTGTGGTTATCGTGATCATGAACTGGTCAGCCATGTCTACCCATAATGATTGTTAATCGATAGCGACCAGCGTGTTGTTGACTCGGACTCCATAGAGAATGTGTGTTCATAGGGCATGTGGATGAGAATAGTATACTGAATGCGAATGACTGTGAGCGTTGGTCACATGCAGTCAGTATAGTTGGTAGTGTTTGTCGTGGGAGTTGCACGGTGCGGCTGAGTTTGTGCGTGCACGTCTCCCGACGGGAATGATGTTGCAGTGATATCTGCCTATATGCAGATGGGATGATGAGTGATGGTGTTATTGTGATTGTGTAGAGCATGTACAGTGACGAATTAAAAGGCGATTTGCATCGGCCGGGAATCGAACACGGGCCGCCCGCGTGGCAGGCGAGCATTCTACCACTGAACCACCGATGCCCGAATGTGTATTCCGCAACAACACACACACACACATGCACATGAACATGAACATGCACATGCACATGCACATGCACATGAGATACACACCAACACACACACTAACAATAACAATGATTATCACTACTAATTCCTACACTCTCTCACATCCTACTCTCCTCATTCCCCATCATCCATCAACAACTACATCCACATTCTCATCGAATCATCCTTGAATTATCAAAACACCATTCCCACCAACAACAACTAACTATTTATCAACATTCACATCGTGCACGCTATTCATCGGTCGAAGTGAAACACAACACATTTATTGCACTCTACACGTTCACCAGTCACCAGTATCAACAACATCTACACTGCACATACACACACACACACACACACACTATCATATACTATTCGTCACAGTATCAACACACTACAAACCAGATTCATTGAACCGGTCGAATCGGGGCACATTCACACAATAACATCAACAACACTACAAACACCATGAGCATCGTCAACTTCACCTTCGTCAACACCATCATTATTAGCAACAGCATCAACAGCAGCAGTAGCAGTAGTAGTAGTAGTAGTAGTAGTAGTAGTAGTAGTAGTAGTAGTAGTAGTAGTAGTAGTAGTAGTAGTAGTAGTAGTAGTAGTAGTAGTAGTAGTCATAATAATAATAATGATAATAATAATACTAACATTATCAAGAAGAAGAAGAAGAATAAGAATGAGAAGAAGAGGAAGAAGAATAGTACTTGTATTAGTAGTACTAGTAGTAACGGAAGTATCAGCAGCAGCAGCACCACCACCACCACTACTGAATTGTTCCTTGCAACCGATCGAACAGACTGAGATTACTTCTTCTCCACCTGACCACCCACACATAATTCACAATCACATTCACAACCACCGATTGGTGGACATCATTTCTCTTTGAGTTGTTGACGTTGCATATCAGTGCAGTTGAATGTAGCCGATCAGTCAGACTGAGGTTACTGCTATGTTGCCTGACGTACTCGTGATCACTTGAACAACCGTCTATTCAACTCTATGTTGCACCCGACGATGCTGCTTCTACCACTGGTGCAGTCGGTGCCGATGCTGATGCTTCTACTAATACCAGTGCTTGTCATGTTCACTTGATTGCGCAGTGACCTGCACGACAACTGACTGGTTGATGACTGGTGCTTCGACTCGTCTGAACTTCTGTCTAATCATCGACGGGTGAATTGTTCCGTGTTGGACATTGAATAAGTTACTGAACCGATTCCATTGCGCTCAGCTATTATTCTCGTGTGCAATCTTCGAAGCTATCACTTGGACTGATTGTCCCAGTAATGAGCACGTCGTGACTCCTTACACAAATCAGGTCGAGGCAAGTATGGTGATCTTGACCGACCGTTGACGAAGCGGACTGAATATCGAATGGTGATTGGATGTGGTGTGTTGACAGGTGAATCACAATGGCAAAGCTCACTGTGGTTATCGTGATCATGAACTGGTCAGCCATGTCTACCCATAATGATTGTTAATCGATAGCGACCAGCGTGTTGTTGACTCGGACTCCATAGAGAATGTGTGTTCATAGGGCATGTGGATGAGAATAGTATACTGAATGCGAATGACTGTGAGCGTTGGTCACATGCAGTCAGTATAGTTGGTAGTGTTTGTCGTGGGAGTTGCACGGTGCGGCTGAGTTTGTGCGTGCACGTCTCCCGACGGGAATGATGTTGCAGTGATATCTGCCTATATGCAGATGGGATGATGAGTGATGGTGTTATTGTGATTGTGTAGAGCATGTACAGTGACGAATTAAAAGGCGATTTGCATCGGCCGGGAATCGAACACGGGCCGCCCGCGTGGCAGGCGAGCATTCTACCACTGAACCACCGATGCCCGAATGTGTATTCCGCAACAACACACACACACACATGCACATGAACATGAACATGCACATGCACATGCACATGCACATGAGATACACACCAACACACACACTAACAATAACAATGATTATCACTACTAATTCCTACACTCTCTCACATCCTACTCTCCTCATTCCCCATCATCCATCAACAACTACATCCACATTCTCATCGAATCATCCTTGAATTATCAAAACACCATTCCCACCAACAACAACTAACTATTTATCAACATTCACATCGTGCACGCTATTCATCGGTCGAAGTGAAACACAACACATTTATTGCACTCTACACGTTCACCAGTCACCAGTATCAACAACATCTACACTGCACATACACATACACACACACACACTATCATATACTATTCGTCACAGTATCAACACACTACAAACCAGATTCATTGAACCGGTCGAATCGGGGCACATTCACACAATAACATCAACAACACTACAAACACCATGAGCATCGTCAACTTCACCTTCGTCAACACCATCATTATTAGCAACAGCATCAACAGCAGCAGTAGCAGTAGCAGTAGTAGTAGTAGTAGTAGCAGTAGTAGTAGTAGTAGTAGTAGTAGTAGTAGTAGTAGTAGTAGTAGTAGTAGTAGTAGTAGTAGTAGTAGTAGTAGTAGTAGTAGTCATAATAATAATAATGATAATAATAATACTAACATTATCAAGAAGAAGAAGAAGAATAAGAATGAGAAGAAGAGGAAGAAGAATAGTACTTGTATTAGTAGTACTAGTAGTAACGGAAGTATCAGCAGCAGCAGCAGCAGCACCACCACCACCAGCACCACCACCACTACTGAATTGTTCCTTGCAACCGATCGAACAGACTGAGATTACTTCTTCTCCACCTGACCACCCACACATAATTCACAATCACATTCACAACCACCGATTGGTGGACATCATTTCTCTTTGAGTTGTTGACGTTGCATATCAGTGCAGTTGAATGTAGCCGATCAGTCAGACTGAGGTTACTGCTATGTTGCCTGACGTACTCGTGATCACTTGAACAACCGTCTATTCAACTCTATGTTGCACCCGACGATGCTGCTTCTACCACTGGTGCAGTCGGTGCCGATGCTGATGCTTCTACTAATACCAGTGCTTGTCATGTTCACTTGATTGCGCAGTGACCTGCACGACAACTGACTGGTTGATGACTGGTGCTTCGACTCGTCTGAACTTCTGTCTAATCATCGACGGGTGAATTGTTCCGTGTTGGACATTGAATAAGTTACTGAACCGATTCCATTGCGCTCAGCTATTATTCTCGTGTGCAATCTTCGAAGCTATCACTTGGACTGATTGTCCCAGTAATGAGCACGTCGTGACTCCTTACACAAATCAGGTCGAGGCAAGTATGGTGATCTTGACCGACCGTTGACGAAGCGGACTGAATATCGAATGGTGATTGGATGTGGTGTGTTGACAGGTGAATCACAATGGCAAAGCTCACTGTGGTTATCGTGATCATGAACTGGTCAGCCATGTCTACCCATAATGATTGTTAATCGATAGCGACCAGCGTGTTGTTGACTCGGACTCCATAGAGAATGTGTGTTCATAGGGCATGTGGATGAGAATAGTATACTGAATGCGAATGACTGTGAGCGTTGGTCACATGCAGTCAGTATAGTTGGTAGTGTTTGTCGTGGGAGTTGCACGGTGCGGCTGAGTTTGTGCGTGCACGTCTCCCGACGGGAATGATGTTGCAGTGATATCTGCCTATATGCAGATGGGATGATGAGTGATGGTGTTATTGTGATTGTGTAGAGCATGTACAGTGACGAATTAAAAGGCGATTTGCATCGGCCGGGAATCGAACACGGGCCGCCCGCGTGGCAGGCGAGCATTCTACCACTGAACCACCGATGCCCGAATGTGTATTCCGCAACAACACACACACACACATGCACATGAACATGAACATGCACATGCACATGCACATGCACATGAGATACACACCAACACACACACTAACAATAACAATGATTATCACTACTAATTCCTACACTCTCTCACATCCTACTCTCCTCATTCCCCATCATCCATCAACAACTACATCCACATTCTCATCGAATCATCCTTGAATTATCAAAACACCATTCCCACCAACAACAACTAACTATTTATCAACATTCACATCGTGCACGCTATTCATCGGTCGAAGTGAAACACAACACATTTATTGCACTCTACACGTTCACCAGTCACCAGTATCAACAACATCTACACTGCACATACACATACACACACACACACACTATCATATCCTATTCGTCACAGTATCAACACACTACAAACCAGATTCATTGAACCGGTCGAATCGGGGCACATTCACACAATAACATCAACAACACTACAAACACCATGAGCATCGTCAACTTCACCTTCGTCAACACCATCATTATTAGCAACAGCATCAACAGCAGCAGTAGCAGTAGCAGTAGTAGTAGTAGTAGTAGTCAGTAGTAGTAGTAGTAGTAGTAGTAGTAGTAGTAGTAGTAGTAGTAGTAGTAGTAGTAGTAGTAGTAGTCATAATAATAATAATGATAATAATAATACTAACATTATCAAGAAGAAGAAGAAGAATAAGAATGAGAAGAAGAGGAAGAAGAATAGTACTTGTATTAGTAGTACTAGTAGTAACGGAAGTATCAGCAGCAGCAGCAGCAGCACCACCACCAGCACCACCACCACTACTGAATTGTTCCTTGCAACCGATCGAACAGACTGAGATTACTTCTTCTCCACCTGACCACCCACACATAATTCACAATCACATTCACAACCACCGATTGGTGGACATCATTTCTCTTTGAGTTGTTGACGTTGCATATCAGTGCAGTTGAATGTAGCCGATCAGTCAGACTGAGGTTACTGCTATGTTGCCTGACGTACTCGTGATCACTTGAACAACCGTCTATTCAACTCTATGTTGCACCCGACGATGCTGCTTCTACCACTGGTGCAGTCGGTGCCGATGCTGATGCTTCTACTAATACCAGTGCTTGTCATGTTCACTTGATTGCGCAGTGACCTGCACGACAACTGACTGGTTGATGACTGGTGCTTCGACTCGTCTGAACTTCTGTCTAATCATCGACGGGTGAATTGTTCCGTGTTGGACATTGAATAAGTTACTGAACCGATTCCATTGCGCTCAGCTATTATTCTCGTGTGCAATCTTCGAAGCTATCACTTGGACTGATTGTCCCAGTAATGAGCACGTCGTGACTCCTTACACAAATCAGGTCGAGGCAAGTATGGTGATCTTGACCGACCGTTGACGAAGCGGACTGAATATCGAATGGTGATTGGATGTGGTGTGTTGACAGGTGAATCACAATGGCAAAGCTCACTGTGGTTATCGTGATCATGAACTGGTCAGCCATGTCTACCCATAATGATTGTTAATCGATAGCGACCAGCGTGTTGTTGACTCGGACTCCATAGAGAATGTGTGTTCATAGGGCATGTGGATGAGAATAGTATACTGAATGCGAATGACTGTGAGCGTTGGTCACATGCAGTCAGTATAGTTGGTAGTGTTTGTCGTGGGAGTTGCACGGTGCGGCTGAGTTTGTGCGTGCACGTCTCCCGACGGGAATGATGTTGCAGTGATATCTGCCTATATGCAGATGGGATGATGAGTGATGGTGTTATTGTGATTGTGTAGAGCATGTACAGTGACGAATTAAAAGGCGATTTGCATCGGCCGGGAATCGAACACGGGCCGCCCGCGTGGCAGGCGAGCATTCTACCACTGAACCACCGATGCCCGAATGTGTATTCCGCAACAACACACACACACACATGCACATGAACATGAACATGCACATGCACATGCACATGCACATGAGATACACACCAACACACACACTAACAATAACAATGATTATCACTACTAATTCCTACACTCTCTCACATCCTACTCTCCTCATTCCCCATCATCCATCAACAACTACATCCACATTCTCATCGAATCATCCTTGAATTATCAAAACACCATTCCCACCAACAACAACTAACTATTTATCAACATTCACATCGTGCACGCTATTCATCGGTCGAAGTGAAACACAACACATTTATTGCACTCTACACGTTCACCAGTCACCAGTATCAACAACATCTACACTGCACATACACATACACACACACACACACTATCATATACTATTCGTCACAGTATCAACACACTACAAACCAGATTCATTGAACCGGTCGAATCGGGGCACATTCACACAATAACATCAACAACACTACAAACACCATGAGCATCGTCAACTTCACCTTCGTCAACACCATCATTATTAGCAACAGCATCAACAGCAGCAGTAGCAGTAGCAGTAGTAGTAGTAGTAGTAGCAGTAGTAGTCGTACTAGTAGTAGTAGTAGTAGTAGTAGTAGTAGTAGTAGTAGTAGTAGTAGTAGTAGTGTCATAATAATAATAATGATAATAATAATACTAACATTATCAAGAAGAAGAAGAAGAATAAGAATGAGAAGAAGAGGAGGAAGAATAGTACTTGTATTAGTAGTACTAGTAGTAACGGAAGTATCAGCAGCAGCAGCAGCGGCACCACCACCACCAGCACCACCACCACTACTGAATTGTTCCTTGCAACCGATCGAACAGACTGAGATTACTTCTTCTCCACCTGACCACCCACACATAATTCACAATCACATTCACAACCACCGATTGGTGGACATCATTTCTCTTTGAGTTGTTGACGTTGCATATCAGTGCAGTTGAATGTAGCCGATCAGTCAGACTGAGGTTACTGCTATGTTGCCTGACGTACTCGTGATCACTTGAACAACCGTCTATTCAACTCTATGTTGCACCCGACGATGCTGCTTCTACCACTGGTGCAGTCGGTGCCGATGCTGATGCTTCTACTAATACCAGTGCTTGTCATGTTCACTTGATTGCGCAGTGACCTGCACGACAACTGACTGGTTGATGACTGGTGCTTCGACTCGTCTGAACTTCTGTCTAATCATCGACGGGTGAATTGTTCCGTGTTGGACATTGAATAAGTTACTGAACCGATTCCATTGCGCTCAGCTATTATTCTCGTGTGCAATCTTCGAAGCTATCACTTGGACTGATTGTCCCAGTAATGAGCACGTCGTGACTCCTTACACAAATCAGGTCGAGGCAAGTATGGTGATCTTGACCGACCGTTGACGAAGCGGACTGAATATCGAATGGTGATTGGATGTGGTGTGTTGACAGGTGAATCACAATGGCAAAGCTCACTGTGGTTATCGTGATCATGAACTGGTCAGCCATGTCTACCCATAATGATTGTTAATCGATAGCGACCAGCGTGTTGTTGACTCGGACTCCATAGAGAATGTGTGTTCATAGGGCATGTGGATGAGAATAGTATACTGAATGCGAATGACTGTGAGCGTTGGTCACATGCAGTCAGTATAGTTGGTAGTGTTTGTCGTGGGAGTTGCACGGTGCGGCTGAGTTTGTGCGTGCACGTCTCCCGACGGGAATGATGTTGCAGTGATATCTGCCTATATGCAGATGGGATGATGAGTGATGGTGTTATTGTGATTGTGTAGAGCATGTACAGTGACGAATTAAAAGGCGATTTGCATCGGCCGGGAATCGAACACGGGCCGCCCGCGTGGCAGGCGAGCATTCTACCACTGAACCACCGATGCCCGAATGTGTATTCCGCAACAACACACACACACACATGCACATGAACATGAACATGCACATGCACATGCACATGAGATACACACCAACACACACACTAACAATAACAATGATTATCACTACTAATTCCTACACTCTCTCACATCCTACTCTCCTCATTCCCCATCATCCATCAACAACTACATCCACATTCTCATCGAATCATCCTTGAATTATCACAATACCATTCCCACCAACAACAACTAACTATTTATCAACATTCACATCGTGCACGCTATTCATCGGTCGAAGTGAAACACAACACATTTATTGCACTCTACACGTTCACCAGTCACCAGTATCAACAACATCTACACTGCACATACACATACACACACACACACTATCATATACTATTCGTCACAGTATCAACACACTACAAACCAGATTCATTGAACCGGTCGAATCGGGGCACATTCACACAATAACATCAACAACACTACAAACACCATGAGCATCGTCAACTTCACCTTCGTCAACACCATCATTATTAGCAACAGCATCAACAGCAGCAGTAGCAGTAGCAGTAGTAGTAGTAGTAGTAGCAGTAGTAGTCGTACTAGTAGTAGTAGTAGTAGTAGTAGTAGTAGTAGTAGTAGTAGTAGTAGTCATAATAATAATAATGATAATAATAATACTAACATTATCAAGAAGAAGAAGAAGAATAAGAATGAGAAGAAGAGGAAGAAGAATAGTACTTGTATTAGTAGTACTAGTAGTAACGGAAGTATCAGCAGCAGCAGCACCAGCACCACCACCAGCACCACCACCACTACTGAATTGTTCCTTGCAACCGATCGAACAGACTGAGATTACTTCTTCTCCACCTGACCACCCACACATAATTCACAATCACATTCACAACCACCGATTGGTGGACATCATTTCTCTTTGAGTTGTTGACGTTGCATATCAGTGCAGTTGAATGTAGCCGATCAGTCAGACTGAGGTTACTGCTATGTTGCCTGACGTACTCGTGATCACTTGAACAACCGTCTATTCAACTCTATGTTGCACCCGACGATGCTGCTTCTACCACTGGTGCAGTCGGTGCCGATGCTGATGCTTCTACTAATACCAGTGCTTGTCATGTTCACTTGATTGCGCAGTGACCTGCACGACAACTGACTGGTTGATGACTGGTGCTTCGACTCGTCTGAACTTCTGTCTAATCATCGACGGGTGAATTGTTCCGTGTTGGACATTGAATAAGTTACTGAACCGATTCCATTGCGCTCAGCTATTATTCTCGTGTGCAATCTTCGAAGCTATCACTTGGACTGATTGTCCCAGTAATGAGCACGTCGTGACTCCTTACACAAATCAGGTCGAGGCAAGTATGGTGATCTTGACCGACCGTTGACGAAGCGGACTGAATATCGAATGGTGATTGGATGTGGTGTGTTGACAGGTGAATCACAATGGCAAAGCTCACTGTGGTTATCGTGATCATGAACTGGTCAGCCATGTCTACCCATAATGATTGTTAATCGATAGCGACCAGCGTGTTGTTGACTCGGACTCCATAGAGAATGTGTGTTCATAGGGCATGTGGATGAGAATAGTATACTGAATGCGAATGACTGTGAGCGTTGGTCACATGCAGTCAGTATAGTTGGTAGTGTTTGTCGTGGGAGTTGCACGGTGCGGCTGAGTTTGTGCGTGCACGTCTCCCGACGGGAATGATGTTGCAGTGATATCTGCCTATATGCAGATGGGATGATGAGTGATGGTGTTATTGTGATTGTGTAGAGCATGTACAGTGACGAATTAAAAGGCGATTTGCATCGGCCGGGAATCGAACACGGGCCGCCCGCGTGGCAGGCGAGCATTCTACCACTGAACCACCGATGCCCGAATGTGTATTCCGCAACAACACACACACACACATGCACATGAACATGAACATGCACATGCACATGCACATGCACATGAGATACACACCAACACACACACTAACAATAACAATGATTATCACTACTAATTCCTACACTCTCTCACATCCTACTCTCCTCATTCCCCATCATCCATCAACAACTACATCCACATTCTCATCGAATCATCCTTGAATTATCAAACACCATTCCCACCAACAACAACTAACTATTTATCAACATTCACATCGTGCACGCTATTCATCGGTCGAAGTGAAACACAACACATTTATTGCACTCTACACGTTCACCAGTCACCAGTATCAACAACATCTACACTGCACATACACACACACACACTATCATATACTATTCGTCACAGTATCAACACACTACAAACCAGATTCATTGAACCGGTCGAATCGGGGCACATTCACACAATAACATCAACAACACTACAAACACCATGAGCATCGTCAACTTCACCTTCGTCAACACCATCATTATTAGCAACAGCATCAACAGCAGCAGTAGCAGTAGCAGTAGTAGTAGTAGTAGTAGCAGTAGTAGTCGTACTAGTAGTAGTAGTAGTAGTAGTAGTAGTAGTAGTAGTAGTAGTAGTAGTCATAATAATAATAATGATAATAATAATACTAACATTATCAAGAAGAAGAAGAAGAATAAGAATGAGAAGAAGAGGAAGAAGAATAGTACTTGTATTAGTAGTACTAGTAGTAACGGAAGTATCAGCAGCAGCAGCAGCGGCAGCACCACCACCAGCACCACCACCACTACTGAATTGTTCCTTGCAACCGATCGAACAGACTGAGATTACTTCTTCTCCACCTGACCACCCACACATAATTCACAATCACATTCACAACCACCGATTGGTGGACATCATTTCTCTTTGAGTTGTTGACGTTGCATATCAGTGCAGTTGAATGTAGCCGATCAGTCAGACTGAGGTTACTGCTATGTTGCCTGACGTACTCGTGATCACTTGAACAACCGTCTATTCAACTCTATGTTGCACCCGACGATGCTGCTTCTACCACTGGTGCAGTCGGTGCCGATGCTGATGCTTCTACTAATACCAGTGCTTGTCATGTTCACTTGATTGCGCAGTGACCTGCACGACAACTGACTGGTTGATGACTGGTGCTTCGACTCGTCTGAACTTCTGTCTAATCATCGACGGGTGAATTGTTCCGTGTTGGACATTGAATAAGTTACTGAACCGATTCCATTGCGCTCAGCTATTATTCTCGTGTGCAATCTTCGAAGCTATCACTTGGACTGATTGTCCCAGTAATGAGCACGTCGTGACTCCTTACACAAATCAGGTCGAGGCAAGTATGGTGATCTTGACCGACCGTTGACGAAGCGGACTGAATATCGAATGGTGATTGGATGTGGTGTGTTGACAGGTGAATCACAATGGCAAAGCTCACTGTGGTTATCGTGATCATGAACTGGTCAGCCATGTCTACCCATAATGATTGTTAATCGATAGCGACCAGCGTGTTGTTGACTCGGACTCCATAGAGAATGTGTGTTCATAGGGCATGTGGATGAGAATAGTATACTGAATGCGAATGACTGTGAGCGTTGGTCACATGCAGTCAGTATAGTTGGTAGTGTTTGTCGTGGGAGTTGCACGGTGCGGCTGAGTTTGTGCGTGCACGTCTCCCGACGGGAATGATGTTGCAGTGATATCTGCCTATATGCAGATGGGATGATGAGTGATGGTGTTATTGTGATTGTGTAGAGCATGTACAGTGACGAATTAAAAGGCGATTTGCATCGGCCGGGAATCGAACACGGGCCGCCCGCGTGGCAGGCGAGCATTCTACCACTGAACCACCGATGCCCGAATGTGTATTCCGCAACAACACACACACACACATGCACATGAACATGAACATGCACATGCACATGCACATGCACATGAGATACACACCAACACACACACTAACAATAACAATGATTATCACTACTAATTCCTACACTCTCTCACATCCTACTCTCCTCATTCCCCATCATCCATCAACAACTACATCCACATTCTCATCGAATCATCCTTGAATTATCAAACACCATTCCCACCAACAACAACTAACTATTTATCAACATTCACATCGTGCACGCTATTCATCGGTCGAAGTGAAACACAACACATTTATTGCACTCTACACGTTCACCAGTCACCAGTATCAACAACATCTACACTGCACATACACACACACACACTATCATATACTATTCGTCACAGTATCAACACACTACAAACCAGATTCATTGAACCGGTCGAATCGGGGCACATTCACACAATAACATCAACAACACTACAAACACCATGAGCATCGTCAACTTCACCTTCGTCAACACCATCATTATTAGCAACAGCATCAACAGCAGCAGTAGCAGTAGCAGTAGTAGTAGTAGTAGCAGTAGTAGTCGTACTAGTAGTAGTAGTAGTAGTAGTAGTAGTAGTAGTAGTAGTAGTAGTAGTAGTAGTCATAATAATAATAATGATAATAATAATACTAACATTATCAAGAAGAAGAAGAAGAATAAGAATGAGAAGAAGAGGAAGAAGAATAGTACTTGTATTAGTAGTACTAGTAGTAACGGAAGTATCAGCAGCAGCAGCAGCGGCAGCACCACCACCAGCACCACCACCACTACTGAATTGTTCCTTGCAACCGATCGAACAGACTGAGATTACTTCTTCTCCACCTGACCACCCACACATAATTCACAATTACATTCACAACCACCGATTAGTGGACATCATTTCTCTTTGAGTTGTTGACGTTGCATATCAGTGCAGTTGAATGTAGCCGATCAGTCAGACTGAGGTTACTGCTATGTTGCCTGACGTACTCGTGATCACTTGAACAACCGTCTATTCAACTCTATGTTGCACCCGACGATGCTGCTTCTACCACTGGTGCAGTCGGTGCCGATGCTGATGCTTCTACTAATACCAGTGCTTGTCATGTTCACTTGATTGCGCAGTGACCTGCACGACAACTGACTGGTTGATGACTGGTGCTTCGACTCGTCTGAACGTCTGTCTAATCATCGACGGGTGAATTGTTCCGTGTTGGACATTGAATAAGTTACTGAACCGATTCCATTGCGCTCAGCTATTATTCTCGTGTGCAATCTTCGAAGCTATCACTTGGACTGATTGTCCCAGTAATGAGCACGTCGTGACTCCTTACACAAATCAGGTCGAGGCAAGTATGGTGATCTTGACCGACCGTTGACGAAGCGGACTGAATATCGAATGGTGATTGGATGTGGTGTGTTGACAGGTGAATCACAATGGCAAAGCTCACTGTGGTTATCGTGATCATGAACTGGTCAGCCATGTCTACCCATAATGATTGTTAATCGATAGCGACCAGCGTGTTGTTGACTCGGACTCCATAGAGAATGTGTGTTCATAGGGCATGTGGATGAGAATAGTATACTGAATGCGAATGACTGTGAGCGTTGGTCACATGCAGTCAGTATAGTTGGTAGTGTTTGTCGTGGGAGTTGCACGGTGCGGCTGAGTTTGTGCGTGCACGTCTCCCGACGGGAATGATGTTGCAGTGATATCTGCCTATATGCAGATGGGATGATGAGTGATGGTGTTATTGTGATTGTGTAGAGCATGTACAGTGACGAATTAAAAGGCGATTTGCATCGGCCGGGAATCGAACACGGGCCGCCCGCGTGGCAGGCGAGCATTCTACCACTGAACCACCGATGCCCGAATGTGTATTCCGCAACAACACACACACACACATGCACATGAACATGAACATGCACATGCACATGCACATGCACATGAGATACACACCAACACACACACTAACAATAACAATGATTATCACTACTAATTCCTACACTCTCTCACATCCTACTCTCCTCATTCCCCATCATCCATCAACAACTACATCCACATTCTCATCGAATCATCCTTGAATTATCACAATACCATTCCCACCAACAACAACTAACTATTTATCAACATTCACATCGTGCACGCTATTCATCGGTCGAAGTGAAACACAACACATTTATTGCACTCTACACGTTCACCAGTCACCAGTATCAACAACATCTACACTGCACATACACACACACACACACACACTATCATATACTATTCGTCACAGTATCAACACACTACAAACCAGATTCATTGAACCGGTCGAATCGGGGCACATTCACACAATAACATCAACAACACTACAAACACCATGAGCATCGTCAACTTCACCTTCGTCAACACCATCATTATTAGCAACAGCATCAACAGCAGCAGTAGCAGTAGCAGTAGTAGTAGTAGTAGTAGCAGTAGTAGTCGTACTAGTAGTAGTAGTAGTAGTAGTAGTAGTAGTAGTAGTAGTAGTAGTCATAATAATAATAATGATAATAATAATACTAACATTATCAAGAAGAAGAAGAAGAATAAGAATGAGAAGAAGAGGAAGAAGAATAGTACTTGTATTAGTAGTACTAGTAGTAACGGAAGTATCAGCAGCAGCAGCAGCGGCACCACCACCACCAGCACCACCACCACTACTGAATTGTTCCTTGCAACCGATCGAACAGACTGAGATTACTTCTTCTCCACCTGACCACCCACACATAATTCACAATCACATTCACAACCACCGATTGGTGGACATCATTTCTCTTTGAGTTGTTGACGTTGCATATCAGTGCAGTTGAATGTAGCCGATCAGTCAGACTGAGGTTACTGCTATGTTGCCTGACGTACTCGTGATCACTTGAACAACCGTCTATTCAACTCTATGTTGCACCCGACGATGCTGCTTCTACCACTGGTGCAGTCGGTGCCGATGCTGATGCTTCTACTAATACCAGTGCTTGTCATGTTCACTTGATTGCGCAGTGACCTGCACGACAACTGACTGGTTGATGACTGGTGCTTCGACTCGTCTGAACTTCTGTCTAATCATCGACGGGTGAATTGTTCCGTGTTGGACATTGAATAAGTTACTGAACCGATTCCATTGCGCTCAGCTATTATTCTCGTGTGCAATCTTCGAAGCTATCACTTGGACTGATTGTCCCAGTAATGAGCACGTCGTGACTCCTTACACAAATCAGGTCGAGGCAAGTATGGTGATCTTGACCGACCGTTGACGAAGCGGACTGAATATCGAATGGTGATTGGATGTGGTGTGTTGACAGGTGAATCACAATGGCAAAGCTCACTGTGGTTATCGTGATCATGAACTGGTCAGCCATGTCTACCCATAATGATTGTTAATCGATAGCGACCAGCGTGTTGTTGACTCGGACTCCATAGAGAATGTGTGTTCATAGGGCATGTGGATGAGAATAGTATACTGAATGCGAATGACTGTGAGCGTTGGTCACATGCAGTCAGTATAGTTGGTAGTGTTTGTCGTGGGAGTTGCACGGTGCGGCTGAGTTTGTGCGTGCACGTCTCCCGACGGGAATGATGTTGCAGTGATATCTGCCTATATGCAGATGGGATGATGAGTGATGGTGTTATTGTGATTGTGTAGAGCATGTACAGTGACGAATTAAAAGGCGATTTGCATCGGCCGGGAATCGAACACGGGCCGCCCGCGTGGCAGGCGAGCATTCTACCACTGAACCACCGATGCCCGAATGTGTATTCCGCAACAACACACACACACACATGCACATGAACATGAACATGCACATGCACATGCACATGCACATGAGATACACACCAACACACACACTAACAATAACAATGATTATCACTACTAATTCCTACACTCTCTCACATCCTACTCTCCTCATTCCCCATCATCCATCAACAACTACATCCACATTCTCATCGAATCATCCTTGAATTATCACAATACCATTCCCACCAACAACAACTAACTATTTATCAACATTCACATCGTGCACGCTATTCATCGGTCGAAGTGAAACACAACACATTTATTGCACTCTACACGTTCACCAGTCACCAGTATCAACAACATCTACACTGCACATACACACACACACACACACACTATCATATACTATTCGTCACAGTATCAACACACTACAAACCAGATTCATTGAACCGGTCGAATCGGGGCACATTCACACAATAACATCAACAACACTACAAACACCATGAGCATCGTCAACTTCACCTTCGTCAACACCATCATTATTAGCAACAGCATCAACAGCAGCAGTAGCAGTAGCAGTAGTAGTAGTAGTAGTAGCAGTAGTAGTCGTACTAGTAGTAGTAGTAGTAGTAGTAGTAGTAGTAGTAGTAGTAGTAGTAGTAGTCATAATAATAATAATGATAATAATAATACTAACATTATCAAGAAGAAGAAGAAGAATAAGAATGAGAAGAAGAGGAAGAAGAATAGTACTTGTATTAGTAGTACTAGTAGTAACGGAAGTATCAGCAGCAGCAGCAGCAGCACCACCACCACCACCAGCACCACCACCACTACTGAATTGTTCCTTGCAACCGATCGAACAGACTGAGATTACTTCTTCTCCACCTGACCACCCACACATAACTCACAATCACATTCACAACCACCGATTGGTGGACATCATTTCTCTTTCAGTAGTGTGGTGAAGGAGTACACGTGTGAGGACAACAAAATTTTTTTTAGAACAATTTACAGAATTATTTGGTAAAATTGAAATAACCATATAGTTAATCGTTAATTTGCAAAGTGTTATTCTATACTATCATACCGGACTGTTGCTTCTGCAAACCTCAATCCATTGTCTCGCATTTCATTCTTCATGCGATTTCTTACAAACTCCATTGTTTTCTCGCTCTTCTTTTCTTGATCTTCTCGATCTTCTGCTGCCAGACGTTACGTTCTTTTGACTCACGTTATATACTACTTATATCAATATAAGTAGCGCGCACGACACTTGTCCCCCTTTTTAATAAGTTGCTGGCGTAGTCTTTCTGATCTCCGTACCGCTGTGTTCTTTGGTGCTTTTCGTGATTCACACGCATGATGATCTTGAAACCATCTCTGTAGTTGACTAGCATTTACGCGCTTCTGCTTGTCTTCTCTCCGGATCGTGTAGACCGAGCCGCTTCTCTCCGTGATAACATACGGTCCTTCCCATTTTGGGGTCAGCTTCCCCGACCCTGCTATGTTACTTTTTCGTTCTCTACACTTTACTAGGTCCCCCACTGCAAAGGGTTTCCACGTTCTCCTCTGTTGTTCTGCCTTCTTTGTGTCTGATATTTGTTTCTTTTCCACGTTCCTTATTGCCTCTCTCCTCTCTTTTCTTAACCTTGTTGTCGTCCACTTCTGTTGTTGTGGCCAGGTCTTATTATGCATTGGAAGTCGTGGTTGTCTGCCATACATGAGCAAGAAAGGTGACTTCTTGGTTGTTCCTTGTGTGGAGGAACGATATGCCAGCAAAATCAATGGTAACTCTTTCTCCCAATTTCCTCCTTTTGATGCTAACCATTCCTTTAACGTTCGATTGTTTCTCTCTGTAAGCCCGTTTGTCTGAGGATGATATGGTGTAGTTCGTATTCTCTTGATGCCAAACTGCTTTAAACGGGCTTTAAACTCGTCACTTTCAAAACAGGGACCCTGGTCAGTTAATATCATCTTCGGTATTCCGTGACACGCTACAATATGCCGGATTACCACCTCGGTCACTGTCCTTGCCCGCTGGTCTGCAATGGGTACGGCATCTACCCAACGTGTAGCATGTTCCGTCATCACTAACAGGTACTGGTTACCGCTCGCCGTCTGTGGAAACGGTCCCATCACATCCACCGACCATAGATCACCGACTGCGGTTACTGGGATTGACTGTAATGGCGGTTGTCTGTATCGATCGTTTTTCATTAGCTGACACTGCTGGCAGGTTAACACGTATTCAGCCACATCGTCTCTCATGCTCGGCCAGTATGCACTTCGTCGTAGTAAGTCCGTCGTTCTTGCGATGCCTGTATGTGCTACCTGGTGACACTCGTGTATCACTTTACGCCGCCAGTCTTTCGGGATCACCGCCACCCAATTCTCATCATCGTCCTTCCAGGTCAGGACTCCATATGAGTTCACTCTCAGTCGTTCCTTTTGCCGAAGCAGCGTTATTACCTCCTTGTCCATTGTTCGTTTATCTACGTCTGCTCCCTCTTTTATCACTCTGATTACCTCTCGAAGGTTAGGGTCAGCTTTCTGCTGCCGGACGAGTTCTAATGGGTCTCCCTCTAAACTATTCACCGCGTATGCTGTTAATGGCAGGTCGGCTTCCATGTCTGGTCTTGACAAGTAATCCGCCATTACGTTTTCTTTTCCTGGAACATGGCCGATACTGAAGTCGTATTCTTGTAGGCGTATCATCCATCGCGCCAACTTCCCTCGGGGGTCTCTTGCTGTTTTCAACCACTGCAGGGGTTTATGGTCGGTCTCAATGTGAAATCGTCTACCTAAAAGGTACGGTCTCCATTTTTCCACTGCCCACACGATTGCTAAACACTCCTTTTCGATGGTTGAATACTTCTGTTCAGCGGGTGTGAGGACGCGACTCGCGTATTCCACCACTCTATCAGCCTGACTCAACACAGCACCTATACCATGATCACTCGCGTCTGTGGCCACTGTAAACAGTCTTCCCGGTTCAGGCAGTCTGAGCGTCATCTGGCGATCGTCTAGCATGTTTTTGATTCGGTTGAACGTTTATTCGGCAGTCTCAGTCCACGTAAACTTGGTGCTGCTCAATAACTTATATAAGGGTGCTGCTATTTCGTTGAAATTCTTGACAAACCGACTGTAGAACGCCGCTCTTCCCAGGAACTGTCTCAACTTCCTTTTCGAATTAGGTACTGCAATATATTTTATGGTAAGAATTTTCTCCGGCAATGGTTTTATTTCTCCATTTCCCACTTTATGTCCCAACAATGTGACGCTACTTTTCGCTATCTGCGACTTGTCCTTATTAATCCGAAGTCCAAATTCGTCAATTCACTTTAAGACAGCTTCCACATGCTTGATGTGATCTGTTTCTGTTTGACTGTACACAACTACATCGTCGCCATATACCTCGACATTATCTAGATTCTTGAGCAGTGTCATTAATCTTCTGAACGTGAACGGTGCACCCGCCTACCCGAACGGCATTCGTTTAAATTGATACTGTTTATCACGTACAGTAAACGCTGTCTTGCTCCGATCACTCTGTTTTATAGGCAGTTGCCAATAACCTGACCGTAAATCCCGCACTGTAAACACCGTGGCATTCTGTAGCCGATCTAATGTTTCCACCACTGTTGGCATTGCACAAGGCTTCAGGTCTGTTATATTATTCAATTCTCTAAAGTCGACACAAAATCTATACTTTCCATTTGGTTTCTTTACCAAGAGTACCGGCGAGCTATATGGGCTGTCCGCTTCCTCAATTATACCTTCTTTTAACATTTCCTGGACCTGACGATTTACCTCGGCCTCTAAATGCACCGGGACACGACGTGTTGCAAATATATTTACTCGACTGTTCTTTATCGGTATTTCGTGCTTTACTCTGTCACAAAATCCATACGGCTCCCCATCTCCAGTGAATAGTTTCGCATACTTTTTGCATAACTCGTGAATGTTTGGTTTCTTTGACGAGACATCCGCTGCAACTCTTATTTCAGCCACTTCGCTACTTTCGTGTATTGTCAATGAACCATATTTCGTGACCACCTTACCGCTTCTTAAGTCAACTATCGCTTTTACTTCTCTTAGGAAATCTGCTCCTAATATCGGTCTCGATAAGCTTGTGGTTACGACGAACGGAAAATTTATCTCAGCATCCCCCAATTTTACGATACTGTTAGATACGCCAAACACCTCTAACATATGGCCCCCTATCGTGTGGACAGCTAATGTACACGGCTTGATTCTCTTACATTGCTCTTTGCCTATTAACGATACTGCTGCACCTGTATCGATCAGACAAACTAAATCTCGCTCATTTATGTTCACTCTCGTATATACTGCCCCTCTGTCTACTAACGCAACAATCCCCAGATTCCTAGGATAGAAAGAACACTCGTTGTAACTTCTAACATATCTGCGTCTTCGTCTTGTTGGACAGTTTATCTTCCAATGTCCTGTCCCTCCACAAGCGTAACATTTATCGTTCCTTTTATTGTTCACTCGTATTGCTGCAATCTCACGCCCCAGCTCCTCAATCTTCTTCTCGACATTACTCATCTCCTGCTTTTCGCACCCGACCGGAGCTACTGTTCGCGTCATCAGCTGACGAGTCACCTCCGCCAGTTCACTGATATCCATCGGTTGCGCTGCGTTCACCAGTTTCAGCTGTTGGGAGACGGTGGCAGGCACACTCTCGATAAACTGTGACGCCAACAACTGTGCCTCCAACTCCTCATCCAGACTCGGCATCGCACGGCATAACAATCTGGTAAGCTCCACAGCCAGCACCAGTGGGTCACCATCGACCGGCAACCTCGCCAGCCGGAACTTCTGCAGCGCGTCACCCCTGTCCACTGGGCTGTCAAACTCCGCCACCAACCGCTCCATGACTGTCTCCCATGCCGTCTCCCCGCCAGCACCGTCCAAGCTGTCATACACAGCCTTCGACCTGCCTCTCAGAAGCATCCCCAGTACCACCAGCCTCGCCTTCTGCTCCTTCACTCACACCAGCTCCGCCACGGCCTCAAACCCCTTCCGGAAGCCCAGCACATCTCCGGCCTCAAACTCCCTCGGCCATGGAATCGTCATCCTTAGTGCAGTCAGCGACACCAAATGTAGTGAAGAAGAACACGGGTGAGGACAACCAAATTTTACCTAGAACAAATTACAGAATTATTTGGTAAAATTGAAAAAACCATATAGTTAATCGTTAATTTGCAAAATATTATTCTATAATATCAAACCGGACTGTTGTTTATGCAAACCTCAATCCATTGTCTCGCATTTCATTCCTCATGCGATTTCATACAAACTCCAATGTTTTCTCGCTCTTCTTTTCTTGATCTTCTCGATCTTCTGCTGCCAGACGTTACGTTCTTTTGACTCACGTTATATACTACTTATATCAATATAAGTAGCACGCAACACAGTAGTAGTAGTCATAATAATAATAATAATAATAATAATAATAATAATAATAATAATAATAATAATAATACTAACATTACCAACAAGAAGAAGAATAAGAATGAGAAGAAGAGGAAGAAGAATAGTACTTGTATTAGTAGTACTAGTAGTAACGGAAGTATCAGCAGCAGCAGCAGCGGCAGCACCACCACCAGCACCACCACCACTACTGAATTGTTCCTTGCAACCGATCGAACAGACTGAGATTACTTCTTCTCCACCTGACCACCCACACATAATTCACAATCACATTCACAACCACCGATTAGTGGACATCATTTCTCTTTGAGTTGTTGACGTTGCATATCAGTGCAGTTGAATGTAGCCGATCAGTCAGACTGAGGTTACTGCTATGTTGCCTGACGTACTCGTGATCACTTGAACAACCGTCTATTCAACTCTATGTTGCACCCGACGATGCTGCTTCTACCACTGGTGCAGTCGGTGCCGATGCTGATGCTTCTACTAATACCAGTGCTTGTCATGTTCACTTGATTGCGCAGTGACCTGCACGACAGCTGACTGGTTGATGACTGGTGCTTCGACTCGTCTGAACTTCTGTCTAATCATCGACGGGTGAATTGTTCCGTGTCGGACATTGAATAAGTTACTGAACCGATTCCATTGCGCTCAGCTATTATTCTCGTGTGCAATCTTCGAAGCTATCACTTGGACTGATTGTCCCAGTAATGAGCACGTCGTGACTCCTTACACAAATCAGGTCGAGGCAAGTATGGTGATCTTGACCGACCGTTGACGAAGCGGACTGAATATCGAATGGTGATTGGATGTGGTGTGTTGACAGGTGAATCACAATGGCAAAGCTCACTGTGGTTATCGTGATCATGAACTGGTCAGCCATATCTACCCATGATAATTACGAAATTGTCGTGAACTTATCAATGAATTTTAACCGGTCTCCACCAGCGTGTTGTTGACTCGCACTTTATGGACATTTTTATGTTTATTTTTCTGTATATAGATAATTGTTGTCAATACTTCCGCTCTTCTTGTCATTTTATACTGTAATTTTTTCTTATTTCAAGTTGTTTTGGGGTATTTTTGGATTGTCCTTTTTTTTATTTTTGCTTGTTTGTTTTTCTCCACCGTTTGGATTTCTCTCATCTTTTTTAGTGATTTTTAATTTAATTTCCGTTTCTTGTGCATATATTTCGATTATGTTTCTGTTATTTATAATGCATCTATATTTTACTTTTTGAATGTATTCATTTTGAGTTTAATTGTTCTTCGTAATTGTATGTAATTTTTTTCTAACTTTTGAGTTAATTGTTTTCTGAATTTTCTACTACTCTTTTATTCTTCAGTAGGCAAATGTTTACTTTTTCATACTCGGAAATATATTTTCGTCATAAAATGTACTTTGTTCGCAATTACTTTTTTGATTTTCTTTTTATGACATTTTTAGTGCATAGCACATATTCAGTAGTGATGTAATCTTAATAAAAGAGAACGATTTTACTTAATGAATAAGTTTTCATGGTTTTTCCTAATATCTAGTAATCGGTATCAAAAAAAATTCTACTTGGAAATGAGTATGGTATTTTTTGTAATATTATGATTGGTGCTTTTTTTTTAAAGAAGTAGGGTGTTGACTTAAAATACAAAAGTAAACATTTTATCTTGGTTTTACCAGTCTTTTTTTCTTACTTTTTTGTCGTGGGAATTTCGGAGGTTCCTCGTTTCGAGTGTACGTTATAGGCGTTTCTGATACAACAATCAGCGACGATCAGATATATCTAGTACCATTCAAACAACAAAACATATCACTTAGTTCACTTATGATTATTTTTATTTTAGTCAGGATTCTTTAATAACTTTGTAGGTATGGTGAATATTAATGAAATCCAGTAGATTTGTTTGGAAAGAGCCAATATTTGAAATATTTTGATATGTTGATATTGCATATTGTGTATATGCTTTAATTATTAGTTAATTTATAACAAATGCCATTTATTTCTGTGCATCTAAATATGAATTTTATCAGATAAGTAAGCAATATACAAATCAATGTAATCTGTTCATAGTTATCTAATCTGTTGTGGATTCAATGTTTGTGCACAATAGAATCATCATTTACTACCTTGCCTTTTTCTCTACATTGATATATACCAGTTTTTGTTCACTTACAATAAGTAACAATTAGGAGTTCTTCTTCAGTTACAACCAGTAGCTATGCTTGTATTTGCTTCTAGATATTAAAAGACAAAAATAAAATTTAATTAAGAATAAAGAGAATTCGGCGAAAAAAATTTCTTTTTCTTCCGTTTAAGATGTACATTCATATTTATAGTTGTATGGTAAGTATAAATCTATAGAAGGATAAAAGAGGTTGCATCAATAGCTGATTCGAAACTCCAAATATCAAAGGTATTTGCATGATAATCAGAGGTTCAGAGAAGAATACTGACTTATGTCTGCCCATCAGCATTCTCTATCGAACTCTGTCCTAGACAGTTTTTTTCCAGTCACTATTCATCCCTTTCATGTCTGCTTCCAATTCTCAGTGTAGTGTGTTCCTTGATCTTCCTCTTCTCTGTTTACCTTTATGATTCCAAGTTAGCGCTTGCTTCATGATGCAGTTTGAAGATTTCTACAGTGTATTTCCTGTAACGGTCTAGGGTTACTGCTGGTCCCAAGCTCGGGCCAAGGAGGAGGGTTGAGCATGGGGTCAGCAACCCCATCCTGCAGAAAACAACTTTGCTAAAAATGTTCCAACCAGATAAGAATAGAAGGATGAAAATAATTTGCTGGTCAGAATTATGAAAGGTGGTTGTCCGCTTGACAGATATGAAGAAAAATAAACATAAAGGTCATAATAATAACTGAATAAAAAACATGAAAAAATCGCTAAAATATAATAATAACGGATCAGGGTTTAGAATTTCAAAACACTAATTTAAAAAACAAAGATGACTTAAACATATTACAGAAAGGAATTAAGGCCAAGGAGGGTTTGACATATCGTTACTGCACGCAAAGTTCGGGCTTAAATTGGTGTATCGTCAACACATCAACAGTGCGTAGTTTTTTATTCTAACTCCCTTCAATTCAGTTTCTTTGATTGTGTAGATTATTTGAAAGGAAGACTCCTTCGGAGCCACATGTGCAGAGTTGATTAGATGCTCCTGTATTAAACTAGTGACTGTTTTTCATTCTCTTTCGAAAAGTCGCATTGGGTGATGTTTGGAGACGCGTTTGAAAAGTGATCGCTTTGTGCGGCCAATGTAACCCCGTAATATTTGATTAGTATTCCCAAAAAAAATTGAATAAAAAAGCTTCAAAGAGAAAAATTCGATCGAATATGATTTTAAATATTCTGTTAACTTAGATTAGGTCTCTAAGTTAACTTGAATAATTTATTTTGGCAACGTTTTTTACATTGTTCTTTAGTCACTGTAAAACTGTTTTTGGAAATTATAGATAACATTCTTTTAATAAAACATAATCACACATTAATCACGTTGTATAATTCGTTTTAAAGTTGAGCTAATTCAGGAGTAACGTTTTTATTGGTAACAAAACATGTGACAAGTAATTCTTTAACTTATAGGACAATGTAATTTTAAAATTTACATTAAGAATTACAAGTGTCAGTTGAATAGAATGGTTAGTTGTAAACTGAATGTAGTTCATCCAATGGAAAACCCATTCAATTTTAATTGATTGATTGATTAATTAAGATATTTTACATTGCGTTCATTATCAATTAACTTAAACTATAATATTATTGTGATATCTAGTAACAATAAGGTATGAAACAATATCATTTTTCAATATAAATAACAATTTTGAATCTAAAGAAGAACGCAAACAATTCCCTTTTTTTAAAAAAAAACTTTATTAGTGTTTTACGGTTAGCTTTCATAAAATTACAGTAGTAATACTATAGTAAGACTATACTTCAGCTTTTGATTCTATACCAAGACAACGTTTAATTAACAAGTTAATCAGCGTCAACACTGACAGCTGGATAACCAACTGGATATGTTCCTACCTCTCTGGAAGGGAACAGTACACTGTATTTGGAGGAAAGTGTTCAGAGTCCCTACTGTCTCATGAAGGTGTACCACAAGGAGATATTCTTTCACCTCTTCTTTTCTCTTTTTTTTCTGCATGATCTGCCATCTTCCACAGAAAACACTTTTGTGAAATATGCGGATGATCTCACTGTATGTATGCCTATCTCTTCCTCTTAAGATCCCATAGAAATGAATGAGTTTTTGTCTCGTATTGATTGTTGGTCTGTTGGTAATGGTCCCATACTTAATCCGTCTAAATGTCAACCTTTTAACTTTAGCAGGAGACATAAACGGAATCTAAACACCATTTTGAGATCCCATAATGCTTGTGCCATTGGGGACTCTTTTATAAACACAGTGTCGAAGGTCAATTATCTTGGTGTTACCTTTTCCTCTGATCCCTCTTGGTCTTTTCACGTTTTATTGTTATCGAAGAAGGTTTTCCGTCTGACTTACTACATAAAGAGATTTCATACTCTTGGGATTACTCGTCATCATCGCTTACAATTTGCCAATTCTTGCATATTACCTATTATTCTTTACTGTTCTCTATTATTCTTTCCCGGGCTTTTGAGAAAAGACTTTGCTGTATTGCGGAGAGTGCTGAAGGCAGTTAGCACGGTGTGTGGTGAATCTTTCGAGGTCATAATTAATGTGGTTGTGGATAGACATCTAAAGTCATGCAAACTCCTGTCAGGTGTTACTTTATCAGATACTAACCGTCCCCTTCACTCTTATCTTCCTCCTTGTATATCTTCCGGTAGAACGAGACGTAATTACATTAAAATCCATGCACGTAAGGAAAAATATAAAAGTTCTATAATACCTTACCTAGCAAGCATACTCTGTGACGAACAGGTTGTTAGAGTTAACCGAGTCAATAACCTGCATTCTTAACATGTCTCTAATTTGAAAAGTTGTACAGTTTTTTTAAACCTTTTTTTCCTTTTTTTGTCTTTGTTTCTGTTTTTTTGTGTAAGAAACTTGTTGAAATACCGTGTGCTGAGAACTTCTATATTCTACCAAAATATAATATTGAATAAAGCCATTAATAGTAATAATAATGATGATTATTATTATGCTTTCCATAAGTATTTTTGAATGCCTAATATAACCATTAGATTTTCTTCTATAGTTACTATATTGACTTTTGTTAAAAGTAACTTGAAAAAATTTATTGAATTATTTGTCATTACATGTATATAACTGCAAAATACAATATTGACGCATTTTACTTTGACTAAACGTATTCAACACTGGTGTTTAACCGATTTGTGTCGAAGTGTGTATTCGTAAGTATATCTATGTGTTTGGTAAACTATTAGCTGTCAGTTGTTATTACTGTCATAGAGATTTTCTCATTATTTCTTAAAGCTATTGAGTTTAGAATATTAATAAAGAATATTTCTGTGCAAATTTCATGTCTTTATAATAATTGATAAATTGGCGCAACTGTTCTGACTAATTGAAAAAAACGATATTGGGGAAGAGGATAGATGGAGGAAGAAGTAAACATAGACTAACGCCATAATAGAATACTAAGTTATTAGCTTTCCAATTATCTACCTTCCGTTCTATATTGGTTTGTCTTAAAATAAAATATATTATGTGTTACTATCTGAAATCTGTGGGGTAGAATGAAGAATGCATTCTTTTAAATGATCGTATAAGATAAAGGCTAATCGAAATTTTGAAAGTTGACTTAAATATTTTACAGTTTCACAACAAATTTTCAAAAAAAAGACCATCAGATATTTGGCTGTAACATGATTGTAAGTTGGGACGATGTACTACTTTTTTGGATGTGTGTATTCTTGTGTACTTATGTTGAAGAAGATAGTACAATTTATTGCAAATTTAATTCATACCATTGTCATAGAGAAATGTCTTGTGAACACACTGTCATAAATGATAATATAAGAATGAAAATTGGTTAACATGTCATATGACTTTTTAAAACATTTTTATACAAATAGCTTACATTGTATCCTGTTTATTCTCATTAAATAAGCAAATTATAGTGGTTACTAAGCAATAAATGAATCTAAATATTTATTTTAATATCATGGTGGATAACAGGTTGTTGTTTCATATATTACTATCAGGCCTCCCTGGGGCTACATGTCATTAGCTAGGTATGACTGTAATCTTGAGGGATCTAATGCTTCCTATGTGGTAGAAACCAAAGTCACCTATGGGTATCTCATTCCAACACATCATTCATGTGTTACCAAGTCACTTATAATAATGGCCGCGATACAGTTTGGTAGATGGAATTTGATTAGTACTTAGTTCCAAAACAGAGAGCGCACACTAATGATAATAAAAATTATTGTGGTAGGTCTGTCGACATAAATGTACTTGGTTGCTTTGTAACTTACCAATTTGTATAAAGTTTATTTAAATTGATCATATTAACCACGGACATTGTAAGGATATAATATTGTCAAGAAGGAAAGTTTAGCAAGTATATTCAGTAATAACAGTTATCAAACATCTAACGCTCCCATAGTTTCAACATAAGAGTGCTATACAATCTCTGATGTACGCTGGCACACTTTGCTGACAGCATCAAAGGAGAGATATTTATAGCAACCAGTCCTTTTGATAAATTTAAAAAGTGTAATGAGCAATACATTCCGAACATACGCCCTTTTACACTTTTGTACAACATCCCAAAAGCCGAGTTAAGATCAATCTTATGACCTGTTTCAATTATGTGTTTGATAATAGAGGATGATGGACGTTTATCATCTACTGTTATTTGGTTATTTGGGTACATTTGGGTACATGATCAAACCTCCTCTGTGTATTAAAAAAAAACAGTTTGTTCTCACCTTAAACCTACTCTGTAATATTCCTTATTATCTAGAGTGATGAGGTTTCAAATTGTTTTCACATTATTTCTTTCTTATCCTTGTCTCCTCTTAACCTCAATTTGTAGTCTAGTTGACCTTTTATTTCTACATATATATGTGCTTAACAAGTATATTGTGTGATCAGACTGTTCGAAATGTATTGCTCTAACATATCACATACTTCTGATAATCTTCGTTTTCTTATTACACTATCAAAAGGATAGATAATTATTTAAGTAGAGTAAAAAAAATATTAGTGATCTTGTTTCATGTATAGATAGTTGTGAATTATTGTTGAGTCTTGAAAATCTACCTGTAAAGTAATTCATAGTAAGAGTAGATGGAAATCCTGACAATTCCATTTTGATAAAGAGTTACGAGTGCTACTATTTGGTGATTCCGTTTATCAGGTTGTCTTAATGCGTGTAAAGATAGTTTAGTAAATTGAGGATAATTAGATTCATTTTGAGTCTCTGATTTCATAAAAAAATGGAATCTTGACTTAAGATGTCTATATTTGTGGTTTGAAGTACAATCACTTCTAAGAATACGAAATATTAAAACATGCTAAATAGCTTCCAATCTAAGTTTATCCTCAATATGAACACTACTCCGAATTAGCTACGGTATTCTACAAGTTATCGGATGGTTACTCTGTACATTAAAATAAGTCAGACGAGTACACCTAACTATCTATGGTGAAGGTGTAATTGGGAAAAGATTCATCAAAGTAAATCCATCCACATTTAGGAGTGATGAGTTCTAGATATTATTTTGAGAACCATACGGAAACCTTACTGTGTTCCATACTGATACAGTTTCATATGTGGCTCAGCTCATAAGAACAAAATGAGTACAGTAATTTAGTATCATCGGTAAAATAGGAAAGATTTACCCATAGTAAAGCAACTACAGATAACGTTTATGTAAACTATAAAGAGTAAAAGACCTAAGACTAATTTATAACCTACTACCTGTGGTTGGAATAATGTCTGATATGGACTTTATTTTAAATGTATGGTATCGGTGACCAAAACAAGAATTAAGGCATATAAGCAAGGGATCACTGATCCAAAAGGATATGAGTCTGCATATAAGAAGCTGGTGGTGAAACATGTCAAAATCATTCAAAATGTCAAAGTATAACAGTGAATTGAATGTTAAAGACTACGCTCAGTAGAGACCAAGTTAAAGAAGTCGGAGTGACAAGTCATACAAGATCTAGGTTTTAAAAAGCCATGTGATAAATTAGTGATGTTTTTCGGTAAGTAGCTGAAAATTTCGGTACACAATTCTCTCCATTTTTCTAGAGATAACCAGAGTAATATTTATAGGCATAAAACTGTTCAACTCTTCTTTATCTCAAGATTTGTGATGTGGTTTTATGTATGTGGTTTTTCAACAGTTGAGAAAGCTGCTTATTTCTAGAAAATGTAAACAGTTTTAGAAGAAATAATGGTCTACCACATCTGAAGTTAGTGAATCCAGTTCCATCTAATTTATAAGTTTTTGATACCTTAAGAAAGCCTATAGGTTTACTAATTTAAGGATCAGTGAAAGGATACTTTGCATAGAGTTGTTAGTTATTTATGTGATTTTCCTCCTCACCTTTATCCTCTCAGTTACATCGATATAACAACTAGTCTGTTTACAATAGGTTATGAAGGGTTTTATTACTTTCAGTCACGTGCTATTTATTCGGTTTATTCAGAAAAATTGGTTTTGACAGAATGCATATTAGTTGTAGGTTCTGGTGACTTGGCATATTTCTGACTCGACCACTTTTATTAATGGAGCCTTATATACTCACTTACGATTAAAGAGGTCAGAAGTGTTGGTGGAATGTCCATTTTTTTCACGGAGCCTTAAAAACATAGTTAACAGTGATTTGAAATTTAGAAGTTTTTACTAGATGTACTCTTTTCTTAAATTCTTAAAATGACTTCCAACAGCTATACAAAAAGGACAAAATGTTTGAGTTAACATCTTTATTATTCTGTTGGATGACATAATATGGAAATCCATAAGATCTATCTTTACGTTTGGCATGCAGTAGTTTCCAAAAGTTAGGTCAGAATTCTATGAAGTTTATCTCATACTCGTGTCTTTTTTTCATTATGAGTTAGAGCTTGGACTGGCAGGAAATGTTTGTCACGTAAATAGGTGCTAGTTAAAAAACATGAAACGATGGTGGTCGTATCTGTAAGATTACTTTTGTTCGAAATATCCTATTTCATAAGTGTTTGGTTGAGTTTTATCGGCAACTATATGAGTGTTTTAAATTCAGTAGACTCAATTATGAAGTGCATTGACAGCTGCACAACAACTAAATGGTAATCAAATTAGGGCGGACTAGTACGAGGTTAGTATCAGTGTTTGTTTAGCTGCGATTGATACACTGGCACGAGCTATCTAGAAGATGATTTATTTTCAACATTGATTACCTTAACAACTCAAGTGCTATTTTATTAGGTGCATTGTAGATAGTAACATTATTCCAGAGAGTGTTTGTTTGATAACTTCACTAGCGGTAAATTCAGTAACGTATTCAACTTTAAAAGTATAAACAAGACAGTAAAATAGTTACTTGGTACAGATTCGTGTGTCCATTAGTAATTGTATGAATTCATCCAAAACTTTATCTGTTATTTTAAGACTTACTGGATTTTCAGTTGGCATATGAGCTGCTATTAACAGATGTGTTAGGACTGCTTTAAAAGATAACGTATTTCGATTTTAAAGTATAAGCTTTATATTGCTGTAGAGAACACTAACACATCAATAATTAACTTCTTACAGAACAGATATAAAAGTGGCACAGCAATCAAACTTAACGTGAGACAGTAAATAATGAATTTTTAATAATTTCTAAAATGAAAAATATCAACAAGTCTAAGACAAGATTTTTACTTTTCGTTTAGTAATTAGTGTCATTGCACACATCTTAGCGTACATCTACATACATACATCACCATCTACTTTACTTTCTCAAATAACCGATTGCATAACTAGAACTAAACAGGTTTAATAGAACGAAATTAAATTTTGACTAACTTCATATTCCTTCATGTACTTTTGAAACAGTCATTAGGATAAATAATCTAATCTACTTCATAAGGGTGTTATATTATCTAACGTGAATGATTTATTCATGTACCAGTTCTAAATATTTATTTTTTACAGTTGCATTCACGAGCCGATCTAGGCTAGACCACCATTGGAAACGTGGAAACACTGGATGGTCGTCTTGCCGTAGTATAAGACTTTTTTGCAGTGGGCATCTACAGTCCTTATAGCGAGACTCGAACCCAAGGCCTTAGGTCTCGCGTGCGGATGCTTAATATGAGTGAGGAGTCCCATACTAGGACTAAACGGCTGTCCAGTGCTTCTAGGTTTCCAATGGTAGCCTAGCGTAACTTGACTCCTGGATTCGACTATGAAAATATTATAATCTCCACAAATCCCCATACCATTATTTTTTATTTTATCAAATTGTTTCAACTAGTATCAAGTTATAGTAGAAAATAATGTTTCCACCGAAAGAAGTTAAGTCGAAAATGACAATGAAATAAAAAGTGAGAATATTGTTTCGAGTTAATAAACATCTTAAAAATAAGTGAAATATACAGTTAACTCATTTATAAGTGAATGAAAACGTTTTCTTCTTAACATCTTATATTAATTATGAAATGTTAGGTAATAGTCGTGGATGAGTATTGCTGAGGAGCCCCACAGTAGGACAAAACGCCCGCTCAGTGCTTTCAGGTTTTTCATGGTGATCTAGCTTCAACTGACTCATAAAACCAACTGTTAAATTATTATAATGTCCACAAAGAAAAAACCTTTTGGTAATAATTATATTCACAGTATTGAAAGGGGAATCTCTTATCAAAAATATTCTTGATTACATGAAATAATGACATTTGACTTAAAGATAATTTCAGTCAAAGATCGAGAGTAACTTTGAAAAATCAAAAGATTTTCAATGTCAGTTAAATAGGCTATCCATAAATGATTTAATGTTAAATCTAATATTCTATGCAACATTAATATTCATGTAAAATGGTTATAAACTTTAACTACGACAGAGACTGTGAATGAACATTGAAGTATTTCAATAACTTTCTATGCATAACATTTGTAAAACTTAAATGAGTAAATTTAGATACCTAATATTCTAAATTCATTTCCTGAGAACTACAATGTAGAATCTTAATAACTATAAAAATAGAAATTTCCACCGAATCCATTTATAATTCATCATCTTTCAAACTAATGTTAAGCTGTTAACAATTTATGGATTTATTCATTATATCCAATAATTGTCAAATGAAATACCATTAAATCATGAGACAAGATGATGATTTCTTCTTTTAGATGTTTGTTGATTTGAATTTTACATTTAAATTATATTGGTGGCTTCTTTCGTAAATCATAACGCTTTGTTCACCTGGTATTGTTTGGCTTGAATTTTCCCATTGAGGTTTTAGACTGAAATTGATCCATCTCTTATTGACATATTTGCATACTCTGCTTATTGCCTCGATATTACCTTAATTCACAAGCTCTATAAACAAAAATGGGTAGTGGCTAGCAGTGGAATGAAGGACTCGCGTTTCGTCCTACTTGGGACTCGTCAACTGGATGTACCTGCATCTCAGAGTTGATGGTTACTCTGGGACTCGAACCCAATACCGTTCGTTTCAAACGCTATCACGTTATCCACTTAGCTACTGAGTCCTGATAGCCACTTGCTTGTGCAATAGCGTGAATTTAAATTCACTTGGTATTGTTATGCTTGGATCTTTTCAAATAGGACGAAACGTCCGTCCTGGATTCCACTTCCAGCCACCATCCATTTTTGTTTATAATGCTTGTGAATTAAGGCAATATCGAGGCAATACGCATAGTATGCACATATGCCAATAACAGACTGATCAATTGCAGTCTTAAACCTTAATGGGAAGATTCAAGTGAACAATACCAGATGATTAGTCCCTTTGATAAACATTTATAAATGTTCTTAACGAGTATATGTGTGATCAGACTGTTCGAAATGTATTGCTCTAATATATCACAATTCTGATAAACTTAGTCTTCTCATTGCATTATCGAAATACCAAATGAATTTAAAATTCACCGCATTGCACAAGCAAGTGGCTATCAGAACTCAGTAGCTAAGTAGATAACGCGATGGCATTTGAAGCGAACGGTTTTGGGTCCGAGTCTTGGAGTGAACATCAACTTTGGGATGCAGGTACATCCAGCTGACGAGTCCCAAATAGAACAAAGCGCGCGTCCTCGATTTCTATCCATCTTTGCTTGAGAAATGGTCACTAAAATTTTTTATATAAACATCATTTATTATTTACAATGACCAAGTATATTAATAATAAACATAAAGAAAAACCAATAACAACAATTAAAACTGCACATTGTTTGGTGTTCATTTGAAAGATTATCATCCACAAAGTTTACAATATTTAAGATATTAACAGATAATTGATTATTTTGTGAGAAAAGAAACCCAGTTAGTTCGTCATTCCCTTCTTCTTTAAGGTGTAATACAATTTATAAGTGAACATTTGTATATAGATTCAATTCATGTTAATTTATGTGGGAGAAAAATAGTGTTTTATACAAAACTAGATTCTCGTAAAGCTGCTGACATATATTTTCCAGAATCAGCCAGTTTTGGTTGTCTTCCTATATGGGGAAAATGATTTTCACATACCATATCGGTATTATTTTTAACGTTTTTATCAGCAGAATTTGTTATATCGATGATTGTATTACTAGTAGCAGTAATTGTATTGTTACTCTTCATAGTGGATGGAACAGTGATATTAAATGAGTTGTTATTATGATTTTGAGTGTTTTGCTCCGATAATTTTACCCATTTCTCTAACGGTGTATTTGATTCCTCAGGTGTCCAAATACCTGTTTCATTCCACGAACTTGTAAAGTCTGTTCTTACAACAGAGTTATTATTAATATTATTAATACTAGCTTCATCAATATTTTCTGTTGTATGAGAGAAATGTTTTTCATTTTTCCAAATCTTTGAAGATTCCATAAAACCATCATCTTTAATTTTATTATTATTTGGTATATGATATTTAATAGCAGTTGATAATTGTTGAGATTTTGATTTATACATCACTGGTATGTTAGGCTTAAAATCAGATTGTCTAATATCATAGTATGTATGTGACTGTGTTGGATATTTACCAGTTTTACTAGGATAGTGTATATTATTTAAATTCATGTTACTTGTACTCATCACTAGGTAAGGTAACATTATGTTACTATTTTTATTAGTATTAGTCACGTTGTTAGGATGTTGATTGCAAGTAGGAATAAATGTTGAATTTAAATCACAAATTGTTTGATTATTATTTGAAAATGTTGGTAATGTTGTATATCTATTACTCATTGGTTGTGGCTGTGATTGAGTATGAAAATGAGTGATCTGATATGATGAATTATCCAAGCTAGGATTATAATGAATTGATGTAAATAATTGTTTATTTTCAGTATGTATTGCATTTTGATGATTGAATGTTGTTAATCCTCCAGATGGTAATGATATTAATTTAGGCATATTCATAATATGTGGACTATATGTTACTAATCCAAGATTTTTATGATAAACTGACTGTTTATTTAATATTGTAGGACTGACTAAACCCAAATAATCCAGTGTTTGATAATCATCTAAAATAAAGATAAAATATTTATAACAGTAAACATGAACTTTAAGCATTACGTTTTGATATCGAGACATTGATTCATGATAGATAAACTCATATCAGTCGCGTCTTTATGCTTACAAGAACTAATAATATAACTTTAGTAATATCGATAAATTATTCTTTAGATAAGCTGCTAAACTCCGTTGTAACAAACTAAAATGAACTGTATTACGGGGGTTGATGCACATTTATTCTAATGAGCTTGTCGAAGATTTCAAAGTAATATTCATTACAAACAAATACAACTGATCACTTTCTGAAAACTAAGTTTCTGTGCGTTTAACCAATACAGGTTGATTACTAGAGTATTTCACACTTAAAATTGGTTGTTTTATTTGAATGACCAAATATAACCTCTTCAGCAGACAATGTGAAAAGATGTTGATATATTGAACTTAAGGATTCAAATAAAGAAATCGCATGCGAGAAATAAGTTTCAAGTTATATCCCTCAGGTAAACATGTGGATTATTTGATTATCAACAAATGAGTGAGGATAAATGTTGTGATTGAATTGAAAAACGTATTGGACCATGAAGTGTACTCACAGAAAATTTATAGGATAGTTTACAGTTCAATAGACATGATATAAAACGTCAGTGGTTATTTGATTGAAAAACTCATGAATAACAAAATATTGAATAATCATTTTGGCTCTGTTATAAATAACTTAACACCTTGTGTACTAACATTTATATAATGAATGAAATGAATTTCACAAAATATCTAGTAAAAAATGTTTATCTTCCCTTGAGGACAAATAAGAAATTCATTTTTGTCTTTTGAGAAAAAAGACAATATCCTTAGTTTTTGTTATTGCCTTTTTACTTTCGAACCATTTTCTTTGTACACTATAAGAATTGTACTGATTAAGATAATGATAAAACAAATGTATCTTATCCTGAAAATATTGTACATACTTATGTATATACATGATTATAATATTGGATATGTATGTGTATTTGTGTATAAGTGTATATAATTAATCAGGCTAGTAAATAAATAAGTAGGTAATAATGCATAGTATATCGTAGTAACATTGGTAACCAAAAATAAAATGATTATGACAGATTAGAAGAAAACAAGAATATAGAGACTTACAAAATTACAAAGGAATAACATCTTAATAAATTAATCAAATTGATGTGTCATAATCATTGATAAATAGAATAATGAGAGATAGTCAAGATTAGTTGTTATCATATACTTTGGTGGATCGCATTAAATTGATTCATGTCTGGGCAACAGTGTTTGATCTTTTTCTGTATCAAGGATGATTTTATCATGATATATCGTTATAATCAATTTGTCATATATATATATATATATATATATATATATATATATATATATGTCATTTGTTTGTCAAGCATACAAATACTGTTTACCAAGAATAATGTGCACTAAAGAATGGAAGAGTTATTTTGTCCGTAAGATGTAACTGGTTAAACCCAAAACATTAAGTAAGATGTAACTATTAATAATGAAGTGGTTGAAAGTAGGTTGAATATGTCTTGAACGAGAAAAACGCTAGATCATTCGATTGAGAGGTGTCTTGTTCCAGTTCCAATTAAGTATTTATTAGGATGGAAAATTCCAATGAAACCCATTATGATTGAAGGCTTCTGAATAAGTTTATTTGAGCGATACGTTGACTTTGGCATATGTTTTGGTACTGAGGGGTCTTTTACTGAATACCTTGACAGAATAGTGTGTTAGCTAAACTAATCGAATTTAAATGTCATAATGAATGTTTGTAATACTGTTAAGAAAGTTCAGTAGATATCTATATTAGTGTTAACTTAAAGGATTAAATAAGCCCATAAAATATTAAGTTATATCAGTATTTTAATAATGAAATTAATAATAATCATCTAAATACCAATAAACAGTCTGTGAATGAATCCCAAAACGTTTTACTGTCTAGGTGTCAACTATAAATACAACCAAATCAGGAGTGAAGCGATAACTCATTGATGACTCCGAACGATTATCACACTATAATGAAAATGCATCGACTATAAAATCGATTCAATAGTGACGCAATCGTTTACAGACTTATCAGTACTGGATTCGAAAGCATGAGAAAGGATTTGCATATGTTTCATTGTCTTAGAGTTTCATACTAGAAAGAAATAGTTATTTAATAATACTTTAATCTCAACGATTATTTAATTAATATTAAATTGTAATACAAATTAATTTTGAATGACTAATTCATTACTATCAGGAGGGGTTTTGTGGAGATTTTAGTAATTTCAATAGTTGAAATCATGAGCCGATTGAAGCTACACAAAACCCCTTCTGATAATAATCATCTGCTTACTAGTGACTGACTTCATGAGGCAATTCCTGGAGTTCTAGTAAGAAGCCGTTACCAACGGAGTTCAATCA
Source organism: Schistosoma haematobium (assembly GCF_000699445.3). Classification (NCBI taxonomy): domain Eukaryota; kingdom Metazoa; phylum Platyhelminthes; class Trematoda; order Strigeidida; family Schistosomatidae; genus Schistosoma; species Schistosoma haematobium. The sequence continues at coordinate 14,924,954 of NC_067199.1, read as the reverse complement.
GGTCTGTTGTGAGATATCAACTCACTGAAGACAATGGTGTACAGTAGTGCAATTTCGTGCATTGGTTGAAGTTAGAAATTAACACCGTTAGATGCCGGCTCAGTGGCCTAATTGTTAAGCGCTCACGTGCGAGACCGATAGATCCTGGGTTGAAATCTTGCGAGGCAGGCTTGCGGATGCGCACTGCTGAGGAGTCCTATTCTAGAACGAGACGGCCGTCTCCATGTTTTCCATGGTGTTCTAGCTTCAATTGACTCATGATTTCAACTATCGTAATTCATTATTATTTATTCACATACAACATGGAATCATTTGAAGATAAACAGTATGATATATAACTCAACACAATATTCATTAGTATTAATTTAATGCAACTTACCAAATTTATTCATAGAGTTATTATATTCATTTGCTTTTTGAAACATCATTGATACATTAGCTCTATCGTGATCATTTCTATTTTCTACAGAATTCTATCAATAGAAAACATAATAAGATTTTAAATTTATTAAAGAAGAAAATATTTCAAAATATATTACTGAAAACTCTAATAAGTAATTACAGAAATAAACAAACTGTAACTAATATGTTTTAGTCATAATCTTATGTTGTAAAATGATCAATTGACTGTTTATTTTAGAATATGAAATCGTTTAAATCTACACATTCTGATTTCATACGGTATGTAGGAATGAATGATTTTAATGATATACATTTATGATGTATTTATCGGTTTATGCTTCCATTGTTGCATTTAAATTTTCCACTTAAATTATGATCAAATATCATAATATTTATTCATCTTGTATTTAGGTTTATTACAGTATAACACTGTAGTGAACAGAACACGGGTGGAGACAATCGAATGGATCTGGCACAAAATTACAGAGCATCTCAATAAAATCTGAGAACTATATATTAAATCGTTAATTTGCAAAATGTCCACCAATTGTCTCAAAATGCCTCATTGTTATTACATTTTCATACAAATTGCATTCTATCCCCGCTCTTGCTTTCTTGATCTTCCCTCATCTTCTGCTGCAAGACATTACATTCCTGACTCGCATAATATACTACTTATATCAATGTAAGTAGCACGCACCACAACACGAGTAAGATATGTAGTATTATTGTTTTATACTGTAGATCTGTTATAAATAAATAAGAAACATTCCTCAATGGTTAAAGCTCACACTATTTAGGCTTTAATATGAGATAATACTCAGGAAAACATGGACTTTCAGATGAAAACTATATGTAATTCATCATTCTAACTGTTATCTATAACTTGTATAAAGGTGGTAAATCATATAAAATGTCGAAACCAGGTTAAAATGTTAAGACAAGTATTTTGATTTGATTAAATTAGAGATGAAAATACTGGATTTTATGAACGAGCAATAAAAAGTAGTCAACATGTTTCTTTAATTAATCCTTAGAGTTTTGATTCTACTGAAGGATAAATGTTTAATATCAATCTTGGTCACCTCAATATTAAAAACAGAAAATAACCTGAGTTCATCTACTTAACGATTGTTTGTAGTTGACTAACAATTAAAGACATCGTATGTTATATCATGAAACTGAGGTTTATTTGGCAAAATCTACATAGATAAACCTTAATAAATTGGTATCGTGCTCACAGATATCAGTAACCAACCATTTAAGTAGTAAATCTTTGAGATGACGATATTTGCTTGTTTAAATTTATTTTATCTATGATCATTTTTTTCCTTTGTTTAGGCAATTAGAATTGTATACTTATTCACTTGCATTATATAAAGTAGTAGTTTTTGTTTCTTCTTTGTTCTCTGTGTCGTTTGCATGATATCTCGATGGCTGTTGTCAAGATTTCCAAATCTTCTGACGTGAATGCCCTTTTCAGCTTTATTTTTTGGTCCTCTATGATGTGTTGGTATTTTCGGATCCTGTAATGTGCATCCGTTATCATTAGATGTAACATTTTCTCCCACTTTTCTCAGCTATTCTCCATCCCAGTGGGCAGTTGAGTGGAGGTGTGTAACTTACACTTGTTGCGAGAACATGCTGGCGAAGACACTCGTGGGGAAAATACAGTTGTTCTCGAGTGGAAGCCTGTCTTTTGGCGAAATACTCCCATTTTCAAACAACGAGAAGCGTATTGGGCTCATATAATTTTGAGATGGTGGGGAAGATTTGTAGCTCCACCTAAGCTACAAATCTCCACCATCTCAGAGTAATAGTTAAAATTTATACCTACATGCTTTACTTTTGATCCATAGGATAATATTTTTAATGAGCTATGGGTCTAAAAACATTTTTGGTTGATTCAATGAACTCACTGGATTGTTATAAGGAAATAAACTTGAATATAAACCAGAATTTCTATCAAGAGTATCATGATTTCTCTATTTCTAATGTCAATGGAAATTTAAAGATCAATTATCAACAGAGTTTCACATTTAAGCTTGTAAAAATTCATCAATAAACATAATGGATTGATACGTTTGAAGAGATAACGATATCACCTGAAACCGATGAATGAAACGAAAGTCAGCAACACAAAAACAGAACAAGCTAAACTATTCCACTGAGCCCCAGCCCTACTGACTAAAGAGGAAATATCAGATACAGCCGAGGGAAATGTATATTCCATAAACAGCCCGGAATCACGAATGAACAAGCGCACAACTCATGTGTATATATACAGTACAAAAATGTCCTTCGAAAACGTCACAAAATAACGTACTAAAAAGGAAACGAACGAATGATATTTAAGTTCCTTCCAAGTGGGAAATACAAACTGAAGGTGAAAATGGGAGCTCTTGGCGTGAAAATGAGAAATTCAAATGTCCGAAGTGAAATTACGATTATGAAACGTTTACCAAGTGATTTCTGGGGATCCAGAATCCCCAACAAGCATAGCTATGGTTTAGATATTCTTCATGGACGTTCGGGACAAGGTATATATAGGTTTTACCATTAACTGACATTACCTGAAGAACCACGAATACTAGAAAGAATCATATAGCAATTTCTTCTTATTTAGGGAGTCCTTAGCAGTGTTCAGTGACGAGCATTTGTACAATGAAATATAAGGATTTCAGGCCTAAAAGCTGTTCCTAATAATAATAACTAGTGGTGGAAACTACCTCTTAATTATTAGATGAACACAAGAGGACAAAAGATTGAACTAACGATTTTCATGCTCATAAATTTAGTTGAAAAATTCTAATGCCTATTACTTCAATGAGTCTGTTGAGTGAAGATGATTAAAGCCACTTTTCATTTGAGGTTGTAAGACCTTAAGAGAAGTTAAACAAATTACGTATTTGGTTAGATTGTTTTCTTAACCAAAATAGATAAACGTTGATAAAATTTTGAACACTTTCCATCACATTTTATAGCTTTTATAAATTTTCATTAAAGTATCAAAACTAATATTTTGAATATTAAATTGTTAATCTTAGACTTTAGCTAGTATCGACAGATATTAATTGTTTACACTGAAGAACATCTGGAACTCAAAGCAACTGTCAACCAACACCAAGGTCAGGATTCTCAATACAAATGTCAAGACAGTTCTACTGTATGGGGCGGAGAACTACGAAAGCAATCATCCAGAAGATACAAGTGTTTATTAACAGTTGTCTACTCATAATACTTCGAATCCGTTAACCGAACACTATTAGCAACAACGTACTGTGGGAGAGAACAAACCAGATCCCAGCAGAGGAAGAAACCAGGGAAAAGCGCTGGAAGTGGATAGAACACACATTGAGGAAAGCACCCAACTATGTAACAAGATTAGTCCTCACATGGAATCCTCAAGGCCAAAGGAAAATAGGAAGACTAAAGAACATAGTACGTTGAGAAATGGAGACAAAAATGAGAAAAATGAGCAAGAATTGGATGGAACTAGAAAAGAAGGCCCAGGACAGAGTGGGTTGGAGAATGCTGGTCGGTGGCCTATGCTCCATTAGGAGTAACAGGCGTAATTAATTAATTAATTAAGTAATGGTCTATAGTTTTTCAGGTTTATTATTTATGAAAATTACTTACCTATTGAAAAACTATTATTGTCTATTTGATTAAACAATTGTTTTCCAATTACAACTATATATATAGGTAAATAGATAGATAGATAGATAGATAGATAGATAGATAGATAGATAGATAGATAGATAGATAGATAGATGGATAAATCTCTAGTTCTGATAATAATATAAACTCTTTTTTCTAAATGGAAATTATTTATGTAAATAATACTGATAAAATTGTCTTTAAATATAATAAATAATAAAAAGAAAATTACTTTAAATAGTCACGTAGACAATTTACGTGATTTAACTCTAATTGAGTAAATGTAAATGAATAACAAATTAAAACTTCTCAAAACAATTTTGTTTCTTTTCTAAGAATGATTATACATTAAGTTGTATAAACTAAAGTTTAATATTCAAATGAAAATGTATTGACATTGAAAATAGATAACATTTATCTATAGTGATTCATTTCTGATGTATTGTAGATAGTTAAAGCCGTTTTTGTAGGTACGTAATAGTAAATCAAAGAGTTTTATAAACTTATGAAAAAGTCCATTTTAACCATCTGGTTGCAAAGTATGCTTTCATACTTTATATTAAATTAATATTTCAAAGTAAACAGAAAGTTATCACTTGTCTACTTAAAACAAAAAAGAACGTTAATTATGCCTAAAAACAGTCCTTTCCGTTAAAAGAAACTCCTTGTTGTAAATGGTTGTCAATGAAGTTTTACATGTATATAAAAATTCTGATTTCGAATCACATGCTTCAACGACATGTGTGTTGCTTTTCTATAAAGTTACACTTACTCTTCAATCTGCTAGCCAAATCATATATATGGAAAGTGTTTTATATATTTTATGAGTACAATTCCGTTTGGGATATGTTTGATTGATTTATTTTCTGTTTCTACATATGAAGATATTTAGCAATTTAATTTTAGTTATTATAAAAGTTATTTTTGTTGAAAGTAACTCAATGTGATTAAATCGGAAACCTACTGACTTCCCTGTCTTTTCAGCTGAACAGAAACGAATTACTTCAAAATGCCTGCTGTTAATAAATGTATTATTATTAGAAGGAGTTTTGTGAATATTATAGTAATTTCAATAGTTGAGATCATGAGTTCAGTGCTTCCAGTTTTTCTATGGTGGTCTAGCTTCAAATGACTCATGATCTCAACTATTAAAATATATTATTTTTTCTAACTTAGTGAAAGTCATCCAAATAATCCAAAGGTTATCATTTCAGTCATAGAGTCATAAGTAACATAGAAGCTGATATATTTTAGTTGGTTTAAGTCATCACATCACATCACATTAACATGATAAAATAAAATCATCATAACAAATCCCATAGTGTTAGAAGTAATGACAGTATCATTATTAATACAAAAGTCTAGGTGTAGAGAGAGAATAGAAATTTAAAAAGATTTTCGGATTCAAGGATTAAGAGAAGATAAAGTATGAATGTAACCACATCACTGCGGATGTTTCTGAGCTATTTCATCTAAAGTCATTGGTTGTTATGTCAAAAAAGTTGACCATGTTTAAATACGAAAACTGTAGTACAGTATAAAACTCCCAACCAAATAAAAGAGTTATAAACACCATGTGTGACAGTAATTGTTAAATGTTTAAAAGCCTTAAGCTGAAATAATATAACTCGCCTAATCTCACTAGTTTTTTTTATTAATCATTCAAGTGATGCCAATTTAATAGTCGTAATTATCTTCATACAGAGTTCATTTGAAAGAACATTCTGATACATTGAAATCAATATAATGAATTACATAATATAAATTGGCATTTTGCTTTTTTTTGAGAATACAAATAACTTTTGTTCTTATATATATATATTCAGTTGAAATTTTGTAAAGAAAATAAATCATCATATTATGTTTCAGATTTGGTTTTTTTCCTTAGTCATATCTTTTGTTCTACAAACACACATTAACAAATACACATATTCAATTGATATTGTTTACTTGAATCTTCCCAGTGATGTTTAGGACTGTAATTGATCAATCTCTTATTGAAATATGTGTATACTCTGCGTATTGCCTCGATATCACCTTAATTCACAAGCTCTATAAGCCAAAAAATGGGTAGTGGCTAGCAGTGGAATGAAGGACTCGCGTTTCGCCCTATTTGGGACTCGTCAACTGGATGTACCTGCATCTCAGAGTTAATAATTACTCTGTGACTCGAACCCAATACCGTTCGTTTCAAACGCCATCACGTTATCCACTTAGCTACTGAGTCCTGATAGCCACTTGCTTGTGCAATGGGGTGGATTTAAATTCACTTGATATTGTTTATTGGAATCTTTCCATTAATGTTTAGAACTACCGTTGATCAGTCTGTTATTGACATATATGCAAACTGTGCATATTGCCTTAATCCACAAGCAATACACGCATTGAATTATAATTATAAATTGTCAGACGAGGTTTTGTGGAAATTTTAGTAATTTCAATAGTTGAAATCATGAGTCAATTGAGTTCAACCAGGTCTGTTGTAAGATATCAGCTCACTGAAGACAATGGTGTACAGTGGTGCAATTTCGTGGATTGTTTGAAGTTAGAAATTAACACCGTTAGATGCCGGCTCAGTGATCTAATGGTTGAGTGCTCGCGTGCGAGACTGATATGTCCTGGGTTCGAATTTCGCTGGGGGGGCAGGATCGTGGATGCTCACTGCTGAGGAGTCCCATACTGGGACAAAACGACCGTCGAGTGTTTCCATCTTTTCCATGGTGTTCTAGCTTCAATTGACTCATGATTTCAACTATTGAAATTATGAATTGTACAAAAGTTTTAATAAGATACCAATCAATTCAAATGAAAAAAATAATGTTACAATTACTTTTATGACTTCATTTCGAAAGATACAATGTAAGCATATGTTACATCTTAATAATAATTAACTAACACATTCGACTTAATAAATAATCTTTATTTCATATTTTTCTTTTTGATTTATGCTTATATGGTCCTTTTTAATAATCTAAATTAATATGTGAAATATGATAAATTAAAAAAAATTGAAAAATGACAAATAAATTCATAAAATGAATTGTGGGAATTTTTTCTCTTTTTTCTTTCTTTTCTCTTTAGTTCCTTCTTTTTTTTATTTTTTATTTCTTTTTTTCTCTTTTTGTTTGTTTTTTTGTTTTGATTCTCTTGAATAATGATTTGTATTTTACAAAAGTAATAAATATGAGAAGAAAAATTTGATACACTATGACATGTGTTACTATTAGATTTAATATAGTATAGAATGAGAATTTTGTCACCGGATCATATTCATGTAGATAGAGATTATTCTGTTGAAGGTAATATGAACAAGCTTATCAATTCTAATGTTAATATGAAGAGTGATTGATGTGATTGTAAATTGAATGAACAAGAACAAGTCAGTAAAAAATTTTTTTTTAATTTCATGATTAACGAATACATAGGTGATGTGGCAAAATATTTTGAAACATACAGTTTTACTCAAAACTAAGTAATTTACTAACAGAAACACCAATATTGCGTATAGTTTATTGTATTAAAAAATGGAAGACACATTCAAAGCACATCACTTTCAACTTCTAGTTTCAACGAATAGATTAGATTTTGTTTCTTTTTTTTCAATCACTGGCTATTGAAGATTATCTTCAAAAGTATTCCAAGCTTCTAATAAACGAGCACATTTAGGTTAGACACGAACACACAAATGGATGAACATAAAACATATCTAGTCCCATAAGTTTATTTGAATCAGGTTAAAAATCAGAGTAGAATATTTAAGAACAAAGAATATTAGAACAAATGATCTTTTTCGACAACGTTTTCGTCACGCCCTACAATTAGAAAGAAGCGTTATTTAACCTATTAACAACGTTATTTTTCCTAACTTAATCGACCATAGACATAACATCAAAGTTGGGGATTTCTTCTCAGTTTTACATTAATTCCCCAGTAATTTACCAAAAGGCTCAGAACTACACTTACTATATGTAGCTGACGGAGTTGGTGTCAATTCTAATAAACCTAACTTGTGTATATAAAAATATACACACAATCTCTCTGTTTATCTTGACTCGCATTAGGACCGTTTCATTCGTAGTTCCAGTTGTGCCTCTTATTTCTTCATAGTGGTTTACACTCCCTTCTAAGACACATTTCTGATCCCACATACATTCATCTTTTGTGTTCTACATGATGTTTTTATTAATAATTATCTTTAATATGGCTATTACTATATCAACTACACCAAAACATTTACTATCATGAATTAACTTGTTTCCAAACACAATGTTTTTATATAACCAATGACTTTATTTGACTTTGTTAGTGAATTGTGGTATTAATGACTCAATCGATGTAAAGGTTACCATATTCAATTTGTAACATGGATTAATTCAACTTTAATACTTTCTTTATTGTAACACAATAATAATAGTTTTTGGATTCATAATTGCAGAGCCTGATAAAGAAGTAAACGAAATCGACCGTTCAATTCATTACCTTTTATTCGAGTCACTTTATATTGTATTTGTCGAAGGTTTTCAAAGTACATTGGTTGTCAAACTTATAGACAGTTATATCTTCATTTTACTGACCTGTGAAGTTAATTTTCTAAAATCATTTATATATAAAATAGTATTCAGTAGTGATTGATGTCACCGTTAGGTGTTCTGTCTGAACTCTTTTCTGACTGGTTGATCGGTTCTTTGATATTCATTCATTAAGGGCTTTATTTCGACAAGTGTATTTACATAAATGAACGTTACTCTGCTACTAGTCAAATCAGTTTCCTGGGTTTTCATGATAGCAATAAATGATACTTATATATTGATATGTCTGTCACTGTTGTAAGCTGTGAGGGAAAAAGCTTTATGAGCCAATGATGTATATATATATAACATACGCAGTTTTTAGAACTTGAGAGGAACTGAATACGCGTTTCCATTTGTCTTTTTACTAACCATTATTATTCGTACATAACTGAGTCCAGTTTTCGCTTTATGAATATGTAATCCATGTATTAGTCTTAAATAATTCTATATACGTTTATGTAAATTACAAGTTTGCGTTGTGAGTCTTATACATTAACTACAGAACCTGTTGATGTTATGCACTTAGTTTTTATTCCTTTTGGCTGTTGTTTATCAGGATATCTTTAATGAAATTATGATAAATGTAGTATTTATACTGAATACAAGTTGGTCTAATATTCAATGGGAAAGAGTTTCTGAAACCACAGAATAAGATATTGATTAGCTTAATCCTTGTGAATGTTCAATAATTCATTTATTATCTTTGAACATTAATGGTTTACTTAAACTATGGTTTGGTTCTTTTTTAAGTCATAGTTAAATAAGCAAACGGGATCGTTAAAACGTTTCTCAATCCTCAAATAACTTAATCTATAATATGAGTGTTTATTTTATCCATAGTGAAACTCATTTGTAACTTAAACAAATGGTTAAATGGCTTCATAACTTTGTGATTTAAGACTAAAGGAAATTGCTTAATTCAGTACAATGTTTTGGGATTATTATTATTAGCATTACATTAAAGATGTAGAAGATACACTTTAAATTTAACCAGGATTATCATATTATCAAATTTAGTCACTGTGTTACATCATGTTGGGACGTAAAATCGTAGTTGGAAGCAATCAACAAGGTTTTCTATCATACTGCAAGCGATTATTGAGTCATCTAGACTAGTGGTCACATTGTAACTTGATCGACAGAATTCGATGTACATTAAGAAGGACCTGATATACACTGCCTAGTGATCCAACAATTCTATATACAAATACCGTTAACTATTTATAACAATCATATTTGATACCTATTGTAATAAGCATTAGTAAAATTACACTTATACGTGAAGTGATATACGCAGTTATTTTACTCATATCTATTCTTCTTCTTCATAAATGCTACGAACTTCATAACTATTGAATTAGTTAATAATTTCCTTCGCAACTTTTGTAATATTCATAATGATTTGTTAATAAATCGACTGATAATGACAATAGATAATAAAAAACAACTATCACTACTGTTTCTACATAACAAAAAGACATAAGTGATAATATAAAGAAAAAGCACAATAACAACATACCAATTGATTAAATTTGTAATTTATTTCTCGGGTATTACATCCATATTGCTTGTAGTCAGTTGTAATTGTTTTTGCTACTGTTGGTGTTGTTTGTGTCACGTGAGTTGCTGATGATGATGATGATGATGTAATAAATTGATAAATACTTCTTGGTGAACTAGATTCATCCGGTGAAATAATTGAGTTATTTAGTGAGTTCTGTATACTAACAAAATTGACATCATAATTATTATCATGACTATTATTATTATTATTATTATTATTATTATTTTTATTGCTTATAGTTGATTTTGATAATAATAATTCTGCATTATGATTTATGCTTGGAGAATTTTCATTTATACTACTCAATAATTGACCATGTCCCGATGAAGCTATATTATAATTTTTTATGGATGAGTTTGGACAGACAGTTTGGTTTCTCCAATGATGAATAGGTTCATTCTTCACTTGATTTACTGATAAAAATAAATCAAAAAAAAGAATAAATATGGTAATACTTTTTTCTAATCTTGTAAAATGGAACAAAATATCGGAATCTTAATTCTATTTTTATAACTTTCTAAACAGATTTACTGAATATTCGGTTTGTACAAGGTAAAGATGAAAAGACTACAGATAACTTGCTGTTTCGTACATTCAGATATACATTGGTATCAGATTGTTACTTCATTAAAACATTCTACTCTGAAAGAAAAATATACCCATTAGCCTAGCCATATTTCACATATAGAAAACAAAACCTACTGAATAAACAAAATGAGATGCGTCAAAAAATGTGATATTTGTCAAACACTAATAAATCCATATTCGTTAAAGACAAACTACAAAGTGGGAAGCAGATAGTGAATTATCTGATGTCTTCATGAATTCAGTTCTGAATAAAATGACATTTATTATCATAATCCAGCAAAATATTTCATTTTTACAAAAATCTCAATCTAACTTCTTAAAAGAATCTAGAATAAGCTATCGATGATTCCATATATGAGAAATAACAACTTCATTTTTACTTTCATAAACATAATGAATGACTAAGCCGCTATCATTAATTCATTGACGAAACTTAAGTATTCAAGCTACATAAATTTTCTCGATCAATCAATAAATGACTTATCCAGTCTGAGGCTTAATCATTCTGTATTCGTTTTTGAAACTGATTAAATTTAATGTTATCAAACGAGTAATAGTACAGTAGTCCCATAAATAATCTTAGATCTCTGCAAAAGCGTCAAGCATTATTTGTTTCCATTCAGTATATAACATAGAACTATAGAGCAGCAAATATATCTGGTTTTTATGAATACGTTGTCAAATATATATTACAAATATATCTGTGAACTTGTATACGAGTATGAAGTAACTAGATAACTATTTATTTTCTATCAGAGTCAATTTTAAATATCACTTAGCTCATTCATAATAATAATCGTCAGTGCGTTGGGTCAGATTTCTATCTTTCTGAGAAGTAATCTTAAAATATTCAATTACGTTTTCTAATATTTTTATAAAGAGTTAAATTAGATAAATATCGATTGATACAAGTATTTTCTCACTTATCTGAGAGTACCATAATCAATGATATTCAGGTTTAAATATCATCTGAATAATTACACCGAAATATAGTTTCTCAAACTTTACAAACTGTTTCTGAAGAAAGCACAACAACAACAACAACAAAAACAATAAGACTGAAAATCGAAATGCTCTTTTTGTTCCATGATCCTAAAACTTATAATGTCAATCAAATAAATGCTGGGATATACTGATGAAAACAATAAATTCATGAATTTAATAATTAAGAGATAAATTCGTTTTAGATCATTTTGTCCAGTCAGAAGTTTGATATTAACTGAAGGTTTCTTTATGTTACTAAGTATCTCTATTTACATAGATTGAACGGATAAATTGTAGTAATCTCAAATAAAGAAAGAAGATAAAAAAGAATAGTTTCCTAGTCAAATTTAAATCAACCTAATAAAAACTGAGATAGGTATCATTACTAAGGTTTCATTTGAGCATTGGGTAGATTGATATAAGTAAATTAATATATTTATGATATCCCAATGGGTAGAAAAATTATATTTCCTGACGTTTTATGACTCAGTGTAAGCCACTTCTTTAGAGAATCGATCGCACATAACATTCTTGTGTTATTTCTTTTAACTATTTAAACATGAGTTTTGATTTGGTTATCTATTCTTTGAAGAAGCGACCTAACTTGAGTCACGAAACGTCAGAAAATCTAACAACATTACAAAGATATTAATTTATATAAAAACTGAGATACTTTCATAATAACTACTAATAAAACAGAATTTCATACAACATAGTAATGATAAAGACAAAACTTTCTTACAATGTAAAATAAACACTTTTTACTAATGAATAGTACAGATTATAACAGTGTTTTATAGTATGATCTCTAATGAGTTTTGATAACAATAAATCTACCAAGAACTGTCAGTTTATGAATGTTTATTGCTACATTATGTTTGATAAGAAATTAATTTATGCCTTATTAGAAAGTTTGATAAATCTTTCTTTTTTTTACAGAGAGTTTGAAAAATGTATTCAGCATCATCAGTGTTTATTTGTTTTCTTTGGGATAAATGTGACATAAATTTCAAGTCATTTAGATGTTTTCAAGGTGATATTAACAGAAACATTCAGTTTGCTCACCTTTTCCCAGAGATTTCTTGATAATCAAAACTGTTTTTCAACAGATTGTAATATAATCGTGGATGCGCACCGCTAAAGAGTTCCATACTAGGACGAAACGGACGTCTAGCGCTTCCAGGTATTTCATGGTGGTCTAGCTTTAATTAACTCATGAATTCAAATGTTGGAAGTACTACAATCTCCACAAATCCCCATTCTAAAAATAGTACATTATTTGTAAATATAAGTCTATTTATGACCTTTGAGTATCTTCAACCAAACATCCCATATGCTCATAGGTTTAGTTTTCTAACACCCTCAGTAGTAGGTTGTACCAGCTTTTATTTTAAAATGATGAAAATGACCGCTTACTTTCAATTTATATCATCTTTAGTCAACTAAAAGGTAGGTGAAAAATCTCAAAACAAGATTTCTCTTCAAAATCTGTTTGGTACATATCGAAAACCACTGTAGATTTGATATTACATGAGATTCATACCATATTATTATTAGACATCTCAGTACTGTTCATCAGTGATCCCGTATTTCTTTAATCAGAGTGTAGTGAACACGAACACCAGTAGGGAACAATCGAATGTATTTAACTCAAAATTACAGGACTTTTTAATAAAATCTAACAATCATAAAGTAAATGCTCAATTTGCAAAATGTCCACCAATTATCTCAAAATGACCCAGACTTCATTGTTCTTGCATGTTCATACAAATTGCATCCTGTTCCATTCTTAACTATCCGATCCTCTTGTCTCTCTGCTGCCAGACATTCTGTTCACGACTATCATCATATACTACTTATGTCAATATAAGTAGCACACACCACAAGAGATGCTTATCACAAACGATATTTTAGGAACATTGAAGTGATAAAATAATTTCGGTGATTGAAGTTTAAAAGTTAAATAAAACACCGATTATGATATACGTTGAAACATTATGAAAGTTTTGCTCTGTTATGATTCAAATAAAATCATCTGCCAACAATAAACACATTTAATAAAAAGAAATACTTGCAACTAATCCTAAATTACAACAATATTACAATCAGAATGCAAGATGTTTTGAATGTGAAATCTTTTTGTTATTAACAATGAATCCTATTATATGTGGTTATAACTAGAACGTTTATTAGCAAAGATGGATAGTGGCTAGTAGTGGAATCCAGAACGCACGTTTCGTCCTAGTTGAGACTCATCAGCTGGATGTACCTGCATCTCAGAGTCGATGTTCACTCAGGGACTCGAATCTAATACCGTTCGCTTCAAACACCAACGCATTATCCACTTAGCTACTGAATCCTGATAGCCACTTCCTTGTGCAATGATGTGAAGTTTAATTCACTTATGCACGTATACCAATAAGAGACTGATCAATCACAGTCTTAAGCATCAATGGGAAGATTCAAGTAAAACAATACCTAGTGGATTATAAAGTTTACTGTTAGATAAAAATATTTAAATCATAAAATACCATCAACAGTCTGTTCATTTGAGCCTGATCCTGCAAACTATACCTGTTTGATACTGAGAGAAAAAATTACATTAAGATAAAATTCCATGATATTTCATAATTATTTATATAATGTCCTACATTAATAAAACACAGATGCAAGTTGAATAATGGTAAAAAGCGTATTGTTTTAAAGTAGTTTTCAGAATGTATTTTTCTGGTTAATATTTTCCAGTTATTTTTCTCCCAAATTACTCATTAATACTAATAATTCCTTAGCTTTATGTTTATTCTGTGTTATACACTTTAACTATGAATTTGAGCCTTTCTTTATGGTCTCACATGATATAAGTCGAATACGAATGAATTGAAGTAAATGGTACTAAGACAACGGTATTTGTCAACATCATTTCATGATAAATCCATTTCTTTATTTTGATTTGTCAGTTAAAATGTATTTTATTTAAAAGAAACAATAATTTACATCCTAGGCCGAGGGCTTCATAACTCAGTAAATAAAATAGAATCAAGTAGAAATGAGGATTGCTTAAAATTACTAATTTTGTCCATAAGGCTAGTCAGATGTACTGTCCTGTTTGTAGCAAATATAAAATATGAAGATAAGTTATTGAGTCATAGAATATTATCAACTGAGGAACAATTGAAATCTAAACATCACTAAGCTGCTATTCTGTGCCGACGGTTTTATAATCTCTCAGAAATTGTGTTGCTTTAAGACTATCAAGCTCAAATTATTGACTTCAATTCATTTGTGATATGGTATTATCATCATGCATACTAACACTAAACTAATTTCTACAATGTAACAAAAAAGTGACAATAATAGATTTGTAATGTTAAGGTGATGGAAGCTTCTACAACCAATACCGAGATAGTATTATCATCAAGGTTTAGTATTTTTATGTGATTTATTCGGATAATTTATTTCAAGCGTCCAAACTTTTATCGAAATCAATTCTAGTGAATATTTAAATAGTTTAATATGCTGAGTCAACCATTTTTCCGGTTTAATTCACTGGTTATTATTAAGGTATTTGTTAATATTGTCTAGAAAAAGAACATTGACTTCAATAAACACATTTTTATTTAGTATTAAGTTCACTTTCTGCAATGGACATAAGTATTACCCTTTAAAAGTTGCCATTACATTACACTTAGACTTTCAAATCAAATGAATGTGCTGTAAAAGTGATCGATTAAATAACAGAAAAATTTTAAAATATCATTATCAGTTAATCTCTGATCGTAGGTTTGCATGGTAGTAGAAGTAGTACATTTGCCTAACAAATTGCTTTATTCTATTGGGGGTGTTATGATCGGTTGTCACTTATTATTATGTCAGGATCGCTTATAACTTATACTTGTAAAAACGAGGAACCACTGCAATTCCTACAACGCGAAGTATGAACAACAAGGCTGATGTAAGTGAAGATTTATGAAACCCAAAACACAAAGACGATCCTAGACGAAAATACACTCGTTTATACATTGATTGTAAACCCATTTGATTATCAATTAGGATGAAATCACACATATTAAAAATTACTTTGAGTTATAACAAATCATATGCTGCGTGTCATGCTGTGCATGGTTCATGTTTAATACAAGAACATCGTATCTTGAATAAACATGACACTCAAATTAATGTTATAACGAATTAATTATCATACTGGAAAAACAAAAACAAATGCCATTATGAGTAATTGTCACATTGCGTTAAACAAACGAATGTGGTGTTGAACAGCAATCCTAATGATTAAAAGAATGTAGTTTTGCTTTTTAATCCCATCATATTAGGGGCTATAAATAGTTTCGTGGACAATTGTCTTTCATGGTACGACAGCCAGATGAAATAAATCAACCAAATATTTTTTTCTGAGATTTATAAATTGACTATAAGTATGTATAGAAATAAAATATTTTGCAGACAGAAGTCAGGTCTTGATACTCGTAGGATTATTTGGCAAACAACTAAAACCATTGTTAGTGGATAAACGTGCCTAGTTTAGCTTTTTATCTTGTATAATGTCACTCATATGTAGCTTATTGTACAGAATATCCAAAAAAACTACTCTGTGATTTTTCTATCTCATTAAGGTTTCATTAAGCATATCTGAAAATTTCACATTTACCTTATCATATATAACAGTTGTGAAAAGAATCTACATAGATTGAAAAACTGGATAATGGATCCAAGGTTATTTTAAAGGTAGATCAGATAATAAATAACTAAAAGTGATATAAAATAAACAGGGCACTAAAGTCAAGTTACTATGATACTGACAGTTTAACATTGATCATTTTTAATTCCAAATGTTTTATTTCGATGCACTAAAAGTACATTTTTCTGCTAATTATTTATCAAGAATAACTTTAAGTATACTGACAGTTTTTGATGGAGTTTTATTCTCTGAGTTGGATGGTTTAGTCGTGAAGCTTTCATCGTTCTTCTGAACGAAATCATCAGCAAAATCATCCACTTGAGCTACAAATCTTCTCCACGATCTCAAATACTGATAGTTTATTTGCTGCTTATTATATAATGTACAAATGTAATGTTGAAAACCTTTTTTTGATATTTGATTTACAATCTTTTTGTCCAAATATATTTTTCCTTCTTCTCTTTATGAATTCATGTACATGTGAATTGTTAAATATAATTGATAATAACATAAGAAAGCGAATCATTTAATTAAGGGTGACATCCTTTAGAGGTGGATAGTTAAACATGTGAAACTTTTTAAAATAGTCAGATAATTTTCAATAAAGTTTAATGAAAATCTGTCCCTATATAGACCTTTTCAGAGAAATTGGTAACTTATCGAAACGTTATTTTGATACAGTTCCGAAACACATTTAATTTTAGTTCTTAAATACTGAGTTCTATAGCTTACTCTACAGGAACTGATATAGTTGAGAATTCTGTGCTTCGTTAAGATAGATATTCTGTTATAAAACGCTATTGGTAATATTACATTCATAAACAACCGATGAAAATCTTATTATTCTACCTTAAGTTATGTTCTTGTTTTACCCGAATTTATAAGAAGGTAAATAAGCTACATTTATTATCTGTAAAGTGATTACACAATTTTTGCAACTAAAATTAATGATTGAAATCATGAGTCAATTGAAGCTGGACCACCATGGAAAACCTGGAAGCACTGGACGGCCGTTTCGTCCTAGTGTGGGACTCCTAAGCAGTGCGCATCCACGATCCCGCTCCCCCCTGAGAAATTCAAACCTAGGACCTATCACTCTCGTGCCAGGCGTTTAACCAACTAGACCACTGTACCGGCATCCAACGGTGTTGATGTCTAACTTCAATCAATCCACGAAGTTGCGACACTGTACACCATTGTCTTCAGTGAGTTGATATCTCACAACATACCTGGTTGAACTCCACTGGTAACGGCTTCTCACTAGAAGGTAAATAAGCTGTATTTATTATCTGTAAAGTGGTTACATAATTTTTGCGACTAATATAAATGAATAAAATTCATTTCAACAACAATAACAACAAAGTAATTGCAAAATGTAAATTCTCTAAAGACACTAAAGAATGAAACATTATCAAGACTTGATTGTATTATATCTCATGTGACTTATATATTCACCAATTATATATTCATATTCAATGGTATTGTTTACAATTTATCACTTTCAATCGAATTCTATTAGCAATACACATTTGTTTAGAATAAAATTATGATTCATTTTATTTGTGAAGACAACTGTTTTTTTGTTTGTTGTTAACATTGAGTTAATGTACTTATGTTGACGATAGGAAAATATTATTCTTTTTTTTCTCATAATGTACATCTTTGATAATACTCTTTCTTTTCATATGAGTGTATGTGTGTATGTGTGTGCGTGTGTGTGTGAATATTTACCTTCTACATCATCCTTACAAACCATAATCATAATGACTGAATGAATGAATGAAAAAAAAAATCATGGTTGAATGAAAACCGAGAAAACGATACTGTTTCACAATTGACAGTAGTTAGTTCAAAGTAAATTTGTTGGCTTATTCCATATTAAATAGATGATATCCGAAAATATACACACATGTTTACATACATTTACCGTGTTTAACTAAAGAGCAAAGAAAAAAATAGTGGTAAAGAGGAAACCCATGCCTAGAAAGATCTTTTTTATACCCTGGGTAGGTTAAATTAAATACCATCAGTTAATCATTAATTTACTATGATAATGAATATCAAGATAATAATAATAAGTGCCATTAGATAAAAAATACGTTCTATTCTTTGTTCTAAAATATAAGTATTGAATTGTAACCAATTCATTTCTAAAACAGTGGACTTTTACGTTGAAAATAATGAAGATAGGAAAAAAACACAATTAATTTTTATCATTATTCTGCCATAGAAAAACAAAACCAATAAGAGAATTCATTATTTTAGAAGTACCCTGGAAGTCAGTCTCTTTCTAACCAAAAAAGAAAACGGCAAACCTAAATTACATGTAAATTTACTATTTTTATCTATTTGTACTGTAGAAACAGATATATATGTAAGATAAATAAGACGTCAGAAAGACAAACTATTTATATCATTATGAGAGAAACTAGATAATTCATACTACAAATGGAGAATAAATGTCAAATAGAAGAACTATTTTTTTTGTTGTTGAAAAAATGAAGGTTAACAATTTTAAAACAAACCTTCACGTTACTGACTTTTGTTGTTGTTGTTGTTTGAATTCTGTGTTCTTCGAAGAGATGATTCATAAACACATTCAATTATATGAAATAAGATGAATTAAACTTTCATACTGTTTAAGAATTTCAACATTTGTTCGATTGAATCAAGTTAAAATAGTCATCAAATTCATATCTTTAGAGTGTATATGATTCTCAATTCGTATCCATCTAAACTGTGATAAGTGAATTGTAGTTTGTATGAAAGGAAAATATATTTGGAGATGTTAGATTCCCAGAATTTACTTGGTAAATACCTCATTTTTGTAATTTTATTTTTAAAATCTGAATTTCTTGTTTTTGCGCCAAAAGCGCTTATTTTTACCTTCATGTAGTACTTCCCATTTGAGAGAATCTTAAACTCTATTGCTTCGTTGTATCTTTTAGTATGCTATTTTGTAACGCTTCCCAATGACAATTTTATGCTGTATATATACGTTTGATTTGTGCCTGTTGTTATTGTTCGTACTTCTGGCTGCTTGCGGAATATTTCCCCATTTTGAACTTGGACTTCTCTCTTTAGTTAGCGGGGCTGGGACGCATCAGAATAGCTAGCTTATTGGTCTTTGATCATAGAGTCTTGTTCTGTTCTCAGACTAGGTGAAGATTGTCATTGTTAGATAGTAGTTTTATAAGCATGATCATCATTAGTTACAAACAATAAAATGTATACTAAGGCTTATTCATGTTCTTGACTGAATGATGAATAAATTTTTTGTTGAGTCTTGAACAATCATGATTTATATGTTGATAGATACTATTAGTTACGTTTATTTGTCACATGTAGTAATCAAGTTATTTTACACCGACTTTCTTAATGATCAAAATGTAAACTGCATTCCATTTTCTTTCTTATTTTGACACAGCAATTATAAATATATTGAAGATAACTAAATCATAATCATTTAAATTCATTTTAGTGTAACACTTGATAGATGTCGGTAGGTGAAAAGAATCTTTAGACTAATTATTTGTACATAAAGCATTCATAAGACTTTATTGCTTAGTATTTTGCCTGTACGAATACTTAGCTTAACTGTTTAAGTGCAAAGTAGTAATAGTCGGTATTCACGTTAGTTAACATCATGGTTTATGTCATTAAACTTACCTACATGCATATGAATAACACTATATGACCATATATATATTATAAATAATAATAAAATGAACCATTAATTGTTACTAATGTACGATAGATATCTTCTTTTGTTCAGATACACAGGAAGTGAAGAAATGAATTGAGCTTTTTTTGATTAACCGGAAATGAATAAAAATGAATTAAGAAACAGAAAAACTCGATCTAACTTATAACTGACCACAAATATTCATATACATTGCTATAGTACATGCATACATTGATAAGTTCAACACTTGTTATTTGAAATACTATTTTGTTTTTGTAGAATTAGTAGTGTGGCAAGCCCATTTCACTATTGTATTATTTATCTAGTCATTGTAACTCAGACTCAATCCACTATGTTAATTTCGGTGTGTATGATCGAATGTATGTCTGTACATCAACTCTTAAGCTATTTTCCTATTGGTTTCAATGTGCAGATAATCGATAATCTATCCACACCCGATTAACTCTCAAATATATATGGATTTTTAACAGACTCACACTCTCTCTGTTTCATCGTGTGCTTGCTCACCGTACGCTTGTGGATTTTTATTAATCATTAACAATAAACTATCTCTATAACTGGTGTTCAGGCTTCTCAATAATCTCGAGTAAATTCGCAATTCTACTAGGAGATTAAGCCTACCTAAAATACTCAGTTACGGGATATTATTATTTGGAGTCAGATATTGAGGACATTATCCTCAACAGTAGATTAGTTTGATTTAGTCATAATATTTGCCAAATTATTTCAATACCAAATAGTTCTTAACAGTACATGGAGTTTAATGAGTTTTCAAGTTATTTCCAATCACAAAAAGATAATATTAATAAAATTAATACTTATCAACTAATGCACTTGGTGATGTTTACTTGAATCTTTCTATTGATTGCTATCAAAACTCAATAGCTAAGTGGGTAACGCGATGGCATTTGAAGCGAACGGTACTAGTTTTGAGTCCCAGAGTGAACATCGACGCTAAAATACAGGTACATCCAACTGACGCATTCTGGATTTCCCTACTAGCCACTATCTATCTCTGCTTATTAATTAATGTTATAACACTGATCATTTACCACTTTAGCCCATCTCAAATAACAGTTTCAAAGTAGATGTTAGACACTAGCATATAGTAATAAATATGATCATAAGGTGTCAATAAGTATTTGAAAATAAAGAAATAGATGAGATGAATGTAACAAAGTGATTTGCTAATATTCTATCGCTTTATACTTTACCATTATTTGTGAAAAAAATGAAGTAAAGCATTATTATTTCATGTTATATATTTGCATGTAGACACCTTATCAAATCACTATCCAGTTTCAAGTATTCTCTTGAGAGAGCAGTTGTTGATCATTTATGTTCAGTCAGTATTGTTTTTAAACAATAAGAAAGTTATCAGTATTATTTGTTTCAATAAAAACATATCAAAATAGAATATTCATAAAAGCCAATTCGTAAACTTATTAGTATCATTATTATCGCGGCATTTAAAACTCAAAGAATACATATTTTTTACCAATTATCACAACTGATTGATCACTGGGTGGTGATCAATGTAATGTGTGCCAAGTCCTTAGTTAGTGCAGATCGAATGCTATCGACCAAGTTGCAATGTGGCCACTAGTCTAGGTGACTCGACACCGCGGGCACTAAATATTGAGATTAGATGGTGGTTTGAGGTAGTCGACATGAAACTCTGGACCCGGGTTTCGTGCTACTTGGCACTCGTCAGCAAGGTGTACCTGTAATCTAATCTCAATATATAGTGCACGCAGTGTCGAGTCATCTAGACTAGTGGCCACATTGCAACTTAGTCGATAGCATTCGATCTGCACTAAATAAGGACTTAATACACACTACATTGATCACCACCCAGTGATCAATCAATTGTGATTACATCTCAGTTTTACAGGAGGTCGGTTGCGGCCCGGATAGCTCAGTGGTAACGTCTCTGACTGTGAAGCTGGGTGATACGGGATCGAATCCGCCAGGAATCCCTCAAGATTACTGGTACACCTTGCTGACGAGTGCCTTGTAGCACGGAACCCGGGTCCAGGGTTTCCTGTCGACTACCTCCAACCACCATCTAATTTATACCAAATAGTTTGTTAATGAAGCATAGTTCTAATATAATGTGAAACTCCACTTACTATGGGTGAAAATTTCCGACTAATTCAATCATAGTGATAAATAAAACTGTGATAGAAACAGATTTGTTTTGTTTTCTTAGGTATCTACAGTTTGTATGATTTAGAAAAGACTGAAAACTATATATATATGCCAATTTGAAATAAAGGAAACTAGTGAATATAAGTATTAGCTTAACTTATGGATTTTCATCTTTAACAAATTTATATGAACTATTTTTATACTTGTAAGGAAGCAATACAAAAATTTATATCTTCATACTTGTTTTTATCATGTAAGTCAGAGTAATCTGTTAAATTTACCTTTGAATAAGAATAGAACAAGAAACAATATTATTTGTGGCAGAAAGTTAATTATCAGAAGGGGTTTTGTGAAGATTTTAGTAATTTCAACAGTTGAAATCATCAGTCAATTGAAGCTAGACCACCATGGAAAACCTGGAAGCACTGGACGGCCGTTTTATCCTTAGAAGTGTGCATCCATTATCCCGCCCTCCATGAAATTCGAGCCCACGACCTATCAAATAATTGATATAAAACCATTGAAAATTTGAGAACACAAAACTTCTAATCCTGACCTAGTTTTCACTTCCATATTGATTTAAGTAATAGATCAATCAGCATATTGTTAATGAATTAAATTTTATTTAATGTACAAATAATTAGTAAGATAATTAATCAAATTTATCAATCTGTTTCCTTTCATGTTTTCTAGTTGATTGATTCTATAGATCTATACTTTCAATTGAAACTTGTATTGAAGATTGAATTCAGAAATTCAATTATCACATTCAAAACTTAGTTGTACATTTAATCATAATAACAATTACTATCAAAACAGATTTCTCTATTATTTCTTTCTTTTATTCAAACACAACTAACTTCATATATATATATATATATGCAGAAAATGTTTCTCCTATTCTACCAAGTATAACTGAATCTAATTACATTTAGTCACTATCTACTATTTTTTCTTACTTGTCAAGTTAAATAAACAAACTATAATTGAACAATCCAATAATAACATGGCAAAAAATTATTCATAATATATGTATATATATTGTTGTTGTTGTTGTTGTTGTTGCTTTTATTATACTCTCGATACAATGATGACTGTTGTGAAATTTACCATTAGTAAACTTATGACAGAATATAAGACAGTATTCCTCTAAATCCTTCAGGATTTCATTTAACGCTTGAATGGTTTACTGAGAATAATAATAATAATAAAGGGAGATTAACGTAAACAAACTTAATTTACAGTAAATTCAATTATTCGTAAGTCTGTGGGTGATTATCATTACTTACTTAGTAGACTACCATGAAAATCTGGAATCACTGGACGGTCGTTTTGTCCTACTATGGGACTGTTAGGCAGTGCGCACCCACGAGACTGATAGGTCCTGTGTCTGAATCCCGCGAGGTGGGATCGTGGATAAACACTGCTAAGGAGTCCCACAATAGAACAAAACGGCTGTCCAGTGCTTCCAGGATTCTCATGGTGGTCTAGATTCAATTGATAAATAGTCCGAACTATTGAAACAAATAAATGTTTTAACCCATTTGTATTGGTTATTTAAATTTTCACAATAATATTTGGGACCTTAAATGACCAGTTTCTTTTGGCATATATGCGTTCAGAGCGGATAGCCTTAATATCGCCAGTACGTCGAAAACGTTTGGTCTCAGAGCTGGATGGTTATTAACAGTGGAATAGGCCTGACGAGTGCCAAAAAGAACGAAGTGCAAGTCATGGATTTCACTACTAGTCATTAATCACATTTGCATATAAACGCTTGTGATATAGTGGTAATATCAAGGCAATTCGCTCAGAATGTAAATATACCAAAAAAGACTGGTCATTTGTGGTCCCTATCATAAATGGGAAGATTTAAACGATCATTATAAATGAACGAAACATCACCATATTACATAACTCAGTGGATGACGTATTGGCGTTTGAAGCGAAAAGTACTGGGTTCGAGACTCGGATTTGTCATCAACTCTGAAATACAGATATATCCAGTTGACGATTCCCAAATGGAATAGAAAATGCATCCTGAGATTCTATTGCTAATCACTATCCATTTTGTATTATAAAATGGACATTTTGGTTGAATATTCTAAGATAATGTTTGTACAGAATTTATATTATGAAAAAAGAGAGATGATCGAGAGGGACAGTTATTTTTGCTATTTTAAGTAATGTATTGATTTAAAATGCTCCTAAATCAAATTACCTAACGATATCATTCTTACTACATAGCTCAGGAGTTAATGATCAGTAAAGTTCCTTAAGAATTTTAATTTGAGTCCATTGATAGTTGTTTGAAAGTTTATTAAGTGGAACTTTGTTTGTTTATGTTGCTTTTACTAAGATTAGTAAGTGCTTTAACTGTCTGCAGGACCTAATACATCAAGTTAATGTGTAACAAAGTAAATAAATTAGAAATATTAACCCTTGGCCTGTATTTAAGTGGCCTAAACAGTATTGTGGTTGTTAATAAACCTGTACGTTATAAATGTAATCTCAAGTGTAATCGAATTATTAGATTTTATAATTTCGTATGCAAAGAGTATAAATAAAGGAAAAGGGTGACACTTTCAATGTTCAGTATGGATACAAATAATTCAATTAATCATTTTTACTATGTGAAATACCTAACCGATAGAAAAAGTATAACATTAGACAAATTACAAAAGTTGCGTTTGTTACATACAATATTGTTACTAAGATCTACTTATGAATTAAAACAATTTTTTGCCAGACTTAGTATAACCTTATCAGGAAATAAATTGTCAAGCATATGGTAAACCCTTACTGAAGTAAACACTTATTATAAATGTTTTAGGATGAGATGACCTGTCAAATATTCCAAGGATCAATGAGGTATATTTATGGGGGTGCTATTTACCCAGTCTTCTTTAACACTACGCCCTCTGTTGAGTTTTCGTTTTCTGATAATTGTCCTGCTTAGTTCAACGATTCTCCAAACTCCTCCAAATGACTCATGTAAGCTTGTCATTTTCACTGCCCATATATCTCTACAATACTCATAACATTGAACATGGGATGCTTCAGTAACATCTGCAAATGATGCGGCCAGTGTTACTGGTGCTTTATTATTCAGTTCTCAATCTGGATAGAGTGATAAAAGTTCCTCTTCTAGCAAACTTCTTCCTCCAATATATATTACATCGAAAGACAACATCATCACGGTAGTTTGCACAGGGTCTACAAGTCATTTGATTGCCACAATCTCAAATAAAGGAACTGCTTAGTATTCTCATTTGTTGTAGCCACCAAATTATAATGTCTTCTGTAAAATCCGCTGTGAGCCGGTCGTACGTAAGCACCAAATACTGAAATTGGCGCCATAAACTTGAAATCCCTGAAACACAGCTGAGTGGCTCGTACATAAATTATAGTCTCACTTTTCAACCAATAACGGTTAACTACAATGTTTTATATCATTCATCTAATAATCACAATAAAATTTCCTTAATCTTTTGACTGAATAATCACAATGTAATCAGATAAATATTCAATAATTTATTACTATGTAAGATTATAAATAAATAGTAAAGTATAAAAACTAAACTTGATAGTTTGATTTGAGTTGATAAACAAAAAGCATAACTAACAAATTATTTTCTTGTACTTTATTTAAAGTTAAATGCATATATAACATTAATTTAAACTAGCTATTGTCTACTTATAATTTATATATATATATATATATATATATATATATATATATATATATATATATATATATATATATAGTAGTGAACGGGAACACAAGTGGGGACAATCGAAAGTATTCAAGACAAAATTACAAAACGTTTTAGTAGAATCTGAGAACAATATAGTAAATACTTCATTTGAACACACACCACCATATATAGATCGTCATTAAAATCCTTAATAAATATACATTTTTATTATGATATAACTATTATTCTTATCATTTGTATTTTCTCAAGTGTTTCTATAGGAATTTTATTCTTACCTCTAAGTATGTAAATGTTTTATACAATTACTATAATGATAATGATAACAAACTAATTATCATTATGTATGTGTATTATGCTCTTATTTAATAATAATAATAATAGTAATAATAATAATAATAATAATAATAATTATTATTATTATTATTATTATTACAGACACTTAATACTATTAGGCCCATTAATGTTTAGATGGATTTTATATATCGTTCTATGTTTTATGTTCTCTGGGGAAATATAAATTGAGCGTTATTATCATTATTATTTGTAATATATGTTATGTATATTGATAAATGTTTCATTTAATGTCGGTATTGTATTACTACATTACTCAGATTTAATGCCTTTAGGTAAAAATTCTTAATAGGATGATATTTTAGTTGGATAAAGAGATTGTGTTTTTATTTTTTTTATTTTTTAAGTATCTGGCTAGAAGGGAAATAAAGGTTGCTATTGGGGTAAATCTTCTTGGTGTAGGTATTTCTATTTGTTGTTTTGTTTTTAGTACAAATAAAGATGGAAGATTTATAGAAGAAATTTAGAGGATTCTAAATCTTTATATAAATGTATAAATTGAAATAGTTACTCGATAAAGGAGAAAATATATATATACCATTTTAAACAAAAATGTTGTTTAGTTATACTCATTCAAATAATGTGTGATATTAGATGTTTTATTTAAATTTTAGTTGAACAACTGTTCAATGAAAACAAAAAAAAAATTAAAAAATGGTATTTTATTCAATTTGGTTACATTAATGATGTCACAAACTGCAAGATCTATGGGTATAGAAAATTAGTTTACAAGTAATGGATAAATTAAAAAAAAGCACTGAAAAAGTGTTATTGAATAGATTCAGGTTATACAGCAGTTTCTTTTATTTCCTGGAGTGAATTATTTACTACAGGTTTTTTTAAAAAACATGTATTTTCATTGTACTACAAAATGATTTGAATTGATATTTAGCTAGCTTTATATGTTGAAAATTCTATAAGATTTTCTATACAGATGTGTAGTTAATTCATTGGTAACCTACATTTGAATAATAACTCCGTATGAAACCCTTCTAATGCTACTGCCGGTTCCAAGTCCGGATAAATGAGGAGGGTTAGACATGATGTTGGCGACCCCATCCTCTAGAAAACTAACTTGCTAAAAAAAGGCTAATCAGAAAAATATTATTCAAGTAACAATTGAATAATAAGTACAAGGCTGAGGAATTAATGAGTTTTAATAGTTTTTACAAAAAGTATGTAACAGGGTTTCACATTTTGAACTTAAAGTTATATAGTACTTTCACTTGTTCTGTCTTATTTACCTGGTGTATTCCATATATCATTACATGGGATTTGAACAGTAGGCCAGGCTCTCTTTATTATATTAAACATAACTATCATTATTTATATCATGTAATATTTGTCCTATAAAATCTTGATAAATCCCCATCTAAACATTATTTGATAACTTCCCTTAAAAGTAAGGTTAGGCTTATTTAACAGATAGTTTTTTTCGAACAGTAACAATTAGTCTATTTCTTTGTACAACTCATGACTGTATGATCATATATGCTTGATAACATGTAACAGACTGCACACATATCTCTCTCTAGCTTAAATGTTAGTATCTCAAATATATACATATGTATGCTTGAATCTTAATAATTGCTTCGCTCCGATTCAATTTGACTTTGAATCCGCCTCTGTACTCGCTTGCTCGTGAGCATTAGTTTTTTTCTTCAAATTCTCTTGATGTGCTTGTAACTTTGTTATCAGCGCTATCCAATACTAAACTGTGGCTGACGCTCTGTAAAAACCTTCTGAATTTATACACTTTTAAGATTTATTTAATAACGGTCATCAGGGTAATTTATAAACGAAGTCTAAGAAATCATCTCGTAGTCAAGCCACTACAAGGTAATCAGCATTTTAAAAGCCATAACCTAATCTACAGGGCTATTAAACTGTGATAACATTATAATTCACTCGTGCACTAGCTACAATTAATGTTCTGAAACCTACCACTGTTCATTGAAATCACTGAATTAATAATTCTGATATCACTATCTTATTAAGAATATCTATTCATACAAAGTAGTATTCGTTTGTATATTTAACTTTAGTTCGATTTGTTTATTTTTATTTCTAATAGATTAATTTCTCATACAGTAACCTTTAAAAGAGTTTCGTTCTTACAAAATCATTGTGTATACGAAATTATCTAAAAGCAATATAGTTAAAATATATTAGATAAGATTTTCACTTATATTCATATGGTTGTTGTTATCTTAAGAGATAAGATATTTAACTGTATTAAATGAAAGGAAATAATTTGTAGTTATGTGAGTGTAGGGAGTATATCAAAGTAATTATGATTTATAACTGAATAATTTCATCTTCACTTAACTAATTACCTAGTAATATTGAAACATGAAATTTTGGAGAATCAGCTTTATTATAAGTTACTTTTTTCTTCAAAGGAATATCTCTTGATTTATTCAAGTTAAATTAATTTAGGGAATTCGATAAATAAACTGAGACTTAAGTAATTTATATAGCTGAAATCATGAGTCAATTGAAGCTAGACCACTATGGAAAACCTGGAAGCACTGGACGGCCGTTTCGTCCTAGTGCGGGACTCCTCAGCAGTGCGCATCCACGATCCCGGCCCCCGCGGGATTCAAACCCAGGATCTATCAGCCTCGCACGCGAGCACTTAACCATTAGACCACTGAGCCGGCATTCAACGGAGACTTAAGTATTTAAGAGTATTTTCATATCTTGATACAATTCAACTGAAATTTCTTTATGGAAATATCATTTTTCAAATGGAGTCAGAACGTATTATTTACCAAATTTAATTGTAAAAGTACATAAGATATTTTGCATACATTTAATTTAGATGTATGAAAAATATGTGTAGGTTGTAAGATATCAAAATGCTTGAGTTATATATTTCAAATCGTCCGTAAAAAAGGGCATGAATAAGCATCTCTTCAGCTTTCTAAATTTTCAGCTTGAAGATTCTCGAGGTTCGTTGTGACAAATCACCTTTATGACTATTAACCATCGATGGATCTTGTAATATAGTCTATTAAACCAAATTTAAAACTTATTTTTACACATATTTACATGTTTGACTTAGGGGGGTTCATTATCTTTTATTTGAGTTCATTACTACTGTGGTGTATGCTACTTATGTCTGTTGACATAAGCGGAGGTATGTAACACCAGACAAGAGCGGAACGCCTGGCAACAGAAAGTTGGAAAGATCAAATCGACGAGAAAGCGAACCGAGAGTAATTGCAATAGTAGTGAAGGGACGATGAAGATTGAAACAATTGATGGAGGGTTTATAAATGAAGTATTTAAGGTATGGTCTTCAAATTTTACGAAAGAGCTCTGTAATTTTGTGCTAAACAATAAATTGGTTTTCCCCACCTGAGTTCTTGCTCACTACACTCCATGAATAATGTTATCAATTTATAGAATGTGCTTCATCGCTGAGTCCAACACGTGTTTCAAGATATTTAACCTTAATTAGACTATGTGTCAACTGTGAAGTATACGTAGGTAACACATTTACAGTAGGTACTCTACTAATGTTCTTGGTTTGATAAAATTTCATATCCTGTGTTTTGTATCACAGTAAGCATTGTCATGTCAAGAAATATTTCACAAATAACAATACAAATTTTTATGATGCAAATTTAACTCAGGCTACAGTTAAGGTTATTGTGAAATGTCCTCAGAAGGCACACAAAATATCTTACTGATAAAGTTATGACTTTAAATTCAGCGCTGGATATTATGAATAGAACCGCCTACAGATATCGCTGAATCGGTCTTTTGTACCCAAAATTTTGCTTCTTTAATAAAGTGGAGAACTATGGTAGTCAAACAAAATTCATTGAAAACCCGAAATGTTATCCAAAGTAGATACGCTAATAGTAACGAATTATACCAGAACAAACAATACTAAAAAACCAGGTCCATTGTGAGTTCAAGTTATTTAAACTATTGCAGTTAAATAAAATTTTATATAAATTATAACTCCGGCAAATCCCTCAGAACATAACACCTAAAATAATGCAGATTTAAAATTACAAAATTAAACAAAATCTTTAACATTATATGTCACTTACCTGGTTTCTTGGTTTGAGTTTTAAACGACACTATTCTTCTGCGAACCAAACAAACAAGTATAAGAGTCGCAATGAGAACCAAGGCGAATATAATAGATAGACAAGTAACCATTATGTCATTGGTTGTATAACTATTAAGTCTGTGATTTTGTTTACTCATCAAAAGATTTCCATAAGTCAAACCTGTTCCTTTTTGATAGAGATTATCGTTGCTGAATTCTTGAATAGGATTAAAATTGTTTTGAATATGACTAGGGTGATTTTGTTTGAATGCTGAAGATACTATTGTTTCGGCTGATGTTAATCCTGGAGCATTTATGAATTGATTCGGTGAATGATATTGAGACTGTTTACTTTCTAAATTGTGTATATCTTTTTCTTTATTATTTTGTATCATGATTTTTAAATTGTTATATAATGTACATCGTGGTTTTGGATCTTTACCTTGGTCACATGCCTCTAATGTAAGTATATGCATACTGGATTTGTGCAGAAGACTATCAAATTCATCCTTTGTTGGTAAATTAGAGGTATTTGATGAATCATATAATTCATTGCTATGATCGTTAAGTTTATTGTTATCACTGAAAGGATTTGATAAATAGAGCAATCCGCTTGTCGAATCTAGTCCAAACAATCCATAATTATTTCCAGTTAAAATATTGTAAGTAATTAAACCATTATTCCCTTCATCTTTATCTTCAGCTTGAATATAAGCTAGTTTGTAACCGGTTGTCTTTTGATCTAAAGCGATGGCCAGAGTGTTTGCTGTAGAATTGGGGCTAATAAATACTGGCCAATTATCGTTGACATCATCAACAATCACCGTAACTGTTGATGTACCAGTATACTGTATACTCCTTGAGTTGAGCTTATTTATACTACTAAATTCTGACGATTTAATTTTCGTGTCCTTAACTAAAACACGAAATATATATTGAGATTTTTCTTCACGATCCAGTGGTTGACGATTTCTAATAATACCAGTAATTTTATCAATTGTAAAATTAACTGAATCTGGATCATTAGCAAAGCTATATTCCAATGGACCATACGCAGATGAATCAATATCTGTCGCATTAACTTGACCTACTATTGTACTACGTGCTTGATTTTCTTGTAAATGAAAAGTATAATTATTGGTCGAGAAAACTGGTTCATTATCATTAAGATCATTGATGATTATCTAAAATACAACAAGGAAACTTTATTGTTAAAAATATTATTAGTCATCAGTGCAGCATTAACTTCATACACTAAAAATCTTACATATATACCATTGCTTGTAATGATCTCATTTTCTGTATCAAATAATATGTGTGATGTCAAGTTTGTTCGTTTGTTAGTACACATTTTCACAATCAGCAAGAACCTTGGAGATCATTTAAAGTGTGACAAGTAAATTAAACTAACCAAATCATGAAATAAGCACGAAATGCTAAATGAATAGAAAACCAAAGATCAAAGACATAACTACATAGGAGAACATTACAATATGATTATTTCTAAATACATCGACGGTATTCAGGAATCAGATAATTATAGTAATAATATGAATAAAACATGTAATGTAATAAACTGAGGAGAGTAAGATTTCATGCGATATGAATCTGGAAAAGAATAAGTTTATAATGAAGGAAAGTTAAGTATGATCGAGCTATCTTTTAAATGAACAACGTTACAAAATATTCCCACTAACTAATATCTGTCTGTCACCAGATTTGTACGTCGAATTCTAGAATTCAGTTGTCAGTTGTTAACTAACGCAATGTTTATGGTTCTTTAAAGTTGAACAACGATAAAATATTCATTAAAACGTAATTGAATTTAGAGAAAATAGCTACCTTTTATAAAATAAGCTGCTTAAAGTAAATATTTATCTTCAAATATTTGGGCTGAAATAAATGAATTTAGTCAGGTGATTTGGATGTGAAACTGGTTTTGTCTAACCTTCAATTATACAATCTGTTTTTCATTTGTCAACTACTAATTGACACACTGCTATAAATGCAATAATGTTTGCCATAATGGTATATACACATTCAATAGCTTTAGCACAACACGTAGAGTATTACTTTTTACAACTTTCAACCATTATCAAAGTTAGAATCTTCAATACGAACGTCAAGACAGTTCTAATGTACGGAGCTGAAACTTAGAGAGTTACCACAACCATCATCAAGAAGGTACAAGTATTTATAAACAGTTGTCTACGCAAGATACTCAACATTCATTGGCCGGATACCACCAGTAACAGCCTCCTGTAGGAGAGGACAAACCAGCTTCCAACTGAAGAGGAAATTAGGAAAAGAAGATGGAGATGGATTGTACATACATTACGCAGATCATCAAACTGCATCACGAGGCAAGCCCCGACTTGGAATCCTGAAGAGAAACGGAAAAGAGGAGGGCCGAGGAACACATTACATTGGGAAATAGAAGCAGATATGAAAAGGATGAATCACAATTGGAAAGAGCTGGAAAGGTTTGATCAGGACAGAGTTGGGTGGCGAGTGTTGATGAGCGCCCTATGCTCCTGCACGAGGAGTAACAGGCGTAAGTAAGTTAATTATGCCATTCAGATATTAGCTGAATATATATATATATACAGCTTTTGAAAATCAATGGTTTCCAATCCTGTTTTTCAAATCTATTAACGAAAGTGAAATAATTTGTTATATAAATCATTTTGTCCTCTTACGCCTATAAACTATGCATACATAAACTTCTAACTTAATATTAAACATTTTAACTTTGTTCTAATATTATTATTTCTTAAAAATTCATATGTAAATTTAAGTAAACATTCACAATATCTGGCGTCAATAATTGGATACCTTTAAATGTATGAAGGGGAACAATGTGCAAATGTGTAAATTTTGACAATTTTTTTTTCATTTTGTAATTTTAAATAAATGTGAGGTTCTGTCAATTAACTAGATATAAGTAATCATTGTGAATAATAATCTAAGTACAAACATACTTGCACTGTAGCCGTGCCTGAGAGTGGAGGATTTCCATGATCAACTGCTAATGCAGTTAATGTATATTTTTCTTTGACTTCTCTATCGAACATGTCCATTGTAGTTATGATACCTGTATGTGAGTCAATTTTGAATTTAGTTGAGTTAACTCCATCTTCAAGAAGAAAAAGTGTCATTTGAGAATTAATTCCAATATCTAAGTCAGTTGCTAAAAGTCCTTGTGATGATCCAGTCTGATGAACATTATTAAAATAACCTTTGTTAACTTTTTGGGATTGCTGTCTCACTTGAGTACCGTATGGAGCGTTTTCATCAACTTGTAAATATAGTATTTCATGTGAAAATTTTGGTCGATTATCATTTTGATCTAAGATACGAATGGTTATATTTCGTTCTGTGTAATGTCCAACCATGTCAGAGCAAACAATAGTAACCACTTGATGAGAAGTACTTTCACGATCTAAAATTCTAGCTGTAATTAAATGATACTCTGTTAATAAGTTCACTTCAGTGTTTCTATCAAATTCAGGTTGAGCTTGTGAAGTGAGTCGTATAAGTGAAAAATTTGAATCTTTCAAGTTGCATTCAACTTGATCCTGTCCACCAAAATCTGGATCGTATGCCTACCAAATAGTAAATGTAAAATATAGAAAACTTAATTTTAAACAAAGATTTAATATTAGGCAGCCAGAATGTGAATGTTAATGAGAAAATACATTCATGTATAAAGATTATGCTCTTGAACAGTAATATTAAATTTAAACATGAAATGTATAGAATTAGTCAAAATGAATGTTACACATGACAATGCTTCATTCACAATGTATTACATAATTGCTAATTAAATTAAGTAATTTTTAAACTGCAAAATTGTGCATGGAGGACAGTTGACAAACTCGTTCGAAGTAAAGATCAGTGTCAGGCAAGGTTGCTTACTCTCACTCTTTCTCTTTCGCCTGGTGACTGACTGGATCATGAAGACGTCAACATCTGAAGGGAAGCACGGGATACACTAGACAGATAGGATGCAGCTGGAAGATCTAGAATTCGCAGATAATCTGGTTCTTCTATCGCACACGTAACAACAAATGCAGGAGAAGACGACCAGTGTAACAGCAGCCTCAACAGCAGTAGGTCTCAATATACACAAAGGGAAAAGCAAGATTCTCCGATACAACACAGCATGCACCAATCCAGTCACACTTGACTGAGAAGATTTGGAAGATGTAAAAACCTTTACATATTTGGGCAGCATCATTGATGAACACGGTGGTGGGTCTGATGCAGATGTGAAGGCGTGGATCGGAAAAGCAAGAGCAGCACATTTACAATTGAAGAACATCTGGAACTCAAAACAATTGTCTGTCAAACAACATCAAAGTAACAAGTCTCAATAAAAATATCAAGGCAGTTCTATTG
Organism: Schistosoma haematobium; assembly: GCF_000699445.3. NCBI lineage: Eukaryota > Metazoa > Platyhelminthes > Trematoda > Strigeidida > Schistosomatidae > Schistosoma > Schistosoma haematobium. The sequence continues at coordinate 14,890,095 of NC_067199.1, read as the reverse complement.
TACGAGGCAGGAACTTGGAGAACCACTAAAGCCATCATCCAGAAGATACAAGTGTTTATTAACAGCTGTCTACGCAAGACACTTCGGATCTGTCGACCAGACAATATCAGCAACAACCTACTATGAAAGAGTACAAACCAGATTCCAGTGGAGGAAGAAATCAGGAAGACCAAAGAACACATTACGCCGAAAAACTGAGAGAGATATGAGAAGAATGAACAACAGTTGGATAGAACTAGAAAGGAAGGCCGAGGACAGAATGGGTTGGAGGATGCTGGTCGGCGGCCTATGCTCCATTAGGAGTAACAGGCGTAAGTATATAATTTTTGAATCAAACAACTATTACTCTTTTTTTGGAAGACTTGTTCAAATGAAAGACTTGATAGAAAAATGACAAATTATTAAACTGATGTTATGGTATTGATATCACATAATTAAAGTTTAAAGCTTGAATTCATTTACGTGTTTGATCTTACTTGGTAAACACGACTTATATAGTGTTTCATTCAAACTAAATTGTCAATAGAATGAAATGAAAATTAATGTTATTAGAACTGTAAATGTGAACATATGTAACAGTTCATGAGGGAAGATGTTTAAAAAACTGTAGACCATTGAAGATCCATTAAAAACATCAGCAACAATTGGTAGTGAGCATATTAAGAGCTAGGCAGTCTTTGACTAGATTGAAATCTGAAGCCTACTAATAGGAGACTTGAGTTATTTGTAATTATTAAATCATATACACAACAACAGTATAACGGAATAAACAAATAAACTGGGGAGTATAGATAAAAACTAAATCAAAATTAATTATCATCAAGATAGCTTTCGTAAGTGGTGTATTTTTGTTCATATCTTATCGGCCAATGATCAAAGACTGAAGATCATATTTTTATGGATTTCTTTTAATTAACGATCTTTTACTTGACTATTATTATTCCTATACTGGATAGATCCGTGAATAATATGGAGAGATACAATAATCTGTTCTGATGTGGAGATTTTTCGGGTTATCTATAGGCTCACCTTTATTCAATTAATCAAGTATAAACTAGGAAATGTTCTCAATACATTTTCTGTCTAACAGTCCTGTTCTCCATATTTTACTCATTATTGTTTCAATTCGTTTTTTCCCATGTTTCTGATTATCTTAGTAGGTCAATGAAGCAGTTAACCTATCTCAGTCTTTTATTCTAGCATTATTATAACACTGGAAGAATGTGTCTGTGATTTATTCATAATACATTTATTTCACTACTATTTCAATCAATAATATGGAAATTGATTTTCAGTACTAATTTTTGATAGGAACGTCATCAAATATGTTTAACCTAGTTTAGTAGCTGTCTGATTAATATGGACAATTATTTGTCTTAATACAGGTATCACTATTTTCTCAGTGAGCCGAAGGAAAGTAAACCATAGTGCTTAAATTGACTACAGTTATATAGATATTTACTTACTTGTGCAGTGGCTACAATAGTACCAACAGGCTGATTTTCAAAAACCCAAAAGTAGCTAAACGAATTCGATGTTGTAACAGTATCTAGTGCATTCGAACTGATTAGTTCTGGATTTGGAAGCAGTGAAATTATGGGTGGCTCATCATTCTCATCTGTAACAAGTATAATAACAGTTGCTTCACTTGAGCGTGTATATGGTCTTGTTGCTTCGTCTTCAACAACGGCTCGAAAGCGAAATTGAACATTTGCATCTTTACTAATATTCTCATCAATATCTTTCAACTGATAAGCACCTCTTACATTAGGCAAAACTATTTTGTTGTTATTATGATTAATATGACTGTTAATTTGATCAAGTTTGTCTACATTTAATGGTTGCTTAACTATAATTTGACCATTTGGACGTATATCGAAATAATGTCTAGCAATTTTCTCGGCTGGTTGCCAGTAGTGATCTTTACTAAAACTAAAATGAAAGATGCCATTTATACCTGAATCTAAATCGGTAGCGTTTAATAAAAGAACTGTTGACCCTACTGGGGTTGTTTCAGCTATTGGCATGGATGTTGTAAATATTGGTTGAGTAAACTGTGGTGTATTATCATTAACATCTTCTATAAAAATATCTACATACAAAGTTGAAGTGAATCGTTTAAATGTTGATTCATTAGATAATGCTGATAAGGTAGACGATGATAACGATCCATCTGTTGCTTTTAATATTAATTTGTATTCTGACTGTTCTTCTCGATCTATCTGTTTAGTTACATATAAATGAAGTCCATCAATTGAATCCTCAATTAAACTAAACGGTATATGAGATTTATCAAACGAATTAACAGGACCAAGTTCATAAGTAATAAGTCCATTTATTCCTGCATCATTATCTATTGCTGGTGGTATATTACGACGTGATCCGACTGGATCACCATCCAGGAATGTTATACGAAATCTTTGTAAATGTCCTTGCCAATATGGAGCATTGTCATTAATATCTTGAATGTTAATACGTACATGAAATAGTCGAATTTGCTTTTTATTATTTGCCTCGATGTCTATCTTATTTATTATAGAATTTTTCTGATGAATAAACAAACCTATTTGTATAATTATGGAACAAGATATTTTTTCTGTTTGTAAGATACTTTGTCGATGAGTACCAGTATATATACTTGAAAGTTGTGCTGAATCAATATTTATGAGAGATGAATCTATATGATGTTGTTTAGGGCAAATTTGATCACGATCCAATCGCCTACTGAGAATTATTCTTCCATCCGGTTTTATCTGTATATAAAGCAAAATGAGTTAAAAGTAAGTTTAGAAAAAAAACGACAGCAGATATATAAAATTGTATTTAAAACGATTGATTTAGGTAAGGGTAAGGTACTCCATCCTCGAAAATGTAGTGTCAGATATTTATTAGTAACATCAATTTATTAAATACTGTAGCAAAGGCCCGTGCATGAATAAAAATGAGAAATGCGTTATTCCTAGGATAAGATTAGAATACGAAAATGTCATAGGGTTTAAAATATTAAACAGTAGTATCATAAACTAGATAAATATTGCTGATTCAATTTGATACTGGAATGCAGAAAGGTTAGTTAGGTTATTCAGAAGTCAACACACTAGAAAAATGGAGATGGTAATCGTTAAACAGTCTTCTAAATCTAATCACTTCCTTTTGTTAAGCAGGTCAATCAGTAAACTGAGGAAATTCAAGCAACTTTCAAATTTACTTTACTGTATTAAATAGAAAACAACTGTGAAGAAGCAGAGCAAATCAAAGAAATTAAAGTAATAAGTAAAGAGAACAAACAAACTAATATTTCATTTTCTTCTGCTTGTTTGAATTGTCCGATAGATGTTTAGGATTACAATTGATCAGTCTCTTATTGACATATGTGTATCCTGTGCGGGTCGACTTGATATTGCCTTGAGTCACAAGCATTATAAGCAAAGATTAATAGTGGCTAGCAATGGAATCCAGAATGCGCGTTTTGTCATATTTCGGGTCCGTCAGCTGGATGTACCTGCATCCCAGAGTCAATATTTACTCCCGAACGGATCGATTGCAGTCCTAAACATCAATGAAAAGATTCAAACAAAAATGGCCATCAGAACTAAGTAGCTCAGTGGATAACACGATGGCGTTTAAAGCGAAAGGTACTGAGTTCAAGTCTCAGAATGAACATCGACTTTGAGATGCAGGCAAATCCAGCTGACGAGCTCCAAATGGGACCGAACGCACATCCTGGATTCCATTGATAACCACCATCTATCTTTGCTTATAAAACTAATATTTTTATTTCTCAATATAAAAAGCGAAAGCATGATGTTAAATAAACCCTTTCAAATATGTTCTTATTGTAGTCATAAATCATACAGAATTGACAATTAGTAAAATATCTATATAAAAAGATTTTCTTTTCCTCACACATTTTACTAAGAATGAAATTTGATATCTGTTTATAACAGGAAAAGAGAAAAATAATCTAAAGAACTTGTAACTCACAAATGGTCAAAACTAAAAAAAGAACTTTTTATTTATCAAGTTTCTTTGATATAGGTCAACTTTTGTTCGACAATAAAGAATTAGGTTTACACTAATTTATGTTAAAAAGCTATAGTTACAAAAACCATTAACTAGTTTAATTATGTATGAAATCGAATAAAAAATAATATTGATTTACGTTGTTCATACCTTGTATATTAAAAACTTAAACTATTTAATTCTATTACAGTTATTTTGCTCATTACAAGTACAATGATTAAAATCGAAGTTATTCTAAAGTAGAAGGCTTAATTGTTCATCTCATAAAGAACATTTCTTTTTTACCGAAGCATGTCAGACTTGAATTCCTTCAAACGGGCAAAGTAGTAGCCATTTGTATGAAGAAACCGGAGCTATGCGTACAAAAGAAATATATTCAACCGCTTCTCCTCCTCTTCCCCTAGACAACCTCAAGGCCAATTGATCAATAGTAATATTTGCTATTGAATGATCTATTGTATTTACAACCTTTCGTAGTCAAATGTAATTGTCTCTGTTATCTATATTCACACGAGTTCGCATTATTATTATTATTATTATTATTATTATTATTATTATTATTATTATTATTAGTTAAACACAATCATTAATCTCCCCTATACATGGTTCATTCACTTCTCATTCATCCTTCCTTATTACGTCTTACCAATTTTTCGCACAGTGTAGACTTCCACCAAACATTTGATCGAATCGTAATTATACTATTGTTTCGCTCACCCTAACTGACCCATATTTATTCTGATCATGGATCTTAAATTTTCACTTAACATATATACAGATTCAAGTTAACAGTCTATATGAGTCATATCAACATTAACAATTTTATTGTCGTGTTTGACAAGCATAAATTCACATGCTACTACTCTAAACGATGCACTTTACCCTTAACCTAGCCATCTATCGCATTATTAGTTTGGATATATAACTGTAGTAACTGAAGAGAATTTTTCGAAAAGAATATTCTTCGTTCAAATATTAGACTTTATAATCTGTTGAAAAAAAAATTAATTTATTGAATCCAGATTACCTATCCTGAGATTTATTATCTTAATTCCAAATCATAATAAATTCATTTAAAAAATATTCACTGTAATTATTTTATTATAAGGGGTTTTGTGGATAATATGGTAATTTTAATGGTTGAAATCATGAGTCAATTGAGGCTAGAACACCATGGAAAACCTGGAAACACTGGATGGCCGTCTCGTACTAGTATGGGGCTCCTCAGCAGTGCACATCCACAAGCCCTCCTCGCAAGATTCCAACACAGGACCTATAGGTCTTGCGCTCGAGCGCTTAGCAATTAGACTACTGAGCCGGTATCAAACGCTGTTAATGTCTAACTTCAACTATTTTATTCATCATAATTAAATTTACCAATTACATATACGGTTAACATTTTAAAAAATAATTCTAGAAATTATTTTTCGTACAATATTTACCATTATAGTACTCTCAAAGTTCCAATAAGATATTAGGTTTAACCAATTTAATCAGGTATCATATTGATTAATCTAGAAACTAGGATATAGTCGAGATTAATCTTCTTATGTACAATCAATTGATTATATTGAAAATTAATTATTCCATTGGATTTATTATATTTTAGCCGGATGCTAATAACTATTATGTTTGTATTTTACATAAAATAAAAAAGTAATAATATTAAGGTTCCATTAACGGACTGATTTTGAAGTATTAGATTAAGTGTTTTATATGCTGACGTAATAAAATAAAATACAATCAGGAGTGGAATATCGGCCATAAATCATCTTATGTAAATATACAATCATTCTTGAAAAGTAAACATATTCAAGTAAAACAATACCAAGTGAATTATACTTCACCCCATTGCACAAGCAAGTGGCTATCCTGACTCAGTAGCTCAGTGGATAACGCGATAGCGTTTGAAGCGAACTGTACTGAGTTCGAGTCCCGGAATGAACATCAACTCTGAGATCCAAGTACATCCAGCTGAAGAGTCCCAAATAGGACAAAACGCACATCCTGGATTCCACTACTAGCCACTATCCATCTTTGCTTATAAAAACACTTAAGCGCGTGAAACCAATTAACAATTTTGTAATAATGATCATTGACCAAAATTTATAAGTCCGGCAATTTGAATTTTTAAATTAGTAGCATATAATATAATTTGAAGCCTAATGTTGTATCTAGCTAAACAACACCAGTATCCAAAATATCCTAATTATCAGTGATTTGACATGTGAAATTATTCTGTATTGAAATTATTATTTTAGTCTTCATAAATTATTAATTTACTTTCAATCAATTGTTAATATTAGAACTGTTATTTAACATATTTACCATTTTATTATTCTGATGAGTGAAATGATTAAAGTGATAAACGGTCGTTTGACGTAGATATATAAAATGTCTTAAACAACGAGTGACTATATAGGCAGTTTAAGAATTGGCAGTTAGTATCAACGTTATCTGGTAATTAGTACTTCTTAAAAAAGTTTTTTATCTTTGTTTAAACGGGAATGAAACTAAAATTTAAGGATACAATTTTCCAAGAGATACATTGCTTAGCTAGGTAATTATATAACTGAAAATTATTATGTGCTTACTAGTGAATGACTTCAAGATGAATTTACTGGAGTTCTAGCGAGAAGCCATGATCGATGGAGTTCAGCCTTTCTGTTTGCAGGCAGTTACTCACTGAAGACAATGGTGAACGATCGCGCAACATCGTGGATTGGTTGGGGTTAGACATTAATACAGTCGGATGCCGGCTCAGTGGCCTTGGGGGTTAAGCGTTTGAGTGCGCGACTGATGGTCTTAGGTTCGAATCTCTTTTGTGTGGGATCGTGGACGAGCACTACTGAGGAGTCCTATGGTAGGACAAAACGACCGTCCAGCGCTTCCACGTTTTCAATGGTGGTCTAACATTCATCCATTCATGATATCAATTTAAAGATTACATGACTGTTTAAGGATACTTTAAATATCGTATAAACTACTGTTTATGTACGAAAAGAAAGTTAACTGTTAAGGACATAATTTATGATGCTTATGGGGGTAGATGGAATTGATTACTCCTAAGTTATTTCGTCAGTTTACATGTATTTTAAATGCTATATATATGCAAATTCATGGTATAACGAAAATAATAATTGTTCACTTTCCAATAGATTACTTTTAATCATGCAAACATAGGCTATTTAACCTAAATTGTGCAATTCCAAAACGTCTTTTTATTCCGAAGATACATCAATACAATACAACGTCACTTTGAGAGCCATGAAGTCCTAGGGATCATTGGGAAATTGTTTTGTCCTAATTTAGGGATTTTCAGCACTGTTTATCTACAAATGTTTTAGTTATTAAGCCTATTGCCCTCAAGTATCACAGTAAGTGCGTAGTTTATAGACTATTGATTTAGATTTTAGTGGTTTACGTATCTCTGAATTACGTAAATCTATGTTATAAAATAATTATGTTTTAATGTCAATGGTGAAATATGTTGCTGTCCTAATAAGTTTGATTTACACTGGACACCTCTTTCTAAAACGTTGGCAATATAGTTAAATCGATGTGTTCATTTAAGTGCACAATGTTGACATCACTAAGATTTTCCAAAGTAAATGTAATTTGACCTACAAAAATTATGATGCCTATTGTGATCAAAACTAAATAACTAGCGGTTGAGATACATTTCTATTAAGATATTTTTGATTCACAAAAGAAAAAAAAGTTTTCAAACTTAATTTTGATACATTTGTTGTTCACTTAGCATTGGAACACAACAAATGCGTTTAGTCCTATTCGGAACTAATACGTTAGATATGACTGAAACCAACTACTGATGCTCATACTCAGATAAACTCTTCAATAACAACAAATGTTGATGAATTTTTTTTACTCTAAATTTGATTGTCTAATTAAAAATGTCTAGTATAACACCTAAAATTCAATTATATTCAATTATTTTATGGAATAAATTCCAAAATAAGTTTTTCTTATATGTTATTCTTGACAGTAATGATTGGACCTGGAAGTACTAGACGGCCGTTTCATCCTAGTATGGGACTCCTCAGCAGTACACATCCACAAGCCCGCCTCGCCAGATTCCAATCCAGGACCTATCAGTCTCTCGCCAGGCGTTTAGCCAACTAGACCACTGAGCCGGCATCCAACAGTGTTAATGTCTAACTTCAACCAATCCATAAAGTTGCACCACCGTACACCATTATCTTCAGTGAGTTGATATCTTACAACAGACCTGGCTGAACTCAACTGACTTATGATTTCAACCAGTGAAATTTCTAAAATCTCCACAAAACCCATTCTGACAGTAATGATTAAAATTAATTTCTGAGATTCTTATCACTATGGAAATTATATTCATGACTTCTATAAATTAAATATTCTACAATTATTACAACAAAATATTTCATTCTATATCTATCAGATAAGAGTTTATCAAAATAATGAGTTAATTTTAAAATATTAGTAAATTATGTTTATTGTTTGGTATACAATTTCAAACTGACAATCACTAAAAGTATCTAAATTGAATTTATCTTTTGACTATTATCTACATAACACCAAGAAAAAAACAACATATTTCATTATTAGAGTAATAGGACGAAATGAGCATCATAGAATCCATTACTAGCCACTATCCATCATTACTTATAATGCTTATGATTTAAGATAATGTCGAGGCAATCCGCATAGGATGTTTATATGCCAATAAGAGACAAATCAATTGCAGTCCTAAATAACAATAGGAAGATACAAGAAAACAATATCAAGTGAATTTAGATTAATCCGTTTTACAAATATGCAAATAATATAAATGAGATTAAATAAATTATTTGTATCATTTTTATGAAATATATAAGAAGAATGGATACTATAAGAAGGAATTTATATCGGATAGAGAAATAATAATTTAGAATACTATTATCAAATCAACTCATTACAATGTTTCAATAGAAATCTCAAGTCATCTTCAGTAAATGATCATGGTACTTACTTGAGATTAGAGATGGTTTAATTAAGTAAAACAAGAGAAGAAAAAGGAATGTAACCTCAGTTTTTTCATTATTCAAACCATTTCTTTTCTTTCAAGGAATCAACTTAAGTAGCTTGTTGTTTGATTTAATGCCGGAGGTAATTTCAAAAAACAAAAGGAATAGATTGATTCTTTTTATATTTCCTTTAAATTCTATTATATTTCTAATTATTACAATCCACTAGTTACAATCATTATTTAATTACTATTTAGGTGTGTGTGTGTTTTTGTGTTGTCTGTAGTCCTAATGTTATTCAAGTTTATTTGCTTGTTTTACTAAATTTTACAAAATCAAATAGACTATTTTGTTTAACTCAATCTAAATAGTCTAAATGTATTAAGGTTAATAAGTGAATTCATTGTATTCTCTATTGCTCACTTGAAATAATTCTAGTAAGTTCCCTTTATTAACTGATTAGGTATATGGTATTGAATCCTGAGTTTGATTTGCAGATTAAGAAACAAAAACAATAAATAATGAATTTCGTAATAAGTCACCATGTTTTAAACAAGAAATGACGATGAGACTATAATTTATGGACGAACCAATCAGGTATAAGATAACAGGTCTCGGATTTCCGTACGAAATTCACTCAACCATTTGGGTAAATAAAGTTTTGGCATTAAAGATGATGTCAGTTTGTGATGAAAACCCTAAATCTAATTCTTAACTCTAACTATACACTGTAAATCATAATTCAAATTCCTCCCACAGGTTTATAACCTTCATTTAGTCCTAGTTATTAGGTGGACGCTCTCAAGGTCACTTTAGCGTCGCTTAATGGTCGTCTATAAATTATAGTCTCATCGAAACGACTAACTATAATATAAAAACGTATATGTTAATAGTCTATATGTCGTTAAATAGAAATTATTAGCACTTCAACTCTTGATTGATCAGTTACTTAATTGCAAATCTATAAGAGAATCAAAAAAACTTGAAAGTTGTTAGTATTTCACTAATTTTCATCTACCCAAGTAACAAGAGCTCTCTGTGGTTGTCACTTAAAATTAATCATTTACTGACGAACTTGACATTACTCCCAAATGAATAAAAATCAATAACCATTTTAAGCAACAAAGATGAAATTCGTAGACTATTTTTTAGAAATCAATTATGCTAAGGACCCAAATCATGTCAGTACAGTCCAATAGTTCATTTATCTGTGGAATGTTAAATCTGGTTTTCAAAATAATTAACAAGCAATTTTTAAGCAGAATAACTTAGTTCGACTAAACTACATGCTAAGTTTCTTATTCTAATATTCTTGTCTTTGTTATCTATATTCACACATATTTATAATATTATTCTTATTGATTTAACAACACTTAATATCATGCACACATGATTAATTTACTTAACACACCTCACTTTATTATTTTTCATTACATTCACATAATGATAAATGATTTATTACTCATGTACACCTGTTACCTTTCATGGAGTCTAGATTCTCCAACCAAATATGTCCTGGGATATCCTTTCCAGTTTTTTCCATGGGCCATTCATTCTTTCAATGTTTCACTCTGATTCCTGACGCAATGTGTTTTTTGGCCTCCCTCTTTTCTGTTTCTCTTCAGGATTCCAAGTTACGGCTTGCCTCGTGATGCAGTTTGATGATCTGCGTAATGTATGTTCTATCCAGTTCCATCGTCTTTTCATAACTTACTCTTCGGCTGGAAGCTGGTTTATTCTCTCCCACAGAAGGCTGTTGATGATGGTATCCGGCCAATGAATGCTCAGTATCTTGTGTAGACAACTATTTATAAATACTTATACCTCCTTGATGATGGTTGTTGTAGTTTTCCAAGTTTCAGCTCCGTACATTAGAACTGCCTTGACGTTCGTATTGAAGATTCTCACTTTGATATTGGTTGACAAACAGTCGTTTTGAGTTCCATATGTTCTTCAATTGAAGGAATGCGGCCGTTGCTTTGCCAATCCTCACCTTTAAGTCTGCATCTGGTCCTCTTTGTTCATCGATGATGCTTTCCAGGTAAGTGAAGGATTCTACATCTTCACGTGTTTCGCTCATTAAGTGTGACTGGGTTAGTGTTCTCCGTGTTGTATTTGAGGACCTTGGTTTTCCCCTTGTGTATGTTGAGGCCGACTGATGAAGAGACTGCTGCTACACTGGCTGTCTTTATCTGCATTTGTTCGTGTGTATTGAATAGGAGGGCTAGGTCATCTGCGAAGTCCAAATCATCTACTTAGTTTTGAGCTGTCCGTTGTATGCTGTGTTTTCCCTCATATGTCGAGGTCTTCATAATCCAGTCGACCACCAGAAGAACGAGGAAGGGAGAGAGTGGCAGCCTTGTCTGAATCCGGTCCTTACTTAGAATGCGTACGTCAGCTGTCCTCCATGCACGACTTTGCAATTTAGTCCGTCGTATAAGTTCCGGATAATGTTGGCAATGTTCTCAGGAACTCCATAGTGTCGAAGGACTTTCCATAATGTTCTCACATCTAAACTGTCAAACGCCTTTTCATAATCAATGAAGTTGATGTATAGTGACGAGTTCCACTCAACTGATTGTTCAACAATGATCTGTGTGTGCTGCTTCGATTTCCGGTGGATTCATTGGAGCCGGCCTATTCAGGAGTTCCTCGAAGTACTCTACCCATCTGTTCCGCTGTTCTTGAATTTCAGTGATTGGCCTGCCTTCTTTGTCCTTGACCGGTCTCTCTGGTTTACTATATTTCCCTGCTAGTTTTTCCGTTGTATCGTAAAGCTGGTTCATATTTCCTTCTCTTGCAGCTTTTTCTGACGTCAATGCTACTTCTTTCACGTATTTCTACTTGTCGGCTCTAATGCTCTTCTTCACTTGCTTGTTTGCTTCTATGTGTTCAGCTTGTGCTTGGATTTTCTCTGCTCGTGTTCGGCTTTTGTTAATTGCTGTCTTCTTGTTCTTCCTTTCTTTGGTCTTGTCCAGTGTTTCTACAAAGATCCATTGTTTATGATGCTGCTTCTTGAGGCCCAGAACCTCTTGACACTTTGAAGTTAATGCTTCTTCGATACCTTTCCAGTTGTCCTCCATAGTAGTTTCTTCTTCCTCCAGTAGATCTTGTAAGGCTTGGAACCTGTTGTTGAGAGCTATCTTGAATTCGGTGAATTTGTTAGTATCTCAAAGGGAGGCTGTATTGAACCTTTTTACCGCTGTTTCCCAGCTGTCTAGTGTTTCTTTAGCCTCAGTTTTATCTTGGCCACAACCAGGCGGCGATCTGAAGCTATGTCAGCTTCTCTCTTGGTTCTCACGACTTCCATTGTCCTTCAGAATTTTTTATTGATGCAAATATGATCGATCTGGTTCTCTTTGGTGTGATCCGGTGTGCATTTGCGAAGAATATAGTGCCACCTATAACCTTTTTTGAAAGCACATAAATTTGCTAATTTCTCGATATTCTCATTCCTTCCTCCTGGTGCAGGTCGTCCTATGATATCTTCATGACCAATGTTATCCATGCTGACCTTAGCTTTTAGGTCTCCCATTTGTGTGGCCAAGTCCCTTCCTGGACAGTTCTCGACGACTGACTGCGTACTCCATGATGTGCTTTTCGTGCTTTTTGGATAGCACCAATGGGACTCTTTGTGTGTGCAAAGCATTTTTTCATGACTAGCAAATAACGGCACTTTTCCCGAATCTAATCTTTCCGATCTAGCTTCCGTTTAGTGAGTATCATTCTTTTCGAGCACCGCCATGCTTTGTATTGTCATTTCCGCAACTATTTGACTGGCTTCCCGGTCTTCCACACTATCCGAACTTTCAATGTGCCTATGTTAATAGTTGTTGTGATTGCCAGAAAGAACATCGGCCTCGTGGCTTTCGTAGAATGTTGGCTTTCAATATGAAAGAGGTCATAATTCTTATAAACGAAGATCCTTCAACTCTCAGGACAGAGTTTATATGGTTTGAATGATTTTCCTGGATATCGTTTTTATTTAGTCGTGTTGTTTTTACGGGACGGGAATACTAACCCTATGCCCAATTCTCCTCTTTTAACGAGGCATGGAACTAGTAGTAACCCTAGAAGGGTTACAGTCAGCGTTTTGATCGAAATTGCGATTGAAATATTATTCCTCTCATCCTATCTGACCCATATTTATTATTGGCATTAATCATGCAATTTCATTTAATGTATAAACTTGTTCAAATGAACAATTTAAATCACTCTTCTCAATATTAAGAATTAAATAACAAACAATCCTAAATTCAAATCATTTAATTTTAAACAATCTCCTACATCTTAAACCTAGTCTCTTCTTATATAATTAATTTGGATATAGAATTGTAGAAACTAAAGAAGAATATTCTTCATTCATACATTTGAATTTCAAAATATTCAAGCTTTTATTCACATTTCTTTAGCTTTCCAAAAAACAACAAACGTTAAGCTACTTGGTACTGTATTGTTTTAATTACAACTATTTGATTCCTTTTTTTCTGTTATTTTTGTTGTTGAATGAATGAATGAATTGATGTAATCTTACATGAATATGTAAAAAGATTTGAGTTGGAACATTTTAAAATTCCTTTTAAATTTCATTGGAAAAAAACAAACAAACAGAAAACAGTTGTTTCAAATGGTTGAAATCAATGTAAACGTGTTGTACATACATAATATTAAAACAAACCAATATTATAATAATAAATCTATTGTCTATGACATCAATTTCAAAACATTGAAAAGGAAAAAAAGAAAAGTTTAACAAAAGAACAAAATGAAAAGTTTTGAACAATTTTTGTTTGAAAAAGAAAAAGAAAAAAAAACCATTAAGTGAGATATCAAGTTAAACATGAACTTAACGTGATTATTATATATTCAATCCAGTATATTCCCTTTAGTCAACTTATTTTTACTTAACAAAATTATCAGAATTATGTAATTTTAAAAAAAAACAACCCAGTTTGTTCTCACCTTACACCTACCATGTCAATATTAACTTCAATTCATATTTTCTTTATTACCATTAGTCTATTTTCATGAATTCTAATCACTATTTCAATGTTCTGGAACTTTCCCTCTCAAACTTTATTTATTCGAAAGAAAATTTGATGACCTCAATAACTCTATCAGAATGTTCGCTACATCATGATACATTTATTCATCCTTAATTACCCTCTTATGTATAAGTATGTCAATATCTGTAATAATGTTAAATTTTATTTATTTTAGGTTGTAAGTAGCTGACGAGAACCTAACGAAATAAAATGAATAACATATTATTCTGCACCAATCTTTGTTCTTGCTCCCTTTATTAACTTATTGTTCAGAGTGATTAGGCTTCAAATTGTGTTCACATTGTTATTATTACTCTTATTATTATCCTTGTCTCCTCTTGCCTCCATTTCTAGTCTAGTTGACTTTTTATTTTATATGCATATAAATGTTCTTAACAAGTATACTGTGTGGTCAGATTGTTCGAAATATATTGCGCTAATATATCATCATATAGTTCGGATAATCTTCATCTTCTTATTACATTATCGAAATTTATCAAAGGGACTAATTGCTTTAACAAAATTAGTTTATTGATTGGAAAAATACGATGATTTACAAGCAAATAAATGAGTAGGTTAAGCGCCTGGCGTGAGACTGCTAGGTACTGGGTTCGAATCCCGCGAGGCAGGGTCTTGGATGCACACTGCTGAGGAGTCCCATACTAGGACGAAACGGACATCCAGTGCTTCCAGGTTTTCCATGGTGGTCTACCTTCAATTGACTCATGATCTCAACTGTTGAAATTACTACAATCTCCACAAAACCCATTCTGAAATAAATGAGTCTTTATCAGATTTAACAAGAAAATATCTTATTCTGTATTATAAGTGATTTATTTAATCTTCATATGATTACGTCAGTTTTATTTATTTATTTATTTATTTATTTAACACATAGATGTCGGTACAATGAGGCACCAAATACATATGCGCCACATAAATTATTCGATTTGTGTGAGGGCTGGGATACTGTCCGGGTGCCCAAACCGAAGCAGGTGGTTTTCTTAGGGAGCCACACCCCGAGCCTTCGACCTGAGGGTCTGATCCACAAGGCAGTGGAGCATCGTAACGAGATGCAGTCCCATGGTAGCCGGTGACCAACAATTGGTTCATACTCCATTTGATCCCGCAGGATACTGGAGCCCATGTGCACCATTGGTTTGGAATCCGGTTAGAGCGCCGGACATTCGCTTTCGCTTTTCGTCCTCTCATTTTCGTAAACAACACTCGTGGTGCGAGAAGGCAGTGAGTAGGACTTCCCTGGCAGAGGCTATATACGCGTGGCCATGTGAGAGCATTTCGAGAGGGAGAACGGACTCTCCCCACTCTCGGCCATACCAGGGCATTTGGGGGCAATTACGTCAGAATATTGTGCAACTAACTAAACTAAACTAAATACTTTTATCACTTCTTAAACATAATTAATTCTAGAAAAGTTTTAATGATTTTTGATTGATCACCGATTTTCAACATTTTTTTTCCAGATTTATTGACTATGCTTTCAGATATGAAGACTGTTAACTTCATAATAAAATAAAATAGCTTACTAATATGATACATTTTTCTTATCATATCTTTTTTTTAAAGATTTGACTATATTGTCATAGAGCTATTTTATAGAAAAAAACAAGTGACTTGTAATAACCAGCTATCAGTGAATGATTTTTCATTAATAGTTAGATTATAAAAAGGAATTATTAATTGTTTTGTCTCAAGTTTTCAAATCAATCAGTAATCTTCATGAATAAGATAAAAAGAACCGATCGTTTATTAGGGAATTTTAAAATTTTATAATAAACCATTAAATGAAATACTTAATACATAAAATTGTGCAAGATTATAAGGTGTAATTTGTTAGAAATAATTGAGATTGCTTTTTTTTGTTGTTGGCGGAAACATACATTCAAATGAATTTAATTACTGAATTGTGATTTTTAGAATGTTTTTTTTTATTACATTTTTACATTACTTAAATGGTACTAAGATTTAAAAACATAAAGTTCAGCGAAGGAATCTCTCTTTTCAACAAATTTATTATCAAGCTGTACAATCGTATATGTATATATATATATATATGAAAATTCCCTTCGTTGAACTTTGTTTTTTTTTATAATTTTTTATGTTTAAATGGATACTAAGATTTGTTAATAAATAGATTTTAACACCCAGTCAATACAACATCAAATTCGTGATATAAACTTTAATATTCTCATTATGTTTTATTATCAACATTCATTTTCTTCTTTAAATCTTAGTAACATTTTCAAAACTGCAGTGAACAAACTTGAAACGTTTGTTTTACATTAATCAATACTGAATCAGAAGGAGTTTTGTGGAGATTTAGGTAATTTCAATAGTTGAAATCAGGAGTCGATTGAAGCTAGACCACCATGGAAAACCTGAGAGCACTGGATGTCCGTTTCGTCCTAGTATGGGACTGCTCAGTAGTTCGCACCCACGATCCCGCCCCCCGCGAGATTCAAACCCAGAACCTATCAGTCTCGCGCGTGAGCACTCAACCATTAGATCACTGGGAATGTAATAGACTTCAATTGTATGTTTCTATCTTATTATCTGTTCTTATTTTAAATAAAATTGGAAAAAACAATCATCCTTATGATGCTTTAAAACATAGTTTATTTATTATTATCATCAGTAATTATTATGTTTACCATTATTCTCTTCATATTTGTTTATCTTTAGATAAGACTAAGTAGAAAAAAATAGTTTAGTTTATTAAAAAAACAACTTATCGAACTATAAATCGTCATTAATCCACTATACAAAATGATAATTGAACGTCTTTATTATCTTTGCTATAAACCTATAATTACTGATAAGTAATTAGAAAATTCTTCGACTTTCCTCTTAATTTGATTAAACTATTATGATAAAAAAAGAAATGATGAATGGTTTGTTTTATTTTTTCTTTAATCCTTTAAAACTTAAAGTTTATTACAAATTATAGTAGATTATTATCAGAATTGAGGTTTGTGGATAGAATTCATGAGTCGATTTAAGCTAGGTTACTATTAAAAGCCTGGAAGCATTGGACAACCGTTTCGACCTAGTATAAGACTCCTCAGCAGTACTCATCGACGATCCTACACAAAAGGGATTCGAACCTAGGACTCTCAGCTTCGCACTCAAACGCTTACCCCCCAAGTCCACTGAGCCGCCATCCAACGGTGTTAATGTTTAACTCCAACCAATCCATGATATTGCGCGATCGTTCACCATTGTCTTCAGTGAGTAAGTGCCTCCAAACAGAAAGGTTGAACTCCACTGATCACGGCTTCTTACTGTAACTTTACGAAATTCATCTTGAAGTCAGTCATCAGTGAGCACACGGTGAATATAACCAGAATGTGGGCTTGTGAAGATTGTAGTAATTTTAATAGTTGAATGAATGAGTTCAGCGCTTCTAGGTTTTATATGGTGGCCTAGCTCAAATAGAGTCATGAATTCGACTATTAAAGTAACTTAGTTGTATTTAATGTTTAGTAAAGTAAAAAGTCTTAAAAAGTATGAAGTTAATACATTTAGTTAATAAATATAATTTAGTGTTTATTGAAAATCAACTCAATTTATGAAATACTTGAAGATATTTACACATATTACTTATTCAGTGACCTTGAATATTATTTTATGGTTAAATGAATAAAGGTGTTTATCTTATTGGAACCTTTCTTATGTATTTTCAAAGCACTAATATTCTGTCACTAGAACCGAGTAAATCTCTTACAGAAGTACTGCATTGCATAAACGTATTATTGAGTATTTGAAACGAAATCAGTGGTACATATTATTGATTATTTAATTTTTCAGTTATCATAACCATCACCTCATATTTGCTTTAGAAATAATGAACTTATTCGAAAATTCATAAATACTTGACAACCAGTATCACCATATATAAGTCAATACAGAAAACCTCATTTATGTTCTCATACATCTATTAAACTAAACTAACATATACAAATAACCGTTTTGAATAAAGCAACACTGTAAGAGAAGATTCTACATAAATCCAACAGTTGCTTTCACCCAAATCATTCCATTAACAATATTTAATGTCCAGGAATTGAGATTAAAAAAAATTAAAATGTGCTTTGTTAGACGAATTTTAAAAAAACAAAAGTAAAAACAAAGACTTTTAACCATACTTTAAGAAATATTAAGTTAAGATCTGTCCTAACAAAGAATGTATCTATTAAAAAGGAAGAATATATTTGTGAAATCTCAAAGAATGAATTCTGAAGTAAATTCAACGTTCTAGCTGACGATCTGATCTAAGTTTTTTTCAAGGAAATATAATGAATGTATCTTCCACAATTAGAATGTTTGACAGAATAAGGCAGTGTATTAACTTTACTACAAATTCATAGAACTATCAAATCCTATTTCAAAAAACGGATTAATAAACTGTTTTTTATCCTGTTTCATTAAACATTATAGACATTATCTACTGACAACATATTATACCAGTTGTAAGTTCATTACACACGCACACACAAAAGTGTAATTTATTACTCTTAATAATCAGATAAATAATTACGTTAAATAAACAATCTTTTTTTTTCTTTTTTTTTCTGTTTATAAAATTAATCTTATCAGAATGATAACGACGCTCTAAAAAAAGATCGAAGGTTTATTGACATTATCGGATGCACAGACGTAACTTATTATAAAATCTATTTGTAGAGCTTATAGATACAAGTATACAAGTTTTTAACTATGTGGGTGTATATAACGTATTCTTATTTCTTTTTTTGTGTGTTTAAAATAACATAAAACAAGGATTTATAATTCTATTTAAGAAACCATGTAAAATCTTTCATAATTTAGAACATTCAAGTAATTCCATGTTTATTTTTTGTCATAATGCTGATTGTTATACTAATCACAAAACAAGATGAGTTTTCTAATGAATTCATAACTTGGTTTGATGATAAAACTCTGATCATACTTTATAGGACATTGATGAATTACTGGGGTAAAAGAAATTTTACACAGAATAAACTAAATAGATTATTTGTTATACAAATAGCTCTATATAAGTTGCCAGATCTAAAGTGGGTGAACCTTGAAAATGGATATAAAACATATAAATATATCAGCATAGGGTTGTGGAGATTATTGAGTTGTAATTGAGATCATAGACTGATCAATATTAGGCCGTTATTGAAAACCTGGAAGCACTGGACAACCATCTCGTCCTAGTATAGGACTCCTCAGCAATAAGCATCCACGCTTCTATGCGCGGGATTCGAACCCAGTGCCCTCGGTCTCGTGCGGTTGCCTTAAATCTGGGCCACCAAGCCAGGATACGACGGTGTTAATGTCTAACTTTAACCAATCCATAGTATAACACGATTATCTTTTGTTGTCTTCAGTGAGTAACTGCCTCACACCCAACACAGTTCGTTATCACTGGCCATAGCTTCTCATCAGAACTCTAAGAATTCCCTCTCGAAGCTAGTCACTTGTGAAAATATGATCATTATCAGTAAACGGTTGTGGAGATTGTTGAGATTTAATTGAGATAAATAATTGATCATTATATATATATATATATATATATATATATATATATATATTGAGGCATTATGTAGAAGTAAACTTGTGTTACTATATTTGGTGCCTTGGTTGGAAAGCAAAACTTATCATTTAAGCTAGTCGAATACAAAGTTAGAGTTAAAGAACACTTTCTTAAATGAAAATAGCTGTAGCGTATATATGAACCTATTCGCAATTCATAATGGAAACAGAAATTGGAACTATGGCCATTTTCTTCATAAATAATACACTCATAGACATAACTTTCTGACTTTTCCAAGAATAAGACTCGATCTTATCTGTAAAAATCCTATTAAGTTAGGTAGCTACCGAAATGGAGTAATTAATCTCATTCTTTTAAATCAAATTATATAACTTTTCATCCAACCAGTAATGCAACAATATTGAATAATCTGAATTACAATAAAAAAAATATTAAGTTTTTCAAACATCTTATACACTATGACTATTGATTAAACTTTAAATAAGCCCATCCACAATCAGTTCTTCACAAAACTTAACAACGTTTGAAATACACTTTGACTTACTGCATCACTCTGGACGTGGTTTTACTCCATCGGTCATGAGGACTAGTAGCAAACTGTATTGTCTACTAGTTAAACAAAAATGATTCTTTAAATAATTATAAACGATCGGTTAGACAAGTTCACATGGTATTGCTTTACTTGAATCTACCCATTGATGTTTAGGACTGCAATTGATCAGTCTCTTATGGACATATGTGCATACTGTGTGTATTGCCTCGATATTGCCTTAATTTACAAGCATTATAAGCAAAGATGGATAGTGACTATCAGTGGAATCCAGGACCGGCGTTTCGTTCTATTTGGGGAGATACAAGTAAAACAACACCAAATGAATTTAAACTTCTCCCCGTTGCACAATCGAGTGGCTGTTAGGACTCAGTAGCTAAGTGGATAACGCGAACGGTACTGGGTTCAAGTCCCAGAGTGAACATTAACTCTGAGATGCACGTACATACAGCTGACGAGTCCCAGAAAGGATGAAACGCGCGTCATAGATTTCACTGCTAGCCACTATCCATCTTTGCTTATAATCGGTTAGACAATTTAATGATTTATTTATTCAATTTCTTCTTAGACACATTAAATAAAACTATAACCAATGTTTTGTTTTCCTGTAAACTTAATAATAAAAAGTTTATCCGAATTATATTGGGAAAGAAGAACAGATAGCACTTTTTTTCAATTTTACCAGTCTTTATGATGATGCTATTTAAAAACGAATTTACCAGTCTATTGATTTTACATAGAATACATACTGACAGTTATTTTAAATAGTCTTTCTGTAATATCATTATTAATTCCAGCCAATACTCATCCCTGTTACTTGAATCATTATGTAAGAAGTCATTCATATTGTATATTCATCTATTGTTCATATAGTGAATATAAATTAATTTCAGATTTATATGACCAGTCTTTCCAGACTGTTATGCTGACCTTAAAAGTTAACCAAAAAATACCACCTCTTACTTCAGAGATCAATTACCAGTAAGTTACTATTTTTGATTGGAAATGTTCGACTAATATTTTCTGATTTATAGATCAATACACACCGTTTCAACGTGTTTATAAAATTACATTAGGAATATTTTATTTCTTCGTTTATCCCAATTAAATGTTATGTGGACGAGTCATTATTTAAGATGGCGATGTTTAGGCTGATGTGAAAATGTGAATCACTACGTGTTTAGACGTATTTTAAGGGCTTCTGATCAGTAATAGGTTACAGTGACAACTTTTCTGCTATTAATTATTAACTGTTCAGAATCTTTCTTCTGGTGGCATTGGTAGTTAGTGATAACATATATATATATATATGATTTATGTATAACTAACTGGAGAACCAGAGAACCAAAGATGTTCTAAATTATATTCCGGTTCGGTTATTTCAAAGATCAATTTATCTATTAACACTGAGTTTCACCATAACTTGGATTATCCTCATGAGTTTTTTTGTTTTTAAAGACACAGAACCAAAAAAATCTCGTTTATTCTACGTAATTTCTGCGGCTTGTAGATTTCTCAAAATTTATCGATTCAGAAATATATGATAATTTTGAAATGTACTACATGAAATATCATTGACGGGAAATTGTATGTATTAATTCTTTCAAACCAACGCTGTCTATGAATTTATGTCTCAGAGCTTAGATTTTCATCTTGTGTGCCAAGAGCCTAGTTCTACTGTACACAATTTTTGCACGTGTATTTATCATATTACATGGTTAGCGTCTCTCGAAAATCAGAGAAATAAGTTTCTAGGTAATATGCAACAAACAGTTACTCCTCCATCCCTCACAAATCTTAGTAAATAGCACTGTACAGTTCAGAAATAGAATTTAACTTATTACTTTTTGCTATCATCATTGTAATCCAAGTATAGAATTTCTGATTAGATAGGTAACTAATAGATTTAAGTCTGTTTCATGTATCTATTAGTAAAATTATCTTTTTGAATGATGTTTACTGAAATGTTTTTGTTTCTGAAATATTATCGGTTTTTATGTCCAGCTTATTTACTAAATGTGTAACAGGTATCTAATAGATTTAAGGCAACAACCATCACAAAAGATATCAATGCATATATATATATATATCCCTAAATATATGTGGATCAATGTTAAAGATAGCTGTTTAGTTTTACGAAAACCAGGAATAACTATCGTAACTAGCAACAATGAAATACTTCCGTTCACTTTGTATTATTTACCAAGATAAATATCGATATAAATTTCTATAACTTATTTTCAACTATATTCTTATTAATGAAATGACGTGATGATACTCAAGCTTTATTGGTTTCCAAACGGTTTATTCACAAATATCAAGAATTAAGAATCTTATATAATAACTTAACATGGGAAATCCTATTTAATAACCATAAAGGTGTTATGATCTAGTTTACCATTTGATTGATCTGATGACAAGGTTAACTAAATTTACTCCTCTTAACATATTTTCCCATATTAAAATGAAATGTACAGCTTTAAATATTGATTGCATTGTCCGTCAAAACCCTTATTAAGTTAAATGTCTTGTTTTAGAGTTTATAAAAACATTGAAAACAATATAGGTTCTATTGAAATCTCTTAAATAATAAACTATAAAATGAAAAATCATTCACTTTAAATCTCTCACTAAGGTGTGAGAACGGCCCACGGGTAAACTCAAGGAAGCTCTAAGATGCTCAGAAAGAGCCGAAGATATTCCATCCAATCGTCTTTTGGGAGAACATTCCAGAATCTTGACGTGTAGCATCCCTATTGAACAAATGCTAAAAACCACTGTATGCGGACTGGATGACTAAAATGATGATTTCGCATTTAATAAAAACCACAAATACATGAGAGTTTGTAACATATTTGACACTGGTTGGAATAGCATATGTTCTTGTTTGTATTCTGTCTTCTCAATTGCAACTTGAAGGGTTCTAGCGTTCAAATGCTCAAGTTGTGCGAGGTATATCGAGAATCTAATTTCTAGATATAACATAAGGTGACATCAAAAACCTATATGTTTAGTTGAAAATGATAGAGTACTCAAAGTAATATCTTAAAACACATTTTTAGTTATACACAGGATCCTACTGAAAGTTTCGTTTGTTTATAGACATTAGTGGTAAAATATATTCTTCGTATTGCTCAGGAAACATTTTACAATATTAATATAATCTAGCACTTACTAATGAAGTTCACGTATTATAGTACAAAAAATGGCGGATCAGTAAATTTTGTTTCCATTTACATTAAAGGTTATCAGTGAATTCAGTAATTTATATTTTACATTTAATGATTTTTAGTTTTATTTAGAAAAATTACATAAAACTAATATTTTACAAATATTAACTGAGATATCATTCAAAAGCATAGAACAATGAGTAACCGCTATCTCTTAACTCACAACTACTTCACCTTTTTTCACCCATAACTCTATATAATATGAAATCGAAGAAACTCAGATATCAGACTGATAGGTCCTGGGCTGAAATCTCGCGGAGGGTGGGGTCGTGGATGCGCACTGTTGAGGAATCCCATACTAGGACGAAACGGCCCTCCAGTGATTCCAGGTTTCCAATGGTGGTCTGACATCAATTGACTCCTGATTTCAACTAATGAAATGACTAAAATCTCCACAAAGACACCTGGTAATAATCATCTTCTCACTAGTGAATGACTTCAAGAGGCATTTCCTGGAGTTCTAATGAGGAGCCGTGACCAGGGGAGTTCAACCAGGTCTGTTGTGAGATATCAACTCACTGAAGACAATGGTGGATGGTGACGCGATTTTGCGGATTGGTTGAAGTTAGACATTAACACCGTTAGATACCGGCTCAGTGGTCTAATGATCAAGCGCTCGCGTGCGAGAACGATAGGTCCTGGATTGGAATCTTGCGAGGTGAGCTTGTGGATGCGCACTGTTGAGGAGTCTCACACTCGGACGAAACGAACATCCGGTGATTCCAGGTTTTCCATGGTGGTTTAGCTTCAATCGACTCATGATTTCGATTAAGAACTTAATAGTCTTCACAACCCTATAATGAAAATTTAGTCAGTTTGAATATTCACTGAGCATTTACCTAATGATAGTTGGGTTAGCATAAACAATGAAACAGATAATGTATCTAACGATTAAGATTTATTTCTTATGTCTCATATATATATATATATATATATATATATATATATATATATTACACTGTGGTTAGCTTGAAACGACTTTTTCTTCAAAATATTTACAAAAACAATTTAATATTCACTAATTATTTTACATATTTACTGCTCATCGAGATATAACAAAAGTAGCAATTCCATTAAATTGGCTACAATCAATTAGTGAATATACAATACTTAATTACACTCTTAAACATTAATGAGAAAATTTAAGCAAATAATCACCAAATAAATTTCATACTCAGATACAGTAAAAAAAAATTGATTTTGTGGAATAAAAAAAGATTGATAATCGCTTGACAACAAATAAAATTGTATTAAAATAAACAAATTTGTTTCTTTTCATAAAAAAAAAAACTATGAAAAGATGAATAAATAAACAAACAAAAAAATTTAAAAAATTTTTTTGATCAAAATAAACTAATCACTTGAATATTTAAAAGAAAAAAGCAACAACATTTACTTACATCAAATAAATTAACGTATGGATCAGGAAAATTCATTATTTTCAAACTATATGAATTATCAATATCATTTATTGGTGAATTCAATTTATGCGAAAATTTCACTAATCCATAATTTGCATATTTAATAATTAAATCATCTATTAAATTTCCAATAATTGTACCAATAGGAACTTCTTCTTCAATAGAATATTCATGATCAACTGGTGAATTGATAGTTTGAAGTAATGAATTACAATTTATAATGAATAATAATAGTTTCAATGAAAATAATAAAATCCTTAATTTATTATAATTATTCATGATGTTGTAATTGAGAATAAATCTGTAAAAGTAAACAAAACAAAACAGAAAGAATATTTATGTAACAAAAATAATGACTTGAATACAGTATTCATTTTAAAGCTGATATCATCTGGAGTAGTGTTAACAAATTAGGTAATAGTACTGAACACTAGTTTAGTCATAGTTTATTACGCATATTGTACAAATCTCAAACTAGGAAAACAAAATAATTAACCAATTATTCTTTCCACAGCTTTACGTTCTTATAAAAACTACCTTTTAAATATATACGAATATTCGTCAAGATTAGAACGAATAGTTTGACAGAAATTGAGCGCCGAATAAAGAGAAGTCATCATATGTGAAAATTATATTTGAAATAATCTCAGCGATTGAAATTCGAATAGTTCCAACGTTTCGTCCAGCTAACTTGTCTGGACGTCTTCAGGGTAATAACCAAAATCATCAAAGAAATATATAGCTTTTTAAAAATCATAACCTTTTAAATAATCAAAACTTTTTTTATAAAATCATGGAGGTCAGCGCACCGCAGACTTGATATTTTGACAGAGAGCGTGGCGAAGATTGGTGAAAAGAGGTAAGTGGCGCGGCGAGCAGAACCAACACTGAAACGACTGCTTTAAAGGGTGGACGAGTGTGATGTGAGCTATTTATATGCATATAAGTAGCATGTAACGATAGTCAGGAATAGAATGTATTTCAAAAGAAGATCGTGAAGAATAGAACGGAAACGGAAAACAATTGGTACGAATATGCGAGAACAATGAAATCTGAGACGATGGACTGATATTTGCAGAAGAAGCAGTCAAATTGGAGATAACTGATGGGTATTTTGAAAATTAAGTATTTACCGTATGGTTCTCAGCTTTTAGTGAGATATTCTGTAGTTTTGTGTTCAATCACATTTGACTGACGCCATTCACGAATTCATTCACTACAATATTACCAATGTTAATAATAAAGCGGAAATACACATCAGTCAACTTCACGAATGAAGTACAATTCACTAACTAAATTTAGTACTAATAAATCCTAAATTTCAGTTTTTAATAATTAAGTAGAATACTAAGGTTCAAGGTTATTGAGAAAAAACAAACGGTCATAATTAAATAAATGGATTTATTTTATCCATTAATGAATGATCATTTTAAAGTAGCCTTTATTAAAGACTTTATATATCGGCTCTATTTATTTTTTGTTTATATATTAGTCCTCTTATATGTTCATTATTGGTTACCTTTCGGATTAATTTTTGCAAAGTCCTCGTGAAAATCCAAGACTCGTGAAATGAAACAAAAATTTGACCATAACTCTGAATGTAAATCATTACACATAAAAAAATTGATCTCATTTGATCATTAATCTTTCGTATAAAGATTGAAGATCTAAATGAAAATTAGTAATAGATGTTGAAACTGCTATAAACTTAAAACAAGTGTATACCGATTCGTAGAGATGTTGTGATTGTTTTTTCTTCTTTCGAAGTAAAATGTTAGAAATTAGACAAGCTGTAATTACCATGATACAATTCTGTATTTAAAATAAGGCGAATACTATAAAAACGCATTTTATTATATTAATCTAATAATCATCAGTTTTTGATTGAGATCATGAACCGACTGATGTTACTTTTTATTAGTTACTTTTATTAGTTAAAATGATGACAAAATCTGTTATAACTCTAAGGTAGTTAGCTTTGAAATCGCTATATATTTCATTACTAAAATGTCAATAATAAGAACATATTAACACATATTCTTTGACAATAAGATGTATAAACATCTGTATTTATTCTATAATATGCTAATCCTAATCTGTTATATATAAATATATATCCATTCATTTAAGGATATAATGAACAATTGGTTTATAAAACATTCAATTTTTCATTTGAACTCTATACATTTTGTATAGTTTATTATAATTTAAACCAGTATAGTAAAACAATTCATTATTACTTAATTGTATAAGTATAAAATTTACTACAGAATAATTACAATACAAGTTGGTGAATATGGTTACATTTAAAAAGTTATTACTATTATTCAACTATTTAATTAGATAAACAATTCCATATTTTATCAGTAAAATCATTTACAATACAATCAATTGTCAACAGTAACAAACAAATCATCGGTGTGACTAAAATTCATGTACGAACCAATCACGTATAAGATAAACGGTCTCGGATTTTGGTGTAAAATTCACTCATCCATTTGGCTAAAGAAAATCTTAGCATTATAGCTGATGTTAGTTAGTGATGATAACTATAAATCTAATTCCTCACACTGGTTTATAACCTTTATTTAGTCCTAGTTATT
Source organism: Schistosoma haematobium (assembly GCF_000699445.3). NCBI lineage: Eukaryota > Metazoa > Platyhelminthes > Trematoda > Strigeidida > Schistosomatidae > Schistosoma > Schistosoma haematobium. The sequence continues at coordinate 14,862,657 of NC_067199.1, read as the reverse complement.
AGGTGAACACTCTCAAGGTCACTTTGGCGTTGCTCAAAGGTCGTCCATAAATTATAGTCTCACTAAATCTATATACATCATTCTACTTAGTAAAATGTAAACTGTTGAGACTATTCAATTACCACTTCTTTTTGACAGTAGATTTTAAATTGAGACTATTTAATTTTTAAATCATATATGTATAGAGAGATAGATATTCCCTGAATTCAAGTCAGGCTATATGAATAATGAATAAATATACTTTTCTAATCGACAGTTTTGTTTTGGAGAAACTAGTTTAACCTAAAATATATTTGATGGAGTTTTGTTCACTGAGCTGGGTGGTTTGGTCGTGGAGCTTTCATCGTTCTTCTGAACGACACCATTAGCACAAATTTCAGATCTGAAATTTGTGCTAATGGTGTCGTTCAGAAGAACGATGAAAGCTCCACGACCAAACCACCCAGCTCAGAGAAAACTCCACCAAAATCATCCACCTGAGCTACAAATCTTCTCCACCATCTCAAAACCTAAAATATATTTGGTGGGTATAAATCATTTGCTGACCTTACAAAAAAGAAAAAAAAAGAAACAAAAATTAAAATTATCAGCGCATGAATAACCAATTATGAATAAATCACTCATCCTTATTAACATTTTCTCATTCCATACATACTACACGCAAACTATTATCTAGTCCATTAATCTAAATTGCTTAGATTAAAAAAATAACTACCTTAACTACTTTGTTATTTATTCTTAATTTCTATTTGGTTTCATCACATCATTGAAATTAATTTATGTAACCATTTTAAATTTTTGCAACCATAAATAACTTTCGTACTAAACAACCCTCTTCCCTTAGAAATTTCACATTAATTTCATACTTAATGTGTAACTAATTATTAAATATTTTGTATAAATTACATTAAAAACCTTTTGGAAATCAAATCAGTAATATGTTTATCTCCATTTCTTTAAATCTAAATGAAATCTATAAATCAAAGCGTTTAAAGGAGTCCATACCAAGATTGAATTTGATAGTTTCAAAAAAAATTTAAGCATTGAGTAGAAAGTTAATAATAAATATATCTTTGTTATATCCTAATGAGTAGAAAAAATAAAGTGTATTTCTGATATTTCGTCACTTATTGTAAACCACTTCTTGAGAGTAAATAAATAATGGATATTAAGTTAACGCTATTTAAACGTGTGTTAATTTGATCTCGATTATTTATTTACTCTGAAGAAATACTTACTTACTTACTTACTTACGCCTGTTACTCCCAATGGAGCATAGGCCGCTGACCAGCATTCTCCAACCCACTCTGTCCTGAGCCTTGTTTTCTAGTTCCATCCAATTCTTCTTCATTTTCCTCATGTCTGTCTCCATTTCTCGACGTAATGTGTTCTTTGGTCTTCCTCTCCTCCTTTGGCTTTGCAGATTCGAAGTGAGGGCTTGTCTTGTGACGCAGTTGGGTGCTTTCCTCAATGTGTGTCCTATCCACTTCCTGCGCTTCTTCCTGATTTCTTCCTCTGCTGGGATCTGGTTTGTTCTCGCCCACAGTACGTTGTTGCTAATAGTGTCTGGTCAACGAATCCGAAGTATTTTCAGTAGACAACTGTTAATAAACACCTTTATCTTCTGGATGATGACTTTCGTAGTTCTCCAGGTTTCCGCCCCATACAGTAGAACTGTCTTGACATTTATATTGAAAATCCTGACCTTGGTGTTGGTTGACAGTTGTTTTGAGTTCCAAATGTTCTTCAGTTGTAAATATGCTGCTCTTGCTTTACCGATCCTCGCCTTCACATCTGCATCAGATCCACCCTGCCCAACAAAGGACCTGACCATTCTGATGGGAGATTTCAGTGCCAAGGTTGGAACGGACAACATTGGATATGAAGATATCATGGGACGACACGGATTGGGAGAAAGGAACGAAAATGGTGAGAGATTTGCAAACCTATGTGCCTTCATTAAACTGGTCATAGGCGGCACCATATTCCCATTCTGAAGAAATGGCTCACATTAAATTACGAAATGTCAGAAATACAATTTTTTCCTACTCATTAGAATTTACAAAAAATACTATCATTATTACATAAATCAAAGTATAGAGATGTTCATGTGAAATGAATCAAAATAGTATGAAATGCAACAACGAAGTTAAACTGCTCACCTAAAACAATCAGTAATATAATATAGTTAAACAAAAATTTTTTTTGAAAAATCAAAACAAGAAAGCTGATAGATACTGAGTAGTTTGATGATCAATAAATAAAAGAAATCGTACCTTTATTCCACATTCACAATGTCCATATATTTTACTTTAGTTAAACAATTTTTTATCTCTTTTTTCAGTAGTATCTATTGAATGTAACAGAAATATAGAAAACAACTACTTACCATAATTATTATTATTACTATTACCAGTAATAGCTTTATCCATTACTATGTTTTTAGTACAATATAGAATTCCGATCACAAGGTATTTATACAAGCTTCTTTTACAAGACAAAAGAAGAGAATAAACCGTTGATTGCATACATATATATGTAAAATTAAGTAAATAAACTATCTTGAATTAAATGAAATATTTTTCTAAGAAGATTAGAATCTGTACAACTTTTGATTAGAAACATGTTTAAGAATACAATTTATTGATTCGGTCAGCAATTAAAACCTGTTTGTCACATAGTATGTTTGCTAGATGAGGTATTAATATCTCGTTCTACCAGAAGATATACAAGAAGAAAGATATGAATGAAATGTATAATTAGTATCTGATAAGATAGCACTTCCCTGGAGTTTGCAAATCTTTAGATGTCTATCCACAATCATATTAATAATGACTTCATAAGATTCATCACACACCCTGCTAACTGCCTTCAGCAATTTCCGCAATACAGAAAAGTCTTTTCACAAAAGCCCGGGAAAGAATAATGTAGAACGGTAAAGAATAGTAGGTAATATGCAAGAGTCGACTAATAGCAAGTGTAAATGTTGAGTAATGCTAAAAGTGTGAAGTCTCATTATGTGGTAACTTTCTTTGATAACAATAAGACATGAAAAACCTACACTAAGGTAAGTGATTTTTGACGCTGAGTTTATTAAAGGATCTCTATGTTATTTCATTGCATATCATTAAAATTAATGTTATTGTGAAGTAATTGAAAATAGGACATTATAATTATCCTTTAAATATTTTCTAACACGTCTTGTTTCTTTGACAACTAACGACACATGAAATCATTAAAATTAAATAGGCGTTAATATATAAATAAAAGGAAATAGAATGTATTTGACAGACACTTCTATAGTGAACATTTGTAGCTACAAATTTCATTCGATGTTCAAATCAAAGGTATGTATTTCTGAAATATTAAACATAATGAAAAACTATTCAACTAACATAAGTCTCAATATTTTTCCAGTTATCATTCTACTGACAATATATCATGTTCAACATACTAATATCATTTAAATGAAGTAAAATAGTCAATTCAGTCAAAATGAAAGAAATAACGATAATTTAATTCCATACAATGAAAACTCTTAATTACATTAAACGATGAGATTTTGTATGATTGTTAGACAATGCACATGAAGAGCTAATCTTCTCTAGATAACTGTTTGTAACTAAGCCCTGGTGGACAGTAGTTTTATCCCTTTTTAATACTCTTCAGAAGTACCATTCCTCAAGTAAAAATTGTATTAAACCTATTGGCTTCAAATTTGTTGACGAACATAATATTACGTAGATGTTATCCCATTTGCCATGAATTGTTAGTTGCTATCTATTCGTATAGACAATTATCCTCAAAATACAACTATCTTCGCTTGACGTACTGATGTTCATTTCATTACTTAAATGTTTTCCTGTTTATAAGCATTATTTTATAAATTTTGATGTAGGAATTGAAGAAAACTTTGCACAGGTTAACTTATTTACATAACATTGATCTACGTAAAACAGATGGCCTGTAATTAAGTATCAAAACTTCTCCCTTTGGTTGAAATTTCAAATAACAACATCATTTTAAAACAAGTATGTTCTATTATTGATATAAGTTTATGTTATCCTTAACTTTTAACCTTCTTTTACTTCACGCAACTGTACTCAATTAGACTTAGTTGTTTTTCCGTTTTTCATACTCATAATCATTCACATAAACAGCACTTTAGTCTTAATTTTAAATAGATAAGTAAAGGGTACATATTGTTTAAGATAAAACGAAATACACAACTGAAAGCATCAATTGTTAATTATATTATAAATTAATTAAAACGCCATACACGCAAAGCGTATTTACTTTATTATCATTTTTACAAGTTTTCTTACTTCACTTATGGCATACCTCTATTTCCATGTCTTTTAACTTGTTTAATACATTATAACATGAAATATTTTTAGAATAAAAGAGATGAGTAACTGTTTTGTTTTGTTACTTAGAAACACTTCGTGACGATGGGAATAATGATTTTCATGATGATGAAACAATATATAAAACTGAATAAACAAGGATATTATATGTAATATTATAAACGATATTTGTTATTTCTACGTCTTCCGGTTAAATGATCATAATAATTGATGCAGAATAGTATGGATTCATTTTATTTATCTTTTTATTGGTTTCACATCAACTATTTACAACTTTATTCTTATTAAATTAAAGTATTGGGAATATCATATAATGTGAACGGAAATTAGTGAATAATAATGACTATGAGTTGTATGTATATTCATTCTATCCTGCCCGAGTTGTTGTTTTGCTATTATTCAAATTCATAAAAAGAACCAATTGTGGTGAGACTATAATTTGTGAACGACCTTTGAGTGGCGCTAAAGTGACCTTGAGAATGTCCACCTACATACTACCGCTAAATTAGTGTTATAGACCTGTGTGAGGAATTAGTATTATAATTTACAGTTGATAGTTAGGGTTAGGAATCAGATATAGGAATTTCATTACAAACTGGTATCAGCTATAATGCCAAAATTCTATTAAGCCAAATGAATGAAATAATTTCGCACCGAAATGAGGGTGAGATTTTTTTTACAACAAGACGATTTAATTTTTGTGCAATAAATTATCGTTTGTTTCACAAAATCTATAGAACTTCAAGAATGAAATAAAGTGTAATGTGTTGAACAGCTTACTAAAACATAGTAAAATAACATTGAAATATGTCGAATTGATCGAGAAACCGTTTTATGATACGAAGAATTCATCCTATCAATTACGTTTATGATGAGATATTAAGATAAAGCTGTCCTTATTGCATTGTCAGATCAAGGTGTAAATTCACAAAAATGTTAGAAACGCTTCTATATCCTTATTCATTATTCCGATATCATATGTAAGGCTAATCACTCCAGTTCCATAAACATCTCATTCACTTCAGAATATATTATAAAACATAATGATTGAAATAACCCTGTAACAGGAGATATTGATTCAATGGACGAGCACATTTAGTAGCTTATTTATTGTTTCTAGAATTAATTCATAATATACACATTTAACGTCATTTAAATGTTTACGACATAAATAATTATGAAACAAGAAAATGAAAATGGAATAAAGTTTGTGAAAACATTAGTTGACATAAATAATTATTCAAAATGTGTTTTGTCGTTGTTTAATTGACCTTATTTCTAAGAGGTTAACAGTTGTTGGATGTGACATTTGTTCTCATATTACTTTATGACTAAAATAACCAAATATAAGTGGGTCGATGTGGATGACCTTGATTTTTATTTACCCATTTCACTTTTATTTACTTCTGTATTATTAGACATTTATTTATTGTTGAAATAAATGGCCTGAAGGAAAATTCTTAAGACTAAAGATGATTGAATATTAGTAACAAAAATTTATTAGTTTCCGTATACTCCTTTCACTTTACACTTTCTTATTTTAAATATATATTCAGTTGTCAATTACAATTTCAATCTACTTTACTGAGGTATTAAATAGTAAACACTTAAAATCTTCCAGATGAGTACATACAAACATAAAATACGGACTCAGGGTTTCGCCTGAAATATCTCTATCCATTGTCATACTTTTTGTATTTACCATCCTTAAGTAATAGCACTAGTAATATTATCACTATATTATCTAAAAAATACATGTAACCAATATACGTGACTAGATTGTCAAAAGGAAATTAAGTCTTGTACATTTAGCCAAACTATGGAGTGATTTCATTTATTCACATCATAAACAAAGGATATATATATTTCAGCCTACGATTGTGTGAATAGTCTTTTTATATGGCGCCCTAGAAAGGCTCATTAATAATAGTTTATGTTGTGCTCAGCGAGTTACTGATTCACAAAATATGATAGTGATGAATAAAACCAGAAGTAAGATAATACATCAATACCACTAACTACTATCATGACATATGTAAAGTTTCGTTATAATTGTAAGGGTGTGAGTGTTCCCGTGGTCGATAGTGAAGACTTCAATTGATCATTCTTCTTTGATAGATATATACATCCTGACCTGACTACATCTATAATCCTAAGTTTTTATTAATGTTACATAGTAGTTAGCAGAAGAATAAAAAATACACGTTGTATCCTATCGGATACTCTTCAGGTAGATGAATATACACCACAGTGTTGACGTTTACACTGGGACTCAAACAACTGGAAGATTCTGACCTTTGCAAATTGAGAAATAATTTATTCCCAATCGCGTAAGCTAATAATTATATGGACTCAACGGCTCAGTGAATTATACTTTGCCTGATTGATAGGAAAGGTATGGGGTTCAGATTTCAGTTTAATCATCAACACCATGATGTAGATACATCAAGTCTAAAAATTCTAGATTCCAAACCTTAGTCACTATCCAACTTTACTTGGGAATAAAGTTTGATTGAACTACATTAAACGTACTGATTTTTAATAAGAGACAATTAAATACAAACAAGTTTTGTCTTATATGACCATAAATATGACAATTTTGTCTAAATAACTGCTTGAAACTCATCAGTTGTGAAACATAATTTATCTAGAAAAGTTTATTTAAAGGTGTTATATTATTAGGAATTCAAATATAAACAACAGAAAACATTGAAATTTTATTCTAAGAGTGTCAATAATATTACTGAAACAGATAGTGAAATCAATTAAATTTCACCCATTGAAATTACTCGGAAGCGTATAAAACATAAGAATAAACAGTCCACCAATTCAGTCGATGAAATATTAGAAGAAACAATGTTAAACAATACGCTATTTTACTCAAACTATTTCGTTTGCAATTTAATTTTACTCAGGATTACTCTCAATCTAACCAATGAAATGTGTATCTATACGTAGATAGTTAATTTTACAGGTTCATAAAGTAGATCTTTTTATAGTTATAATTAGAGTTTTGTGATCAAACTTAATCCAAAAAATACACCCATTATAAATTAACAATATATCTTAGTTAAGTAACCTCTAGTCTTTATTTTGTCTAGTTCTACATTAACCAACACAATTCCTTCAAATACGTACTTCATAGGTTTGTGTAAAACATCTGTCAAACGATTAAGTCTACAAAATTATATATCACTACTCATTGAGTAATCCCACCATAGGTTAGCAATCAGTTTATAATAAAAAACACACAGCTAAAAGTAAATACTTTTAACTTTCAATGGTTAATCCTTATGATCATAAAATATTACTGGAGAAATAATGATTCATTAAACATGCCTTTTTAATAGACAAATAGTCATCTACCTAGTTCCATGAGCTATCAAAATTGATAAAACTAAGGAAGGTTTTGGTAGCCTCATCTAGATGTTATCAATTTCCAACTCATTATAATTGACAAAAATTTGAAGAACAATGGAACAGCATAAAAAGATATTGGGAAATAGATTTACAAATAATTAGTCACGATAGACATTAGAGATTTGCGTTATTATTGTTATTATCAAATCGAAATATCTTTTTTCTAGAAAATAAATATAAACTTTACAAAGGGATAATGACTAACGAATAATTTATAAATTATTTTTAACTATTAAATAGTTAAGCTTCTTTAGGCTTAAAAGTCAGGTAACTATTCTAATGAAATCTTTTGTTTTATTTCATTCCATTGCATTACCCTCAACATCAAAAAAGAGTAATATTTTTCACTGATATTTATTCGGATGAAACACTTAAAATTCTAACAAATTAAGTGATATGACACTGATGATGAGTCCCACAATAGGACGAAACGGCCATCTAGTGCTCTCAGGGTTTCAACAGTAGTCTAACATCAATCGGTTTATGATCTCAACCAAAAACAAGTGAGAGAGTTGTGATAGTTGATAAAATTATTACATTGAAATCAATAGAAAACAGTTAATCAAAGCCAATAATACAATTAATAGTGATAATAAGGGAAATATGATAAACACTTGTAGCTGATTTTTTTTAATGCGAAAGAAAAAAAATGTATACTCGTATCAAAACATCTGAAGAGTCTATTCATTCAGAAATATTATTCAATTCCTGAATGAATATCTAGAAAATATGCAGGTTTATTTAATTGTACTTCTATTGTCTGTTCTTTATGAAAATATATTACTATTGTCAGATATGGACTGGATGTTAATGACATGTAATTGTTTAAATGTTCTGTAGTTTTATTCATGAATAACAGCCACTTCCTATGTCTAATAAGTTATACTATTTCATAAGTAACAAACCTAATTGTCAAATCATTTATTGAACCAGTTAAAATGTTATTATCAATTTTTGCCTGTTATTTCATATTAATGTAATGTATTGACCAAAAAAATACGTTCAATTAAATGGCTATTGGACAGGAACCATTAACAGTTGCATATTGAAAGTGTAAAATATTAATGTATATTATCCATCTGGTGACAAGCTTTAAATTAGCAGTCTATAAAGACTGGTTTTTGAAGGAATATTTGTTTAGATAAAGTAGATCGTAAAAGACTCTAAACGGTACTTTTCAGTTAGCAACAGATCCTAATTCATTGAAGTTTACATTACGGCCTATATATTTAGTTACAAAGCATAGAATTCTAATCATAGTCAATTAATATAGGTCACTTTTATTAAATAGTTTATAAGCAATGTACTTTATCGTCAGATAAAATCCTCTTTAAAAAAACCTACAGTTTAACTCAACATATGAAACATCCCCCTGTATTTATCGTCTCAAAATATGATATATAACCTTAAGAAAACGTAAATCGATTAACTCCTATATCTACATAAGATTCAAGTGCCCATCAAACCAATGTACATCTTACATAATAAATAAACTGATATTACTGATAAATTGAAATAAATGAAATGCTCAATTAAAACTTAATTTGTAAAAGCTTAATTTTCGTAAACTTAATACTGTACTTTAAATCTCACATGATATTTAGCATTATCATCAATAATATTACCATTATTACTACAGTCAAATCATCTAAAGTTGAAAATATCATTTATTCAAGATACTTTTAAATATCACTGTATGATAACAATGTAAAACTTAACTTTTAATTGGTTACTTTGATTAATATTTAGCTACACATTTTACGTTACACTATAATATTACTTGTTTTCTTATATTGTACACTATCTGATATCTTGTTTTGTGTATAGTTAGTACTAAAGGATAAATGTTTGTTAAATGTCTTTCTTATATTACATAAAGATAGGGAAAATAAAAGAAGTAGTTATAAAATGTATAGAAACATATATTCACACACATATATACTTGTCATAACTAATGTATGTCACCTATCTGATATATATATATATATATATATATATATATTTGATAAATGGTTATAAAAATCAATATATTATTATTACCATTATTCATGAGAGCTGTAAAACGTTTTCTATTTTCCAATTTTGATCATTTTAAACAGTTGTCATGGATTTTTTCTTTCATTGTTATACTTTACAAGAATAAGATTCACTCTGAACATTAAATGTCATGATAACAATATATGTTTATGCATTTATATTTAGATATTAATAGAATACTTATAGTAAAGTCATATTCATTTAAATAAAACGTTTGTTTTATTATCATCATTCTATTTTGTATATCTCAATCACACTAAGATTTGATATCTCTTTAAGATAAATAATCCAGTTTGACAAAAACAAGAACATATGTTAGTTTACGAAATCGGATAATTAATCCCAGATAATCAGTCAAAACTAATTGTATTACCTGGATTGAGATAGATTTTTTAATCGGTTGGCTGTTTCATATGAGTGAATCCAAGTATTTTATTAGCAAACCAACAACACAATATCAGACTGTTACGTGTAACGTTTCTAATTACATTTCAACAAAAGACGAAATGTAATAGATCAGCAGCGATGACACAAATATAAAGAATAATATGTACTTAAGACAAATGATTCAAGTATTACTAATTGAATAGACATTGATTTTTGTAACCGACTAGCCACACGAAAGACTTTTTTATTCATGAACAGATAGGAAGTACATTTGGATCTCGATAAGAAAAACAAAAAAACTGAGATATACTTAACTCACTAGTGGTGTATAAAACATAATATACTGAGAAACATTTTACGAATACTCATTAGTAAATAATAGTTTTCAGATTTTGCGCTGAAGTCAGTCATATATGTATGTGTTATTGATTAAGAATGTAGTAAAAAATATCTCACATTAGCAAATTTAACGGAGTGTCTTATCTTTCTATGAAACTGTATAATTTGTAACAAAGTTCTAGACAGACAATCTTTCTGCCGATTAAGTTTCTGTAAGAAGACGTTTTTACTATCGTCTATCATAACTTAGTAATATTAGGAATTCAGATAAATAATGTATAAAACATAGTAGTTGTTGTCCAAGTTATATTTTCAAACCTTAGTTTATTCTTAGCTCGAGGTTAAATTACATATCGCTAAGCTACTCAGCTATATTCGAATGACGGTCTAGATTTAAGTAAATTCTAAATCTAATTCAGTGTATTGATAGCACTCGAGATATTCACTATAGAGTAATGTATATAAAAGATTAGACAGTTAAGTGTTCAAATGCTTGTCTAAAATATGTATAATTGCAAGTTTCATTATTTCTATTAATGTAAAAACAGTTAAGAGTATGGTGAAATTTATTGTGGATTTTTTTCCTGTCAAAAATGTAATACAATGTTTATTTCAAATATCAGGTAGGTAAAAATATTCGTCTGAAAGCTATTTGAACATAGCTGTTAAATATAAATGATAAATGCTTAATTTTTTGACATTATTCACTAATACTCCAATGATCTGCATAGAAGTAATTTTTAAATAAGGGAGTACAATACATTAATATTATTTATCGTTTTTTTCTTAATCATTTTTAAATGGATTAGTTCTTTGAGATAGCCATACTATTGTCATATTCATAATCATCTTTATATTCGATGAATAAACAGGAAATAGACCAATTCAATAAGTAAGATTGAAAAAGAAAACTATCAGTTCTACCTAATAAAGATAATATCACACAGTAATTGATTTGTACCAAAATCAGTGTTTATAATAATATATCCTATTCATTTGTTCTTACCGATATAAGAAATTTATTATTTTGATATATCGCGGTAAGTTAATCAAATTATGGTTTTATAAATTTTACCAGGAATTGAAAGGTTACTTATTATTTCTAAAGTAACATCATCATTTTTAATTCATCCACATAAGAATATAGATTGAATGAATTGTTGTCAACATCTTTTATTATTCTAATAATATTCTAAAAAGATGACGATTATAATAATGGTTGTTGTTATAATTTGTCGTTTGAATGCTTATTGTCTTGGCTCTTTTAATGCTACTTTTTGTATCTAGTCGTCGCTGATTGTTATGTCGGAAACGCTTATTACTTATATTCGGAACGAGAGACCTCTGCAATTCCCACGACGCGAAAGTAAGAACACAAAGACTGGTATAAGGGATGATTGATTAACCCCAAAACACGACGACGACGCTAACTCTAGTAGAAAATACACTCATTTATATATTGACTGCACACCCATTTTTGATTAATAATTAGGATGAAACCACATGTATAACAAATCACATACTGAGCATAGTTCATGTCAATGGAATACAGAATAAAATATCATACGAGAAAAGAAAAACAAATACCACATTCAGTAATCATTACATTGAATCAAAACGGAAGTGATCTTGAACAAAACTCATAATGAGTAAATCAATCGAAAATTGACTTTTCTTTCCATCATATTAGTTGTGTGTTAAAAGACAGTAGTCTCATTCAAGTAATGTTTTTCTTTAATTTATTGTTTAGTGTTCAATAGTTCTAAATTGTTGATTATATTTAACAATGTACCTTCAAGCTAATAAATGATATGAAAGTAAATGTTGATTGAATTTTTTTTCACAATTCAAAACTTTACAAAGGTAGTTTTCTCTATTTAATTCTCTTTAGTGTTTTAGATGTTCAATTATACTCAATTAATCTCAATCAAAAAAATATACTTACCCTAGTTAAACTGTTGAATTTCTTGAAAATTACAAAAATTGTAGTGAATATACTAAAGCTTTCACTCTTGTATACATCAATTTTAACAAATTATTTCGAGTGCATCATTTAAAATTGACTACAGTACTTGTCTAACGCTTATAGTTCACAAAACAATGTGAAATGTTGTACAATGAGCACTATAAATCTGGAAAGTGAACATTTTAACTCACAAAGTATCTTACAATTATAGGATACCGAAATCAATGTTACGCCTAACTCGCATATATCTTCTAATCAGAAGGTATATAGAGAAAAAGAACTAGACAAAATAAATAGTTTAAACAGTTACAAGTATTTGATATTCTATGTCTTTTAGCACTGAATGTTAAATTATCAACATAAACTATGAGTTTACCGAGTCACTTGTCCATTGGCTCAGTAATATTACATTATAATTTTCGAATAATATTCTTCTCTATTTACAAGTTCAGTTTAAATTTGCTGTTAAAATATGACAATTTGTTAACTGTAAATGCATCAATCAGCTTACTATATATTGTGATTCGATAATGCTAATAAATGAATGATTCCACCATACATAATTATAATTAGAAGAGGCTTTGCTGAAGAGTCCCACAATAGGACGAAACGACCGTCCAGTGCTTCCAGGTTTTCCATGGTGGTCTAGCTTCAGTTGACTCATGATCTCAACCATCGAAATAATTATAATCATTATTATGTAATGTGATTGTAATAATTTAAGAGTGTACAAGATAAAATCTATATGAACCATATGAACTTCAGTCAAGGAAAAAATATACATGTATTTACTCTTTAAACTATAATTAAATTAGAATAAGAAATGTAAAGAGTAGATATAACTGTAATGAGTCAAATACTTTTCAGACAATATCCATAATTCATTACATTTTATAATTAATAATGTTCAACATGGAATGTTACAATAAATTAACAAAAATACAACTTCATTAGTTGAAATTTACTGATCAAAGTGTACTACTTACATATATTACTATTATGAAACTGTTGTAAAATGGTCATATCATTTTTTTTTCATCTTTATTAAATCAATGTTATTAAGGATGAAATGTATAATGAAAATTTTTAGGCATTTTAGAGATACCATACACATTTATACTATACAATCTGTTGTAAATATATAGACATTAAGGATGACTTTTACGATTTTTCCAAGGGTTATGCTGTAACATAATAATATATTCACAAAAAAATTCAACTTATTATCAGTGTGAGTTCAGATAAATAGGAGTTAACTTATTCAGCAATCAGTCACTGATAGTTTTTTATTATTTTTCATTTCAAGATAACACTTATTATACCCATTTGCACCGTAGTTATCAAGGATACTTTAAAATTGGAACGATATTAAACAATATAGGATGATCATTACTTAGTCACTAATATCAATTAAGTCGTTTTGTTGTTTACATTCAGTGAGTGAAAGTAACCTTTATGTAATAACCAATATTCGTCCAGGAATTCAAAATGGAATCATTAGATACTACTTACGAAAAAGTAGCTGGTGTTTGTTACGTAATCCCATATTGATCTCCAGTGATCAGAGTTAAGCTGTAAACAATAATATTCATGAATTTCTACTAACTGATCAGAGGTTTCAAATTTTTCTCGATACTACATGCGGTTAACATGCTCTTGAAGAATTGTAAATCGTTGAAAAGTTATAGATGCTTAGTGAAAATCCGTGTTCTGTTAAGCGCTTCAAAAAATCAAACATTGACGAGCCTTTGAAGTTAAAAATATCTTAGTTATATACAAACAAACGAAAAGAACATGTAGATGTTCAAAACGTAGATTACATTTGGTTACAAAGAAAGGTTTTTGGATATACCAGTGTTGTGAACCGATGTCATAAATGAGAGAATACATGATGAGATATCAAATAAACGTTTTCAACAAGATCATTATTAGAAATCGCAGCATTCAACAAGATCTATCCATTTAACAAGATTCAATGATTGTAGTAGATATACCACTTAAATAACAGTAATTTATCATATTATTCAAATAAATCTACTCCCAATAAGTCGAGAACGTTGTACGATATACCAACTCAATTTGTTTGATGAAATAAATACAATAATGATATTATCAGTATCGAAATGGATTTATGGTACCAGTTGGGTTTTTTATAAACTCCAAAAGCAAAATATTGACTAACTATTATTTGTAACAGTAAGTTATATTGTAAAGTTATAAAGTTGGAACAAGTTAGTTTTAATTGTGAACTGATTATGGTTGTTTGTACTTGAATGCTATTTGAATTAGGTACACATAAAATTACAACAAAATATTCCATTCTAGTATGCAATTCATTATTTGTTGTTGTGAATTTGTGAAGTTCAGTAACTAAACTGAATTTTTATAGGTATCAATTTATTTATTTATTTGAACACATAAATGTTGGTACAAGAGGGCACCAAATATACATGCGCCACACCATATTTGTGTGTGAGGGCTGTGATACGGCCCGGGTGCCCAAACTGAAGCAGGTGGTTTTCTTAGGGGGCCACACCCCGAGCCTTTGACCTAAAGGTCTGACCCACAAGGCAGTGGAGCATCGTAACGAGATGCAGTCCCATGGTAGCCGGTGACCAACAATTGGTTCATACTCCATTTGGTCCCGCAGGATACTGGAGTCCATGTGCACCATTGGTTTGGAATCCGGTTAGAGCGCCGGACATTCGCTTTCGCTTTTCGTCCTCTCATTTTCGTAAACAACACTCGTGGTGCGAGAAGGCAGTGAGTAGGACTTCCCTGGCAGAGGCTATATACGCGTGGCCATGTGAGAGCATTTCGAGAGGGAGGGAGGGCCCACCCCACTCTCGGCCATACCAGGGCATTCGGGGGCTATAGGTATCAATAACAAGGTTGAACTTGATAGTTTCAAATAAACTGAGCATTGGGTAGAGCGCCAATAATAAATATGTTTTGCTATATATCAATGAGTCAAAAATTGTGACGTTTCGTCACTTAGGTTAAGCCACTTCTTCTGAGTAAATTAATAACCGAGATTAAATTAACATCAGTTTAAATAGTGCAAAGGAAACTAACTTTAACTTAACAGTTAACGTTCTAACTGCAAATACTACGTGAAAATTCTAAAGACAAGATAAAATATCACCATTTGAATCTAGCACGGATCTTTATTTTTATGAATATCAAAAAAGCAAATGATTATTAATATATATAATCGATTGGTTTTTAATGAAATAAAACTTTAGATAAGTGCTCAAGACTTAACCATGTGATTGATAAGTTTTTTTCGACATTTTAATGTTTCTTTTTCGTTAGCATGTAAAAATGTCGTTGTCAAGCAAACGCTTTTAAAAGCTTTATATGAGTAGGTATGATAAGTGCTTTCATACTATAACAAAATCATTAGTAAAGAAATAATTAGGTTTTTGTTCGCTATGGGCGTATTATTCCAATATATTATATGTAATATTGAGAAAATCTTTTATTGGGCATAAAGGCAATTACTGTTACTTAGTCAGTCACTGATCCAATTATACAAAATGTAATAAGAAGCTACTGACTTTATTTTGCTCGTTTAAAGTGTAAACACATACATTTCCTTGTATTGAGTCTGTCATAAAAACCTATCTTGAATAAAATAATGAAATGAATTGAATCTATATCATTGAATTCATGAATGGAAACTAATCAGTGTCTTTCATAAATATCAACATTTAGTCAATTGACATAGTACCATGTACTTACTTGTTTTAAGCAATATAGAATACGACGATAATCTCAAACTATTATATCATTTTAAGTATAATATATTGTCAATACACTGAATTAAATAATGTTTTAATAAGAAAGAATAACATTATAATATATAATAATTCTGATAATTAAATTTATAATGATTCATTTAAAAATGACAAAACTTTTAACAACGAAAACATTAGATCTGTAATATCATTGGTTAATATTTTAATGACCAATCAGAATCGAGCAATGAAATTTTATAAACTAATATTTACTTTTATTATTTTCTGATTTACTTTAAATTTGTTTACTTTTTAAATATATATATTTTCTTGTTTATTTCTTACTTTAATGAACGTGAACTATTATTATCAATTATAATGCTTAAATAAGTAATCAATGTCTATAAAAGAGGGATTAATTCATTTACTTACTTATAATGGGTAATCAAATTTCATTTAAAGAGAAAAATAAGAAATAGAAATCTAATTTAACAATAATATTAAGCAAAGTGTTAACATGAACTAACGTTTAAGTAGATGAAATGAATATTTACCTTAGAATAGGTTCATTTCTAGCATTCAGAAGAAAAGTAACGCATAATTTTAGTGTTTTAGTGAACAATAAATAATGAAATTTAAAAAAAGATTTTGAATTAATGTAAACGCATATAATAGATCATGATTCAATTAAAGCTAGACCACCATGAAAAACCTGGAAGCATTGGACAGCCGCCTCGTCCTATTGTAGGACTAATCAGCAGTGTGCATTCACAATCCCACCTCTCAAGATTCAAACATAGTACCTATCAGTCCCGCGCGAGCACATAACCACTAAACCACTGAACCGACATCTAACAACTATTAAAATTACCATCATATCCACACAACACCCTTCTGATATATAATAGAATTTAGCTTATAACAATTGAACTATTAAAAAAAACTGTACAATAACGTAATCTGCTTTCCAAGGAAAACCTTTGTAAATATTATTGTAGTGAACAGGAACACGGGTGGGGAAAATCGAATGTGTTTGACACAAAATTACAGGACTCGTTAATAAAATCTAACAATCAAATAGTAAATACGTAATTTGCAAAATGTCCATCAATTGTCTCATCATGATTCAGACTTCATTGTTCTTGCATGTCCATACAAATTGTATTCTGTTTCCATTCTTCACTGTTCGATCCTCTTGTCTCTCTGTTGCCAGTTATTCTGTTCATCAGTAACATCATCTATTACTTATGTCAATATAAGTAGCATACACTACATTATTATCATACACTCCCCTAATACGTCCTAAAAGTATTCTCATTTTTCCAGTATAGAGACATTATAAAATTTGTCTTCTTACCAGTCTATTTTTATTATTACTTGACTCTGTAACATTATCATAATTAGTACTGAAGAACATTTATTAATTCTCTAACAATTTCTGTAATAAAATGACATAATATATAATATCTTGATAGATTTTAAAGAAGATTTAATTCTTTTCTTTGAAATTACAGAGAGTTTGATTACCAACACACTGAAAAAAAAACCGAAAAAATAAAATTAGTTCGAAATTTTAAATTTATATTATTCTATGTTTAGTTTATTATTTAACAAGTTAATTTACAGATTTATTCATCCATGATAATCATTTCAAATTTCTAGGAAACAATGAAATTCCATTGAATTATCCCTTTGCGTATTGTCGTATATTTTTTTCTTCCGTTTCTGATTTTTTTTCCTTTTCTTGCTGTACATCTCTTAATAAACATCTAAATTTTTATGACTTTCAATGTGAATAATCTTTTTTCTTCTTAATTGTGGAATGTCTGAAGAGAAAAAAAATTTTTTATTCAACAATTTAGTGATTAAAATAAAACAGAAAATGACGTCATTGTTTCCCCTTATTTTTCAAACTTTTTTGTTGTTGTTACCAATCGTTTAATGAAACTGTCTTTGTTAGTTTGTTTTTTTCTGACTGTTATTATTCGTTTTTCCAGTTGTGTTCTATTATGGTCATTTTTTATTTTGTTTAAATTTTATTACAGTTAATGTAATAGTTATCAATGATTTTCTTCAGATTTATCTGTCAATCTTGAAAGTGTGTCTTTCTTTCTATCCGTTCTTGTTATATATATTATTTAATAGTAATTATACTTACTTACTTACTTACGCCTGTTGCTCCTAATGGAGCATAGGGCGTCGACCAGCATTCTCCAACCCACTATGTACTGGGCCTTCTTTTCTGGTTCCATCCAATTCTTCTTCATTTTTCTCATGTCTGTCTCCATTTCTCGACGTAATGTGTTCTTTGGTCTTCCTCTCCTCCTTTGGCTTTGCAGATTCGAAGTGAGGGCTTGTCTTGTGACGCAGTTGGGTGCTTTCCTCAATGTGTGTCCTATCCACTTCCTGCGCTTCTTCCTGATCTCTCCCTTCACTGGGATCTGGTTTGTTCTCGCCCACAGTACGTTGTTGCTAATAGTGTCTGGTCAACGAATCCGAAGTATTTTCAGTAGACAACTGTTAATAAACACCTTTATCTTCTGGATGATGACTTTCGTAGTTCTCCAGGTTTCCGCCCCATACAGTAGAACTGTCTTGACATTTATATTGAAAATCCTGACCTTGGTGTTGGTTGACAGTTGTTTTGAGTTCCAAGTGTTCTTCAGTTGTAAATATGCTGCTCTTGCTTTACCGACCCGCGCTTTCACATCTGCATCAGACCCACCATGTTCATCAATGATTCTGCCCAGATATATAAAGGTTTTTACATCTTCCAAATCTTCTCCGTTAATTGTTACTGGATTGGTGCATTCTGTGTTGTATCGGAGAATCCTGCTTTTCCATTTGTGTATGTTGAGACCTACTGCTGTTGAGGCTGCTGCTACACTGTTCGTCTTCTCCTGCATTTGTTGTTGCGTGTGCGACAGAAGAGCCAGATCATCTGCAAAGTCTAGATCGTCCAGCTGCATCCTAGATGTCCACTGTATCCCATGCTTCCCGTCAGATGTTGACGTCTTCATGATCCAGTCGATCACCAGGAGAAAGAGGAAGGGCGAGAGTAAGCAACCTTGCCTGACACCGGTCTTTACCTCGAACGAGCCTGTCAATTGTCCTCCATGCACAACTTTGCCGTTAAATCCATCACAGGAATTCTGCATGATATTGACTATCTTCTGAGGCACACCGTACTATCAAAGAAGCTTCCATAGTGTTGTCCTGTCCGTGCTATCGAATGCTTTTTCGTAGTCAATGAAGTTGATGCAGAGTGATGAATTCCATCCAATTAATTTTGCTTAATAAAATCAGTATTGTATGAAAACAATTACACTTATTCTTTTAAGGTATTTCAGGCATTTTGTTGTGATTTTTAATTAATAAATTAGACTTATTTAGTGATTAAGCATATTATGGTATTGTGAAATGAATATGTACATGTCTTGATTTGTTCTTTTAACAAGTTCAACATATGCATTTGAATTATGTTTCACACTAATATGGTTAATGTATAATAATAATAATAAAACAATATTAACCAAATAAAATTTATGTAAAGATAGTGAAATATCAATTATCTTTGAATTTGATAAAAGTCATTCAACTCTTAGATGTTCATGAAAGATTTACATTTTAAGGCTAATGTCAAAGTTCTGGTATCTGTTAACTACATCGATAAAGCATGTCTCTAAAAATTGTTTTAAAATTATAACTTAAATGGTTGAAAATCACAGCAAAAAGGCATCTGTGATTATTTGATGTAGCTCTTTAAAAGTAAGAAGAATCGTTTGTAAACCGTGCAAAATCCATTACTGAATGGAGCTTGATATATAGAGACTAATCATTATATTCCATCATCAGTCATTACAGTTTTTTTTTCTTAGGCTAAGGAACAACGAGTTAAACAATCCGAAAGCCTATCTCTAAATACATTTTGGTCCATAGTTATCGAGGCATATAGGTTTTAAATAACTAAGCCTGTGAATTATTTGCAGATTTACGTTTTCTGAAAAAAATGTTGTGCTTCAAAATGTTGTTCATATTATAAGATGCTGTAGTGTCGGTTATTATGTTAAGCCAATATACCTTATTCTAGCTTTCGGACAGGCCAATCTATTCATTTTATTTGAGTCACATTTTGACCTTCTTACTTATTCGCTTATCAATCTTGACTATTTTCATATGAGCGCATATGTGTGTGCACATTTATTATCCTATTCATCACATGTCTGTAACTTAATTTTGTGTGACTATAAATATTGAATAACGCTTGAATAAAGGGAGTTGACTTACCCGCCATCTTCACTGCGCGTCGTTTCGTTTCGCTTCGCTTTGCTTTGCTCTATTTCATTAGCTTCATATACAAAATATATGTATTCAAAAGTCCATTCTCGTTATTTGACTTATTTAATTCCGTTATTGACCAACGCAATTTAAGTCGATAATTATATACGAGGACAGGCGACATATATATTTCAATAACAGTCATTCATGCGATCTATTTGGAGTCAGATCCCGGGCCACTAAAGTGGAGAACCCGTCAACAAACATCGTTCGATTTAAATGACGACAAAATAAAGCTCTCTACTAAAATGACCTATATAATCATTTAGTTACAAAACAACTCATCCCCCTTTTTTATTACCAAATCCCTAGGATTTATTTCGTTTTAATACACTGATTCTAAAAAGATGTCCAGCTGACTTTAATCTACTCCCTTTGCACGTTCATCAATTTATGGAAAAATTTGAACGAGAACTGTTAAAGATAAGACAATGAATAACAAGCGAAGTGTATTTGAAAACAAACTTTATCGGCGTCAAAATTTACAATAACCTTGTATATTTTAGTAGAATTATCTCAAAATAGTTTGTTTTAACGGTGCATGACTGATAAAATGTCAAATATTCTATAATAATTATTGGCAAAATTAAACCGGATGAATATATTTCTAAAAAAATGTTTCAGTCTCAGAATAGTCTCTTATAATGAACATTTTTCAGATATACTAAGACGCTTTTAAAGATTAGTAACTAGCTACAAAAAAATTAAGGACTTTGTTATGAATTTAAGTTGGGTCGATTTTTACCCTGTGCTAATTGTTGTGTCCTTGACTGGAAAATTAGAGAGCAGCGTATTTATCGATCAGATCCAACGACACGTAAACACGTACGGACGGCCTAGAGTCTCGATTGGTCTCGCTTCCCTGTCTAGCCCAGCCAGTTGAGTCCAGAACACAAGTCACAACCTCTGAGATATGAATCATTGTATTTCAGACATGCTCTATTTATATACCAAACAAACAAACCACATCGTACCATAAAAATAGTAAACAACATTTACACAATATGTAACGAATGAATCAAATAATAGCCAATAGGGGATGTACATTTTAAGCTCAAGGATACCATAGACTTAACACGATAATTATTGGTATATTTTTCCGCATCCTCAACAGACTTATACAGAGCGTGAATGGTGCTTAAATACTAACATCGTCGATTTGTTGCAGAACAGTTTGTTGGGCTAATGTTTAACATTTAGTGGCCAATGTGTAAGAAGACAGGTATCAACCTTAATTTGAGACGTTTCATGACAGTCTTCAGAGTAAGGAGATAAACGATAAAATTTTGAGGTTTGCAGAGTATAAGTGTAGGATTCTTACTTCATCTGCTCATTTTAGCATATACCGTGTTCTAGCTTAATGTAAACAGCCAATCAGTACCCATTTATAAAGATTTCTTTAATTAAAGTTTGGTGTTTCATTTCGTTAAACATAGTTTATATTAGAAATCTGAATAAATATTTCTGTTAATATACATATACCAGAATAGGTTTTGTGGAGAGTTTTAGAAATTTCACAAGTTGAAATCATGAGTCAGTTGAAGCTAGACCACCATTGAAAACCTGGAAGCACTGGACAGCCGTTTCGTCCTGGTATGGGACTCCTCAACAGTGTGCATCCACGATCCCGCACCACGCGGGGCTCGAATCCAGGAGCCCCACGTGGTGCGGGATCGTGGATACATATACCACTTGGAAATTCGTAGATACAATTGCCATTCCATTTGATCAAACGTAATTGTTAGAGAATTCGACATATTGCATTAATGTTACTTAAGTTTGAAAATTATAGAGTCATTCTGATGATAAATATAGACAAGACAAATTTGTTTTCAGTAGTCAGTGTAACCCAAATCAAAGCAAAACTACGTGGAGAATAAACTAATAACACTGATCCCTCACTTTAAATTGTGCATTTAAATAAGTCTCAAAGTCATCTGAAAGTATTCATCACACTAGAGAAAGAGTATGTCAAATTTTATCAATATTTACTCGCGCATATTAACTTAGGTCAATTCAGTATTATCACAGAAACGATTATCATATCTTGTGTATCCATTAAATTTGATTTCAGACATTACTCACAATCCAAAATACCAACTCTGAAAACAGTTAGCTTTTATGACCCACTTATTACTATGGTTTGATAGCTCTATTTCTCAAAAACCAATTAAAATTTGGTATCAGTCATTATAAATTTAAATAATAACTTTTAGGTCAAAATTCTATTAGGTTAGTAAATTGATTTGCTATTATTATTTGAATCGACTGTCTTTACCGTAAATCTTTAATTTTACAACTGATTGATTACTAGGCGGTGATCAATGTCATGTATGTCAGGTCCTTCTAAGTGCAGATCACCACCAAGTAATCAATCAATTGTAAATACATCTCAATCCTATAGGAGGTCAGTCGCGGCCCGGATAGCTCGATAGTAATGTTTCTGACTGTGAAGCTGGGTGACATGGGATCGAATCCGTCAGGAAGCATCAGTTCCCTCAAGATTACAGGTACACATCGCTGACGAGTACCAAGTAGCACGAAACCTGGGTCCAGGGTTTCCTGGTGACTACTTCCAACCGCCATCTGATCCTTAATTTTAGACACATTTTATCTGACATCTGATATTTTACATCTAACATACAAATCTATTTTTGAAGATGATTAAAATTTTGGTGACAACTTGTGAGAATCGAGCGTATATTGTGAAAGTTGCAAGTTTTGGGACTCTCAACCGAAGAACTATTGTTGAAATTTTAATCGTGAAATTATGCGATACTTGAAATACTAGATTCTCGCATTCTCTCATTCATAAAGTTTTGCTGGGTTTCAAAACGATGACATTTGTTCTACTGTTTTGAACTTCTCATTGATTAATTATTTTCCTGTTCCTTTGTTTTTATATCACATTTGACTTAGTGATGTATAAATGGTGCTTTCTTATTTGCATTACTGTGGCATTAGATATTTAGTGTATACAACCGTATGAAGTTTTGATTATGAATGAATGGAGAGTTCTAATAGGCTTGTTATCCTTGTCTTCCTATTGTAAGGAGCACATGGTCTAAAAAGAGATAGGATTATCCGATCTTTGTATACTTGTCTAAAAGAAGGTCACTAATCCTACAGGAAATGTTCGAATAAATCAATAAACAAACTAGATAGTACAACTGTTTTTATGATGCACTAATCGTTCACTCGAGTACCAACAACATTCAAAAACCTATTACTTTTCAAGATACAACATAAAAAGAACCAGTAATCCATTATTTTTTAACATGGATTTTGCTATAAATAACGAAGTATTATTTCGTAGTAATTATAGTTATGTTAATGATGAGCTTTACATTTGAGAATATAAAACAATATTCATCAATTAAATGTTCAAGACTTACTTCTATGTCCCTCTGAATGCAAAATTAATTTCTAACAAGTATGTGTACAAGGATCCAGTAAAACAGTAAATTTGGTGTTATTTGTGTATTGAGTATTTTGAAAGATTTTGAAATATCCCCACCACATCCGCTATCAAGCAGATGAAGAATGATCGTACTGTTTAGAACATAATGATTTTTAACTCTCAACTACTGTGAAGTGTACACTATTCTTTAAATATAAGTTCTTTCTCTATTACATGTAAACTGCTAAACACGACAGATGGTGAAAACTTGTCATCACAAGAATATTTTTATAGTTATTCATTATTGATTACTTCATCTACTAATCTTTATCAATATGATACCAAGTATGTACACTGATTTTAGATCATTATCACAATTGTATCTAATTAGTAATCAACTGATGAAGATCCATAAAATAACCAAATTCATTTTATTCTATTCTGTTCACCATTCTTGCTTTAGTCAAATTAACAGCACTTCTATAATACACTAGCTAATCAAAATAACATTTGCCTCTAACCATAAATTTATGAAATTTAGTTGTGTTGTTTAACTGATACTAAATGTTCTGATATATAACTCTGTATGATTTGCATTTTTTTCGCACATTATACTTAACATATTTCAAATTAATAATAGTCACGTCTACAGAACAGTTCATTACCTTGTTTTATTATAAAAATATGTTAGATCCTATGATTCATTAAGAAGAAGTAAATGTATTTATTCATAGAATATATTGAATATAATATGTAATATTCTCAAATACAGTTTAAGTCAAGTAGCCATTTACATTGAATATCAAATACTGTTTACACTAACACTAAGTACACCATCTAACATCAGTTTCATTGACATTGTACTATTTTTTCATTTTTTTAACTTATTATTATATAAACTAACCAGTTCAGTTCCTTGATAGTATTTCCAGATTCAACAATTTACTATCAAACATCATCTTTCATCTAGTTGTAAAATCATGAAGTACACAAGTATGCTTAAAATGATTTATTTAATTCAAAATGTTTGAGTATTAAAATATTAAATCACTGACCCATTTCGCTAAAACAAGAACAAAAAGCATATCAGATTAACATAAATTCAATTATTTATCTGGTTTTCTTCAGTTGCTTACAATTTTGAAATATGTTGGAGACGTTAGATCCCCAGAACTCATTTGGGAAAGGACCTAATTTCGTAATTTTATTTAGAAAATTTGAATTTCTTTGTTTTCGCGCCAAAGGCGCTCTTGTCACCTTCATGTCGTATTTCCCACTGTGAAATATCTTAAATGCTATTGGTCAGTTGAGTCTTTTAGTATGCTGTTTGGTAACTCTCCCCAAGGACGGTTTTGCACTGTATATATACGTTTTGAATTGTTTGTTGTCATTGCTCGTATCTGGCTGTTTGCAGAATATACTTCCCACTCCAAGTTTGGACTTTTCCCTCTAGTTAGCACGGCTGTGACGCATCAATAGCTAGATTACTGGTCATTGATCACCGAGTCTTGTTTTCGTTCACCGATTAAGTGAACTCTTGATAGCTTCAAACCTAGCAAAATAATTGTACTAATTTACGTTTTTTTGTTAGAGTTAGGCAATGGGAAAACCTAAATATAGATTTCATTTTGGTTGATACTCAGATTTACTGACTATATTATGCGAATAATTGCTTCCTTTAGGATTCAAATCAGTTCACAAATCTCCACAGTCTGATACAATACCATCAAGATATTCGAACAAGAAATGACTGTGTGTGAAATTCAGATATTTTCAATTAATTTATCATTGAGTATTGAGTAGTTTCATGTTTGTCCAGTTCATTTTAGTTCTAACTGAATTTTGTCCATTTATTTGTTTGAAGGTAGTCACCCCCCAAGTAACTCAGTGGCGAGGCTGTGTAACGCGGGTTTGGATCCCACAAATATCATCAACCATACCAACATCACAAGTACATACCAGTATCCGCAAACATGAAACCTATGTTCAAGGTTTCCCGTCGATTGTTCCCAACCGACTTACATCACAACATAATAAATGTGATATCAAGCCACATTGTAACTTGCTTGATACAATTTGATGAGAATTAAAATATACTGAACAAAAATGACTTTTGTCACTGCGCAGTGATCACTCAGTTGTAAACAATTGTACTATTTGTTTGCAACAACAGTACATAATTTTTATTATAATGAATTCCATTGGAATATTGACAAAAAATATGGAAGAATTATAAATTGATAAGTTAGAGAAGTGAAGAAGAGCATTAGAACCGACAAGAAGAAGGACGTGGAAGAACTAGCAACGACGGTGGAAAAAGCTGCAAGATAAGGAAATATGAAACAGCTTTAGGATACAACGGAAAAAATAGCAGGGAAATATAGTAAACCAGAGAGACCGGTCAAGGACAAAGAAGGCAGGCCAATCACTGAAATTCAAGAACAGCGGAACAGATGGGTAGAGTACTTCGAGGAACTCCTGAATAGGCCGGCTCCAATAAATCCACCGGAAATCGAAGCAGCACACACAGATCATTGTTGAATGATCAGTTGAGTGGAACTCGTCACTATACATCAACTTTAATGACTATGAGAAAGCATTTGACAGTGTGGATAGGAGGACATTATGGGAGAAATTAGGATGGCCATCAGAAAAATCAAGAGCGGGAAAGTAGCAGGACCCGACAATATATTAGCTGAAGCACTGAAAACAGACATCGAAGTAACTGCAAACATACTTCATCCTCTATTCAAAAAGATTTGGGAGGAGGAACAAGTGCCGATGGACTGGAAAGAAGGACAACTCATCAAGATTCCGAAGAAAGGAGATCTAAGCAAATGTAAAGACTACGGAGGCATCACACCACTGTCAGTACCAGGGACAGTCTTTAACAGAGTGTTGCTGAACTGCATGAAACACGCAGTAGACGCCAAACTTCGAGATCAACAAGCTGGATTCCGTAAGAATTGGTCGTGCACAGACCAAATTGCGACACTACGGATGATCGTCGAACAATCAACTTCATTGACTATGAAAAGGCGTTTGACAGTTTAGATGTGAGAACATTATGGAAAGTCCTTCGACACTATGGAGTTCCTGAGAACATTGCCAACATTATCCGGAACTTATACGACGGACTACAGTGCAAAGTCGTGCATGGAGGACAGCTGACATACGCATTCCAAGTAAGGACCGGAGTCAGAAAAGGCTGTCTACTCTCTACCTTCCTCTTTCTTCTGGTGGTCGGCTGGATAATGAAGACCTCGATATATGAGGGAAAACACAGCATACAACGGACAGCTCAAAACTAAGTAGATGATTTGGACTTCGCAGATGACCTAGCCCTCCTATTCAATACACACGAACAAATGCAGATAAAGACAGCCAGTGTAGCAGCAGCCTCTGCGTCAGTCGGCCTCAACATACAAACAAGGGGAAAACCAAGGTCCTCAAATACAACACGGAGAACAGCAATCCAATCACTCTTGATGGCGAAACTCTGGAAGATGTAGAATCCTTCACATACCTGGGAAGGAGGAGGTTCAGATGCAGACGTAAAGGTGAGGATTGGCAAAGCAAGGGCCGCATTCCTACAAATGAACAATATATGGAACTCAAAACGACTGTCTGTCAACCAATATCAAAGTGAGAATCTTCAATACGAACGTCAAGGCAGTTCTAATGTACGGAGCTGAAACTTGAAAAACTACAACAACCATCATCAAGGAGGTATAAGTATTTATAAATAGCTGTCTACGCAAGATACTCAACATTCATTGGCCGGATACCATCAGCAACAGCCTGTTGTGGGAGAGAACAAACCAGCTTCTAGCTGAAGAGGAAATTAGGAAAAGAATATGGAGATGGATAGTACATACATTACGCAAATCATCAAACTGCATCACGAGGCAAGCCCCGACTTGGAATCCTGAAGGAAAGTGGGAAAGAGGAGGGCCGAAGAATACATTACATCGGGAAATAGAATCAGATATGAAAAGGATGAATCACAATTGGAAAGAGCTGGAAAGGTTTGATCAGGACAGAGTTGGATGGCGAGTGTTGATGAGTGCCTTATGCTCCTCCACGAGGAGTAACAGGCGTAAGTAAGTAAGTAAGGACAGCTAGTATGATAGACGTTGCATGAATCGAATTCATATCAGCGTAGAAGCAATAAAGGCCATCATCATTTTGTGATTTTAGGAGGTTTACCAGATTTTTAGTGTTTTCATATCAATTTCCTTGCTTTAATATAGCTAACCTGTCAATACAGCATTTCACTTTGTGAATTTCAAATAAGTTTATGTTTCTATCATTGCCCATCTCCTTAAATGGTTTTATAAAAAGTTCCTAATTATATACAAGATGTTTATTAATATGTCTGCTAAAATGTTATCGAGATAATAGTACACGAAAATCAAGTGTAAAATTCGTAATCCGTATTAATGTTCTACTCTATCGGCTACCTTATTGTTTAGACAATTAATAATAAATTGATTTATTTACGGTTTTACTGTAAATAAAGGACGTTGAAATAGAACTCATTGATTGATGTATTATTTATAATTTCTTTTGCAAAAAGAAATATTCTGTCATTCATATTAAGGAAACAAAATCGATTTGTTTTGCTAATTGTCAACTTTTCAAGGATCAAATAAAAGTATTTCCTACAAGACTTTTCATATGATCAAAGGTAAAGTTGTTCGTTTTTGAGGTTCACGAGGAAAAAGTTTGAATTGTCTTCTTGGTTCTGGTTTGTTCAGCCCTATAGTAATTACAGTAGTTATTATATCATTTTAAGTCATTGATTTACAATATTTACACGTAACCACTGGATTGTGTATGAGCTCTCATTTTTAGTATGTCATGTAAAGTAGTACCTATAATTAAAAGAAAATGATCCCCTTAAAATGATAAAGAAATTGAGTTCACTTTCTTACTTCCTTACCAGTTAATATAAACATTCTTGCTGATACAATATTTTGATTGAAAAGATAATCAATCGTAATGTTATCTTTAAACAATATTAATCCCATTTATATTTAACGCGATAGATTACAGTACATATAATTACCAATTACATTTTGTTTATATTACATTAAAACAGCATTGTCATTCTTCTGGAGTTTAGTTTTGTAAATGAAGCCATTTTGACTAATTCTTTTTTGGTCATTTATAACAATGAAGTTTTTCTCCCAAAATCTATGACATCTTATTATTCTATCTATTTTATTCTATAATAACAGAGGGATCATCATTTAAGTTGAGATATAAGTTCAGACTAATAACATACATCAAATATATCTCATGCTTGAATATCTAATCAGTTCTTAGTTTCATTGTACTCATCTAGCGCTTTAGTTGTTAAGATGTAACTTCTAAAACAAATCAGAGATTGCTACTGTAACACAGTTATTTTCTTTGAGTTTATTATCAATTCAACTGAACTCGAACTTTTATTTATCTGTACACCGAAGTACAATTAGACTCAAAGTAGCTATTTTAAAAGTGCACGGAATTAAGCAGATATATAACTATGAGTTAAACAGTATATCATGTCTCTATTTGATTAAAGAATAGTATTACTAATGTCAATTCATTTAGTTTGTAATGTTTAAAAACTGATCTTTATACCCCAAAATTATTCATATCTTGACTAAATTCGAATATGACACATTTTATCATCCTATTATCATATATCTTATGAATGGTTTACATTCTTAATCATTTTAACTCTTTTCAAAGTCAATTTCATCAATTATTCCTCTACGCTAATTAATACTATGATTATTTTATCTGATAGTCTATTACTCTAAGTCTTATTTTATTCTTTCTTATCAGTCATTTTATCAATAAAAATGTGACTAGGATAAATTTCTTTTTACATTATCAATCGTAATTCTCTTAAAATAATGAATACACTTCGTTTATTGGCTACATAGACTACGAATTATAAAAAGTTACTAATCTAGTCTCTCCCCCCTCTCATCTTTTTTTCATGATATTTTTTTGTTTTGTTTTATTCATCGCATTTGCTTAGTTATTCTCTTCTTTTTTTAATCTAAATTAAATTTAGAGTAATAATATTAATCTATCATGATTAACTACTTCTTTTGTGTATTTTACTTAAGTGTTGTTTTCGTTTATTTCTTGGGGCGGGGGGGTTTCCAGTTTATTTTCTCTCTCTCTCTCTCTCTCTTTCTAGCATTACTTAAATTAAGTTTAATGAGTGTTTCATGAGTAAAAATTAAATAAATTAGAATATACAACAATGAAAATTACTGAATAGTTCTTTCATGCCAAATTGTATTCTCTTATTATTATTTTTTTTCCGATACTCTTCCCTGTCCCCAGTTAACTACTCTTAATATTTCTTGTATGCTAATTAAAATTTTTTTTAAAAATCATAGAAGAAGTCAAAATATAAAATAAGAAATACAAGATGATGAAAAACACTTAAGAATTCTATTTTCAATGATTCACTTATCTGTTCATTATTAATTACATTAAATTAACCATTAAGTAATGGTATTCTAGCAAATTGTCTATCATGTGTTTTTTTATATTTAAATAAATCTGAATGAGAAAAAGCTAACTCTCAAACGTCTTCATTCGTACAATCTTTATGAATTAGATCATATAATTGAATACTAACAATTTCTAAATTGTATCAGGTTATTAGAGGTAGGAGATGAGAAAACCTAAATATAGATTTCATTTTGGTTGATACTCAGATTTACTGACTATATTATGCGAATAATTGCTTCCTTTAGGATTCAAATCAGTTCACAAATCTCCACAGTCTGATACAATACCATCAAGATATTCGAACAAGAAATGACTGTGTGTGAAATTCAGATATTTTCAATTAATTTATCATTGAGTATTGAGTAGTTTCATGTTTGTCCAGTTCATTTTAGTTATAACTGAATTTTATTCATTTATTTGTTTGGATATTTTAAATCTTAATTATTTCAGTGCCATTTCATTTATTCAAATGATTGACTGAATGAATTAACACTGAGCATATACCAATTCAGACTATTCATAGAGGTGAAAACCTAAAAAAAATGTAAGTGCTTTGTAGTAATTGATCAATCATTTATACTGATATACATTTCCGGTGATATTTCACCAAAATGTTATATATTTGTCGGTTGAACAAAGTTATTAGAAATAAATCAGATTTATAAGAATAAAGTCTAGGTGTACAAATTAGGGGAATTATTAAAGGTGATAAATTAGAAAATGAATAGCTAAATTAGCCTTCTTCTTTATATATTCACCTGACGTTTATACATTTGGTAATATCACTTAAAGAGGTTCAAACTAAGGGTGAAATATGAGGTGAAAATCTAAGTTAAAAAATAATAGCAATATAGGATGAATGAAATTTATTTATAATGTGTACAGAAATTTCAGCAATAACTATTTTAAACGTGAAATGTTTTCGATTAATAAACCGAAATGAGAAGACAAGTTAGTGTGTTTTTGTTAGTTTATTATATCATTTCACGTTATTAGTTTAGTTTCTAATGTGACTGTTTGAAATATTTTGTGTTTTCCAAACAACTTTTTTTTATTCATTATAGTATTAGTTCATTTTCAATTTGATATTTAACATTAATTTTATTCTCAGTTTATTATTTTAACTCCGCCTGTAGCTCTTCTAGGGCTACTGTCGGTCCCAAGCCCGGGTAAAAGAAGTGAATTGGGTATTGGGTCGGCAACCCTATCTGGTAGAAAACAACCTGGCTAAAAAAACGCTAACCAATTTAATATTTTAGTTAGTAGAATATTGGTTTTTTTATTTTTCAGTGTGTTATTATTTCAAGCCAATTTGCTTCACATCAATTTGATTTCGTTCAGTATGATAGGTGTGAACATTCACTCATAATTATTTTTCTCTATATTATTCTGTTTGAATTTTGAATATGTAACTGAATATTTTATCGTTTATGATTTATTAACTAATCATCAAGTGTGTGTATAAAATTAGCATATAGATAAGCAAATTTATTTTAATAACGTCGTTTTTTTTGGAGAGTCAATAAACCTTTATTGTACAAACCTTTCTTGTTCTTACTTCGTATTGTGAAAATAATATTGGTTTTGCTTTTCAGATATAACCAGAAGAACCATAAATATTACAAAAATCTAAAATTATGTTTATCTGGAAATACAGTCTAATTACGGTAAACAAAATTAACTAAAAGAAAATGCAAAACTGTAATTATGAAAAGCTCGAGTATTAGTAATTACCACAAAAATGCAGTCTAAATTAACACTCGCTACTGAAATGACTAAACAGTAATGTAACGGAAAGAAAATACTGAAAATCCCCCCACAGCATTTCATTGAACAG
This sequence comes from Schistosoma haematobium, assembly GCF_000699445.3. NCBI lineage: Eukaryota > Metazoa > Platyhelminthes > Trematoda > Strigeidida > Schistosomatidae > Schistosoma > Schistosoma haematobium. Next base: position 14,830,301 of record NC_067199.1, on the reverse strand, counting down.
AATTATCATTTATTGGTTTCTTCTCCCTGTCTTGTATTTTAATCTTTATTCAGGTCTCTTTTGACAAAACTTTATGTTCTTCAGTCTTTCTAGTCTGAGCTTCTATTATATGGCCTTAGTTAAAGACTCACCTTTTGTTACTTAATTTTATTGTTTCATGTTGCCGGACCATTGACAATAAGGTCGTGTTTGACTAAACTCAAGGTCACTGCGTGGTTCATTGTATGAATATTAATCTTTGACTCTGTTTGGAAATATTGCCGGAATCCCTGCAGAGAGATATCTTATCCCATCTTGTTGGGAACATTTTTATTGATTCTCATGTATTGAGTTCTTGTTTAATAAGTATTCCTTTTCTTTTTTAGCACATTAGTTTGTGCTAAAGAAACCCTCCACTGTATAGCACAGTCTGTACCGTTTGAGGTATTTTATACTTTTGATGTACTTTGTTCTCTTTCTTAAATTAGAATCATTTAAATTGGACACAGAGTTTGTGTTTCGATATAATTCAATACGAGTCACTTAAAAACGCTTTGTACGCTATACAGAAATCCGTAGTCTAGTCTAATCGAATAACCTTTGGCTCCTTAGGTTTGCGTTCATACCGGATATTAGTATTTCGATTGTTACAAGTAATATAAATATATTTGCGGTATTTGCTCAAAGTAATCGCTTTGTAATTCTAATCATATGATAACCTCACATACTACAGTTTTATCTCCTTCTTGAGTTCATTCATGACTAATGAAGGATATATAAGACAGGTCTGAGAATTACTAGTTTTTATTATTGAATTTAATAAAATATCACAGAGCTCTAGCCAAATCATCCATCAAACTGGACCGTTTACGCGTTTGACAACTAATCACTTTACGTTGAACCGTTAGTCAAATATCGTCAAGATTATGGATACCCATAGCAGATGAAGGTTATAGGACTACGGAAGTACATTTAGTTTTCCTGGCTTTTCAAAGCAATAAACTTATAAAAACACGAGAAGTTAACAAATTTGAAGTGAAATACTTATTAACTGATGTGAAATCTTATACCAAGGTAGCATTAGTAGGAATAAATTCTAATATAGTAAGCTAACCCACAGTAAAGAACAAATCGCTTTTAGTTTCATGTGAAAAACCAGGTATGTTGATACTCGACAATTATCTGTTGAAATCATCCCAAACCGAATACTATTTCGAAGATTACTTACTTACTTAGGCCTGCTACCTTCCCTTCAAGATTCCAAGCTAGAGCTTGTCTCGTGATGCAGTTTGACGATTTCAACAATGTATATCCCATTCAGTTCCAGTGTCTTTTCCTAAATCCTTCTTCAGCTAGAAATTGGTTTGTTCTCTCACGCAGTAGGTTGTTGCTGATGGTACCCAGTCAACGAACATTCAGCATCTTACGTAGACAATTGCTTATGAATATTGGTATTTTTTGATGATGTTTGTGATAGTTCTCCTATTTTCAGCCTCACACAGAAGAACTGTCTTGACGTTCGTATTAAAGATTGTGACTTTGACAGTGGTCAACAGACAATTGTTTTGTGTTCCATATGTTCTTCAGTTGTAGAAATGGCGCCATTCCTTTACCAATCCTCGCCTTTACATCTGCATTAGATTTTCCTTGTTCCCCGATGACGCTGTCCAGGTATGTAAAACTTTCTTTCTCTTACAGAGCTTATCCATCGAGTGTAATTGAGTCTCTGTTCTCCGTATCGTATTTAGGGATATTTCATTTCCCTTGTGTATGTTGAGGCCTACTGAGTAATCCAAATCTCATAATTGATTTCGAGCTTTTCATTGTATTCCGTGCCTCTACTCAGTTGTAGATGTCTTCATAACCCAGTCAGCCACTCGAAGAAGGAAAAATAGGAAGAGTAATCAGCCTTGTCTGACTCCAGTTCTCAATCCGAATGCGTCTGTCAGCTATCCTCTGTGCACCACTTCGCAGTGTAGTGCATCGCATGGATTTCGGATGATGATGACGATCTCCTCAGGTACACCGTAGTGTCCATAATGTCCTACCATCCACACAATCAAACGCTTTCTCATAGTCAAAAAAGTTGATGTGTAGCGATGAGTTCCATACAACAGACTTCTCAACGATGATCCATAATGTCGTGATTTCGTCTGTGCACGACTGATCCTTATGAAATCCAGCCTGTTGGTCTCGAAGTTTGGCGTCTACTGGGTCTTTCATCAGGTTCAGCAACACTCTGTTAAAACCTTTTCCTGGTACCGATAGTTTTATGTCCTTGACTTATAAGATTATTATGAAATATGATTGCTGACTTAAACGACCAGACTGATGACGCATAAACCTGTACGAGCAGCCTAGGGTTCCGATTGATCCCTTTTCCACCTAGCCTTGCCTGTTAAGTCCAGAAGGCCAATCTCGGCCTCTGCGATACAAATCATATATTTCAAACATACTGGGTTTATATACAAACAAATCAGATCACATCACACCATAACATAGGAAATAACATTTATAGATCAAGCCAAAAGTGGCTGAGGTTGTGAGAAACTGGGACTAATAGACTGAGAATAACTTGAGAATAGTTGGCAATATAATGGTAACCCGGGGCCTTCAGTCTCTCGAATCCCACGAGCGGGATCGTGGGTTCGCACTGCTGAGGAGCTCCACAATGGGACGAAACGCCCTCCAGTGCTTCCTGGTTTTCACTGGTGGTCTAACATCAATCGGTCCATGATCTCGACCAAAACTTAACAGCCTCCACAACGCCTACGCTGACAATTGCCATGTGTTCACTAGTGACTAGCTTCGTGAAAACATTCTCGGAGTTCTGGTGAGAAGCTGTGACCAGCGGAGCTAATCCGTGTCGAGTAGAAACAGGTGTCTACCTCAGTGCAGTGGAAGATGGTTGTGCAACTTCATGGACTGGTTGAGGTTAGACATTAACACCACTGGATGCCGGCCCAGTGGTCCAGTAAGTTAAGCGTTCGCGGGCGAGACCGAAGGCCCTGGGTTCGAATCCCGCGAGTAGGATCATGGATTCGCACTGCTGAGGAGTTCCACAATAGGAAGAAACGGCCGTCCATTGCTTCCAGGTTTTCAGTGGCGGTCTAACATTCATCGATTCATGATATCAATCAAAACCTAACAATCTCCACAACCCCTATACTGATGATCATTGTTCGTTAAAAGAAGCAGGTATTCAATTTCAGTGCCGCCATCACAGTGGTGTATAAAGACAAGGCTCTGCAATGAAGGCCGAAGTTCCAAGTCAATATGTGTGAGTTTTATTATACAATGTAGAAGTGCGCGCTCAATATTGGTTGACAGTAGGCTTCTGTGAAAATATACACATGTAATCCTATTTTCTGTCTATTTGATATGAAGCGCACTGAAACTCCCAAGACTGAGACAATAGTTACGCCCACTACAAGAATAGATATGACTTGAAACAAAGTTATCAGTACGGCAACATAGATGGTGATATATTCCTTCTATCGTCATCAATCCATGTCTAGACTTAGTTGTACAGTAAGATTGCTCACGTGTACCACTATCATGCGCCTCTGGTGTGCTCCACTACACACGAAAGTGATCTCTAGTATATGGTATTCTACATATCTCATCGAGATTAGTGACTCTACCACCTCTAATTCAGACTTATCTATCAGCGATTAGAGAGCAGTCTACGTTTTTGTGTCAACAATTATATCGGGACTTAATTCACCCTCTATCAGACTTGGCCTGAATGTTTTATTTCCAAGACTATGAGCGTTCATTTGGCACACATGTGACCTGTTTTGAGATTCGCTTGTTTTACCCACACAGGTCTCAGACAGGATTGGATTCCAAGACCTGAATATCCTAAAACCCTTGATCTTAAGGTTTGTTTCATCAACTTACTTTCGAGTTTTTAACTTAGTAAAAACATTCATTCACTTGATTCGACCCTCAAGTGACCAGTCTAGTCGGATACGAATATTCAAATCACGAGTTTTGTATACGTTATTTAGTATGGCGTCCCTTTCTCGTTACTTCGAGTACAAACTTCAAGATCACTCGCTTCCAACACACTTATCGATTCTTATTACTTTAGTAATATGTATTGCTAAAATCCCCTCTGGTAATACACTTCTGATTGCAGGTTCCACTATCTCCAGATCGTGTGCATGCCTTTTAGCAGAGCTATTTTTTGACTTCTTTGAAAGTCACGTTCAAGGCTTTAGGTTGTGCTGCAATTTTCCTGCCTGTTGACTACCAGAACATTTCTTTGGCTGTTTGTGAATCAGAGACGTTCGACTAGAGGAACTTACTCATAATAATATTCGATGAGACCAAACTTTGGACAAACGTGCTAATACCAAGTTCACTCTTACTTTATAACTTTGGTGGAGTATTCTGTGACTCTGAGTTCGTAAAACCAAAGAGGCTCTGTTTGTTGCTTGTTTTCTGATTCTCCTTTATTTCCACACCACCCTCTACTTCCTGTCAGTCAAAACAGCCAAACCGAGACCGCTCGGGACAGTGATGGCTTTATTTGAGTCTTCATGTACTACTTCAGAATCACAACCACCAATATTCAAAGGTTTTTCACTCTTTATTTGCTTTGAAAAAAGTTTTCCTTCTTCTTGCTTCGTAGTCTTGTAACAGCTTAGGTTGGTTGGTTAAGAGTTGACCCCAAACAACCAAGAATATGCCAAAACAATATTATTCAAGTATTCATTCACCTCCTTATTTTGTATAAGCGTTATATTCCCTATTATCTTATACTGAATGTTGAGAGCCTTTGTTTGTCTGAACAGATAATCCCACGCTCCACTGTGACTGTGCGAAGATCGAAATAAAGACCTATTCACTACTTGTCTGGTTTCTTCTGTCAATACCACGAGGGTTACCTTAAGGCACGAAAGTCTTGTGTTTGGTTTATTTCATAACGGCAGGTACCACGCTTACATGACCTTTGCTGTTATTGTTCATGTTACCAGTGTATCTCTCATTAAATTTCGTGCTGTCCGACGACAGAAGGCCGATTGCGTATCCGATCAGTATTGTCTTACTCAAACAACAAAACAAGCAAAGCCAATGGGAATTAAGCTTCGAATATATTTTTGTCTGCAGTGACATTTAAAGGGGTGCACATCTTGTGAAACCACATTTTGCACTCATCAAATTGCATTGCTTTCCTAAAACAGAAGAAAAAACTTGGCTGTCCAAATTTATGAGTAGAGTCGACCACCTTAAAGGGATTTGATCGGGAAAAACGACAAGGCTATCACTAGTGTGATAATTAATTTCAGCTTAAATAAGACAGGAGGCTAAGTAGCTCATGTTAGTCCTGCCAATGGCGTTCTCTAAATTGACGGCACTAGCTGAACTAGAAACCCGTCGACAAAACGGTAAGGAAAATCTCCTATTATTGGGTTTTCGAGTAGTCAGGTCTCGGAAGCGAATGCTGCCAAGGCCCCTGTGGATAGGCCGTTCTGCCTAAGAGTTTTATATGCTAATGCTCATGATCTAAGAAATAAACTCTGTGAACCAGGAGCAGTGGTGGATAAATTAAGACCACTCATAGTAGCTGTGACAGAAACTTGGATGGTTCTTGACCTCATCATTACTCCAGAATTATTCGGATACCACTACCTAAGAAGTGATAGACATAGATGTAGAAAAGAAAGTGGCGCCCTTTTATACATAGCCAATAATCTAAGTATCCGCTCCTTTGCTTACGAATCCCGTGATAGTGGAACTTGTGAAGTCACTAGCTGTGATCTCACTACCGGTTGCCGTACAGTTATACTCAGTGTCATCTACTGCAGCCTAATCTGCTTAGCTGATGACCTGATTTTAGAGTAAATAACAGGTGCTTTATATTAGTAGAATTCAATACACCTGATATTAGTCGGACTGAGATGGCCTTGGTAGGATCTATAAATTCCTTTGACAGTCTATTCCTGATAACAGTAATGGAGCGTGCATTAGTATATCATGTATCCCAAACTTTAGTGGCCCGGGATCTGACTCCAAATAGATCGCATGAATGACTGTTATTGAAATATATATGTCGCCTGTCCTCGTATATAATCATCGACTTAAATTGCGTTGGTCAATAACGGAATTAAATAAGTCAAATAACGAGAATGGACTTTTGAATACATATATTTTGTATATGAAGCTAATGAAATAGAGCAAAGCAAAGCGAAGCGAAACGAAACGACGCGCAGTGAAGATGGCGGGTAAGTCAACTCCCTTTATTCAAGCGTTATTCAATATTTATAGTCACACAAAATTAAGTTACAGACATGTGATGAATAGGATAATAAATGTGCACACACATATGCGCTCATATGAAAACAGTCAAGATTGATAAGCGAATAAGTAAGAAGGTCAAAATGTGACTCAAATAAAATGAATAGATTGGCCTGTCCGAAAGCTAGAATAAGGTATATTGGCATAACATAATAACCGACACTAAAAACCCACACGTTTTGGTGCAAATCAAGGTTCTTCTCTGTTGAACTTGATAATCATTCATTCGACTGAGGAAATTGTCAACCGAAATATTCTCCCACTGTTAGTGAATAGCGATCACGCTCTTTTACCACTCACGTTTAGGGCTGGTTGCATGATATACGATCAGATTAAGCCTCACCTAAATATATGGAGAGCTAACATATCAGCCATTCAGGAGTGCGATGCTAAGACAGATTGGTCAGAAGATGCTAGCTCATCAGTTGAAGAAGCACGGTCTATATTTAAATGCAAGTTCAGACCAGTTACGTTCTCGTTTATACCATACCTTGTAGCACGTAGAACGGACAACAGTCCTCCACGGGTAACTAAACAGATGAAAAAACTCCCTAGATGTAGTAAAAAGCACTGGAATATGTTTATCCCTACTGGCTTAGAACACTACAGATCCAGTTATTGTGCGATTAGGAATGATTGTATAGCGTTATTAAGTAAAACTGTAGTGGCATTGGACAATAGCCACACAATCTTCAAAGCTGTGAACACGAGACTACTCAGAAAATAGATATTCAATATTTAACGCGGAGAAATACCTAACAATGGAGAAGGCGCGGAGAATGAATTGAATGGACTGGAGTCGATCGAGTGGCATGGCTCGGCCATGCAGGCGTGGTCTCTGCTGAATGTTACCTTATATCTTCTATTCATATTAAATATATTGTTCTTTCTCTAGCCTAACCTTGTTCTACATAATGTATTGGTAATTGATACGATACAGTGAGTTGGTGTAGTCGATGGTGTGACTTTCACGTAAGATCTTATAGATTAGGCAGTTATATCATGACAAATCTACAAACTTAGGATTAGGTCTATTATTAGAGCAGTACTAATATCATAGTAGACCATAATTCTACATTGGTGAGCCCAACTAAAGAAACGCAACCTATTATTGTTAATCTTATTTCCATTCTAAATTTCTTGATCTAATTTGTATTTCTGTTAACCCAATATTTTAACAGTCCTGATTAATCCTCACATGTATTATCGTAATTTTATATTGATTAGTTCTCATGACATACTAGCCCAGTCGATAATAAAAACTGGTCGTCTATATTAACTAATTAGATTTGATGATTCGTTAACAAGCTTTAATAGCATTTACCTGCTTCAGACTTGTTTAAACATCAAGCTCTAGCAAATATGACCTGTAAATAACGTAAATATAACTGAATAACAATGCAGCAAGGACTAAATAGTTACCTGGATCTAATATTCATTGTTCCTTAACTTATCACCTCATCCTGTTTTAAACTATGCACTATCCTGTAATATCTTTTCTTCCGACCACTGCCTGCCTAATTTCATATTTTCGAGTTCCATTGCCAAACAACAAGGATGACAATTCTCCAAAAACATACGGTGAGTTCCAGCTATAAGTTTTCTGCAATCATAAGGTCATTTTAGATGGTTCGTTCAATGACAACCACACAATTATCTGGGTTCATTCGATTGTTCTGATCCGAGCGAGTGGCAAAAACGTCAACAGCATCAAGCACCCTGGGATTAATTGCCATACTGCATGTTTTATTCTGGATACTTTTGGATCATTACTACTCACGAATGGCGTTATATATGTCGTCCACTGAATAATCTAATTTTCAAAAATAACCCAGGCGAGTTCAACTATTTTACTGGATGATTTTTTTTACTTAACATGTATATGTTTTCCGGTTCCTTTTGCTATATATTTGTAAGTGTCCCTAGGATAAATGCAGTAACTTCTTATGGAAGGTTTATAACGCGTCATATTCCTGCCTGAAGTTTCACAAGCAGTCTAAACTTTAAAACTATTTTCTGGTCATGTTCATTATTTTTAAATCGTCATATACGTCAACAACCTGCTTGTTAACCTGGCCCGCACATACGTTACACTATATCTTCATGTCTCTTAAATTTAGAAATCATCTGGATCGCCTTTAACATTTATCAATAAACCCATCATAGTCGTTGTTGCTAATCGTATTTGGGTTTATGGATTGATTTATCATATTAGCAGCCTAAAATGCGAACATAGTTTAGATAATAAGATTAAAAATTTAGGTACTATTAACTGCACTAGTAAAATAACTAAATCCCTAGGTAGCTGTTGGCTAAACAAACGTTTAAAATCAAAACTCCGTAGCCTACTAGAATTAACACTAAACGAATCTTTCTGATATAAAATTTATAATTAAATTAGGCGTCTCGGATTCTTTAACGTTATAAATTTCTGATAATTTCGAATCACCTAAAGCAACAATACCTATTTTTCCACTGACTAATCCTCAATCAACACTATAACTAGTTAAATTTAATAGTTTCAGGATATCGTCATAAAGCATTGTCACGACTTGACAATCACGTAATATGATTGATAAAATTAATGAAACTATTAACAAAATCGATCAGCAAATTGACTTATAATTATCACTAGTGTTGTTTTCTTTTATCTTCATTCACTACAGATGATTACAGTATGTTTCTCTATCAGTTGTTCATTCAGTAAATATTTCAAAACCTTGTCAGTCTTATTGATGGTTTAGCGACACAATCATGCATGCAAATAATCAGTATAAGCAGTCGAGCAAATCTCCTGCAAACTGAAAACATCAATGTCGAATTTACCCCAACACTGACTAAGGTTCAAGCCATTATCATAGACATGAGTTGGGAGTGTACTCCCCTTGGTTACAACTTATGTACTCCCTGATAATCACATGAGCATCACTCACTATTAATCATCTTGTAAAAACTTATTTAGCTAAATACATCTTGCAGCACCACATCACCTAGTAATATGACACAGGCTTAACTGATTTCAGTAACTTATAATCACCATATCTCATTTAAATCGTATTCTGCCCGTATACGTGCAACTAACTTGTATGCCCATCAGCCGGCAAGTATAAATATAAATAAATAGTCTATCGCAGATCAGAACATTGAGTCTAGAGCATGTCTCTTACGAATACACTCATGTTTAACGATTTTTCCTAGCTATCTGTCCAAAATCCATATAATTATCACTCATGTATTTAAATTTTATTTTGATAACCATTCATGTGTATTAGTAGTATTACTAAATTCTACCACGGTCAAGTAAAAATGAGGTTGAGAAAATCTTCCCGTAACTAAATAAACCGTATCAAACTAACTGGAACACTAGTTGGAATTCTTCTCCACGGTATACTTTTGTTCCTTCACTTAGCCTGTAGAATTATGGTCTACTATGATATTAGTACTGCTCTAATAATAGACCTAATCCTAAATTTGTAGATTTGTCATGATATAACTGCCTAATCTATAAGATCTTACGTGAAAGTCACACCATCGACTACACCAACTCACTGTATCGTATCAATTACCAATACATTATGTAGAACAAGGTTAGGCTAGAGAAAGAACAATATATTTAATATGAATAGAAGATATAAGGTAACATTCAGCAGAGACCACGCCTGCATGGCCGAGCCATGCCACTCGATCGACTCCAGTCCATTCAATTCATTCTCCGCGCCTTCTCCATTGTTAGGTATTTCTCCGCGTTAAATATTGAATATCTATTTTCTGAGTAGTCTCGTGTTCACAGCTTTGAAGATTGTGTGGTTATTGTCCAATGCCACTACACTACTCTCCCACCAGAATCAACGTGATGTTGGTTCGATACCAAATTGGATGGGATCGTCGCGCGCTGCAGGTTACCAAGGATAATAAGGATCCTCCGGGTATTGATAAGCTGAAAGATAAATCAAAAAGAAAGCAGCAGCATCTGGTCGGGAAATACATGTAATAATTTTAAAATATCTGCCTTCATGCTTAACATGCTTGAAATGAAAATTTGGGTGAAGATTATTTGAGCTATCAAAAATGGGGTTACAATAATAATAATAATAATAATAATAATAATAATAAAACGATGCGTGTTAATAGCCGTTGGTTAATAACTTAACGTATAGGTAGTAAGTATTTTGTGTTTAGAAATAGTAAAGTGATGAATATTGTAGAAATGTTAATATTGGTATTAGTTTTGGTTTAAATTATGAAATCAGATAACGATTATGCCGGTAACCCGTCCATATGAGTTGAATTCCAATTGCATTTGTATTAGTAGGCTAACTGAAGGAACAGAAGTATACCGTGGAGAAGAATTCCAACTAGTGTTCCAGTTAGTTTGATACGGTTTATTTAGTTACGGGAAGATTTTCTCAACCTCATTTTTACTTGACCGTGATAGAATTTAGTAATACTACTAATACACATGAATGTTCATCAAAACAAAATTTAAATACATGAGTGATGATTATATGAATTTTGGACAGATAGCTAGGAAAAATCGTTAAACATGAGTGTATTCGTAAGAGACATGCTCTAGACTCAATGTTCTGATCTGCGATAGACTATTTATTTATATTTATACTTGCCGGCTGATGGGCATACAAGTTAGTTGCAAGTATGCAATTTATCATAAGGCGGAATACGATTTAATTGAGATATAGTGGTTATAAGTTATTGAAATCAGTCAAGCCTATGGGTCATATTACGAAGTGATGTGGTGCTGCAAGATGTATTTAGCTAAATAAGTTTTTACAAGATGATTAATAGTGAGTGATGCTCATGTGATTATCAGGGAGTACATAAGTTGTAACCAGGGGAGTACACTCCCAACTCATGTCTATGATAATGGCTTGAACCTTAGTCAGTGTTGGGGTAAATTCGACATTGATGTTTTCAGTTTGCAGGAGATTTGCTCGACTGCTTATACTGATTATTTGCATGCATGATTGTGTCGCTAAACCATCAATAAGACTGACAAGGTTTTGAGATATTTACTGAATGAACAACTGATAGAGAAACATACTGTAATCATCTGTAGTGAATGAAGATAAAAGAAAAACAACACTAGTGATAATTATAAGTCAATTTGCTGATCGATTTTGTTAATAGTTTCATTAATTTTATCAATCATATTACGTGATTGTCAAGTCGTGACAATGCTTTATGACGATATCCTGAAACTATTAAATTTAACTAGTTATAGTGTTGATTGAGGATTAGTCAGTGGAAAAATAGGTATTGTTGCTTTAGGTGATTCGAAATTATCAGAAATTTATAACGTTAAAGAATCCGAGACGCCTAATTTAATTATAAATTTTATATCAGAAAGATTCGTTTAGTGTTAATTCTAGTAGGCTACGGAGTTTTGATTTTAAACGTTTGTTTAGCCAACAGCTACCTAGGGATTTAGTTATTTTACTAGTGCAGTTAATAGTACCTAAATTTTTAATCTTATTATCTAAACTATGTTCGCATTTTAGGCTGCTAATATGATAAATCAATCCATAAACCCAAATACGATTAGCAACAACGACTATGATGGGTTTATTGATAAATGTTAAAGGCGATCCAGATGATTTCTAAATTTAGAAGACATGGAGATATAGTGTAACGTATGTGCGGGCCAGGTTAACAAGCAGGTTGTTGACGTATATGACGATTTAAAAATAATGAACATGACCAGAAAATAATTTTAAAGTTTAGACTGCTTGTGAAACTTCAGGCAGGAATATGACGCGTTATAAACCTTCCATAAGAAGTTACTGCATTTATCCTAGGGACACTTACAAATATATAGCAAAAGGAACCGGAAAACATATACATGTTAAGTAAAAAAATCATTAAGTAAAATAGTTGAACTCGCCTGGGTTATTTTTGAAAATTAGATTATTCAGTGGACGACATATATAACGCCATTCGTGAGTAGTAATGATCCAAAAGTATCCAGAATAAAACATGCAGTATGGCAATTAATTCCAGGGTGCTTGATGCTGTTGAGGTTTTTGCCACTCGCTCGGATCAGAACAATCGAATGAATCCAGATAATTGTGTGGTTGTCATTGAACGAACCATCTAAAATGACCTTATGATTGCAGAAAACTTATAGCTGGAACTCACCGTATGTTTTTGGAGAATTGTCATCCTTGTTGTTTGGCAATGGAACTCGAGAATATGAAATTAGGCAGGCAGTGGTCGGAAGAAAAGATATTACAGGATAGTGCATAGTTTAAAACAGGATGAGGTGTTAAGCGAAGGAACACTAAGAATTAGATCCAGATAACTATTCAATCCTTGATTGCATTGTTAGTCAATGTATATTTACGTTATTTACAGGTCATATTTGCTAGAGCTTGATGTTTAAACAAGTCTATGTCGCTGAAGCATGTAAATGCTATTAAAGCTTGTTAACGAACCATCAAAGCTAATTAGTTTATATAGATGATCAAATTTTATTATCGATTGGGCTAGTATGTCATGAGAACTAATAGATATAACATTACGATAATATATGTGACCATTATTCAAAGGACTATTAGAATACTAGGTTTACAAAAATAAAAACCGATTGAGAAGGTTAAGGTGGAAATAAAGATTAACAATAATAGGTTGCGTTTCTTTAGTTGGGCTCACCAATGTAGAATTATGGTCTACTATGATATTAGTACTGCTCTAATAATAGACCTAATCCTAAATTTGTAGATTTGTCATGATATAACTGCCTAATCTATAAGATCTTACGTGAAAGTCACACCATCGACTACACCAACTCACTGTATCGTATCAATTACCAATACATGATGTAGAACAAGGTTAGGCTAGAGAAAGAACAATATATTTAATATGAATAGAAGATATAAGGTAACATTCAGCAGAGACCACGCCTGCATGGACGAGCCATGCCATCCGATCAAACCCAGTCCATTCAATTCATTCTCCGCGCCTTCTCCATTGTTAGGTATTTCTCCGTGTTAAATATTGAATATCTATTTTCTGAGTAGTCTTGTGTTCAGCTTTGAAGATTGTGTGGTTATGGTCCAATGCCACTACAAGCCTACTGATACAGATGCAATTGGAATTCAACTCATATGGACAACTTACCGGCATAATCGTTATCTGATTTCATAATTTAAACCAAAACTAATACCAATATTAACATTTCTACAATATTCATTATTTTAATATTTCTAAACACAAAATAATTACTACCTATAAGTTAAGTTATTAACACGCATCGTTTTATTATTATTATTGTAATCCCATTTTTTATAGTTCAAATAATCTACAACCAAATTTTCATTTCAAGCATGTTAAGCATGAAGGCAGATATTTTAAGATTATTACATGTATTTCCCGACCAGATGCTGCCGTCTTTTTTGATTTATCTTTCAGCTTGTCAATACCCGGAGGATCCTTATTATCCTTGGTAACCTCCGGCACGCGACGATCCCATCCAATTTGGTATCGAACCAACATCACGTTGATTCTGGTGGGAGAGTAGTGTAATGGCATTGGACAATAGCCACACAATCTTCAAAGCTGTGAACACGAGACTACTCAGAAAATAGATATTCAATATTTAACGCGGAGAAATACCTAACAATGGAGAAGGCGCGGAGAATGAATTGAATGGACTGGGTTTGATCGGATGGCATGGCTCGTCCATGCCGGCGTGGTCTCTGCTGAATGTTACCTTATATCTTCTATTCATATTAAATATATTGTTCTTTCTCTAGCCTAACCTTGTTCTACATAATGTATTGGTAATTGATACGATACAGTGAGTTGGTGTAGTCGATGGTGTGACTTTCACGTAAGATCTTATAGATTAGGCAGTTATATCATGACAAATCTACAAACTTAGGATTAGGTCTATTATTAGAGCAGTACTAATATCATAGTAGACCATAATTCTACAAAACTAGATAGTCGTATGAAAAACAATTGGTAAGGGATTGTAAAAATAAACAAAAAGGTTGTTCTCGTATATAAAAACGCGAACTCACGAGAAGTGGTGGAATTCCATCACATTTGGTACAAGAAAATTCGTTAATATTGGCAAGGGCGATGACGAATAAGGTAAAGCTTTATCGATTTATTTCAGTAAAGTGTTTTCTGTCAGCAATGGAAACGACAAACGATTAATCGTAATTGCAGCGGCTTGTTGATGGATACCGCAGTTATTGGGAAAACTACTGTCTTAAGACTACCTCAGCATCTCAAGCCTCATAATTTCAGTGGGCCTAATGATATTCATCCCAGAATTATGAAGGCCCAGTCATATGTAATTGCTGAACCTATAGACATACTGTTTGATATGTCTCTGAGGCAGTCCAGGCTGCCAAGAGACCGGAACGATGCAGTAATTAGTCCAGTGTATAGGACAGGTAGTCAAAACTTAGTTGGTAACTCTCGGCCCGTCAGTCTAACCGGTGCAGTTGTAAAAATAAATGGAAAAAATTATTCGGACGTCTGTTATAGCATGGGTGGACGGATAGTCACTAGGAGTGAACATCAACAAGGGTGCGGCGATGCAATTAAATAACTATGACGATTCGTATCTCTACACAATATGGATTTGGAGCTTAAAGATTTTGGAGTCATACTAAGCAGAGACCTCAAAACTACGAGTAACTGTAACACTGTTGCTGCAAAAGGCTATAGAGTATCATAGGCTATTCGTAAGTCGTTCCAGTATTTGGATGAAGGAATGTTTTGATTATCCCCAAACCACTCTGGGTGGTAAAGTTCTCAACAGAAGTGTTCGATAATGAAATTCAGTTGACTGGTTTTTTATTCAGTAGGGCTGATAGATTAAACCGTAGGAGAGGCAGGGTTATCCTGTACACGAAAAGTTGTAGAATTATGGTCTACTATAACATTAGCGCTGCTCTAATAATAGACCTAATCCTAAATTTGTAGATTTGTCATGATATAACTGCCTAATCTATAAGATCTTACGTGAAAGTCACACCATCGACTACACCAACTCACTGTATCGTATCAATTACCAATACATGATGTAGAACAAGGTTAGGCTAGAGAAAGAACAATATATTTAATATGAATAGAAGATATAAGGTAACATTCAGCAGAGACCACGCCTGCATGGACGAGCCATGCCATCCGATCAAACCCAGTCCATTCAATTCATTCTCCGCGCCTTCTCCATTGTTAGGTATTTCTCCGCGTTAAATATTGAATATCTATTTTCTGAGTAGTCTTGTGTTCAGCTTTGAAGATTGTGTGGTTATGGTCCAATGCCACTACACTACTCTCCCACCAGAATCAACGTGATGTTGGTTCGATACCAAATTGGATGGGATCGTCGCGCGCTGCAGGTTACCAAGGATAATAAGAATCCTCCGGGTATTGGTAAGCTGAAAGATAAATCAAAAGAAAGCAGCAGCATCTGGTCGGGAAATACATGTAATAATCTTAAAATATCTGCCTTCATGCTTAACATGCTTGAAATGAAAATTTGGGTGAAGATTATTTGAGCTATAAAAAATGGGGTTACAATAGTAATAATAATAATAATAATAATAATAATAATAATAATAAAACGATGCGTGTTAATAGCCGTTGGTTAATAACTTAACGTATAGGTAGTAAGTATTTTGTGTTTAGAAATATTAAAGTGATGAATATTGTAGAAATGTTAATATTGGTATTAGTTTTGGTTTAAATTATGAAATCAGATAACGATTATGCCGGTAACCGTCCATATGAGTTGAATTCCAATTGCATTTGTATTAGTAGGCTAACTGAAGGAACAGAAGTATACCGTGGAGAAGAATTCCAACTAGTGTTCCAGTTAGTTTGATACGGTTTATTTAGTTACGGGAAGATTTTCTCAACCTCATTTTTACTTGACCGTGATAGAATTTAGTAATACTACTAATACACATGAATGTTCATCAAAACAAAATTTAAATACATGAGTGATGATTATATGAATTTTGGACAGATAGCTAGGAAAAATCGTTAAACATGAGTGTATTCGTAAGAGACATGCTCTAGACTCAATGTTCTGATCTGCGATAGACTATTTATTTATATTTATACTTGCCGGCTGATGGGCATACAAGTTAGTTGCAAGTATGCAATTTATCATAAGGCGGAATACGATTTAATTGAGATATAGTGGTTATAAGTTATTGAAATCAGTCAAGCCTATGTGTCATATTACGAAGTGATGTGGTGCTGCAAGATGTATTTAGCTAAATAAGTTTTTACAAGATGATTAATAGTGAGTGATGCTCATGTGATTATCAGGGAGTACATAAGTTGTAACCAGGGGAGTACACTCCCAACTCATGTCTATGATAATGGCTTGAACCTTAGTCAGTGTTGGGGTAAATTCGACATTGATGTTTTCAGTTTGCAGGAGATTTGCTCGACTGCTTATACTGATTGTTTGCATGCATGATTGTGTCGCTAAACCATCAATAAGACTGACAAGGTTTTGAAATATTTACTGAATGAACAACTGATAGAGAAACATACTGTAATCATCTGTAGTGAATGAAGATAAAAGAAAAACAACACTAGTGATAATTATAAGTCAATTTGCTGATCGATTTTGTTAATAGTTTCATTAATTTTATCAATCATATTACGTGATTGTCAAGTCGTGACAATGCTTTATGACGATATCCTGAAACTATTAAATTTAACTAGTTATAGTGTTGATTGAGGATTAGTCAGTGGAAAAATAGGTATTGTTGCTTTAGGTGATTCGAAATTATCAGAAATTTATAACGTTAAAGAATCCGAGACGCCTAATTTAATTATAAATTTTATATCAGAAAGATTCGTTTAGTGTTAATTCTAGTAGGCTACGGAGTTTTGATTTTAAACGTTTGTTTAGCCAACAGCCACCTAGGGATTTAGTTATTTTACTAGTGCAGTTAATAGTACCTAAATTTTTAATCTTATTATCTAAACTATGTTCGCATTTTAGGCTGCTAATATGATAAATCAATCCATAAACCCAAATACGATTAGCAACAACGACTATGATGGGTTTATTGATAAATGTTAAAGGCGATCCAGATGATTTCTAAATTTAGAAGACATGGAGATATAGTGTAACGTATGTGCGGGCCAGGTTAACAAGCAGGTTGTTGACGTATATGACGATTTAAAAATAATGAACATGACCAGAAAATAGTTTTAAAGTTTAGACTGCTTGTGAAACTTCAGGCAGGAATATGACGCGTTATAAACCTTCCATAAGAAGTTACTGCATTTAGCCTAGGGACACTTACAAATATATAGCAAAAGGAACCGGAAAACATATACATGTTAAGTAAAAAAATCATTAAGTAAAATAGTTGAACTCGCCTGGGTTATTTTTGAAAATTAGATTATTCAGTGGACGACATATATAACGCCATTCGTGAGTAGTAATGATCCAAAAGTATCCAGAATAAAACATGCAGTATGGCAATTAATCCCAGGGTGCTTGATGCTGTTGAGGTTTTTGCCACTCGCTCGGATCAGAACAATCGAATGAACCCAGATAATTGTGTGGTTGTCATTGAACGAACCATCTAAAATGACCTTATGATTGCAGAAAACTTATAGCTGGAACTCACCGTATGTTTTTGGAGAATTGTCATCCTTGTTGTTTGGCAATGGAACTCGAGAATATGAAATTAGGCAGGCAGTGGTCGGAAGAAAAGATATTACAGGATAGTGCATAGTTTAAAACAGGATGAGGTGTTAAGCGAAGGAACACTAAGAATTAGATCCAGATAACTATTCAATCCTTGATTGCATTGTTAGTCAATGTATATTTACGTTATTTACAGGTCATATTTGCTAGAGCTTGATGTTTAAACAAGTCTATGTCGCTGAAGCAGGTAAATGCTATTAAAGCTTGTTAACGAACCATCAAAGCTAATTAGTTTATATAGATGATCAACTTTTATTATCGATTGGGCTAGTAACTTATGTGAACTAATAGATATAACATTACGACAATATATGTGACCATGATTCAAAGGACTATTAGAATACTAGGTTTACAAAAATAAAAACCGATTGAGAAGGTTAAGGTGGAAATAAAGATTAACAATAATAGGTTGCGTTTCTTTAGTTGGGCTCACCAATGTAGAATTATGGTCTACTATGATATTAGTACTGCTCTAATAATAGACCTAATCCTAAATTTGTAGATTTGTCATGATATAACTGCCTAATCTATAAGATCTTACGTGAAAGTCACACCATCGACTACACCAACTCACTGTATCGTATCAATTACCAATACATGATGTAGAACAAGGTTAGGCTAGAGAAAGAACAATATATTTAATATGAATAGAAGATATAAGGTAACATTCAGCAGAGACCACGCCTGCATGGACGAGCCATGCCATCCGATCAAACCCAGTCCATTCAATTCATTCTCCGCGCCTTCTCCATTGTTAGGTATTTCTCCGTGCTAAATATTGAATATCTATTTTCTGAGTAGTCTTGTGTTCAGCTTTGAAGATTGTGTGGTTATGGTCCAATGCCACTACAAGCCTACTGATACAGATGCAATTGGAATTCAACTCATATGGACAACTTACCGGCATAATCGTTATCTGATTTCATAATTTAAACCAAAACTAATACCAATATTAACATTTCTACAATATTCATTATTTTAATATTTCTAAACACAAAATAATTACTACCTATAAGTTAAGTTATTAACACGCATCGTTTTATTATTATTATTGTAATCCCATTTTTATAGTTCAAATAATCTACAACCAAATTTTCATTTCAAGCATGTTAAGCATGAAGGCAGATATTTTAAGATTATTACATGTATTTCCCGACCAGATGCTGCCGTCTTTTTGATTTATCTTTCAGCTTGTCAATACCCGGAGGATCCTTATTATCCTTGGTAACCTCCGGCACGCGACGATCCCATCCAATTTGGTATCGAACCAACATCACGTTGATTCTGGTGGGAGAGTAGTGTAATGGCATTGGACAATAGCCACACAATCTTCAAAGCTGTGAACACGAGACTACTCAGAAAATAGATATTCAATATTTAACGCGGAGAAATACCTAACAATGGAGAAGGCGCGGAGAATGAATTGAATGGACTGGAGTCGATCGAGTGGCATGGCTCGTCCATGCAGGCGTGGTCTCTGCTGAATGTTACCTTATATCTTCTATTCATATTAAATATATTGTTCTTTCTCTAGCCTAACCTTGTTCTACATAATGTATTGGTAATTGATACGATACAGTGAGTTGGTGTAGTCGATGGTGTGACTTTCACGTAAGATCTTATAGATTAGGCAGTTATATCATGACAAATCTACAAACTTAGGATTAGGTCTATTATTAGAGCAGTACTAATATCATAGTAGACCATAATTCTACAAAACTAGATAGTCGTATGAAAAACAATTGGTAAGGGATTGTAAAAATAAACAAAAAGGTTGTTCTCGTATATAAAAACGCGAACTCACGAGAAGTGGTGGAATTCCATCACATTTGGTACAAGAAAATTCGTTAATATTGGCAAGGGCGATGACGAATAAGGTAAAGCTTTATCGATTTATTTCAGTAAAGTGTTTTCTGTCAGCAATGGAAACGACAAACGATTAATCGTAATTGCAGCGGCTTGTTGATGGATACCGCAGTTATTGGGAAAACTACTGTCTTAAGACTACCTCAGCATCTCAAGCCTCATAATTTCAGTGGGCCTAATGATATTCATCCCAGAATTATGAAGGCCCAGTCATATGTAATTGCTGAACCTATAGACATACTGTTTGATATGTCTCTGAGGCAGTCCAGGCTGCCAAGAGACCGGAACGATGCAGTAATTAGTCCAGTGTATAGGACAGGTAGTCAAAACTTAGTTGGTAACTCTCGGCCCGTCAGTCTAACCGGTGCAGTTGTAAAAATAAATGGAAAAAATTATTCGGACGTCTGTTATAGCATGGGTGGACGGATAGTCACTAGGAGTGAACATCAACAAGGGTGCGGCGATGCAATTAAATAACTATGACGATTCGTATCTCTACACAATATGGATTTGGAGCTTAAAGATTTTGGAGTCATACTAAGCAGAGACCTCAAAACTACGAGTAACTGTAACACTGTTGCTGCAAAAGGCTATAGAGTATCATAGGCTATTCGTAAGTCGTTCCAGTATTTGGATGAAGGAATGTTTTGATTATCCCCAAACCACTCTGGGTGGTAAAGTTCTCAACAGAAGTGTTCGATAATGAAATTCAGTTGACTGGTTTTTTATTCAGTAGGGCTGATAGATTAAACCGTAGGAGAGGCAGGGTTATCCTGTACACGAAAAGTTGTAGAATTATGGTCTACTATAACATTAGCGCTGCTCTAATAATAGACCTAATCCTAAATTTGTAGATTTGTCATGATATAACTGCCTAATCTATAAGATCTTACGTGAAAGTCACACCATCGACTACACCAACTCACTGTATCGTATCAATTACCAATACATGATGTAGAACAAGGTTAGGCTAGAGAAAGAACAATATATTTAATATGAATAGAAGATATAAGGTAACATTCAGCAGAGACCACGCCTGCATGGACGAGCCATGCCATCCGATCAAACCCAGTCCATTCAATTCATTCTCCGCGCCTTCTCCATTGTTAGGTATTTCTCCGTGCTAAATATTGAATATCTATTTTCTGAGTAGTCTTGTGTTCAGCTTTGAAGATTGTGTGGTTATGGTCCAATGCCACTACAAGCCTACTGATACAGATGCAATTGGAATTCAACTCATATGGACAACTTACCGGCATAATCGTTATCTGATTTCATAATTTAAACCAAAACTAATACCAATATTAACATTTCTACAATATTCATTATTTTAATATTTCTAAACACAAAATAATTACTACCTATAAGTTAAGTTATTAACACGCATCGTTTTATTATTATTATTGTAATCCCATTTTTTATAGTTCAAATAATCTACAACCAAATTTTCATTTCAAGCATGTTAAGCATGAAGGCAGATATTTTAAGATTATTACATGTATTTCCCGACCAGATGCTGCCGTCTTTTTGATTTATCTTTCAGCTTGTCAATACCCGGAGGATCCTTATTATCCTTGGTAACCTCCGGCACGCGACGATCCCATCCAATTTGGTATCGAACCAACATCACGTTGATTCTGGTGGGAGAGTAGTGTAATGGCATTGGACAATAGCCACACAATCTTCAAAGCTGTGAACACGAGACTACTCAGAAAATAGATATTCAATATTTAACGCGGAGAAATACCTAACAATGGAGAAGGCGCGGAGAATGAATTGAATGGACTGGGTTTGATCGGATGGCATGGCTCGTCCATGCAGGCGTGGTCTCTGCTGAATGTTACCTTATATCTTCTATTCATATTAAATATATTGTTCTTTCTCTAGCCTAACCTTGTTCTACATAATGTATTGGTAATTGATACGATACAGTGAGTTGGTGTAGTCGATGGTGTGACTTTCACGTAAGATCTTATAGATTAGGCAGTTATATCATGACAAATCTACAAACTTAGGATTAGGTCTATTATTAGAGCAGTACTAATATCATAGTAGACCATAATTCTACAAAACTAGATAGTCGTATGAAAAACAATTGGTAAGGGATTGTAAAAATAAACAAAAAGGTTGTTCTCGTATATAAAAACGCGAACTCACGAGAAGTGGTGGAATTCCATCACATTTGGTACAAGAAAATTCGTTAATATTGGCAAGGGCGATGACGAATAAGGTAAAGCTTTATCGATTTATTTCAGTAAAGTGTTTTCTGTCAGCAATGGAAACGACAAACGATTAATCGTAATTGCAGCGGCTTGTTGATGGATACCGCAGTTATTGGGAAAACTACTGTCTTAAGACTACCTCAGCATCTCAAGCCTCATAATTTCAGTGGGCCTAATGATATTCATCCCAGAATTATGAAGGCCCAGTCATATGTAATTGCTGAACCTATAGACATACTGTTTGATATGTCTCTGAGGCAGTCCAGGCTGCCAAGAGACCGGAACGATGCAGTAATTAGTCCAGTGTATAGGACAGGTAGTCAAAACTTAGTTGGTAACTCTCGGCCCGTCAGTCTAACCGGTGCAGTTGTAAAAATAAATGGAAAAAATTATTCGGACGTCTGTTATAGCATGGGTGGACGGATAGTCACTAGGAGTGAACATCAACAAGGGTGCGGCGATGCAATTAAATAACTATGACGATTCGTATCTCTACACAATATGGATTTGGAGCTTAAAGATTTTGGAGTCATACTAAGCAGAGACCTCAAAACTACGAGTAACTGTAACACTGTTGCTGCAAAAGGCTATAGAGTATCATAGGCTATTCGTAAGTCGTTCCAGTATTTGGATGAAGGAATGTTTTGATTATCCCCAAACCACTCTGGGTGGTAAAGTTCTCAACAGAAGTGTTCGATAATGAAATTCAGTTGACTGGTTTTTTATTCAGTAGGGCTGATAGATTAAACCGTAGGAGAGGCAGGGTTATCCTGTACACGAAAAGTTGTAGAATTATGGTCTACTATAACATTAGCGCTGCTCTAATAATAGACCTAATCCTAAATTTGTAGATTTGTCATGATATAACTGCCTAATCTATAAGATCTTACGTGGAAGTCACACCATCGACTACACCAACTCACTGTATCGTATCAATTACCAATACATGATGTAGAACAAGGTTAGGCTAGAGAAAGAACAATATATTTAATATGAATAGAAGATATAAGGTAACATTCAGCAGAGACCACGCCTGCATGGACGAGCCATGCCATCCGATCAAACCCAGTCCATTCAATTCATTCTCCGCGCCTTCTCCATTGTTAGGTATTTCTCCGTGCTAAATATTGAATATCTATTTTCTGAGTAGTCTTGTGTTCAGCTTTGAAGATTGTGTGGTTATGGTCCAATGCCACTACAAGCCTACTGATACAGATGCAATTGGAATTCAACTCATATGGACAACTTACCGGCATAATCGTTATCTGATTTCATAATTTAAACCAAAACTAATACCAATATTAACATTTCTACAATATTCATTATTTTAATATTTCTAAACACAAAATAATTACTACCTATAAGTTAAGTTATTAACACGCATCGTTTTATTATTATTGTAATCCCATTTTTTATAGTTCAAATAATCTACAACCAAATTTTCATTTCAAGCATGTTAAGCATGAAGGCAGATATTTTAAGATTATTACATGTATTTCCCGACCAGATGCTGCCGTCTTTTTGATTTATCTTTCAGCTTGTCAATACCCGGAGGATCCTTATTATCCTTGGTAACCTCCGGCACGCGACGATCCCATCCAATTTGGTATCGAACCAACATCACGTTGATTCTGGTGGGAGAGTAGTGTAATGGCATTGGACAATAGCCACACAATCTTCAAAGCTGTGAACACGAGACTACTCAGAAAATAGATATTCAATATTTAACGCGGAGAAATACCTAACAATGGAGAAGGCGCGGAGAATGAATTGAATGGACTGGGTTTGATCGGATGGCATGGCTCGTCCATGCAGGCGTGGTCTCTGCTGAATGTTACCTTATATCTTCTATTCATATTAAATATATTGTTCTTTCTCTAGCCTAACCTTGTTCTACATAATGTATTGGTAATTGATACGATACAGTGAGTTGGTGTAGTCGATGGTGTGACTTTCACGTAAGATCTTATAGATTAGGCAGTTATATCATGACAAATCTACAAACTTAGGATTAGGTCTATTATTAGAGCAGTACTAATATCATAGTAGACCATAATTCTACAAAACTAGATAGTCGTATGAAAAACAATTGGTAAGGGATTGTAAAAATAAACAAAAAAGGTTGTTCTCGTATATAAAAACGCGAACTCACGAGAAGTGGTGGAATTCCATCACATTTGGTACAAGAAAATTCGTTAATATTGGCAAGGGCGATGACGAATAAGGTAAAGCTTTATCGATTTATTTCAGTAAAGTGTTTTCTGTCAGCAATGGAAACGACAAACGATTAATCGTAATTGCAGCGGCTTGTTGATGGATACCGCAGTTATTGGGAAAACTACTGTCTTAAGACTACCTCAGCATCTCAAGCCTCATAATTTCAGTGGGCCTAATGATATTCATCCCAGAATTATGAAGGCCCAGTCATATGTAATTGCTGAACCTATAGACATACTGTTTGATATGTCTCTGAGGCAGTCCAGGCTGCCAAGAGACCGGAACGATGCAGTAATTAGTCCAGTGTATAGGACAGGTAGTCAAAACTTAGTTGGTAACTCTCGGCCCGTCAGTCTAACCGGTGCAGTTGTAAAAATAAATGGAAAAAATTATTCGGACGTCTGTTATAGCATGGGTGGACGGATAGTCACTAGGAGTGAACATCAACAAGGGTGCGGCGATGCAATTAAATAACTATGACGATTCGTATCTCTACACAATATGGATTTGGAGCTTAAAGATTTTGGAGTCATACTAAGCAGAGACCTCAAAACTACGAGTAACTGTAACACTGTTGCTGCAAAAGGCTATAGAGTATCATAGGCTATTCGTAAGTCGTTCCAGTATTTGGATGAAGGAATGTTTTGATTATCCCCAAACCACTCTGGGTGGTAAAGTTCTCAACAGAAGTGTTCGATAATGAAATTCAGTTGACTGGTTTTTTATTCAGTAGGGCTGATAGATTAAACCGTAGGAGAGGCAGGGTTATCCTGTACACGAAAAGTTGTAGAATTATGGTCTACTATAACATTAGCGCTGCTCTAATAATAGACCTAATCCTAAATTTGTAGATTTGTCATGATATAACTGCCTAATCTATAAGATCTTACGTGAAAGTCACACCATCGACTACACCAACTCACTGTATCGTATCAATTACCAATACATGATGTAGAACAAGGTTAGGCTAGAGAAAGAACAATATATTTAATATGAATAGAAGATATAAGGTAACATTCAGCAGAGACCACGCCTGCATGGACGAGCCATGCCATCCGATCAAACCCAGTCCATTCAATTCATTCTCCGCGCCTTCTCCATTGTTAGGTATTTCTCCGTGCTAAATATTGAATATCTATTTTCTGAGTAGTCTTGTGTTCAGCTTTGAAGATTGTGTGGTTATGGTCCAATGCCACTACAAGCCTACTGATACAGATGCAATTGGAATTCAACTCATATGGACAACTTACCGGCATAATCGTTATCTGATTTCATAATTTAAACCAAAACTAATACCAATATTAACATTTCTACAATATTCATTATTTTAATATTTCTAAACACAAAATAATTACTACCTATAAGTTAAGTTATTAACACGCATCGTTTTATTATTATTATTGTAATCCCATTTTTTATAGTTCAAATAATCTACAACCAAATTTTCATTTCAAGCATGTTAAGCATGAAGGCAGATATTTTAAGATTATTACATGTATTTCCCGACCAGATGCTGCCGTCTTTTTGATTTATCTTTCAGCTTGTCAATACC
This sequence comes from Schistosoma haematobium, assembly GCF_000699445.3. NCBI lineage: Eukaryota > Metazoa > Platyhelminthes > Trematoda > Strigeidida > Schistosomatidae > Schistosoma > Schistosoma haematobium. The sequence goes on along the minus strand of NC_067199.1, from coordinate 14,804,443 downwards.
CGGAGGATCCTTATTATCCTTGGTAACCTCCGGCACGCGACGATCCCATCCAATTTGGTATCGAACCAACATCACGTTGATTCTGGTGGGAGAGTAGTGTAATGGCATTGGACAATAGCCACACAATCTTCAAAGCTGTGAACACGAGACTACTCAGAAAATAGATATTCAATATTTAACGCGGAGAAATACCTAACAATGGAGAAGGCGCGGAGAATGAATTGAATGGACTGGGTTTGATCGGATGGCATGGCTCGTCCATGCAGGCGTGGTCTCTGCTGAATGTTACCTTATATCTTCTATTCATATTAAATATATTGTTCTTTCTCTAGCCTAACCTTGTTCTACATAATGTATTGGTAATTGATACGATACAGTGAGTTGGTGTAGTCGATGGTGTGACTTTCACGTAAGATCTTATAGATTAGGCAGTTATATCATGACAAATCTACAAACTTAGGATTAGGTCTATTATTAGAGCAGTACTAATATCATAGTAGACCATAATTCTACAAAACTAGATAGTCGTATGAAAAACAATTGGTAAGGGATTGTAAAAATAAACAAAAAAGGTTGTTCTCGTATATAAAAACGCGAACTCACGAGAAGTGGTGGAATTCCATCACATTTGGTACAAGAAAATTCGTTAATATTGGCAAGGGCGATGACGAATAAGGTAAAGCTTTATCGATTTATTTCAGTAAAGTGTTTTCTGTCAGCAATGGAAACGACAAACGATTAATCGTAATTGCAGCGGCTTGTTGATGGATACCGCAGTTATTGGGAAAACTACTGTCTTAAGACTACCTCAGCATCTCAAGCCTCATAATTTCAGTGGGCCTAATGATATTCATCCCAGAATTATGAAGGCCCAGTCATATGTAATTGCTGAACCTATAGACATACTGTTTGATATGTCTCTGAGGCAGTCCAGGCTGCCAAGAGACCGGAACGATGCAGTAATTAGTCCAGTGTATAGGACAGGTAGTCAAAACTTAGTTGGTAACTCTCGGCCCGTCAGTCTAACCGGTGCAGTTGTAAAAATAAATGGAAAAAATTATTCGGACGTCTGTTATAGCATGGGTGGACGGATAGTCACTAGGAGTGAACATCAACAAGGGTGCGGCGATGCAATTAAATAACTATGACGATTCGTATCTCTACACAATATGGATTTGGAGCTTAAAGATTTTGGAGTCATACTAAGCAGAGACCTCAAAACTACGAGTAACTGTAACACTGTTGCTGCAAAAGGCTATAGAGTATCATAGGCTATTCGTAAGTCGTTCCAGTATTTGGATGAAGGAATGTTTTGATTATCCCCAAACCACTCTGGGTGGTAAAGTTCTCAACAGAAGTGTTCGATAATGAAATTCAGTTGACTGGTTTTTTATTCAGTAGGGCTGATAGATTAAACCGTAGGAGAGGCAGGGTTATCCTGTACACGAAAAGTTGTAGAATTATGGTCTACTATAACATTAGCGCTGCTCTAATAATAGACCTAATCCTAAATTTGTAGATTTGTCATGATATAACTGCCTAATCTATAAGATCTTACGTGAAAGTCACACCATCGACTACACCAACTCACTGTATCGTAACAATTACCAATACATGATGTAGAACAAGGTTAGGCTAGAGAAAGAACAATATATTTAATATGAATAGAAGATATAAGGTAACATTCAGCAGAGACCACGCCTGCATGGACGAGCCATGCCATCCGATCAAACCCAGTCCATTCAATTCATTCTCCGCGCCTTCTCCATTGTTAGGTATTTCTCCGTGCTAAATATTGAATATCTATTTTCTGAGTAGTCTTGTGTTCAGCTTTGAAGATTGTGTGGTTATGGTCCAATGCCACTACAAGCCTACTGATACAGATGCAATTGGAATTCAACTCATATGGACAACTTACCGGCATAATCGTTATCTGATTTCATAATTTAAACCAAAACTAATACCAATATTAACATTTCTACAATATTCATTATTTTAATATTTCTAAACACAAAATAATTACTACCTATAAGTTAAGTTATTAACACGCATCGTTTTATTATTATTATTGTAATCCCATTTTTTATAGTTCAAATAATCTACAACCAAATTTTCATTTCAAGCATGTTAAGCATGAAGGCAGATATTTTAAGATTATTACATGTATTTCCCGACCAGATGCTGCCGTCTTTTTGATTTATCTTTCAGCTTGTCAATACCCGGAGGATCCTTATTATCCTTGGTAACCTCCGGCACGCGACGATCCCATCCAATTTGGTATCGAACCAACATCACGTTGATTCTGGTGGGAGAGTAGTGTAATGGCATTGGACAATAGCCACACAATCTTCAAAGCTGTGAACACGAGACTACTCAGAAAATAGATATTCAATATTTAACGCGGAGAAATACCTAACAATGGAGAAGGCGCGGAGAATGAATTGAATGGACTGGGTTTGATCGGATGGCATGGCTCGTCCATGCAGGCGTGGTCTCTGCTGAATGTTACCTTATATCTTCTATTCATATTAAATATATTGTTCTTTCTCTAGCCTAACCTTGTTCTACATAATGTATTGGTAATTGATACGATACAGTGAGTTGGTGTAGTCGATGGTGTGACTTTCACGTAAGATCTTATAGATTAGGCAGTTATATCATGACAAATCTACAAACTTAGGATTAGGTCTATTATTAGAGCAGTACTAATATCATAGTAGACCATAATTCTACAAAACTAGATAGTCGTATGAAAAACAATTGGTAAGGGATTGTAAAAATAAACAAAAAGGTTGTTCTCGTATATAAAAACGCGAACTCACGAGAAGTGGTGGAATTCCATCACATTTGGTACAAGAAAATTCGTTAATATTGGCAAGGGCGATGACGAATAAGGTAAAGCTTTATCGATTTATTTCAGTAAAGTGTTTTCTGTCAGCAATGGAAACGACAAACGATTAATCGTAATTGCAGCGGCTTGTTGATGGATACCGCAGTTATTGGGAAAACTACTGTCTTAAGACTACCTCAGCATCTCAAGCCTCATAATTTCAGTGGGCCTAATGATATTCATCCCAGAATTATGAAGGCCCAGTCATATGTAATTGCTGAACCTATAGACATACTGTTTGATATGTCTCTGAGGCAGTCCAGGCTGCCAAGAGACCGGAACGATGCAGTAATTAGTCCAGTGTATAGGACAGGTAGTCAAAACTTAGTTGGTAACTCTCGGCCCGTCAGTCTAACCGGTGCAGTTGTAAAAATAAATGGAAAAAATTATTCGGACGTCTGTTATAGCATGGGTGGACGGATAGTCACTAGGAGTGAACATCAACAAGGGTGCGGCGATGCAATTAAATAACTATGACGATTCGTATCTCTACACAATATGGATTTGGAGCTTAAAGATTTTGGAGTCATACTAAGCAGAGACCTCAAAACTACGAGTAACTGTAACACTGTTGCTGCAAAAGGCTATAGAGTATCATAGGCTATTCGTAAGTCGTTCCAGTATTTGGATGAAGGAATGTTTTGATTATCCCCAAACCACTCTGGGTGGTAAAGTTCTCAACAGAAGTGTTCGATAATGAAATTCAGTTGACTGGTTTTTTATTCAGTAGGGCTGATAGATTAAACCGTAGGAGAGGCAGGGTTATCCTGTACACGAAAAGTTGTAGAATTATGGTCTACTATAACATTAGCGCTGCTCTAATAATAGACCTAATCCTAAATTTGTAGATTTGTCATGATATAACTGCCTAATCTATAAGATCTTACGTGAAAGTCACACCATCGACTACACCAACTCACTGTATCGTAACAATTACCAATACATGATGTAGAACAAGGTTAGGCTAGAGAAAGAACAATATATTTAATATGAATAGAAGATATAAGGTAACATTCAGCAGAGACCACGCCTGCATGGACGAGCCATGCCATCCGATCAAACCCAGTCCATTCAATTCATTCTCCGCGCCTTCTCCATTGTTAGGTATTTCTCCGTGCTAAATATTGAATATCTATTTTCTGAGTAGTCTTGTGTTCAGCTTTGAAGATTGTGTGGTTATGGTCCAATGCCACTACAAGCCTACTGATACAGATGCAATTGGAATTCAACTCATATGGACAACTTACCGGCATAATCGTTATCTGATTTCATAATTTAAACCAAAACTAATACCAATATTAACATTTCTACAATATTCATTATTTTAATATTTCTAAACACAAAATAATTACTACCTATAAGTTAAGTTATTAACACGCATCGTTTTATTATTATTATTGTAATCCCATTTTTTATAGTTCAAATAATCTACAACCAAATTTTCATTTCAAGCATGTTAAGCATGAAGGCAGATATTTTAAGATTATTACATGTATTTCCCGACCAGATGCTGCCGTCTTTTTGATTTATCTTTCAGCTTGTCAATACCCGGAGGATCCTTATTATCCTTGGTAACCTCCGGCACGCGACGATCCCATCCAATTTGGTATCGAACCAACATCACGTTGATTCTGGTGGGAGAGTAGTGTAATGGCATTGGACAATAGCCACACAATCTTCAAAGCTGTGAACACGAGACTACTCAGAAAATAGATATTCAATATTTAACGCGGAGAAATACCTAACAATGGAGAAGGCGCGGAGAATGAATTGAATGGACTGGGTTTGATCGGATGGCATGGCTCGTCCATGCAGGCGTGGTCTCTGCTGAATGTTACCTTATATCTTCTATTCATATTAAATATATTGTTCTTTCTCTAGCCTAACCTTGTTCTACATAATGTATTGGTAATTGATACGATACAGTGAGTTGGTGTAGTCGATGGTGTGACTTTCACGTAAGATCTTATAGATTAGGCAGTTATATCATGACAAATCTACAAACTTAGGATTAGGTCTATTATTAGAGCAGTACTAATATCATAGTAGACCATAATTCTACAAAACTAGATAGTCGTATGAAAAACAATTGGTAAGGGATTGTAAAAATAAACAAAAAAGGTTGTTCTCGTATATAAAAACGCGAACTCACGAGAAGTGGTGGAATTCCATCACATTTGGTACAAGAAAATTCGTTAATATTGGCAAGGGCGATGACGAATAAGGTAAAGCTTTATCGATTTATTTCAGTAAAGTGTTTTCTGTCAGCAATGGAAACGACAAACGATTAATCGTAATTGCAGCGGCTTGTTGATGGATACCGCAGTTATTGGGAAAACTACTGTCTTAAGACTACCTCAGCATCTCAAGCCTCATAATTTCAGTGGGCCTAATGATATTCATCCCAGAATTATGAAGGCCCAGTCATATGTAATTGCTGAACCTATAGACATACTGTTTGATATGTCTCTGAGGCAGTCCAGGCTGCCAAGAGACCGGAACGATGCAGTAATTAGTCCAGTGTATAGGACAGGTAGTCAAAACTTAGTTGGTAACTCTCGGCCCGTCAGTCTAACCGGTGCAGTTGTAAAAATAAATGGAAAAAATTATTCGGACGTCTGTTATAGCATGGGTGGACGGATAGTCACTAGGAGTGAACATCAACAAGGGTGCGGCGATGCAATTAAATAACTATGACGATTCGTATCTCTACACAATATGGATTTGGAGCTTAAAGATTTTGGAGTCATACTAAGCAGAGACCTCAAAACTACGAGTAACTGTAACACTGTTGCTGCAAAAGGCTATAGAGTATCATAGGCTATTCGTAAGTCGTTCCAGTATTTGGATGAAGGAATGTTTTGATTATCCCCAAACCACTCTGGGTGGTAAAGTTCTCAACAGAAGTGTTCGATAATGAAATTCAGTTGACTGGTTTTTTATTCAGTAGGGCTGATAGATTAAACCGTAGGAGAGGCAGGGTTATCCTGTACACGAAAAGTTGTAGAATTATGGTCTACTATAACATTAGCGCTGCTCTAATAATAGACCTAATCCTAAATTTGTAGATTTGTCATGATATAACTGCCTAATCTATAAGATCTTACGTGAAAGTCACACCATCGACTACACCAACTCACTGTATCGTAACAATTACCAATACATGATGTAGAACAAGGTTAGGCTAGAGAAAGAACAATATATTTAATATGAATAGAAGATATAAGGTAACATTCAGCAGAGACCACGCCTGCATGGACGAGCCATGCCATCCGATCAAACCCAGTCCATTCAATTCATTCTCCGCGCCTTCTCCATTGTTAGGTATTTCTCCGTGCTAAATATTGAATATCTATTTTCTGAGTAGTCTTGTGTTCAGCTTTGAAGATTGTGTGGTTATGGTCCAATGCCACTACAAGCCTACTGATACAGATGCAATTGGAATTCAACTCATATGGACAACTTACCGGCATAATCGTTATCTGATTTCATAATTTAAACCAAAACTAATACCAATATTAACATTTCTACAATATTCATTATTTTAATATTTCTAAACACAAAATAATTACTACCTATAAGTTAAGTTATTAACACGCATCGTTTTATTATTATTATTGTAATCCCATTTTTTATAGTTCAAATAATCTACAACCAAATTTTCATTTCAAGCATGTTAAGCATGAAGGCAGATATTTTAAGATTATTACATGTATTTCCCGACCAGATGCTGCCGTCTTTTTGATTTATCTTTCAGCTTGTCAATACCCGGAGGATCCTTATTATCCTTGGTAACCTCCGGCACGCGACGATCCCATCCAATTTGGTATCGAACCAACATCACGTTGATTCTGGTGGGAGAGTAGTGTAATGGCATTGGACAATAGCCACACAATCTTCAAAGCTGTGAACACGAGACTACTCAGAAAATAGATATTCAATATTTAACGCGGAGAAATACCTAACAATGGAGAAGGCGCGGAGAATGAATTGAATGGACTGGGTTTGATCGGATGGCATGGCTCGTCCATGCAGGCGTGGTCTCTGCTGAATGTTACCTTATATCTTCTATTCATATTAAATATATTGTTCTTTCTCTAGCCTAACCTTGTTCTACATAATGTATTGGTAATTGATACGATACAGTGAGTTGGTGTAGTCGATGGTGTGACTTTCACGTAAGATCTTATAGATTAGGCAGTTATATCATGACAAATCTACAAACTTAGGATTAGGTCTATTATTAGAGCAGTACTAATATCATAGTAGACCATAATTCTACAAAACTAGATAGTCGTATGAAAAACAATTGGTAAGGGATTGTAAAAATAAACAAAAAGGTTGTTCTCGTATATAAAAACGCGAACTCACGAGAAGTGGTGGAATTCCATCACATTTGGTACAAGAAAATTCGTTAATATTGGCAAGGGCGATGACGAATAAGGTAAAGCTTTATCGATTTATTTCAGTAAAGTGTTTTCTGTCAGCAATGGAAACGACAAACGATTAATCGTAATTGCAGCGGCTTGTTGATGGATACCGCAGTTATTGGGAAAACTACTGTCTTAAGACTACCTCAGCATCTCAAGCCTCATAATTTCAGTGGGCCTAATGATATTCATCCCAGAATTATGAAGGCCCAGTCATATGTAATTGCTGAACCTATAGACATACTGTTTGATATGTCTCTGAGGCAGTCCAGGCTGCCAAGAGACCGGAACGATGCAGTAATTAGTCCAGTGTATAGGACAGGTAGTCAAAACTTAGTTGGTAACTCTCGGCCCGTCAGTCTAACCGGTGCAGTTGTAAAAATAAATGGAAAAAATTATTCGGACGTCTGTTATAGCATGGGTGGACGGATAGTCACTAGGAGTGAACATCAACAAGGGTGCGGCGATGCAATTAAATAACTATGACGATTCGTATCTCTACACAATATGGATTTGGAGCTTAAAGATTTTGGAGTCATACTAAGCAGAGACCTCAAAACTACGAGTAACTGTAACACTGTTGCTGCAAAAGGCTATAGAGTATCATAGGCTATTCGTAAGTCGTTCCAGTATTTGGATGAAGGAATGTTTTGATTATCCCCAAACCACTCTGGGTGGTAAAGTTCTCAACAGAAGTGTTCGATAATGAAATTCAGTTGACTGGTTTTTTATTCAGTAGGGCTGATAGATTAAACCGTAGGAGAGGCAGGGTTATCCTGTACACGAAAAGTTGTAGAATTATGGTCTACTATAACATTAGCGCTGCTCTAATAATAGACCTAATCCTAAATTTGTAGATTTGTCATGATATAACTGCCTAATCTATAAGATCTTACGTGAAAGTCACACCATCGACTACACCAACTCACTGTATCGTAACAATTACCAATACATTATGTAGAACAAGGTTAGGCTAGAGAAAGAACAATATATTTAATATGAATAGAAGATATAAGGTAACATTCAGCAGAGACCACGCCTGCATGGACGAGCCATGCCATCCGATCAAACCCAGTCCATTCAATTCATTCTCCGCGCCTTCTCCATTGTTAGGTATTTCTCCGTGCTAAATATTGAATATCTATTTTCTGAGTAGTCTTGTGTTCAGCTTTGAAGATTGTGTGGTTATGGTCCAATGCCACTACAAGCCTACTGATACAGATGCAATTGGAATTCAACTCATATGGACAACTTACCGGCATAATCGTTATCTGATTTCATAATTTAAACCAAAACTAATACCAATATTAACATTTCTACAATATTCATTATTTTAATATTTCTAAACACAAAATAATTACTACCTATAAGTTAAGTTATTAACACGCATCGTTTTATTATTATTATTGTAATCCCATTTTTTATAGTTCAAATAATCTACAACCAAATTTTCATTTCAAGCATGTTAAGCATGAAGGCAGATATTTTAAGATTATTACATGTATTTCCCGACCAGATGCTGCCGTCTTTTTGATTTATCTTTCAGCTTGTCAATACCCGGAGGATCCTTATTATCCTTGGTAACCTCCGGCACGCGACGATCCCATCCAATTTGGTATCGAACCAACATCACGTTGATTCTGGTGGGAGAGTAGTGTAATGGCATTGGACAATAGCCACACAATCTTCAAAGCTGTGAACACGAGACTACTCAGAAAATAGATATTCAATATTTAACGCGGAGAAATACCTAACAATGGAGAAGGCGCGGAGAATGAATTGAATGGACTGGGTTTGATCGGATGGCATGGCTCGTCCATGCAGGCGTGGTCTCTGCTGAATGTTACCTTATATCTTCTATTCATATTAAATATATTGTTCTTTCTCTAGCCTAACCTTGTTCTACATAATGTATTGGTAATTGATACGATACAGTGAGTTGGTGTAGTCGATGGTGTGACTTTCACGTAAGATCTTATAGATTAGGCAGTTATATCATGACAAATCTACAAACTTAGGATTAGGTCTATTATTAGAGCAGTACTAATATCATAGTAGACCATAATTCTACAAAACTAGATAGTCGTATGAAAAACAATTGGTAAGGGATTGTAAAAATAAACAAAAAGGTTGTTCTCGTATATAAAAACGCGAACTCACGAGAAGTGGTGGAATTCCATCACATTTGGTACAAGAAAATTCGTTAATATTGGCAAGGGCGATGACGAATAAGGTAAAGCTTTATCGATTTATTTCAGTAAAGTGTTTTCTGTCAGCAATGGAAACGACAAACGATTAATCGTAATTGCAGCGGCTTGTTGATGGATACCGCAGTTATTGGGAAAACTACTGTCTTAAGACTACCTCAGCATCTCAAGCCTCATAATTTCAGTGGGCCTAATGATATTCATCCCAGAATTATGAAGGCCCAGTCATATGTAATTGCTGAACCTATAGACATACTGTTTGATATGTCTCTGAGGCAGTCCAGGCTGCCAAGAGACCGGAACGATGCAGTAATTAGTCCAGTGTATAGGACAGGTAGTCAAAACTTAGTTGGTAACTCTCGGCCCGTCAGTCTAACCGGTGCAGTTGTAAAAATAAATGGAAAAAATTATTCGGACGTCTGTTATAGCATGGGTGGACGGATAGTCACTAGGAGTGAACATCAACAAGGGTGCGGCGATGCAATTAAATAACTATGACGATTCGTATCTCTACACAATATGGATTTGGAGCTTAAAGATTTTGGAGTCATACTAAGCAGAGACCTCAAAACTACGAGTAACTGTAACACTGTTGCTGCAAAAGGCTATAGAGTATCATAGGCTATTCGTAAGTCGTTCCAGTATTTGGATGAAGGAATGTTTTGATTATCCCCAAACCACTCTGGGTGGTAAAGTTCTCAACAGAAGTGTTCGATAATGAAATTCAGTTGACTGGTTTTTTATTCAGTAGGGCTGATAGATTAAACCGTAGGAGAGGCAGGGTTATCCTGTACACGAAAAGTTGTAGAATTATGGTCTACTATAACATTAGCGCTGCTCTAATAATAGACCTAATCCTAAATTTGTAGATTTGTCATGATATAACTGCCTAATCTATAAGATCTTACGTGAAAGTCACACCATCGACTACACCAACTCACTGTATCGTAACAATTACCAATACATTATGTAGAACAAGGTTAGGCTAGAGAAAGAACAATATATTTAATATGAATAGAAGATATAAGGTAACATTCAGCAGAGACCACGCCTGCATGGACGAGCCATGCCATCCGATCAAACCCAGTCCATTCAATTCATTCTCCGCGCCTTCTCCATTGTTAGGTATTTCTCCGTGCTAAATATTGAATATCTATTTTCTGAGTAGTCTTGTGTTCAGCTTTGAAGATTGTGTGGTTATGGTCCAATGCCACTACAAGCCTACTGATACAGATGCAATTGGAATTCAACTCATATGGACAACTTACCGGCATAATCGTTATCTGATTTCATAATTTAAACCAAAACTAATACCAATATTAACATTTCTACAATATTCATTATTTTAATATTTCTAAACACGAAATAATTACTACCTATAAGTTAAGTTATTAACACGCATCGTTTTATTATTATTATTGTAATCCCATTTTTTATAGTTCAAATAATCTACAACCAAATTTTCATTTCAAGCATGTTAAGCATGAAGGCAGATATTTTAAGATTATTACATGTATTTCCCGACCAGATGCTGCCGTCTTTTTGATTTATCTTTCAGCTTGTCAATACCCGGAGGATCCTTATTATCCTTGGTAACCTCCGGCACGCGACGATCCCATCCAATTTGGTATCGAACCAACATCACGTTGATTCTGGTGGGAGAGTAGTGTAATGGCATTGGACAATAGCCACACAATCTTCAAAGCTGTGAACACGAGACTACTCAGAAAATAGATATTCAATATTTAACGCGGAGAAATACCTAACAATGGAGAAGGCGCGGAGAATGAATTGAATGGACTGGGTTTGATCGGATGGCATGGCTCGTCCATGCAGGCGTGGTCTCTGCTGAATGTTACCTTATATCTTCTATTCATATTAAATATATTGTTCTTTCTCTAGCCTAACCTTGTTCTACATAATGTATTGGTAATTGATACGATACAGTGAGTTGGTGTAGTCGATGGTGTGACTTTCACGTAAGATCTTATAGATTAGGCAGTTATATCATGACAAATCTACAAACTTAGGATTAGGTCTATTATTAGAGCAGTACTAATATCATAGTAGACCATAATTCTACAAAACTAGATAGTCGTATGAAAAACAATTGGTAAGGGATTGTAAAAATAAACAAAAAGGTTGTTCTCGTATATAAAAACGCGAACTCACGAGAAGTGGTGGAATTCCATCACATTTGGTACAAGAAAATTCGTTAATATTGGCAAGGGCGATGACGAATAAGGTAAAGCTTTATCGATTTATTTCAGTAAAGTGTTTTCTGTCAGCAATGGAAACGACAAACGATTAATCGTAATTGCAGCGGCTTGTTGATGGATACCGCAGTTATTGGGAAAACTACTGTCTTAAGACTACCTCAGCATCTCAAGCCTCATAATTTCAGTGGGCCTAATGATATTCATCCCAGAATTATGAAGGCCCAGTCATATGTAATTGCTGAACCTATAGACATACTGTTTGATATGTCTCTGAGGCAGTCCAGGCTGCCAAGAGACCGGAACGATGCAGTAATTAGTCCAGTGTATAGGACAGGTAGTCAAAACTTAGTTGGTAACTCTCGGCCCGTCAGTCTAACCGGTGCAGTTGTAAAAATAAATGGAAAAAATTATTCGGACGTCTGTTATAGCATGGGTGGACGGATAGTCACTAGGAGTGAACATCAACAAGGGTGCGGCGATGCAATTAAATAACTATGACGATTCGTATCTCTACACAATATGGATTTGGAGCTTAAAGATTTTGGAGTCATACTAAGCAGAGACCTCAAAACTACGAGTAACTGTAACACTGTTGCTGCAAAAGGCTATAGAGTATCATAGGCTATTCGTAAGTCGTTCCAGTATTTGGATGAAGGAATGTTTTGATTATCCCCAAACCACTCTGGGTGGTAAAGTTCTCAACAGAAGTGTTCGATAATGAAATTCAGTTGACTGGTTTTTTATTCAGTAGGGCTGATAGATTAAACCGTAGGAGAGGCAGGGTTATCCTGTACACGAAAAGTTGTAGAATTATGGTCTACTATAACATTAGCGCTGCTCTAATAATAGACCTAATCCTAAATTTGTAGATTTGTCATGATATAACTGCCTAATCTATAAGATCTTACGTGAAAGTCACACCATCGACTACACCAACTCACTGTATCGTATCAATTACCAATACATGATGTAGAACAAGGTTAGGCTAGAGAAAGAACAATATATTTAATATGAATAGAAGATATAAGGTAACATTCAGCAGAGACCACGCCTGCATGGACGAGCCATGCCATCCGATCAAACCCAGTCCATTCAATTCATTCTCCGCGCCTTCTCCATTGTTAGGTATTTCTCCGTGCTAAATATTGAATATCTATTTTCTGAGTAGTCTTGTGTTCAGCTTTGAAGATTGTGTGGTTATGGTCCAATGCCACTACAAGCCTACTGATACAGATGCAATTGGAATTCAACTCATATGGACAACTTACCGGCATAATCGTTATCTGATTTCATAATTTAAACCAAAACTAATACCAATATTAACATTTCTACAATACTCATTATTTTAATATTTCTAAACACAAAATAATTACTACCTATAAGTTAAGTTATTAACACGCATCGTTTTATTATTATTATTGTAATCCCATTTTTTATAGTTCAAATAATCTACAACCAAATTTTCATTTCAAGCATGTTAAGCATGAAGGCAGATATTTTAAGATTATTACATGTATTTCCCGACCAGATGCTGCCGTCTTTTTGATTTATCTTTCAGCTTGTCAATACCCGGAGGATCCTTATTATCCTTGGTAACCTCCGGCACGCGACGATCCCATCCAATTTGGTATCGAACCAACATCACGTTGATTCTGGTGGGAGAGTAGTGTAATGGCATTGGACAATAGCCACACAATCTTCAAAGCTGTGAACACGAGACTACTCAGAAAATAGATATTCAATATTTAACGCGGAGAAATACCTAACAATGGAGAAGGCGCGGAGAATGAATTGAATGGACTGGGTTTGATCGGATGGCATGGCTCGTCCATGCCGGCGTGGTCTCTGCTGAATGTTACCTTATATCTTCTATTCATATTAAATATATTGTTCTTTCTCTAGCCTAACCTTGTTCTACATAATGTATTGGTAATTGATACGATACAGTGAGTTGGTGTAGTCGATGGTGTGACTTTCACGTAAGATCTTATAGATTAGGCAGTTATATCATGACAAATCTACAAACTTAGGATTAGGTCTATTATTAGAGCAGTACTAATATCATAGTAGACCATAATTCTACAAAACTAGATAGTCGTATGAAAAACAATTGGTAAGGGATTGTAAAAATAAACAAAAAAGGTTGTTCTCGTATATAAAAACGCGAACTCACGAGAAGTGGTGGAATTCCATCACATTTGGTACAAGAAAATTCGTTAATATTGGCAAGGGCGATGACGAATAAGGTAAAGCTTTATCGATTTATTTCAGTAAAGTGTTTTCTGTCAGCAATGGAAACGACAAACGATTAATCGTAATTGCAGCGGCTTGTTGATGGATACCGCAGTTATTGGGAAAACTACTGTCTTAAGACTACCTCAGCATCTCAAGCCTCATAATTTCAGTGGGCCTAATGATATTCATCCCAGAATTATGAAGGCCCAGTCATATGTAATTGCTGAACCTATAGACATACTGTTTGATATGTCTCTGAGGCAGTCCAGGCTGCCAAGAGACCGGAACGATGCAGTAATTAGTCCAGTGTATAGGACAGGTAGTCAAAACTTAGTTGGTAACTCTCGGCCCGTCAGTCTAACCGGTGCAGTTGTAAAAATAAATGGAAAAAATTATTCGGACGTCTGTTATAGCATGGGTGGACGGATAGTCACTAGGAGTGAACATCAACAAGGGTGCGGCGATGCAATTAAATAACTATGACGATTCGTATCTCTACACAATATGGATTTGGAGCTTAAAGATTTTGGAGTCATACTAAGCAGAGACCTCAAAACTACGAGTAACTGTAACACTGTTGCTGCAAAAGGCTATAGAGTATCATAGGCTATTCGTAAGTCGTTCCAGTATTTGGATGAAGGAATGTTTTGATTATCCCCAAACCACTCTGGGTGGTAAAGTTCTCAACAGAAGTGTTCGATAATGAAATTCAGTTGACTGGTTTTTTATTCAGTAGGGCTGATAGATTAAACCGTAGGAGAGGCAGGGTTATCCTGTACACGAAAAGTTGTAGAATTATGGTCTACTATAACATTAGCGCTGCTCTAATAATAGACCTAATCCTAAATTTGTAGATTTGTCATGATATAACTGCCTAATCTATAAGATCTTACGTGAAAGTCACACCATCGACTACACCAACTCACTGTATCGTATCAATTACCAATACATGATGTAGAACAAGGTTAGGCTAGAGAAAGAACAATATATTTAATATGAATAGAAGATATAAGGTAACATTCAGCAGAGACCACGCCTGCATGGACGAGCCATGCCATCCGATCAAACCCAGTCCATTCAATTCATTCTCCGCGCCTTCTCCATTGTTAGGTATTTCTCCGCGTTAAATATTGAATATCTATTTTCTGAGTAGTCTTGTGTTCAGCTTTGAAGATTGTGTGGTTATAGTCCAATGCCACTACAAGCCTACTGATACAGATGCAATTGGAATTCAACTCATATGGACAACTTACCGGCATAATCGTTATCTGATTTCATAATTTAAACCAAAACTAATACCAATATTAACATTTCTACAATATTCATTATTTTAACATTTCTAAACACAAAATAATTACTACCTATAAGTTAAGTTATTAACACGCATCGTTTTATTATTATTATTGTAATCCCATTTTTTATAGTTCAAATAATCTACAACCAAATTTTCATTTCAAGCATGTTAAGCATGAAGGCAGATATTTTAAGATTATTACATGTATTTCCCGACCAGATGCTGCCGTCTTTTTGATTTATCTTTCAGCTTGTCAATACCCGGAGGATCCTTATTATCCTTGGTAACCTCCGGCACGCGACGATCCCATCCAATTTGGTATCGAACCAACATCACGTTGATTCTGGTGGGAGAGTATTGTAATGGCATTGGACAATAGCCACACAATCCACAAAGCTGTGAACACGAGACTACTCAGAAAATAGATATTCAATATTTAACGCGGAGAAATACCTAACAATGGAGAAGGCGCGGAGAATGAATTGAATGGACTGGGTTTGATCGGATGGCATGGCTCGTCCATGCCGGCGTGGTCTCTGCTGAATGTTACCTTATATCTTCTATTCATATTAAATATATTGTTCTTTCTCTAGCCTAACCTTGTTCTACATAATGTATTGGTAATTGATACGATACAGTGAGTTGGTGTAGTCGATGGTGTGACTTTCACGTAAGATCTTATAGATTAGGCAGTTATATCATGACAAATCTACAAACTTAGGATTAGGTCTATTATTAGAGCAGTACTAATATCATAGTAGACCATAATTCTACAAAACTAGATAGTCGTATGAAAAACAATTGGTAAGGGATTGTAAAAATAAACAAAAAGGTTGTTCTCGTATATAAAAACGCGAACTCACGAGAAGTGGTGGAATTCCATCACATTTGGTACAAGAAAATTCGTTAATATTGGCAAGGGCGATGACGAATAAGGTAAAGCTTTATTGATTTATTTCAGTAAAGTGTTTTCTGTCAGCAATGGAAACGACAAACGATTAATCGTAATTGCAGCGGCTTGTTGATGGATACCGCAGTTATTGGGAAAACTACTGTCTTAAGACTACCTCAGCATCTCAAGCCTCATAATTTCAGTGGGCCTAATGATATTCATCCCAGAATTATGAAGGCCCAGTCATATGTAATTGCTGAACCTATAGACATACTGTTTGATATGTCTCTGAGGCAGTCCAGGCTGCCAAGAGACCGGAACGATGCAGTAATTAGTCCAGTGTATAGGACAGGTAGTCAAAACTTAGTTGGTAACTCTCGGCCCGTCAGTCTAACCGGTGCAGTTGTAAAAATAAATGGAAAAAACTATTCGGACGTCTGTTATAGCATGGATGGACGGATAGTCACTAGGAGTGAACATCAACAAGGGTGTGGCGATGCAATAAAATAACTATGACGATTCGTATCTCTACACAATATGGATTTGGAGCTTAAAGATTTTGGAGTCATACTAAGCAGAGACCTCAAAACTACGAGTAACTGTAACACTGTTGCTGCAAAAGGCTATAGAGTATCATAGGCTATTCGTAAGTCGTTCCAGTATTTGGATGAAGGAATGTTTTGATTATCCCCAAACCACTCTGGGTGGTAAAGTTCTCAACAGAAGTGTTCGATAATGAAATTCAGTTGACTGGTTTTTTATTCAGTAGGGCTGATAGATTAAACCGTAGGAGAGGCAGGGTTATCCTGTACACGAAAAGTTGTAGAATTATGGTCTACTATAACATTAGCGCTGCTCTAATAATAGACCTAATCCTAAGTTTGTAGATTTGTCATGATATAACTGCCTAATCTATAAGATCTTACGTGAAAGTCACACCATCGACTACACCAACTCACTGTATCGTAACAATTACCAATACATGATGTAGAACAAGGTTAGGCTAGAGAAAGAACAATATATTTAATATGAATAGAAGATATAAGGTAACATTCAGTAGAGACCACGCCTGCATGGACGAGCCATGCCACTCGATCAGCTCCAGTCAATTTAACTCCTTATTCGCGCCTTCTCCATCGTCAGGTATTTCTCCGCGTTAAATACTGAATATTTATTTTCTGGGTAGTCTTGTGTTCAGCTTTGAAGATTGTGTGGTTATTGTCCAATGCCACTACAAAGTACCTGAACCATAAGAGCTGTTGAAACAGTGGCACATGTTTCAGGGGCATGTGAACTGGTGTGTTGCAAGCTGAAATGTAGGCGGCAAGATATTGACTTAGTTTTAATATATCGCAGTTCAGAATGTGTAATAGATGTCTTTCTTCTAAGCAAACTCAAGACCTAGTGTAATAAAGGTAAAAGCCTTCTAGTAGGCGACTCTAATGCACTGTGTATAAATTGGGTAAACTTAGAAGTAGGGTCATCGATAACGCCATTCAATTGCAAACTGTCGGAAAGCTCAGTTGCATTAGCTTTTTCCCAACACATTAGAAATCCCACCAGATATGAATTAAGAGGGTCCTCTTCTCTTCTGTATTTAGTCTTCACACACGATGATGACGTTGATCAAAATTAGTTTCCTCCCACCACTAGGAGGAAGTAGCCATGCTTGTCAAACAGTTATTATTATTATTATTATCATTATTCACAAACATCTTATGGGTACATAAGTGTTGTGAAGAAACCATTTCAAGTTTCTTCAAAAAATGCAATAATACACAATTTTCAATAATGTCAGCATTATACTTGCCATTTAAAAAAACTTAGAGCAATAATAGTAGAATATTAATAATAATAAATCGGGTCTGTGCAATTGAAAAGAATATTGAACTGAGTTTAAAAAAGGAAATGGAGAAAATAAGGGAATAGAAATAAAGGAGACATGAAATACGCAAACAGTCAAATAGGCGTGTTTACGAACACAGAACAAGAATAAACGACTATGTGTGTATCATTAAATTAGTAACAAAAAATAATTAAGAAAAAACAACTTATAATTGCAGTCAGATATGACGCCAGAATAAATGTTTGTGCAGTTATAGTTTAGAGTGATGCTATAAAAGTTACAATTAAATGAAAAGGATAATAAAATATCAACATGTATGAGTCATATATGCATAGTAAAGATAAAACGGGTCTGAGAATTTAATTTAAGTGCAACACAAGTTGTTGTTTTAATTACAAACTTCGTAATCTTACGATATAGAGGCAATCAACTCCGTAGCATCGGCTGAAAACTAGAAAATTGACTAAAGGGCATCAGTACAGGAAGCATGGATGCATTTCAGACAGATATACAATCGGGTAACTCAATCATACTGTAAGATCCGTTTTCAATATTTGGTGTGTGTGAAAATCCCTCCGTGTATACACTTTCACTTTATTCCTATTGATTCCCTTACTTGTACATTGTTAGTCTTTTGATTACATTCGAATTGTTGATACTTGTATTTTCTATCATAGTTTTTGTTTTTCTTACGCCTTCACTAAGTTTTGTGTTTCTTCCCGAACTGCATCTATGTTGTTTTACTTGATACTTGTTCTTGGCGGCAGCCATATTGATTTGCTCCTCCTTTTGTGCGTGTTTTATCCAGTCAGGATAGAATAGCGTTCATTTGTTGTGGCTGGTAATTTTCCCGCATCTTTTATCAACTTCTTTATTTATTGTAATTTAGATTTGATTGACTGAACAATTATTGGTTGAATAGCCGGGTGGTAATATTTGTTTAGGTAACGATGTACATTTAAATTTATGATGAATTATATAACCGCTATTTATCCGATTACGTGTTTTGGTTTTGACGGACAAGGGTGCGTGTCTAACCTACCTGGACAGCTATTCTTCAATCCAAACCGTAGTTTGGAATCTACACGTACATACCCCGGATAGGCCGGGTTATTAGACGTTTACTAAAGCAAAAAAAGAAATCTTGGAATGTTGCTATCCGCCTTGGCATAGCAGGTAGAATGAAACCCTACGGGTCAGTAAGAGACACGTGTATAATTAAAATTCGGGAAGCTCAGAGAAAATATGAAATGCAGTTGGTACAATTTGCACTCAAAAAGTCTAAGAGATTTTCGTACATAGATTATAGGACAGGTATGCACCATTGCACTCCCAACCTAATTAAAGAAGAGAATGAAAGATGAAATGATAAAGGAAGATCAGTAAAAAGCAGAGGCTATGGAGAACTATTTTGAGTCAGTTTTCACTCAGGAACCGCTTCTAGTCAAAGAATCAAACCCAAATACAGGGTCAACAAAGCGCCTGCTCACCGTGGACTTCGATCAAGACGATGTGTTTGGGGCTCTTAGCATCTTAGACATGGAAAAACCAACAGGACGCATCTCCACTGACTGTGATGTTCAATATGTCACTTGATTAAGGTATGTCACCTATGGACTGGAAGGACATAATCGTCACTCCTATGTATAAAACAGGACCAAGACAACATCTCTTGAAGTACAGACCTGTAGGCCTCACCAATGTTGTATTTAAAATAATGAAAGTAAGAGTCAAACAGACAATAATGACATTTGTGGAAACCAATAACCTGGTGAACGGTGAACAACATGGTTTTAGAAAGGGTTTGTCTTGCACCACGATCCGCCTTATAGTAAGGGAATATTGGATAAAGGCGCTAGACAACGGGAACTCAGTAGATGTTGTCTACACAGACTACAGTCAGGCCTTCGACAAGGTGCCGACTAATAGACTGCCATTGAAGTTAGAAAATCTTGGTATGACCGGACCTCTTTTAAAATCGCTTAAGGATTCCGTAGTAGGTCGTGGACAGAAAGTAAGAATAAATTCCAAGTGCTCCACTAGGAGACCAGTACTTAGTAGAGTACCTCTAGGTTCCGTCCTAGTTCCTTTACCTTTTATGCTGTATGTAAATGATCTCCCAAGAACAGTACTTCAAGCAGACATAAATAATGTGATTAACTGGTTTAAAGAGTGGCTGATGCCTATCAACGCAGCAAAGTGTGTCTATATGCACTTTGGGGATACGAAGGTTAATAGGTACAAGTTAGGGGAAGTGCCAGTACCAGTGGTCCGGTCTCACGAGGATCTAGGGGTGATATTGAGTCGTGATCTTAAGACGACGGCCCATTGCCGGGAGGTCGCAGCTAAGGGTTTTAAAACTCCAGGAGCCTTAAAACGGACCCTCACTAAGTTAGATTCTTCCATGTTCACCACAGTATACACAACCTTAGTGAGAACTAAACTAGAGAACTGCGTTCATACTGCAAGCTCTTGTCTAAAAGGTGACTCGGATATCCTAGAAAAAGTACAGAGGGCAGCTGACCGTGCAATTCCAGAACTCCGGGGTTTAACATACAAGGAGAGGCTTGGAAAGCTGGACCTCTTTACTCTGTCCTATCGCAGACTAAGGGGAGATCTAATTTTGGTGTATAGAATACTAAGAAATGAGTTCGGACCTAACATATTCTCTATTTTTCTTCCCACTAGATTGGGACATCTCAGATAATGTAGAAGGCAAGTTGAAAAGCCAAGAACGAACAAAATACCCGTGGCATACAGGTTTTCACACCGAGTCATTATTAATTGTAACTTGTTACCCAAAGCAGTGGTGTCCGCACCCTCAATCGACTCATTCAAGAGTAGACTCGACACTCACAGAAGCATACTAGAAAAGGAATAACATAGGTTTTAGGCCTTCTGTCCTTACTAAACAAATCTGAACCTGACATTCGTGTGCCCACATTTGAAAGATAGGATTCAAGCAGCGAGTTCTTGCTTCAAGCATGTAACGAATATACTGGAACGATGCCAACGACGAAGGACTAAAACGGTTAAAGGTCTGTCTGGCTTATCATATGAGGACAGACTGAGACACCTCAATCACTCCTGTTATCTTGTCGTAGAATACGTGGTGATCTAATGTTGGCTTATCGTATACTGGACCATGACCTTGGTATGAACATCTTATCTCTTCCTTCCGTCTAGGACTGATCATTTGAGAGGACATTCGAAAGAAGTTCAAAAACTGAGATCAAATCATCTACATCTGGAGTTTCGTTTCTCTCACCAAGTAGTGAATTACTGGAACTCCTACCAGAACACGTAATATCAGCACCTTATGTTGATATATTCAAAACGAGATTGGACTTTCGCAGTGTTAAAAGCTGCAAGGATTAATGTAGGTCGATAGACCTCTTATCTTTGTTACTGAGGGCTGATTAGTGGAGGGTATTCGTCGTATACGCTACAAGGGCGGGATCGATTTGCAAGGTTTCCAGTACGAAAATGGTCACTTCGTAGCTATGAAAGTTACCTGCCATAATGCGTCTAGAGGTAATTCACTATAGATTCAGATTCAATATTATCTTAGCTTTCAAATGCTCATTCGTAGCTTCCTTTTGCACTCAACTCAGTTTATTTGGAACAGTAATAGTTCTGCATTAAAAGACTCATAGATTCCTTAGCCAATTACAATGCTTTTTATAAATGCTGTATAATCGCTCAGCAGCTACGATTCTTATTATCTGCGAATTCTATGCTGTTGAATAGCTAGTATGGCTACAAGCAATTTGGTTGACTTCAAACTACCTCAGTTAAAAGTACGTGAGACCACAATTAGGTTGTTCTCTCATTTAACTACAAAACACTTCCTACCGATTGTACATAACTATAGGTCAAGGCATGTTAGTTTACCATCTTTTTACCAAACCCCACTTACCCACATGCGTTCCGCATAAGATCGCGTTTAATATTATTAGTTCTTTGCATTGTGAAGTATTTTAGCCTGGTTCGAAACCATAACTTTCAAAAATTTATGAGGTAAAACAGTTTAGGACTTTGTGAATCAATTGCTGGAGATATTTTCCTAAGTTCCTGCAGTTTTTGATCATCAATTATGAATGGAATTCTCATACAACATGACTTAAACTTGCCTTTTGGTCGGTTTCTTATGAGTTCCTTCAGGTGTTTCGTTCCATAGTTTGTAAATTTAAAAATTTATTTCGGTCATGAGTTAATATACTTAAAATACAAACTATAGATTGAAGAACGATACCTAGTTTGATTTTGTTAGGTTTGACATGTATTTGCATAAACTATAATTATCATTTGTTTACATTACTTGAAGTTTATCTATACTTCAATTCTGTCTATCGTGCTCAAAAGCCCAATATTTTACTATTAATGTTACAGGACACCATCCTTGTAGTATTGGTCATAATGTAGCGTCGAAGATCTTAATCGCCTGTGAACTCTGAACTCCGCCACTTTAGAATATATTAGTCTCTATTTTCAGGTAAATATGTCGGCACCTATATGTATAGAGAAAAATGAACATAAGTCTACAATAAGTTTGTCTTTTTTACTTGTTTGAATTCTTCTGGTGAGCCGGATGTGTTATAAGTTTTCAAATTGGACATTATTTATAACGAAACAAATGTTTCCTAATGTATAAAGAGTTATCAAGTTAAATTGACAGATTTAACATTTGGTGGTTCGACATTGGACCCAGCTTTCGCGCCAGTTGGGACTCGTCAGTCTGATCTATAGGATTTGATCGCCGCTAAAGATTAGGTAAACATTACTTATAGACCAGTCAGCTATAATTTACGGTTGTTACAATCCGTAACGTGTGATCATGACTACTATGATAATGTCTGTATCTCAGAAGTAGCTATGAAAACCTTTACGGGGGTTACCAAGTCTCATTAGCAATATATGTGACTGCTCTTTTTTGTTATATGCTAAAGGCTAACAACCAAGTTGTTTATTGAAGTAAAGTATGTTGGATCAAGATCTATTTTCTTTATTCCTAGATACACACGTTTTAACACGCACTAACAAGAAATACGGGCCAAGTACTTGCCGAGTAAGACATAGACGACGTAACTGGAGCTCACACACTTCTCGTTTGTCACCATGTATAGAGGAATCATCTAAAGTTGATAGCATGGTAACCAGTTCGCTCAATGGTTCTCCTGAACGCTTATCATCGAATCCCCCTTCACTAGAAAGTAGTAGCTCGTGCAGTTTAGCCTCTTGTTATGGGGTATCAGCTCCGTTTATCCGCCCCTCCATGCCTCCTGGTCCACCAACGTCACCTGTTCCGAGCCCGCCACCTACTCCTGTAACACTTGGTGCTGTTGTGGAAGCTCCAACAAATCCTGTTTCTGAGCCTCGACAGCTTGATTCTATTTCTAACCTTCCAGCCGTACTCCGTAATCGTTTTAGACGACGTCGAAATGCTATTTGTGAATCCTCTGCTCTTGGACAGGGATTAAAAGACTTCTTTGCTTCTTATGTGGTTTCTAATTTAACTGACTCTATGACATCATCACTAAGTTTGGGATCATCTTCTGCATGTCCCGTGTTCAAATCTTCATTACAACCGCATCTTCCGAACACAATTTCACGTTTGGCTCACAGCGACTGTGTCACATCACCTGTGTGTTTGATCGATAGCGAGTCACAATCTGAAAGTCTGTGATACAAATTTATCCTACCAGTTTTCAATTATCATCAGACGGTATTTAGTTCACTTTTTGTAGTTTCTTAAAGTGATTTTTTTCAATTTAATATTTCACATTATTAGATAATTTTAACACGACCATTGGCATTTGTTTACCCTTAAGTATGTATGCATACTTTACCTGTATACGAGTCTTTCTGTACTCATTGCTCATCCTATGTAATTTTTTTCTTAAACATGTCTATAATTTCCACCTGCTACCAGCTAATAGCTGTGATTTATTAAAAATATTTCAAAAGTATTTTGTTTTTATATAGATTGTGTTATTATGCTCGGTTTTACTTCGTCTAATGTTATAAAGGTTGGGTCTCCGCGTTTGCACGTATGGGACGTTAATTTACCTTAGACGAATATCTACACTAGATGCCCTCCCAGGACTTTAACATAACTCAGATCAAGAACACGTGATTAACCTGACCACAACGTAAATATATTTCCACACCAAAACCCGACACAATCCAACAACAATGAACAATCAGTAATAAGTGAGTAATAAAAATAAGGATAAGGGAATATATAACTCATCTGACACCTGTCAGACTATCTACATGTCTGACTAAACAGACAACCAGTCATTATCATTTTCGCCCACACATCAGATTGTTACCAAATATTTTCATATCTTTGCTGCCTAAGTTGGCGTTTCGTTAAAAAAACTAATATCCCACCAGAATAGTTATCAGTAATCCCTTTACGTCCGAAAATTGAGTACATAATTCTTCTGGTTGTGGTTTTGGGTAGGAGTTTCAAGATGGGTTTTTCAGTCATCGACCTTCAACGTTTCACCAAACTTTACTCAAGGCGAGGCCATTTCGTATATTTATGTTTCCCTGAATGTTATCTTCGATGCCTTATGTTTTCAATTGCCGATGGTACTGTTATTACCTCTACTATTCTGGGATTAAGCCTGAAATTCTTTATCTCTCTTTGCCGTGTTATGGGGACTTGAACAGATGTACATATGTACCAGGTTCTACTTTATGACTGCAACATCGCCACTATCTGTTGGGATTTAGTGTGAATGTAATTGAAACTGTAATGTATGTATTCAAATTTCTCCTAATTACGATTATGGAAATGCAAGAAAATAAAATAATGATAAATTTAAAGTATATCTGCTCTTTAGTAAGGCAGAAATTGAATGCGACTCCACTTCCATGTATATATCTCATCTAGGAGATCACTTTCTATTGTTTCTGCTTTCCAAGGCACCGCTCTAATTACTGAAATTGTCCCATGATGCGGATTTGTAGTTATCAACATCTGTTCTATGTCATCGAATGTATTTCGACACAGAATTATTGTAGTAGATATCTCTTGCCATATTTGATCACTTCTAGGTAATCCTAAAACTAAAGTTATACATCAAAAACTATCCAGAATAAATTCCAGTCTAGGTGATGAGTAGTGATGCGTTCAAGGATCACCGTTTACTATATACGGAAAGGTTGTTGTTTCAAAGACGTGTCTATATATATATATATATATATATATATATATATATATAACCGGCCAGTTACCTCACAAACAGCAGTAATTTTCCACTGATTCTATTGAACGGTCATATTAAACTCACTAAGCAGTAGTCTGCAGATGTAGCTCCAAACCATTTTTTAAACTTTAAGGGTCAGTAATCCCACATGTTTGTTCAAATCAAAGTAGGTAGGGCGGAGACAGAACCTGAGATGACTGCAAAGTAATACACTCCAATTAGGCGATTGGGATCCAGTCAGTAACTACGCTGTCTGTCTTGTTACACTTCTAGCTACATCCACACAAGGTCACCTAATCCTCGGATACTTATAGAGTGGACTACACTGGTTGGATGGAATTAAATGAACGAGTACTTCTGTCCATTCGTCTCATAAACGACATGGCTCGCGGTGGAAAAATTTTAATCGGGGGTTGACTAGCTGACTTAGAGTAGCATGCGTGCGTCAATTACGACACGCAGTCGGTATACTGGCTTCAGAAGGTGCGGTCACAGACTTGTAAGGAATTAAAGTATTTTTGTCGGAGGTGGAGAAGGAAAACTAGGGTCGTAAAGGGGTGGCAATGTTTGGTCCTGTTGGTTGAACAATTGGACAAGAAGAGGGTTTTGTCCATGCAATCACTGGAAAATCTGTCTGCAAGCGGCTAACCAATCTAGGTCAGTAGTAGGCAACATATCTTAATGCAACTGTGGTGAACTTTTGTTCATTTCTCAAAGGGTCTTACAATCAGTCACGGGAGGAGACTGAATGAGCAGAGGTTCAGCTCTTCTCGACCCTTTTTTCATACCACCAAAACAACATAGTCGTGGACTTTGTACCTTTGAAAAATCTAGCAACGTTTACTGATAGTGTAGAAATTTAAGTTGGTAATTTTCAGGCTAAAATAAATAGACTGAATAGCTAACTTTGATGATGAGACCACCTCAGCAACTAATTACATAATCTGTGGCTAATCATACACTAAATTTCTCATCCAAAATATTCAGTTTGTACCAAATAGCCATTCCCTACCTGCATTTTTTTCACACCAGTAAAAAACATGGAACTTATTTGAAGTATTTACTTAAAATGATGACTTGCTCCAACGTTATTTGTCAAATCCTGGAAACGTTTGGATTTTATTGGTTAGTGATGGATTTCGACTACTTTGTCAAATCATTATATGTTCCAGAAATTAAGTCTCTCTGTGTATATCCAATATGGAAAAAGTTAACATATTTTGTGAGATACCAATTCAAAAAAATACATTAGGTGACAGTGGAACTGTACTACACCTGCAAGAAAAGCATCTTGACAAATTACGTTGGAGATTTGCCACATGATAAGACCATTAACTCATAACCCACACTGAGTTTTTAATGTTAAGCGGACGGTCAATATTTGTCTTTTGCTTCCTACTTGTCTTCTTGATTAGTAGTTTATTATCTAATAAGCAACGCAGTTACACCATTATGGACATAATAACTTTAATCCATTAATATGTCCAATCACTCGGCTAGTGGTTCTGTTGTGTGATATTTATTTGACCCGAGGTCCGGGTTTCAATTTCACGATAAAACTGGGCGTAGCCCCTACTTTGGCGTACGGTTGGAGCTTTCCTATCATGATGACCTGACTGAGCTATATTGGCTGAAACTCTCGTTACATTAAGCCCTACCACACCACCCGGGTTGGAGATCGTTAAGATTAAAAGCTGCAAACTTCAAGTCAGAGGGCGAAGTTGTACTGTCAACTTTACAGAGGTGTGACAATAAGGAGTTTCCCTCATAAAATGAACGTCTCCCCACTACGACAGAGGGGAGCTAAGAGAGGTCGACCTAAAAAATAACACACCCCACAGTTATTCACGATCACTCTCAACTTAGTTTCATTTTCAAGTCTCTCGAGAAGTACCCTTCCACAGTGTGATAAAATAGCAAGTGACAAACGTCTTTATATCCGATAGAGATTTATACTTCGAATCAATTACTGTCTACCTTCAAAATTTAGTATTTCTTAATTGTATTATACAATTTAGCTGATGACTAAATATTCGTATACGCTTCAATACACGTCTATGACATATCATAAAATCATGGTTCAAATAAATACTTTACTGAGAACGAAACTTGTTATTGTATATCATTTTATATATTTGCTAGAATGACAATAATATTATTATCAATCTCTTTATACTTTTAAAGAAACCTTAAAATGTAGTAAAACAGATATTCTGGCGCACAAAAGGAATAAAGGAGTGGAAAAGAAACGTTCAACGGATATTAATTACACTTTCGAATATATTTTGTCCATTACGTATTTTACAGATAAGTAAATTTGTGTGCATACGAAGAGAAAGAGGGAATATCAGGCTACACGTTTTAACCGTAACCGGGGACAAAAAGCAACGAAGAATAATACCGACATACACACAAAAATAACAGAAAGATGGCAAACAAAAGCTAGCAAAACAAAATATAGGTTATCAGTATGGATGAATGTGTTGTTTTGTTAATATGGTGGGAAGAAAGCAATTCGAGAAAATAAACAAATAACAGCAGCGTTAGTCATGATCAAGAAGTATTTTGCTTCTCTGTTGTGTTAATAGGTTGATTGATAGGAGCGAAATAATAAAAAAGAATGGCTTTAAAATGGACAGAAATCTGCTTATCTCTTTTCTATTTTGAAGTGTTTTATTGTAGAAAGAATGTAAACTGGAGGAAGCGGATAAAAATGAAATCCTAAGTTCGAAAAAGAGGCATGACATCTAAATAGTAGAAAAATAGCACCTGGGTACATAAACAGATGTGAATAAATGAAATATCAATCGAACGTGTAATTGTTATGATTCATAATGGTTCAATAGAAAAGGATACGACTTTATATTGGAACAAAAATTATCTATCCTATGCAAATGTGTGTTATATTATTCAATTATTCCATCTAGAGAAAAACGTAATAGGAAAAAATACCGTCAATAACAACTTCACAAAGAATGCAAGTGAGATGGCTATTATATTCATATTACATTTTATTGAATAACACAAATGTGCTCATGAGTACATTTTTACTTGGATTCACTTATTCTCAATATCTGCATCAATTCAGCATATGACGTTAGAAATGGCGAGCTACATTACACATTTATTGCTTAGAAGAGTTAATCCTGCCCCCCGCCTCTATTTAACCAGTAAATAATTTTATTTGAATACAGTAAGTTAAACTCATGTAACTTGCTTACCCGTGATCATACTGCTTCATAAGATGTGCTTGTTTTCAAATATTCTGCATAAATACTTACCTGACGACAGATTTCGTGAAGCAGTTCAGAAAGTTTACCGTTTCTCGTAAAACAAATGTTTTAAAACAGAGCGATCATTCATGACTAAATTTTATTTATTGAAAAGAAATAAACTACTGATAACTTTTTATTTTTTCTAGTACGTATTTTGCTTGGAGGATTTCACTGAGTAGTTGTCAAAGGACCGTTCTATGTTGTATTTTAGTGCATGATGAACATGATAGTTTTGGTCAGTAGTTTTGTTGTAAATGCTGAAGTGATAACTTCGTCAGTTCGTTGATTTGACATGAAATCTAATGATTTTAGACTGGTAACTATCGTTAATGTAAGAACTTCCAAATTGACAAGATTCTGTTAGCCTTCTTAGAATTTTCTCACATATATCCACACACGTCCAAAGTTTTTTTTCATTAAAGTCCTAGTTAATACCTTCATATGACAACTGAAATTAAGAAAATATCTGGAAATATGAACTGAATTAATCTACTCAAAGTTGCTAAGTAGTTTTAGTTAGGTGAATGGTGTTGATGGTCATATATTAAAAACCATTACACTCTATCACAATCCAAATTAACTTTGGCATTATCGTACCTGTCCATTAATAAAATATTGATTTTAAATTACTATGATCCAAATAGATTTTTACATTTTGCAGGAATGACAATATTCAACAGTTCTACTTCATATTTTGTTATCACTGAATGATTTATTGTACTTGCTATACATACTATAAGTAATCTTGAGGTTTCCCAATGTGTTTAAATAAATTGGAGACCTTTGTTCAATCAGTCATAAGATATTGTAACACCGTCTTTAACGTCTTGAACACGTTTTAGGCACACTGTTTCAACATCATACCTAGAACTGCTTTCTAAAAGTCCGACTGAGTGGAACAAACAGAAAAGCATTTAAATTAAAACCATCATAGAAATGTTATATTTACTGAGGTTTAGTTTCAGTCACTTCAACACAACTCCTTAATAAGGTCCAAGAAATCACTAGTAATCCTGTTGTAACTTACTTTTATGTTCTTTAGAAATACTGTGAGAAATATCTAAGAGGTATGCAATTTATCATAAATGTATTTTAGATAAATTCTACTCTTGTTTTTGTTGCTATAATCATTATTATTTAATTCTTCCACACATGTTTTTCCATTTTTTGTATCCTGCTCGATTGAAACCAGCATTTCAGAGTTAGGAATGAATACATTCTACACTATGATCATTTATCCTATGTTAGATACATATCCAACTTATCTATGTGCATTAAGCATAATTCTTCAAATAAAAACTATTGACAACTTGTTTTCAAACTAGATTAATAAGTCAAGAAAAAAAAAGGACACATGTTTAAAGATCGATTATTTCAAACAACCTCTCATAAAATAATAACACTACAATTAATCAACTTGAAGTAAAACACAAGAGAGACAAGAACAACATACCATAAGATTCATTAAAAGCTTCTTCAAATGACACAGAACTTCATGAATAATAATTATTATGAATTAAATATTGCGTAAGCGGATGCTTTGTACACAATAAATAGTTTGGTTGATAATTCTATCCATCGCTTTCATCAGTTTGTTCAGTTTTTTTGCCTATCAATTTTCATCACTCTCATTATCACTAACAGCATTGAAATTTTTTATCTTGTTAGAATTCTCCACTTTATTTTGTGAATTCTCTTCAATTTGAAATGTTTCCATACTTGACTTAGTATTCTTCTCATTGTCGACCAATGAATTTTGATTACAAGGAAGATTGGATAGACTACTAGCCATCATCATCATATTATTATCACTGTCATATGTTGTATTGACTTGTAAATCACCTGGTAATGAGAATGTTGATAAATCTGAAGAATTATAATACAAATTTTGAGTTATTGGTGAACTGCTTAAACTTTCATAACCTGATGGATAAAGATTTGTTATTGTTACTGCTGAAGTTGGAGCAGTGAACTCATCACTAATGACAACAGGATGACGTTTCATTTTTGACTTTTTTTTACCATGTCTCCGTTTAACACTCTTATTTGTCAATAAATTAACGTTTGGTGATACATTTTCATTTGGATAAATAATGTTTGTATTGTTATTCTTTGTTTCATTTTTTTTACAATTTTTGTTCATTTTAATCAATGAATTGTCTAACAATTCATGTTTTGGTGAAAAATTATCAATAGCTGATGATGGTGAAGTATCTTGACTGGGGAAATCAGCTTCTGTTAATACCGAATGAACTGGAATATTACCAGTATCAGGCAGTCGAAATAATCCTGGACCGCTGCCTCCACTAATATTAGTTGAACCCGGTGAGACGGTAGTAGATTTAATACTGAACTGCCATACACCACGATTACTGTTAACACTTGACAATTGTGGTAGATTGGTAGAACTTTTATCTGCATTCCAGTTAGTTTCCTCATCCTGAAATATAACAACAACAAGAAATACGGAACAACTTTAGGTTTAACCCCCCCCCCAAATAAACAACTAATCGAAATGTGAAAATTAACCGGT
This sequence comes from Schistosoma haematobium, assembly GCF_000699445.3. Taxonomy (NCBI): domain Eukaryota; kingdom Metazoa; phylum Platyhelminthes; class Trematoda; order Strigeidida; family Schistosomatidae; genus Schistosoma; species Schistosoma haematobium. The sequence goes on along the minus strand of NC_067199.1, from coordinate 14,773,402 downwards.
TGTTTCTGTGTCCTACTTTCAATAAGACTAAACCACATTTAAGACATAAGTATACACAATTTCTACTATTCTCTCGTTAAAATTATTATTCCATTAAATAGATCAATATGGAAAAAAAACAAAAACGAGAACTCTACCTTATTTACTAATCGACTTGGTTTAAACTGCTGTTACTTTAAAATAATGTACAATGAAGCTAACAATGAGCAGAAAAAATAAGACATTAAACGCCAAAGGAAGAAAATATACAATGAAATAAATAACTGCAAAGTCTGTACCATATTCAATTATTCGGTACTTTGTATTCAACTTTAGAAAACCAACTGTTTCAATGAACTGGCGTAAAGAAAAAGTTGAAAGTCATCACATATAAATTTTTCTTATATATATGTACTCGTCAGTAACATATACCTGTACTACTAAGGGGACTTATGTTCTCTGGCGGATTCAATTCTGTGTCACCAAGCTTTACAGTCATAGACGCTACTACTGAGGTATTCGGGCTGAGACTAACCTCTTGTAGGAATGAGATGTATTTTGTGTTGATTGATGACTGAGTAGTGATTAGTGTTATGTATCTCAACTTGATTCTATCAGGACTAAGAACGACTTGATATTGGAGTGTTTTTAGCATAAAAAAGCACTGAATCACCAATTCAAATATACAGTTTTTGGGCACAAACATAGGGACCATATACCTGGTCAATTACAAACAGCTGGAGAGTTTTAAACTTGAACGTTATGCTTAACAATAGATCTCCATATTCACAACTGCTGAAATTTTCTTTTTTAAACAGAATTACAAGTCTCTTGTTACGTATATAACTTTCGTTAATGGTGTTATTGTGTGTCAGATATGAGGATTATTGGAATTCCCACCCCCAGCCCTCACAAAAAATAGCACAATTGAAGAGCTTTGGAATGAAGAGAAATGTTGGTTAAATGTCCTTAAAAAATAAATTAAAAAGCTTTAGCAGTGTAGAGAGCCACCTTTCCTCTCAAAGCTGCAACAATACCGTTCATTAACAATGAATTTACTGTTTATTTGTTGATTATCTTGAGACATAGTTCCTCAAACTGTCCCAAGAAACCCTGACTAGTGGAGTCAACTAGTTCGATAATAATGGTGGACATTACTAACGGTAAAAGGTGTTCACAGTACAGAATGAAGAGTTTCGAGTTGTAAAACCTCATACAATTGATTTCAAAACGTCGGTTCAAATATTCCCCACCAACCACAGAATTCACAGGTACACGGTCCTAATTGAGTAACAATGGAAAACTTAAGGTAAAGTGTTATATCCTAGTAAAGATTAAATTATAGATAACTTCCGAGACCTATTAATGGACTAATATTATGTATATATTCTTATTGTATGACTATTCAGTAACTAGATTATGTATATCTCTATGTTACTCTTATTATAAGCTTCATTTTGACCTATAGATTATTATTGTACGATTTACCGTTCCTAAATTATGTTCAATTTATTCATTACAGTCTCCCACGTTCACAGCCACTTTTTGGCTTGATCTTGTATAACTGCTATTTCCTATTTTATGGTGTGATATGGTCTGTTTGGTTGGTATATAAACCAAGTATGTTTGAAATAAATGACTCTCATAGTGGAAACTGGTATTGGTGTTCTGGACTGAACTGTGAGGGCTAGGAGGAAAAAGGACCAATAAGGACGCTAGGCTGCTCATACCTATCGAACGTCATTGGTTTGGCACAGTACTAAGATTGAATAAGTCGTATTTCGATTGGCGAACAAATCACGCGATGATTAGCCAGGCTTAAAATTACAATATAAAGCAACTAGAAACATCTAAGTGCTTCACACAAATATGGTAGACAATTAGACAGTTTCATACACATAGTTCCCTTTATCATTTTGAAAAGATCAAGACAGTTCAAGTCAACAGTAAATTAAATCGTGACATGAATTGTAAGCAAAAGCATTACTCAAAGGTTAATTTATGTACAGGGTATTTATAGTTACGCAAGACCTTAGGCTTCTAGAAATTTCTGGAGCCATAGCAAATAGTAGCAGTGCAGGTCAACATTCAGCCAAAACTGTGTTACATAATTCTTTTTTTGAGTGTTTCTGAGATTATTCTATTCAACACCAATTGGTTATAACGTCTTCTAGTGCTTCTGAGGCTTTAGGGATGTTGACGAGGAATATTTTGGGGACTCTTCCAACAAATATCTAATTGAAAATTGATTGGTAACTGATATCCTGAAAACCTTGTGTAATATATATATATACGTCAACTGCAACTAACGCTGAAAATCCTTCTTTCTTTCCGGTTTTAATTCAAATACAACATATATAAATAAATGAATTTTAATAACAATCAAGAAAACAATAAAATATCTACTTGTATAGCTTCAGCAATCGACTGAGCCAAATCATCTGTACCGCGACCAACTAAACTAGATAAAGAACTACCCAAACTTGAGTCTTGATAACTCCCTTTTTCAAAGTAGGAATAGAAAAAAACAGATAGTATGGTATAGATGCATTATGACTGATAACTAACTATTAAAAAACCAACCAACTTTCAGTTACATGGCAGTCTTAGTACTGAAATAGATATAAAGTACAATTAATAAACACCCTTTTCATCCCCAAAAGATAATAACGATTAGGATATGCTGACATCACGAACCGACCTAAGTTAGATATCCACTGAACGTGTCGGCATTGAGGCAGGTTTCCACTGAAGACCATGAAAGAAGGTCAAATAATATCGCTAACTGATTGAAGTTAGATACAGACAACACTAGATTTTGGTTCAATGGTCTAAAAGTTGAGCGCTTGGGCGCGAGATCGCAAGTTATGTACCTGATTCCCGGCGCTGTTGTGGATGCCCACTGCCGGAAAGTTGCATACTACGATGAAACGGCTGTCCAGTCCTTTATAGTTTCTAATGATTGTCAAAATTAGGTTTGTTCGTGATATCAATAAAAGTCAGTAGTCCGAATAAACCTCCTCCATACTGATTACCACCAAATTACCAATTACAGATATGACTTCAATATATACTACTAGCATACGACCATCAAAACAAGTTGTTCAAGTGAAATTTATTTAATTATTTCAGATCTTTTTTATATATAAAAAACTAGTAGATTGGCAAAAGAGTATAAATCTGTTGCTTCCCAATGAATTTCTTTGAAGTGAACAACAAATAACCTTCTAATTAGACAATACAACTCAAAGTAACCACAAATTGACCGAAAAATAGATTTTATAACAGAATCAACAAAAACAAATTCATATCATAAACTAAATGAAATATAAGCAAAGATGGATGGTGGCTAGCAATGGAATTCAGGACGCCAATAAGAGACTGATCAATTGCAATCCTAAACATCAATGGGAAGATTCAAACAAGCAATACAACATGAATTAAATAAAATATAGAAAGAAAAAAACATTCAGACTAAACATTAGAACTTTCTAGCACCAATAGTATACTCCCAGAGCTGAAAAATTGTTTTTAAATTTATTTTAATGAAAGCGATTAATGTGTATTTTAAAAGTTATTCCGAGTACGAAGGAAAGAACTATAAACATATTTACCAAGAATGGAAAATCATTTCAAACTTTATTGTTACATAATTTGGATGTTACACTTTATAGGAAAAAAGTAAACAGTACAAAATATTGATCTATTTATTATTTAACAACACATAATTCATTATGTATATTTACTGAAAATATTTAAAATTGCAGTTAACAACTTATAAATAATGAGACCAAAAACATTAAAGAAATTAGATAATGTCTTTCAAATGAATTAATTGTATTTATCCAATAATTTAATTATTAATAGATTTGCATTTAAGCCTATTCACTTTGTTTTAAATAAACAGCTGATATCTATCATTTTCATACAATATGTAATCCAAAGTTTAATACACTTAACTGTACTTAACTAGTGAAGTGAATTCACCTTACCTTATTAATATGAAAATTATTATTACTTACAAAATCTGAATAATAAAATTGAGATACCAAAAGAAAGTAACATATATGGGCTATAAAGTTAACTGCAACAATTGTAACGATTACTTCAAAAACAGTACAATAAGAACAGACACATATAGCATAATACAAAGATGGATTCTAGCTGGTATAACTTAGCTATGGAAATTCTCTAAACAAACAAGTGGAAACCAAAGCAACTTACATAAACCGATAGCGATCGTTCAGTGACTGATTCTAAGAAGTGGATTCAAAAATAGCTTAGCTATTAAAAAAAATGCAAATAATTCAACTGAAATCTATAAAATGTCTGGGCCATTACTCTTTTAATAACTGGAAAATCTAAGCTCTAAAAACCTGAATATGATGAAAGGTATAAAATCTATGCTTAAAGTCGAGTCATTTATGAGAAATTCAATCTACATCAATGAATTACAATCGGGAGGTAAAAATAACAGCTTCCAAACGAGTGAAGTTGGACATGTGAACATAATGAATGAGTTCTAGATGATAGGTGGATGGAGTAAATTTAACACTATTAGCAGGTTATTACGGAATGTTAACTACTTTTCAGTATCTACTAGCAATCACTCAGCAAAAATTAATCTGAATATATTTGTTACCACTTATCATCAATATAACGCATGTTAATAAAGACTCTGAATGTGATGCTAAATTAAAGAATGTTGGAATATCAGAGTAAAAGGATTTTCATCAAAAGTCCAATAACCTTGATTCTATGTTAGTCACCTGTAAACATCTTATATCAAAATGAAAGACCGAAAATAATAAAAATTATCAAAACAATCACAACTTACCACCTTCAATTACAATCGCCTCACCACTTGGTCCAAAACCACCAGCAATACTAAGTGGACGAGTTGGTTCACCTGACGAATTACGCCATCTTAACTGTGCACTGTTGAAATTAGCATTTGAATCCAATAATAAACCTGATGGTAGCCTTGGTAACATAATTGTTTTGGATGAAGTGGTATTACGATTAATTGCGGCCAAAGCGATATTTGGATGATGTTGAGAATTCGGATGAATAAAAGCATGAACAGAGGAGGTAGATGTTGAAGAAGAACCTTGATATGGAATCATATTTAAACTACTATTGGAACCATGTGATGATGGTATGAATGTGCCAGGATACCGATCTTTAATTAATAACTCATTAGTCATATCTACTATAGGCGGCAATATAAATGGTGCATTTAATGTGAATGCTTCTAAAAGAGTAGGATGTAATGCTGTTTTTAGACTCCCTCCAATGGAGCCAATTTGTGTGGTACTAGGTATATTGTTATTATCTGAAGAACTACAACTATTGAATGATGAAAGCCGTAGATCACAACCACTCCAATCACGCTGAAACACATGATATTCAAGAAAAATAACAATGACAGATAAATTACCACTATTAGAAAAAGGTTAATAAAATATACGCCCTACAAAAAAAATATATATGATCTAGAGAAAAAGTCATCCATTCAAAAACACATAAGAGACTCAATTACAGATAACCAAAGGTCTTGATTTATACACCTTCATATATAAGTTGTTGTATTAAACTAATTAATTGTCTCATTGAGAACAAAGAATCAAGTTAGATAACAAATCTATACAGGTAAATAAAATCAGAACTAACATGGAAATAACGAATTTTAAAAAGTAAATAAATGAAAACAAATATTGAATCTGGATTGAGATTGATATGAATTGTACAAAATTTACAAGTTGAACAAAATAATATACACAAGATTAAACAAATTATTGTGATAATACGGGCACCACTACTATGTTCAAATAATCGTTCCTCATAATTTTTATATGACTGTAAAAGTTTATTTGTAAAGTTGAAAAGCAACTTTAAATCGACAAGTAGATAGGAGTAGTTAGTAAAGAGATTCTGGTAACCAAGATAAGTATATTTTGAATATTCAAAAATGTACCAAATACATATGAACACCAATGGTAAATGTCTAAGACACAGATGACATTCGGAACTAGAAATAATGAAAATATAGAATTAACTAAAATGGTTACACTGTACTATAACGCAAAAAATTGATCATCACAGTAAATGAAATGCACTGGTGTATTGCATATGCAGACTGATATGTGGTAGGGAAAGTAAAATATGATTGGTCGTTGAGCGTGGACAAAATAGAAACGGTTAACTGACTATTAAATATGTGATTTCCTTTCATTGATTTCTGATCTGGACTGAGTGTGACTACTTGTACTCGAACTGAATAATTTGGTTCTCTATTATGGATCGTAAATCATGGTTCTGATATAACGTGATTAGTCTCATTATCGTAATACGCGTGAGAGTAAAAAATATTTTAAGCATCTGTTACATCGCAAACAATATGAAGAAAAGAAATCGCAATTATAAAGGAGACGTGTATTGATGACTATAAGACAAACACTAGAATTTCAGCCCGTAAATAGCTATTCCTCGTGCAAGCACTTCACGTGATAAGAAACTAGATCATCTTTAAAAAATCACTTGAAATAAATCAGATCCATAGTGATACAAAATCAAATGTGAATAACATGGATTAAAAGTTCCTTGGGGAGACCATAATCTATAGAAGAGCAAATCAGACTAAAGATAGTAGGTCTTGGATTTTAGCGCCAATGATCTTGATCATCAGCTTTAGTATTAAAACTAGCAAAAACAAACGAATGTATAATCAGGTCAAAATGCACACATTTCAAGTTACAGTACATCTTATTTTGATTTTTATATATATATATATATATATATATATATATATATATATATATATATATATATATATATATATATATATATATATAAACAGTTCCCAGTTATTTAAGTTTTAAGTTATAAAAAGAAACGAATAACAATAGACAGTCGTCATAAGAAGTGTTAAATTTCGAATGTCTTTCTAGTATTTAAAATACACGACTAACAAATAAAGCAATCGCTAATGAAAAATAACTATAAGTATTATTAAAAGAACCGCTGACTAACTTGACTCTCATTGGTCAGCATAATATTTTGTTTTTTCTGTTAATTATGATTCTAATGACCTTGAGTAGGCTGCTGAGTAAACATATATATACATACATATGTGAATGGTGCAACCTTCAATGTAAAGTTGTCATCTCATCAATAATAACTGACCTACATGACACTGCTACTGATTAATATGGTAGGTTGAGTATATTCTATGTGACCTATTATCAGAACTATAGCTCTTTATAATCGATCTGAAAAGAAGTGTACACACTGCATAAATATATGTTCTGAAAAACATCATGAACCTCTAATAAATTGTGATTTATTCTTACCAGAAATTTTTTTTAATATAAAAAAATGAAATGGATTATCTGGTAATGAATTTGATTATTAATATGTAAAACGTCAACTGTTTAATTAAATAATAACACAATGATTTAAAAAACATCAGAGATCAAATACTTGCAATTATCACAGGTAACACAGTTTCAACATTTTCAAGTTATATATATATTGAACAAATGAAATTAATAATGATCATGAAATGTAAGAGAGTACTAATATCACTTGTTTTATACATACATTTTATTTTCGATAATAAAAAAGGATTTACGATGTGACATGGTCATATTTTAACTAGTTAGAAAGGCAGCTATTTTGATATGTGATATTTGAATTTCGACAAAAAGAAAATGATTACTATAATGTTATAATTAATAATCACAGACTATACATCTATTCACAAATCAGCATGGCATTAACGTTTTATCAGACTATTTCAAACAAATAGACAATATGCAAGCAGAGTACGATCTGAAGTAAATAACAATATTGATGAAAAATGTTACAAATTATAAAGGCATAGAAAGATATAAAAACCAGTAAGAGAGGAAACATAGATGAAGAAAAAAGTGAAATAAATAATATGGAAAGCAAAAAAAAAGATATAGAATGAAACACTTTAAGACCTGAATATACAAATAATGAGATTCAATTAGCAATAATTCAACAGACATTGAAGATATTTTGAAAACTTACAGAGATTTTTATAGCAACAGTTTTATATTTGATAGATTAACCGTTAATTAAAACTCATCCATAATTTGATTTTTTTAAAATATGAATTATTTAAAAATAAAATGTAGGAACCTTTGAGTTATTGCTTTCTAAGGAGCTATACTTATCACTAAGGTGTCCTTAATATATTTCATTATTCTATTTCAAAAAATTGCAACACTAGTGCAAGTATGATTGGCAAGGTTTGAGCTGATAGTTGCAAATGAAATGAGTATTGGGTAGATTGTTAATAAAAAAATAATGATATATTTATAATATTCTAATGAGTAGAAAAATTAAAATTTTCTGTCGTTTCGTAACTCAATGTAAGCCACTTTCTTCAGAGAATAAATGAGCAAATTAAACTAAACCAAGCTTTTTAGAGGATTGATGGTTCATTAACGGGAAAGCTTTTTAATTAAGCTTATAACAGAAAGTACAAGTCATCAATTTATGTTAAGGTGTATGATAAATCAGTTGGTATTTAGTTACTACCTATTATAAGTGGTTCACTTAATTTATTTATCTCCCTAGTATACAACCAATAACACATTCTTATTTAGTATAGCATGCAACAAATCAACATTTAACTTTATTCAATCTAGAGAATCATAACTAAATGCCCGCCAGAAGGTTTATACGCCTTTTGGTAAACTCTTCAGTAAGAAACACTATCATAATAGCAATATTACTAGTCAATGAAGTGAAAGAGATTCAAGGAAATATTTAGCTGTAAATAAACTGAGTAATTAACTAAGTAAATCCATTTTAAACCTAAAAACAGAAGATGGTGACTTACTACATTTAAAAACAGCACAACTAATGGGAGGTTGTGAAAAAAAGAGTAATGTGAAAACTGAGTATTCTTTGGTGAATTGGTTTGACAATTTTCTCATCAAGTAATCACTAAAACAATTGTTTTGAAATCTTTTTTTCAAAAATTAGTTTACATTATAACTTGTCTTTTGGTTGATTAATTTTGCCATTTTTACTATTCATCAACTACAATTAATTAACTATAAATTTACTACTCAAGCTTTGTATCAGAAATACTCAAGTTATGTACTTCTCGTTATTTTTGAACTGTGATACTTTGTGAACTTGTGTGTTATTAATAAAACTACATAAATGTACTGCAAATCACTCATTTACGTCTCTAGTGTTTTGAAAGGTTTAAGAATGACAGAATTCCTGTGGCCTAAGGGCCATGTGTGACGAACGAAATACGTTTATAGATTTATCGCTAGAGGCAAAGAAAAGATACAGCAGAAACTTAGCAGGTAGAAAAACCAATATTTTGAATAAAAAAGGAACATTAAGAAGAATGTAAAGGAAAAAGATTTTCCACTGTTGAGAGTTGAGTAAGTAATAAATTTATATGCTCCCTCTTAGCAGTCACCAACAGCTCTTCGTAAAAATTAAATTACGCAACTACTAATAGCCACCATATTTAACTCAGAGTTTCTTACACAACTACTTGATAAATAGTCGACAATGTCTGATTTATAATCAAATAAAAGTACGCATGTTTACGGTGAAAAGATAACACTGTGAGTGTACAAACGGTCATTAATCAAATTTATGTAAAATTTAGTCTCCATTCATTGCAGTAGGTTATTCTGAGTTATTCCTGATTCATCGGAACTTTATCACAGTTAATAGTATGAATGTATGCGGTTTACTTGAAAAGTATAATTTGTATTCTTCTGGTGGTCGACTGGATTATGAAGACCTCGACATCTGAAGGAAAACACGGAATACAATGGACAGCTCAGAACCAATTAGACGATCTGGACTTCGCAGATGACCTAGCCCTCCTATCACGTACACGTGAACAGATTCAGATAAAGACAGCCAATGTAGCAGCAGTCTCTGCATCAGTAGGCCTCAGCATACACAAAGGGAAAACCAAGGTCCTCAAATTCAAAGCGGAGAACAGCAATCCAATCACCCTTGATGGCGAAACTCTGGAAGATGTAGAATCCTCCACATATCTGGGAAGCATCGTCGATAGACATGGAGGTTCAGATGCAGACGTAAAGGCGAGGATTGGCAAAGCAAGGGCCGCATTCCTACAATTGAAGAACATATGGAACTCAAAACAACTTTCAACCAATATCAAAGTGAGAATCTTCAATACGAACGTCAAGGCAATTCTACTGTATGGAGCTGAAACTTAGAGAACTACAACAACCACAATCAAGAAAGTACAAGTATTTATAAATAGCTGTCTACGCAAGATACTCAACATCCATTGGCCGGATACCATCAGCAATAGCCTTCTGTGGGAGAGAACAAACCAACTTCCAGCTGAAGAGGAAATTAGGAAAAGACGATGGAAATGGATAGGACATACATTACGCAAATCGTCAAACTGCATCACGAGGCAAGCTCTAACTTGGAATCCTGAAGGGAAGCGGAAAAGAGGAAGGCCAAAGAACACATTACGTCGGATAATAGAAGCAGATATGAAAAGGATGAATTACAACTGGAAGGAGCTGGAAAGGATTGCCCAGGACAGGGTTGGATGGAGAATGCTGGTGAGCGACCTATGCTCCTTCACGAGGAGTAACAGGTGTAAGATAGATAGATATTAAAACATAACATTTTACATTTCAAACAAAGGCTTGAATAACTCGCTTTTTAGTACGAAGACTGAATTTATGTTGTGATGAAAATTTCCAATCTCATCAAATGCAGTTAATTTTTTACATTAAATGAACAAATAAGCATAATTTTGGAAGAAAAAAACAACTGCTTACTTGTTTTGAATAAGTGTGAAAAGTAAACTGTGGACCCATCCAAACACGACGTAAAGGTCCTAAATGTGTAGTTATTTCAACTTGACTATACCAGTAAGAAGCAACATCTTCAGCAGTCCATCCAGCAGGAGTGACGACATTATCATCTGTATCATCTTCATCATTATCATTCTTGTTCTTATTACTATCATTATCTTCGGTGTTTGTTTTTATTTCTAACAATCCAGATTTCACTTGACTGCTATTAGCTGGAGGTAAACTGGATTTCAACGTTGATATAACTTTTTCGTAATTTGTAGATCTGGACGACAGATTGTTATCAGATTCTAATGAAATTTCAGTTCCACCATCCACTATAGAAATGTAATTTGAGAAAGAACAAACGTTTTGCAATGAATATCCGGATAGTAAATACATGTGCATGTAAACATACATATTCACCGACATTACAATTAACTAATGTATAATTTATCATAGGTTTAAATGGCAAAATATAGGAAAAAATTCCATTTGTAAATCAACTTCGATTTCGTGTTTTTGGACTAGAAGAATAACCTATGAGGAATAAAAATGAACACTTGAAGCATAATAACGCCGAATACCTAATTATAAACCCAAGAGATTCAAGGATAATATCTCCTCAAAATCCTCTTCTCAAACTACTGTAACAAAGCATTAGATTTGAAAAAGTTTAAAAAATCTCTAAATTTACAACTGAATATAACTGTTTAATTAACATAAAGAACTGAGTATGATTAAAGAAGTTTCAGAAAACAAGCTAAACCATTAGATGGTCATAAGTACAGTGGTTTTCAGAAATATGAGGTAGTTTTAAGTTAAATAGGAAAACCGGTGAAATGTAAGCAACTAAGACCTATATAGAAATAATTACATAATGAAAAAACCACAAGTTACACTTTCAATATATAAAGTAATAATCCAATTTCAGAGATAATTATCGAAATAAAATACATATAGACCTATTAAGTGATAGCTAAGAATAAGATGGCTGAAGAAAAATGACAATAATCTATGAAAGTAGATCTCCGCGCTGGTTGGTCGTCATTCATAAGCATGATACTTTATAATCTTGAAGGAATTCATACTTCCGAACCATATGTTACCGTTAAATACCACTTTTACTGAATCAATCAGTTCATCAAGGACTTTCAGAAAAACACATAATTAGGCTAGCTGGTAGTTAATTAGGTAGTAAGAAATATTATTTTATTATTCTATATCCAGTGATGACTTAGTTCTGAGGAACACGGTAAATTATTGAAATCGTCAAAGGTGAAGAATATGTAACAAACGTTAAACTAAAAAAATATTGAACATTGTAAGGTTTTTTCTTATTTACGAACTCGATCAAAACATATTCACACTGCCTAAAAAGTCATGTTTGGAAACTTATCTAATATTGTTGTTAGACAACTACTCAGTTCGTAAAGCACATATAAGATATATTTAAATTATGGATCATGCACTTTACATAGAGGTTAACAATATACAGCTTTTACAGTATATACAATCTAAAAATATTAAGTAATCTACTAAATACTTTATATAAACGAGTGATAATTCAGTACACAAATAATCCACAGATCTAAGTAAGATACGATGCAGTAACCTGTTAACAATAAGAATCATTTAATCTCAATAAACAAAAATATAGCATACTAAATTGGATAAAATATTTAATATCAATTAATTTAATGAATAAATCTGCTTAAAATTTAGTATTACTCTTTAAATTAGAAGCATAGTCCGATTTAAGCCTATTTGTTTTACATCTTGCTTGAAGTGTAGACGAGGCTAAAATAAGTGGATGCTGTCTAGGAAATGGAGGCAGGTACACAGCATCTGTATGTAAATTCCATTCGCCAACAGATACACAATCTAGACGAATTGAACCATCCTACAAATGAAGGGAAAAATATTAGGACATAATAAATAAGAACAACCTTATGCACAAAAATAACTTAAAAATTATTTGAAATGGATGCTGTTTTACGTAAATTTTAAATGAGCACGGAAAAAATATGAGTTTATTTCATTATGATGGAAGCCGTAACACAAGTGGAATCTCAATCACAATAAACTGAGAATCAAATAAGGTCAGTATGTGCACTTCGATTAACGAGTTTTCTTAAACTAAAAACAAAAGATAACTATATTTTGATAATAGATTAAGTTTATTTGCTTGTAATCTTTACTAGTTCACAAACCAACTTAAGAATCGTAGATATTCGTGATATATTTGCAAAGGTCTCTTTTTGGGCCTATTATGAAAGAAAAATGTGTTTCCACTATGAAGCATTATAGTGTTTGGAGTAAAAGTCAATCACAGAATTCACAAGTACATAGCAACACGACACATCAGAAATAATCGAAGCCTGAAAATCGAAAAGAAAATGATCTCTAATGTGAATAAAACTAGTGGTATTTTCAGATTTAACTTGCTATATGACGTAGTCTGGAAACCTGAATCTTAGTGACTAAGACAGGATTTAAGCCCCTAAGTGCACGCATTATAAGTTCATTGAGTAAATTAGCAAGTCATGATTATATATGCATACAGTTAATGCCATTTTCGGCCGAAGATAAATATATGTACAAATATGTGTTTAACTTCAAACATTAAGGAAATTTCATTACACAACGTTTGCTATGTTACAACGAGCCTAATTGACTTAACAGTGAATCGTACTGTCTATAATTTAGAAAAAAAATTAAGATTAGAAATACAATACAACGATCCCATGCATGGTTATGAATTGGGATTAATGGAGTAAGTTAGCTCATCAAATGGAAGTAGTTAGGAAAATGCTTGAACTTTTAATCCGATTACTGGAACAAAGATCCAAAAGAATCATTTAAAGCATATCTGTTTTTAAGAATTCAAAGACTGATTGAAATAATGTACTGATAGTGGAAGAACTACATAGCAACAAAGACATTTTTTAATGGACTTAGCCACTTGAAGGAATGGAGTAAATTAAGTTTCAACAGATGATTTCTTTATCAAATTATTGTTTAACTTCAGACATCAAATTGAAAGTTTATTTACAAACATATAAATATACCGAAATATATTTAAGAAGTGAATAATTAGTTCAGGGTGAATAATTTACATTGAAAATAAAATCAGACAGAAGAAAAAGACATTTCGATAAGAATTAACTAATATTAAATATCCTATTAAAAGTAGTAAATAAATAGACTGTTACGTTACTCCATCAACTCCTAGTTACGATTATCAGACTGCCTTAATCTCATGCTCATGTTATTCCTGATTGTTATCAATGGCTCTTGTTATTAAATGTATGTGCATTCTGCGTGCTCACTGGGCCGTTAGAGAACTTTTTCTATTATTTTTTTCTCTTTCAGATAACCTCACATATCTTCAGGCTAAACGCAAACCTACGAAAAGATGAACGTAACAGTTAAATGAATAAATAAGATTTTTATACCTGATATAATTTCCCACCGACTGTAGCTGTATCATCTGCACTAACACATAAATCATATTCTATTAAGCGAAGATCGGCTGTCAAAATAAATAATGCATCTACAGCACGAGACTTTCCGACTACAAAGAAAGAAAATTATTGGATACAGTGTGTTTATAAAGGAATAAATATATCTAAGAGAAACAAAGCTCAATGAACTTGAGCTGATGAATCCTTAAAAGTGATTTTAAGATTACTTTACATGTTTTTTGTATTGAAGAGATTTTTGACGAAATAACAGATTTATGATGATTTAATGGGGTTATATATGGAAGAGCCACAAAATAACAAGTTTGTGTAGTACATAACATAGATGTTATGCTTATAGAATAGGAACCTTTCGAAAACCAACTAAGAATGTGTAAAGGCTTCTACAAGGTAAAGCAAATAGTCAAGAAAGCAAGTGAATCTATCACAGTGAATATGGAGTACAGTTCACTGAAATCAAATAACAAAAAGAAAACATAACAGAACATATTAAGAATGTCAGATAGATGTGGTAAGAAATAATTCTTTGATGAATTACTTTGGATATTTATTTATAGGCTTATCAGTCGTAATCGTAAACATCAATAAGAAGATTCAAACAACCAATATAAGTGAATTAAAACTTCACCTCACTGTTCAAACCAATGGTTATCTGGACTCAGTAGCTAAGTTGATAATGAGATTAAATTTGAAGCGAACGTCATTAGGCTCTAGTGCTGGATTGAACATCAATAGGATAAAACGCATATCCTATATTCCACGGCTAACCACTATCCATCTATGTTTATAATGCTTATGAACTAAGGTAATACCGATACAATCCACACAGAGTGAAGATATACCAATAAGAGACTGACTAAATGCAGTCCGAAATATCAATGGGAAAGCCCAAACAAACAAAAATATTTCTTAGGGGATCATCATATAGTCCTAAGTCAACTACATCCTTCATAGTTCGTCAATTACAAACAAAAATCTATTACTCGGCGTTGTAACTACGATTGGTGACCTAGTATTTTACTTATAATGTGGCATGGACTAAACAGGTACGTGTGATCAAACATCAAGCTTTCTAGTGTTTTATGTGACATATCGATCATACAGGAATGGGATTGACTGATTTACTGATAACAGTGTACTCAAGACTACAAAAAGCACCAAAGCCAGATTTGTCTACCTTCTTAGTTCTCTAACTTACGCAATTAGTGTTCGACAAATACTTTCTTCATGCCACCTCAAATTATATATGCCTGTTTAAGTGTATGCGCTAAAGCGGATAAATTGGTGAGAAAGCAAGAAAGGTCACTCGAGACGCTTTAAAGAGATATTGTAATGGAAACTTTCTGTCAGAGATGCAATTGCAAAGTATTAAATTGGATGAAGACACCAAAAAACATATGGCTTTAAAGCTGTCAAGACAAATAGTCAAGTTCTTTTGATTTGCAAAATCAATTGCTTTTAAGTTGTATGCCAATTATCTACCTAGTGGTTTAACCACATGAGATACCAATATCCTTTTTACGCTACTCATAACTATATTTTTGATTACTACAGAATAGCTATAATTTGATTAGGCTTTATAGTCATCAACTGGGACAAAACCGTATAAAACCTTTACTATTTTACTTAGCTACTTACATACCTTTTCAGTAATAAAACTTGAAATCCTTCAAAGAATTGATAAGGACATGGGTTGTCAATCGAGGTTGTGAATTTGCTATTAATAAAACTAATTTAGTATTTCCATAAATTTTAATTTGTTAGAAACAAGTTTCATCCTCAAGCATCAATCCCAACACTTGTACCACATAGACCTGTTATGTATTTAAACACGACTCTGCGCCAATTTACACTATTTACAAACATTTAACAATAGTTTAGTATGTCTAAATAAAATTAGAATTTAATATTCAACAAGTCATCCGAAAAGATATTGTAATAAAGACGTTTTACTTCTCCGTGAGTAAATAACAACTATGTCCACCACAATGAATATCTCTGAGATAAATTTACTGAAGATCCAGCGAGAACTAATGATCTCTAGTTACTAATTTATTAATAAGACAGTAACACAACTATAACATTGCATTAGGACTATGTAACGACATTGTAAACTGATATAAGCAACTAAAAACCGACCAAAGGTATCATACTCAAAAGGTTAGAGATTTAATTTCTTATAATGCAATAGTCATAGACTGTTGAGTAATGTCGAGTGAGGATGATATACGAAAGACTTGTGACAAAAAACCATAACTTCATAATGTCGATAATTATGTAGTAGTGTTTAACTAGTTAGATTAACAGCCAGTAATCAATATTTTCTTTTTACAACCCTTGATTCCCTTTTTCTAGTACTTGACAGCTTATTTACATACTACTAGTACATGTGATCCAAAGGGCAATTCGAAGCCCTGAAGTATCTACTTTAGTACTTTTAATTCTTCTTTTAAATGACAATTGCTATTATGGTGATGTAGAATGCAAAACTATAACTGACATTAATAATTACTAAGTACTGAAATACGTCTAAAGGATCACAAAGCAAGTAATCATCGCCTTTAATCTGACTTAGAGTGTTTATATTCAAGTGAAATTAACAATGTTTAATTTAGATCTTCCCACGAATTTAGTACGTGCTCAAAACCTTTCAGTGCATAGGATATTAAAAGTAGCATATTTTACACATTACATCACTTATATTGTTTTAGGTACCACCGAATACATTTAACAAAACATATACTTTCATTTGGTAGGAAATTGAAAAAATATATGCACACTAAAGAACACAATATAATGAAAATAACTAATTTACACAAAGAAATCCTATGAGCATGCTAACGTATAAAAAGTTCTTGTGAATTACCATACGGGTCACTACGATAGTCTGAAGATACATTATTTAGACGAAGTTGATTTGGAAGGAAACATACAGGAGGTCCAAAACGTGCAGCTCTAACACTATTACTTGTTGGACTAGATATATCTTGATTCAAATTTTGAAGTGATTGCCCACTTCTGTGACGCCGAGTATGCTTGCGTGAATGAAAAGAAGAACGAGATGCTGCACTAACTGGCAATTGTGTATATGTGCAAACTTCAGGGCAGTGAACATGATTAGGATCAGAATAGCATGATTTAACAGATGATAAGTGACGATTAACTATTACCGCATTTATATTTTTCATAGGTGTTACGGCTTCAAAAGCACTACTGGCGGCGCCTCGAGCAATAGATGTCACACTGCTACCACTAGATGGTTTCAATCTTGCTTCAGCTTTAACTCGACAAGGTTCTGGATAGGGAGGCAACCGAGAATTAGTAGTGTTATACAACGCGTTCGGTGGACAAGCACATAATCCTTCACTATTTAGAAACAACATAGTAGGCTGTTCAGAAACATGAAGATGACTACTGGATGATTCTGAAGAAAATGGATTTGAATGCGTGAAAAAGTGTGATGCATCAGACAATGCTGAATCACCAGAGAGAATCGACGAAGAATTTGAACTCCCCTCATCTAAACAAGGAAAAAGTTTAAATTTAGGTACATTTAAGATATACATAGTATGGAGAATAGTTTTAGAGAGAGGTAATCACTGGTAATCCATAAAATATAGTCTAGAACAAATGACATTAGACAAAATGCATCTACTATTGTTTCAGTAGACGAGAAAATAGTTTATTTTTTCAATACCGCAGAATAGTATCAAGTAAAATGTAAGGAGGAATTGGTAAGTCTTATATATATATATATATATATATATATATATATATATATATATATATATATAATTTTGTCAATCTTTTGAAAACACAAAAGCACTAGATACAAAAGTTTCAATGAAAAAGAATAAATTAATTATGACCCTTAACCCACCTGCATCAACGAAAAAATACAAACTGTGATAAAGCTTAATATACTTATTTACGAGTAACGTCATAAACTTATTACTAACAACAGCTTTAGAAAACATATGATTCGATATAAAAAAAATAATCCTCCCTTTTGAATCCGTATAAAACTTACATACAGTATAGCATAGATATAACTTTGAAACAAATAAGTCTGCAGTACTCTCATATTCCATATATAATAACGGTTAAGGTTCATCGATTTTACTTGTAGCTACCCGTTGATAAAACACAACCTAGTAAATTAGGTAATTTGTTTGTAAGCAGCTGACGAGAAACCATGAAATATAATGAATTCATATCATTCTGCATCAATATTTGTTCTGGCTTTATTTAAATTCATAAAGGGAACTAATTGCATGAAATTAGGTGATGATTGTGAAAGAAGTTAATTGAATGGAATTCTAAATCATATCTTATAATTCACTGAAAACGTGAACCTATCCAAGTTAGACTATCATTGAAAACCTGGAAACATTGGGAAGCCTTTTTGTTCTAGTATAGGACTCTTCAGAAGTGTGCATCCACGACCCGACACATAGAAATCGAGCTGAGGAGTTTCAGTCTCACACGCGAACACTACCTCTGAACCACTGAGCCGGTATTCAACATTGTTAATGTTTTATTTCAATCAATCTGCTACATGTCACGACCATCTTCCATTGTCTCCAGTGGGCAACTGCCTCACACTCAACGCAGTTTAGCTCCATCAGTCATGGGTTCTCGAGTTCGCGCGCGAGACCAGAGGTTTTGGGCTCGACTCACTCGTGCGAAGTCTTAGATCCCCACTGCTGAAAAGTCTCCCAGTTAAACGAAACGGCCATCCAGTGCTTCCAGGTTTTCGATGGTGGTCTTACATCGGTTCATGAATTCAATCAAATTTACATATCTCCACAAACCTATACCGTCATATCTTATGATTGCACACTAAGTTATTTGTATCAAATGAAAACAGATGGTCCAATGAAATCACTTTTCAATCATACTTTTAGTTCTGTAGTTATAAAACATCATGCATATAGGACTATTTGAACACATGAAAATATGATACGGGATATACTCTTTACATGGATATGATATTCTGCATAAAGAAATGAGTGTGAAGTTTCCTTAGAAATTATTAAGGCACTGGACGTAAGTGTCACTGACTAACTGGTCAGTCCCGGATACATTCCTTTGTAAATGATTTGCTTTATAAACTTTGTTATCTTCATGTGGATCCTCATTTCTAATCACATAAACAACTGACCCTGATATGATAGGGAAAATCAATATTGATTGGAGTACGACTGACATACACAACTGATTTCATCTAGTTTCCTATGTCATTTAGCCATAATATAAGAGTCAATTACATAACTTAGCAAGATAGTTACATCTATTGGCGATAATAGTTCAATCTTACGATACAGTAAATTGTGCTTATAAATTTAGTTACCGATTAATTAGTGTCCAGTGCTACTCTGACTATTGGTGTAAATAAAACGTACAAAGGTTGTTGTATTCATATTTGCTTTTGATTTATTTTTGGTGTAGAACAAATCCTCACTTATCGTCATTACTTTGTGTGATTCAGTTTCATTTGGCAAGTACCAACTTTCCGCGGATATATCAGACCTCTATCTTAAAGACTGATACGTTGAATCTATGTCAACATATATACTGATAGCAGATTGAATTGAAAGACAGAATTCTAGGAATTCACCCCAATCCACAAACTGAATCTTTATTAAATAGAAGTTCTGTCCTTTGGTTGTCAACAAACCTTTACGGATGTGTATGCAAATGTTTAACGTGTACTTATTTCAAAGTAATGTAATATTCAACTTACCTTTGTTCGGTCACTTATTGTTTCGATTTGCATGACATAAGATGAAGCGATTATACTGATTTATGAATAATAATAAATCTAAAAGGTTTAGAAATCCTACTGCTAATTTCAAGATTTTTCTGCATGATACAATAATGATTCACCTTTCGAGTTCTTAGAATTATTTCGTGATGGTAGATCGGTCTGATAGATATCTGTTCATGACGTTGTGAAGGTAGTCACTATTCTGGAAAACAGATAAGGGATAGTTTATTGCACTTCCCCATAAGCTGCAATTGATATGTCAAGTTACAGATCTCTTAAATTCTGCTTGTATATAACTGCTCTTTTATGGTGTCATGCTGTTACTGTTGTCAAGTTGTTGTCAAGTCAAGGATTCAAGAAGGTTTAGCTCTTTTATTTATATTTTTCTTGTCGACTGAAACAACAGAAAACTAGATTCATAGTTAATGAGGACGCTGTTGATAAACTAATTACTCGCTACACCATATACCTAAAATCGTCGGTTTGATTATTGGAAAAATTGTAGATTTTCGTTTGTACAAAAATACCTCTAGCAATTAACCTAGAATAGGCTATTGTCTATGTGACAACTGAAGTGGATACATATCAACTTGGTATGAATTTACTAGCTTTAACTAAATTTTAATACTGTGATGTTCTGGAAGTAACTTATCATTGCTAAACAGATGAAATAGTGACTTTGATATGTTTTAATCCTATTGAATCAAAAAGAACCACATCACTGAAGAATATCACTATTTCGATATCGTAAACAACTCCACCTGTAGCTCTTCTAGAGCTACTGCCGGTCCCAAGCCCGGGTAAAAGAAGAGGGTTGGGCATGGGGTCAGCAACCCCATCTCGTACAAAACAACCTTGCTAAAAAACCGCTAATCAGAATAAACAAATTAAACCATTTAAACTCTGCCCTCGGAGTTGAAGGAAGAATTATAACGCCTCATGATTAAAGCTGAGATTCTTTAGAAGTCAAGAGGCCGATGCCCCTTCTAAAAACCAGGATTGCTCAGGACATAGTTCGATGGGGAATGCTGGTGAGCGGTCTATGCTTCTCCATGAGGGGTAACAGGAGTAAGTAAGTAATATCGTATGGATACACGTTTTTGGTCATTTTTAAAAAGATGTTGAAGAAGTGATAAAGTGATTGCAGGATTTAGTTTTACAAACTATTTTTCTGTATACTTCACTAGATAACCTTTATGCTGGCTTCCCCAAGAATTATAAAACTGATCAAAGGGAGAAATCTGACAACACCAACAAAAGATCCTACTGTTGAGATTTTCAGGTCGTGAATGATCCCTTGTAAAACTGGATTAAAAACACTGCTCTGTCACTGAATAGTAATCAGTAGTAAAAGGTTCCAGAGCTGACAGAATTCAATCAATCACATTTGTAACGTTATCCAATTAGGCTCAATGATTTGTTGATCTTAATTATCTGTAAAGTATTAGACAATTCATTCATTAACAGGACTGTATATTTTACCGAACTCTGAATAACAAAGATAAAAGATAAGTAAATAATTCCAAATATCAATTCCAAAAATACTAATGATTTCAAGATTTCAATAAAGTATTTGAACGATTTCAAAACCATATGGTTAACTATTCAGATATGAATAACTTCTTTTTTCAACGTGATTTTATCCATCTTAAGAGCAACTATACAAATAAATAAATTATAAAGGAAAAAATCGAAAAGCTGCCTATGTAGGGAAATATGACGCTAAACTTAACAAATTAATTAGGCTTAAGGCATAATATACTCAACCTCAAAAGAAATGGAGGTTAAATCAATATACTGGCGAGGTTGAAGAGGTAAAAGTGGACAGACATTTACATACTTTAAACTGTGAAATTTCTCATAAAATCATCCATAGAAAAATGCAGTGGAAGGTTGTTTATAAAAATGGTCACATATAACTTACTAATACAACAGTCAGTAGTTTCCTTGAGAGGAGTCATGAAAGCTGTGAATCCTAGATGAGGGCATTGAGGTGCAAAACCTGCAATTGGTGCAGTTTGACAAAAATTCGAAGCTGCTCTAGATACACCAGATGCGAAACCAGACGACTGACTACGGATAGTATAAGGATGTTTCATAGAACTAGACTGGGGAATGTGGCACGGAATATTGATAGAATTGCTAGAGGAGTTACCGCTAAATCCAGTTGACTCAGTTGCACTTCTCTCAGGTTGTGGTCTAGTTAGATGATACTCTTCTAAACCAGATGATCTATGATATCTCGAAGTACGATTCACAACGTGAGGTCGAGTGTGTGTACGAACAGTGATCGGACCTCCATAAGCAGTAACAGGGAAAACATGTGTAGTCCCATGATTGCTGCTCACAGCTACCCACCGAGAATCATGAGAGAAAGTAGCATCCACAATCTAAATATGTAGGAATCAAATGAAATAATAAATTTATTGAGTAAATGTATTACTCTGAATTTTTTTCTACGCAACATAAATGCTAGTAGTGCTAGTGCAAAAAAGTATGCATATTACAATATTTCTATGATAGAAGATGAATTCTTATATCTAACAGACACGCAATAGAAAACAAAAGACACGCACGCACTAGACAAGAATATTTAAGAGGTACTTTAGCTAAGTGTAAAAATATCAAATTGGAAATACTTTGTGTATAATCAAATTCTGCAACAAGACGCTCTATGTTGTGACAATATAAACTTAAACATATTTTAATTGATCAAAAATTCCCATTATATTAAAAACACAATTGTATGAACGAAGAATATTCTTCTCAATAATTTCTCATCAGGTTCTACAATTATAAATCCAGATTAATAATCCATAAAATTGGCCAGATTTAAGGCAAAATACATCATCATTTGGAAACTGTAATATGTGGATCAGAAATTGTTTGTTATATAAAATAAAATCGTTAATGTTGGGGCTGACTAATATGAAGTGTCAACTTGAATCAGTTTATAAGCGAAATGAAATTGTGCGATAAATGATCAGAATAAATATGGTCAACATGGGGTAAGAGAGAGGGAGAGAATATTATGATTACAAATCGGAAATTACGTAATATGTAAAATAATTAGGTCAAATATAGTAGATTCAGGGGTGGATATTGAATAAATTCCTCAAAAAGGTTATCAAGTGTAAAGACAATAATAATAATAATAATAATAATAATAATAATAATAATAATAATAATAAGAAGAAGAAGAAGAAGAAGAAGAAGAAGAAGTTTGGGACATAAAATGAACATTAATCAGATTATGTCACCACATTATAAGATTGATTATTAGCTAGTTGGCCAGGGTAAAGGAGTGGCTGAACATACTTCTTTTGGATACAAAGCTCTGGCTTTTTGATCCGAATAGCAATTGCTTCAGCCGTCTGTAGGATTCGCAGTCTGACGGAATTAGGTAGACTGCTGTTGACACGATAAACTATTGCAAAGATTGCTCCATGTTGGCTGTATGTCCTGTTTGGACTAAATGGTCTAAGATGGAGCTGTTAACAGTTTGACAACACCTTTGCTTAACCACACGGGTAGGTGCTCACGAGCCCGAATGTACAAATTCCTAGAACATCTGCCAATATAACTTGCTCCACAGGAGCAGTTGAATTGATAGATACAGAAGGAGGTGGCTAGTCTAAGTAATTTATCTTTCAACCTCGGAGTGATTATTGGTCGTGTGGAGAATACTAGTTGTAGTTTAGCTGCGTTGAAAGTCCTTTGAATTGATCTACTTAACTTAAGTCTTAACATTTCACTGCGTCTCCTCTGAATGTAAGCGTATATATAGAGGCTTTCTATTTACTGTTGGACATTTCTACGCTGTCTTTATTGCTAAGTTTTATTTATAAATTTCTCTGGATACCCTGAAAGAAAATGGATATCCAGAGAAATTTATAAATAAAAACTTAGCCAATAAAAGACAGCGTAGAGAATGTCCAACAGTAAATAGAAAGCCTCTATATATACGCTTACAATTCAGAGGAGACGCGCCGAGTGAAATGTTAAGACTTAAGTTAAGTAGATCAATTCAAAGGACTTTCAACGCAGCTAAACTACAACTAGTATTCTCCACACGACCAATAATCACTCCGAGGTTGAAAGATAAATTACCTAGACTAGCCACCTCCTTCTGTATCTATCAATTCAACTGCTCCTGTGGAGCAAGTTATATTGGCAGATGTTCTAGGAATTTGTACATTCGGGCTCGTGAGCACCTACCCGTGTGGTTAAGCAAAGGTGTTGTCAAAACTGTTAACAGCTCCATCTTAGACCATTTAGTCCAAACAGGACATACAGCCAACATGGAGCAATCTTTTGCAATAGTTTATCGTGTCAACAGCAGTCTACCTAATTCCGTCAGACTGCGAATCCTACAGACGGCTGAAGCAATTGCTATTCGGATCAAAAAGCCAGAGCTTTGTATCCAAAAGAAGTATGTTCAGCCACTCCTTTTACCCTGGCCAACTAGCTAATAATCAATCTTATAATGTGGTGACATAATCTGATTAATGTTCATTTTATGTCCCAAACTTCTTCTTCTTCTTCTTCTTCTTCTTCTTATTATTATTATTATTATTATTATTATTATTATTATCATTATTATTATTATTATTATTGTCTTTACACTTGATAACCTTTTTGAGGAATTTATTCAATATCCACCCCTGAATCTACTATATTTGACCTAATTATTTTACATATTACGTAATTTCCGATTTGTAATCATAATATTCTCTCCCTCTCTCTTACCCCATGTTGACCATATTTATTCTGATCATTTATCGCACAATTTCATTTCGCTTATAAACTGATTCAAGTTGACACTTCATATTAGTCAGCCCCAACATTAACGATTTTATTTTATATAACAAACAATTTCTGATCCACATATTACAGTTTCCAAATGATGATGTATTTTGCCTTAAATCTGGCCAATTTTATGGATTATTAATCTGGATTTATAATTGTAGAACCTGATGAGAAATTATTGAGAAGAATATTCTTCGTTCATACGATTGTGTTTTTAAACATATTTATTTAAAAGCTAAGTTCCGAAGTCAACCTATCATCAGTTCGTATCGCAAAATAATTGTTTGGAGAGCCAACAGGAAAAAGCCTAAACGTCTAGGTTTTCAGTAAGATGATAATAACATGAAGTTAATGTAAAATGTTTAATGCAAGGATCTAATCGAAAACAAAATTGTTCTAAATTTACAATATGGGAATATTTCAAATATGCAAGAAAGTTCGAAATGGTGTATGATAACATGCCTACTACATCTGAATTCGAGAAAAGATGACCAAATAAATTTTCACTGAAATAAAAGTTTTTTCATAGTGTAGAGAAGATAGGACACTCAGTTTATTTGAGGAAATGGTTTTAAAAAAACCGATGTTCAGTACATGAACAACAAAAACTAAGATACTGAAGTGCATTGTCTATTGATACTATCGTATAATTAGATTAAAACAATGGATAACGACTTCTACAGGAAAGTACAATGACAAAAATATAACATGAACGGTATAAGCTATAATTAGTAGAATAAATAGAAAAATATATTTTGGTAAAGCAAAATGTCGAAAGCACGTAAAAAAAACTTAGTGGTTTATTACAAAGAAAAAAGTATCACCTTTTAGTGGCCCACTAATCTGACTCCAATTCGTTATATATTATGAACATATTTAACTCCGTGTATTACGTAGGTTAACCCCGTTTGTAGGATGGTGGTAATAAGAAGCCAACTGAGAGTTGGGTTGGATAAATTTATTTCAAGCACTCGTTTATCTCAACAGACATTCAGAATGAAAAGTAGGAAATCAAAGAGAAGAGGAGGAGGCAAACCCATTTGATAAAACGTGACTTATTATTTGTAACCAGATAAAAATGAGCTGTAGACATGTGATGAATGGGATAAGTGATACACACACAAACGCTCATATAAAACAGAGAATAACTAACATGGTCAAAATACGACTCAAGAAGAATGAATAAACTGGTCTGTCCGGAAGCTAAAATAATTCATGTGGGCTTGGGGTAAGGCTTAACACTACAACCTACTTCTAATTTCGTCATTAAATTAGAGTTTCATCATTCTAGAAATGTAAAATATGTAGAAATACAGATAAACTAACATAATAAATGAGTAAACAATCCTATTTCAGCCTAGTCGATTCTTCTTGAAATTACAGACCTTAATACTAACAAGTCGATTAGACTGATCATATTAATAGACCTTACAGTATATGCAGTTCGATCAAAAAACTATCGCCCACTGCATAAGCATAGAGGTTGGATGTAACTCGAATATTCTGAAATAAGACGAAGAATATGAAGAGAAAAACTGTTATTACTGCTGTATAATGGTAGAAAGCAGCATAAAAGCAGAGGTTCGTGAAAAACCAGTACAAAAAATGTTGGTAAAGTGAACACAACAAGGAGAATTACGACCAGCGTACACCAAAACTACCAAACAACAAGAAATCTCATCTTAAGTAAGAAATAACTTCAGGTAAAACCATCTTTAAACGTTAGTTATTTTAAAAAATATGGTTGCAACACTAAATATCATAGGGAAATCCTATTTCGACTTAGCTTATATTAGTATTTTTCTTTGTGAATCACGTAACTGTACTATGACCACTAAAATGAGTAATCATTCCTAGAGTAATCGACCAGGGATAGAAACACTTAAACCTCAGGAAGAACCTTGTAGTTTCACCAGAAGAACTAACGATAAGTCCACATGGATTAGTCAAGTCCAAATGCAAATTCTCATGCTCCCAAGTCCTTAGTTATAATGCTCAGTTACCGGGTCAGTTGTTAAAAGTATCACTAATTACGTCTGAGTCACAACTCATATTATTTAAGAATAAGCTCGCAAGGCAAATGTTGGGACGGCTTCGAGAAGCATGACGAAGCCTCCAGAGGCTGTAAAGAAGCTGGAGAGATTCTAACCAATCAGAATGTGACAGAGCTTTCTAGAATGCTGACGTGGCATGCTACGATTCGACGGTAGCACAACTTGCCTCCTTGTGGATCGGCTGAATCACAATGATGTTGCATTCAACGCTAATAACTATAAATAACCATGTTTTTATGTACTTTTTTATTCTTACCCAATGTTCACTTCCCCTGCTTCTTCTGTCATCTGATTTGAGAATCTGAGGTTCTACACGTTCGAGTGCCGTTAGTCATATATCGTATTCCACCGTAATCAAGTAGAGAACGTAACAGTAAATCAATCCAAAAACCTAAACAGCCACATGACCAAGACACTTCAGACATACAGCTGAGTATTTATTTATTTATTTGAACACATAAATATTGATACAAGAGGGCACCAAATACATATGCACCACACAAAACAATGAGAATTTGAAGAGAAGGAAAAAAGTAAGGAGTAAAAAAACAATAACGTACAGATTAGTGTAAAGTGGTGTAATAATAATAATAATAATAATAATAATAATAATAATAACAATAATAATAATAATAATAATAATAATAATAATGGGGGAAACGGGAAGGTATAATCAGAAGAAATCTTTCAGTTAAGGGAGATACAACCAATTTTTGTGAAGAAAGTAAAAGAAGGTTACAGCAGGATCGCCACTGGCTTCTATTCTGAGCCATATCTGATAACGTTTCTAGCCACTGTGTAGCACCATCTCTCGAACCCCAACCAGGGAGTCGTGAAGGACCAACACAAGCCAGTCCTTTGCAGCTTTCTTTCATACCACGACACCATGTCATACACTGACCACCTCTCCGCTTTCTCCAACCAGTCCCAGAGTCGGCAAATAATGCACGACGTGGAATTCTCTGGGACGACACTCGTAGAACGTGTCCAAGCCACCGAAGTCGGTGTTTCAAGATGGTGACACCAATTGGATTATCGTCTCTGTGTCCGAAAACGCGATGCCGAACCTCTGCATTACTAACATGGTGTTGCCACTGGATGTCAGCAATCCTTCGGAGACAGCGATGATCGAACACAGAGAGTCGTCTAACGTCCTCAACTCGGAGAGACCAGGTTTCGCAAGCATAGAGCAGAACTGCTCTCACCGACGCGTTGTAGATCCGACCTTTCACAGCCAGACTAACATCACGAAGGCGCCAAAGGTGGCCCAGATTGGCATAAGCCGCTCTGGCTTTCACTATTCGTGCATTGATCTCATCACTCACACCTCCACCAGCACTTATGCAGCTACCCAGATACACGAACTTCTCAACTACGTCTATCTGCTCACCGTCCAGGGTGAGTACAGGATTAGAATCCTGCCAGTCTTGTAGAAGTACTTTGCACTTCGAAGGTGCAAAGCACATACCATACAGCTGAGTAACAAACATTCATACATTTATGAACGGTAAAAAGCAAAGGAATTATTCATCTATCAAAAGATAGCTTGTAATAATAATTCATATAAAAGGATCACAAAAATCTGTTTGAAAAATACTCAGACAGTACAGACGCACATATTTATCGTTAGTTGATTCGTCCCAGCAAATTATATTTAAGAAATCATCACTACAAACACATAAGCCCAAAGAAAGTCCGACAACAATATGGTGTATTTTCTTATTTAATAAACCACCTCATACGAACAACTTAAAATGTGAAATAAATTGTTACGACATTACATCCGAACCATTAGGAATAACCTTGACTGTATAGTGCGTTAATGACCGACTAACTCCGACGATTTCCAGAAAAGACCACTAAACAAAATACAGTATTATGGACGAATGCTACCAGAATCCAGTTACATGATAAGTGATGTCATTTAATTAGAAAACAAGAGGCATTTCTGAAGTTATTAGATCATGATCAACGCAGAGCCTAGCACGAGTATGCTTTAGTATAAGCTGTTATACTATATGAGCAAAAAGAGATGAAATAAACATAATGACTAGAAAAGAATTCAGAAAAGTTGTAGTAGCACTGCTAGTAGGAAGGACCAAATATTGAGAAAATGATCGGAGAAGGGATAAAAAGGTATGTCTGAAGAAATACTGAAACAATGTGAAATATTAGCACGTATCGTTTACTTGTCTATTTTTGAAAACCTCCACTCAACATAAGATTTAACAATGAATGCAATTTTGATGAAAATTCTAACAGCTTAAATAGTTAAAACACATTTAGATGAATTGTGCTACATACATATGTTTACACACTAATGAAAGGTTAAACACCAAAATAAGAAACTGTAAATAAAAATGAGATTTAAAGAAGTAAATTAATTTGATGAATAAAATCTTTAAAAAATAAGTATCTATGACATTTGATTTAAAAAAAAACAAGCGTGTTTACACTTGTACAAAGATCATTTACATATATCGGTCTTGCTCAACAAACGAACAATAAAATGTTGGTCATAATACACTCTAAAAATAGGTTTTGCACTTTTGTAGTTGATGACAATCAATTTTACCTAACATGGATTCTTATTATCGATTTGTTTCTAAAAGTTGTTCAAAAGAGTATATTTTTGCCAATTACTTTCTTTTTAAACTTAACTTGATGCTAACAGTCGCTACGATGAGATGAAATTTTAAATATTCTATCTGCAACTAAACATTTTTAATGGATGTTTATAATAGCGTGACGATTATTTAAACGATTTGAAGTACTTGTCGAGCTACATTTACGCTGGATTGAAAAATTATGTACACTTTCTAAGCTGAAAGTTTAGTTTATGAAAATGAAGTCAATGACTATGATGCCTATTTATTACTTCTTAAAAATGGAAATTAAGAAATTACAACACGATAATCGTTAGTGTTAGACTTTCAGCTACACGTATTGGGTGAAGACTAGTTCAAAATTACGTAGGTCAAAACTAATAAAAACACCAAAACATAGAGTTCAAAAGAAACTAACAGAATTGTTCGGATTTAAATTATACATTGTGATACTTGTCACAGAATGGTATTTGTAACTTGCGAAAAGTACTTGAGAACCAAATTACCCGTTGCAATCGAGGACATTAGCATAATAATTTAAACTTCAAGTACTAACAGACCAAAAAATATATTAAACAAATTGTTCACTGGTGCAGAACACCTAGATTACAAGAACTAGAAGATACAGAATTTAGGACTATGAGTTTTCCACTGATGAACTGATAACATACGTGTATTTCATACGGCTAAAATGTGATACACCCTCTAAAAATAAGTATGGCTAAGCTAAACCATAATCAACGTAGAAACGACGTGAAAGAATATATAAATTCACGATAAAAGCACTCTTCTAAAATCCTAACAATTCTTTTTCCCATTTGGTAAAGGATCAAATGACTGATTGGTCGTGTGTATAAAACAGATAATTGATCACAGTTTCTAGGATCATATTTTTGGTAGAGATTCGTTCGCTGAGCTGGATGGTTTGGTCGTGGAACTTTCATTGTTCTTTTGAACAACATCATCAGCACAAACTTCGGGTATATGTGAAATATCTCAATTTCTCCACATATGACTCTCAGCTTGTCCTATCGACTTCGATGTTGATTGGTTATTGTTGACATTTAATATTACTCTACCTGTAAAATACAATGTATATAAACTGCCGAAATACCATTAAATTATAAATAATAAATAAAATCTCAGCATTTACTTCCATCGTACAGCTGTTGAAAATAGCTGTCCTAATGAAACAGTATCAACAAACATAATTCATGCTACAAGAGAAATAACAAACAAATCCACTAAATTGATCGATTTCACCGAAATTTCTATAAAGGTAATAAAAAGCGAATTAAATAGAAATTTCAACCATGCAAACTGATCGTAATATCTAACTGTCATGCTTAAAATCGTATCGATCTTACCTTAGGTTCTTTTCCCTCTCTATATTGTTATACATACACATCATTCAGAATTTAAAAAGCGAACTAAATTACATGTTGACATTTATACCAATGCTTTCACAAAATAACTTTACCACTTAAAATTAAATACAAGCAGGCTGACAACACGCAATGAACTTACAGAAATCCTTTTTTGTAAAAATTACATAAATCAGTTTAGCTATGAATTGTAGATACTCTTTGCTGACAGGTATTGAGTAGTACATAACATCTATTATTTCTGATTATCCCTTCCAATAAAGTGATTTTGAATCATACAGTCTACTAACTAATACAATGTACCTTGATCCACTGAATTCGATCAATCAGGTCTAAGAACTGAACAACATGACACTGGTGACTGCAAAGTTACCAATTAGTGCGAATGTCTGAAGTCATGGAGTTTTTTGGGACACTATAATCTTGTATTTGCATCACTGAATCTGAATCATTCACATTGTGACACAAACTACAAAATCAATTTCATGTAAATTGTGATCACTGTTATAAGATTCGTCCACAATTGGGTAGCATCATTGTTTTCAATGTATGATTTTGAGCAGCAGATTAGTGGACTCTAATCATTCAACTTTTACCCATTTGGTTACAAGTTCGAACCTCGTCCCATCTTCATTGATTTAACGTGACCAGGTAGTACCATCTACTCTTACATAATAAATAATAATAGGATCTGAATATAAAAACCTTATTTATGTATTTATTTAATAAATTTACTCCCATTACGCAACAGTCACAAACAGGAAGTAAGCTTGTATACAGTCATATAGTTATACTATTTCATACAAAGATGTGATTAAAGTGGCAGATTATTTGACCGCTTATTTAACCAGCTAGGCTATACACAATCAAAAAATAATGAGACAACTGATATTGTAAACACCAGTTCATAGTGGTGAGAGATGAACCGATTAAACACATAAGACAGTAAACAACAAAGAAAAGTCGTACGAACACAATATTTGAATACACCTATTAGGTCATAGAATAAATAATTCAGTGGTGAAGTGCTCTAACATGGTAACATACAACGCTAACACAATCTTACATAAGTAAACAGATTTTATTCACAAAAACACTAAGCCAGATAGCCAGGCCCTAATTTTATGTGTATGGAAGACCTAAGATACCTATACCTTCTGATTGTTTACTTATTAAATGTCCAATTGTTTACTTTTCTACTTAATAAATATTTGGCGTTTATGCATATTATTTTATTAAGGAAAAACACATTTTGATGGAGATTTGTCTTCTCTTGTGATCTATATTCACTCAATGATTTATATGGCCAGTTAGTTATTATTTGAACATTGTGTTACTGAGTATCATTACAGATAACCATTTCCCTTAGTAAGTAGCTGTATGTTGTCAAAAATGACATAATTTCAAAAGCATATATAAGACTGGATTTATATTGTTTAAATTTTCGTGGCAAGTATAACACCATTCTAAGCTAAAATTTAATAGTTTATGTATTGTAAAAGTAGCCTCTCGTTAGGACTTTAAGGACACTTGTGTTATGATTAGGAATTTGACAAGCGAATAAGTTTTGAAGTGTTAAAATGAATCAACAGAATGTCGATCGATAAATGGACTGCTGCTTACGGGGCATATATTGGAAGACAACTGTCCAGTAGAAGTATTTTTCTCCCAATAGAATAAGAATACATACAAAATATTGAATATAGAAACAAGCATGATCAGAAATTATTAAATAAATAGGTGGTAGAAGGATATGGCAACTAAAAGCTAATCGCTCTTCAAAGATATGATCAGATTGTTCGAAATGTATTGCGTAAATATACCACATAATTCTGATAAACTTCGTTTTCTCACTGCATTATCAAAGATATTAACGTCTAACTATCGAGCTTATTCCTTTCTCCATCATTATTAACATACTCATTATTCCGTTTGGTAGCAGCGGAGATTTATTTGCATTTGAAAATACTTTTCACCAGACTGAAACCAGATCAGTAAGGCGTACTTAATGGTTGCCGGTATAATGCGAACTAAATTGGAACTGAGAAATTCACTAAAAACATCAAACTGAATGAAATACGTCAGTAGAGGAAAGAATGATAAGGTATATACCATAGCAAAGAAATAGATCTAACAAAATACTTCCCAGGCAGAATTCTAGTCTGAAATTTGGATTTCAAAAACCTCAACGTCAAGTACTTATGAATGTAGATTGGTTTTAGTGAATTTTGTGGATGATAAGAAATACAGAATCAAACGCCATATTTTCCGATTCCCCTAGGTGATAAGAATAAAGAATATAGTTGGTTCATCCCGTTGTAGCGGACGCTACTAACAACATTGCTTGTAGGTAGTATATAGCGGGACGTAGCCTCGAAGTCATCACAGTCGTCAGACGGAATGGAGAGTTTCAGTATATCGAAAGCACGGCTTTGGCAGAGCACTTGATGACCAAACAAGAAGACAGTTTGGATCGCAGAACACACTGCGAGATGCAAATGGATGTTCGAAAGCTATGTATACGTATTACGCGAACGCTTTGTAATTTCTCTTAATAAATAAGAGTTCTACCCATTGCCTTGATGTACATTTGGTGTAGCTGCCAGGATGTAAAACAAGAATGTATATGTGTATGAACAACAATTAATTTGTATCTCACGGCATGGTCTGCAACCCAAACTGTCTTCTTGTTTGGTCATCAAGTGCTCTGCCAAAGCCGTGCTTTCGATGTACTGAAACTCTTCACTCCGTTTGATGAGCGATAACTTCAAGGCGACATCCCTCTAAATACTACCTAAAAGCAATCTCGTGAGTAGTATCCACTACACTAACACTTACTGAATCATGTGAGCAGATACTTATGAATGAGGTAGACAACAGATTCGAATAAACAAGGAGGATTGAGAAACAAAAGAAAAAAAGAAGTTTTCCAATGACAAATTGCATGTGACAACTTATTAGAAATATACTTATGTTGTAACAACGACACGTGAATACGTGTTTTTGTGACCAAATACAACAGAGACGTAAAATAAACAGAATATCGTGATACACAGTAACAAATCATACTTATTAAGAATGACAGCATCACAATAATAATAACTGACAGTAATAATGATAATAATTAATATTATTATTAACATTGTGATTTAGACATAAACATGTAAACAAATTCTGCTGCCTTTCTTGACGAAACCCATTCAATACCATATCGATTTTAATGGTATATTGAACATCAAATTGTAAATTTACTGGGCTTTTTTAGTAAATTCCATGAAAATTATGCGAACGATTGTGATTATATTTATCAAAAATAGTAACTCTAGATGTTATGACTTTAAGCCCAGCTAATCATCACATAATTTATTCGCCAATCGAAATACGACTTATTCAATCTTAGTACTGTGCCAAACCAATGACGTTCGATAGGTATGAGCAGCCTAGCGTCCTTATTGGTCCTTTTTCCTCCTAGCCCTCACAGTTCAGTCCAGAACACCAATACCAGTTTCCACTATGAGAGTCATTTATTTCAAACATACTTGGTTTATATACCAACCAAACAGACCATATCACACCATAAAATAGGAAATAGCAGTTATACAAGATCAAGCCAAAAAGTGGCTGTGAACGTGGGAGACTGTAATGAATAAATTGAACATAATTTAAGAACGGTAAATCGTACAATAATAATCTATAGGTCAAAATGAAGCTTATAATAAGAGTAACATAGAGATATACATAATCTAGTTACTGAATAGTCATACAATAAGAATATATACATAATATTAGTCCATTAATAGGTCTCGGAAGTTATCTATAATTTAATCTTCACTAAGACAACACTAGGATAGTTCAGAGAAAAAATATACCTGTTTTTTTTTCAACTAAGGCATTAATAATGCAATAGAAAAATAAACACTTCATTATGGTGAAAGCAGACTATACAGTAGTTTCTAAAAACAAACTTACCTGCAGTATGAAAATGAATAAAGCACGTTTATAACTCTTAAGATCAGTTAACTAGAATTGACAAATTTACTACACACCAATACTGATGGATACATAAGCACTAGATGGCCGTATTTATCCTTTCTTATATACAAGAAAACAGCTTACTTAAATCATTATTTATCCATCAAATATTAACGTACAGTTAGAAAAAATAAAATAAAATATTTGAGAATATTTCCGGCTCAGACGAATGTTTTAAGTAATGTAGTTATCCGAGTAAGACGAACACATTGAGGAGCTTTCACTATCGTCCTGGATAACGACAACAAATAGAAATAGCGGTTGATAATATTTCTTGCTTTGAAGTGAGTACAACAATTCTTAAAATTTCACTGAAATCATGAACCGATCTAAGTTAGACAACGTTTTCGAAATATATCATTCAGCCAATTAAATTCTACCTTGAAATGATATCCATTTCGGACTTTATTAGTATTGATTTTTTACATATCATTTTAAATGCAAAACATGTTTCGCCTAAATTACGCCCAAACTATTTGACAACCTGCCGTTTCCCCAAAACTAACTACTTGTGGTTACATTACTTTATGTGTAAAAATTAGAAAACTGGAGTCAATTTTCTAAAAATCTTCGATCTTGGATCGCCTGAATTGAGTATAAGTTTGAGGTCACTCGATCGTGAGTGGGACAAAACCTAAGCTTGTCTTTAAATAATAAAAAAACACCAAAAGCGAGTGTGTATTATGACTTCGTGGTTCGTATTTCAAAATGTTGTGTGAACCAATAGAGTTGGTTTCTGAAATAATTTTATCAGCAAAATAAGGAGGGTATAGTTTATACTCGGTATTTAGGACATCCTAAAAATCCAAATCGTGATAAAAATTTACAAGGATATAATAACAATGGAAACAAATTACCTCACATGGTAAATTACCACGTTCCAAAATGTATAAGTGATGTACAGCAGTTTGACGCTGGTCAAACGGATGATTAGCAATACGAAATAAATTGAATGAGTGACCCCGTTTACACGCAGTGAACAACAGACTTCCAGATGGATCAAACTTTAAGAGAGCAACACCAGCCCAACGATGAGCCTGAAATGAAAAGTAGTTCGGGACAAAAAATGTTTTAGAAATTAGAGAAGAAGAACATTTACATTGAGCGATCACTGAGTAATAACAAATGTTAAGTAAGTGTAGTTTATTATATATTTATTTTAACACAGATATTGGTACAAGGAGGCACCAAATACATATGCGCCACACAATCTTATTTGATATGTGTGAGGGCTGTGATACTGCCCGGGTGCCCAAACCGAACCATGTGGTTTTCCTAAGGGGCCACACCCGGAGCCTTCGACCTGAAGGTCTGATCCACAAGGCAGTGAAGCATTCTAAGGAGATGCAGTCCTATAGAAGCCGGTGACCAACAAATGGTTCATACTCCACTTGTTCCTTCAAAATACTGGAGCCCATGTGCACCATTGGTTTGGAATCAGGGTTTTCCAACTCCCTAGGTGGACTCAATGTGTCCACCGGCCCGGTTAAAGTGCCGGACATTCGCTTTTCGTCCTCTCATTTTCGTAAACAACACCCGTGGTGCGAGAAGGCAGTGAGTAAGACTTCCCTGGCAAAGGCTATATACGTGTGGCCATGTGAGAGCATTTCAAGAGGGAGAGCCGACTCTCCCCACTCTCGGCCGTACCAGGGCATTTGAGGGCTATTGCTGATTTAACTCTATCAGGAAGGTTCTAATCCTATAGGGAGAATCAATGCCCTCAAGAATACAAGTGGTTGGGGGCTTAAAACAAGGAAGTTTGTGTCAGTGAAACGAAACGAAATTTTCAAAACCTTCAGAAATGTGCAACTACATTTGTTAAAAATAGCACTAAGGTTTTAAAAAAATATCAGCAACTGGCGATACAGGGAGTTTATCGAAATCCATGTTGGTGAAAATTTGGTTAGTGTCAAAATATTTAACAATGAAATAAAGTAACAGCTTCCTCATATGAAAATCCATTAATATAAATCACTAGCATGGTACAGATTCGTGCACTTGACTTTAAACTACATTTGTATAATCTGACAGATAGTAATACTATTCAGCTCCACAAACCAAAGTGAAGCGGGACTCGAATTCGCAGTCTTTACAACTGAAAAAGAAGTCTTAGCAACTTGACTATTATAGCATAATGCTTCGAAACTACGAAACACATAAGATATATCTGTCTGTGCAAGTTAAATGATAGTCTGGCCCCCGAATGCTCTGGTACGCTCGAGAGTGGGGAGAGGCAGCTGTCCCTCTCGAAATGCTCTCACATAGTCACGCTTAAACAGCCACTGACAGGTAAGTCCTACTCACTGCCTTCTCGTGGCACTATTGTTGTTTACGAAATTGAGAAGACGAAAAGCGAATGTTCGGTACTTTAACCGGGTTGATGGATATGGAGGATCCAACTAGGGGAGTTGGAAAACCCCGATTCCAAACTAGTGGTGCACAGGGTCTCCAGAATCCTGAGGGAACAATAGACATATGAACTTATTGTTGGTCACCGGTTATCATGAGACTGCATCTTCTAACGTTGCTCCACTGCCTTTTAGATTAGAACTCTAGGTCAAAGGATTGGGGAGTGGCCCCCTAACAAAACCACCTGTCTTGGTTTGGGCGCCCGAGATGAATCCAATTCCTCACACAAATGGAATGATTTATGTGGTATATATATATTTGGTGCCTCCTTGTACCAATGTTTGTGTGTTTAAGTAGGTAAATAAATAAATAATCGTCTATTAAAGTTGCCAATGTCATACTAGCACGTAGACCGATTAATAATCCCTAAGATTTTTTATTTTATCAACCATCCGCTTTTATTTGGTGGACAGGTATGCGAATAAATAAGCATGTCGACAAAGTTCTATTATCTCACCCCAATCAAACTAGGAGTGAAATCATCCTGATAAAATAATTACTTTTACCTTGGAAAGTGCATAAGCAAGATTGTGGGATTTAAGATCCAACCCATTATAAAAATCCCTAGTAAACAAAACACACAGTACTGAATAAAGAAGTTATTATTTTTAATAATATTAAAAACAGAAGATGAATTCTTACAGAGGCTGATGGTCACAGGAGAATTCAGTCCCAAACCTACTGCTATGTTCGTGATATTATGATATCAATTTGGACAGGCGAACGGGATAAAAACCAGCGACCCAATGACAGAACGGAGCTAAGCTATTTCTTTGCGCTCCAGCCCCACTAACTAGAGGAAGAAAACCAGATTCAGCCAGGGAAATATATAATTCCACACGCAGACCGGTAGAACGAATGACAAGCACATAACTCATGACTACTTTATACAATACAAAAATGTCCTTGAACACCATCATAAAATAGAGTACTAAAAGAGGAAAGGAACTAATGATGCTAAGGTCCTTCCAGACAGGAAGCACAAGCTGAGGGTAATAATGGGCGCTTTTTGAGTGAAACATATTAGTCCAGAAGTAAGCGAATAACAACAAATTTCAGAATCTTAGAATAGTTGTCATGGTAACGAACATACATACGATAAGATCATATACCTTAAACATACTTTATGAAGATCATTTTCATGATTAAAACAACAAGCAGTGAATGTTCATTTTGTTCAATAACTAAAACTAATATGTTAACTCCACGGAATTTTATTTTCTGTAAAACTACTTTGAGCTTGAATATGTTGCCATCCTACTAGAATCATCTTCCAAGTAATCAATTCGTGTACTTGGATTTGAGTCACGTTTTTTGTGTAAAAGCTAGTAATACTGTAGTGAACGAACACTCAGGTGGGGAAGACCAATTTATTGCTTAATGCAAAACTACAGAGTGATTCAGTAAAATGTGAAAATCACACATCAAATACATCATTTGCACATCACCTTTGAATTGTCTTTGATGAGCTTCATTGTTCCTATATTCCCGTTGTTATATTTATTGCTTTCACCCTTCTTTTCATCTCAACCTTCTTAACTTCCTGCTAGTAGACATTCCAATTCTGACTGGTGATACACACTATTTATATTTACAAACATATGTAGCGCATACCACAATACTACCTAGTCATGTGAACCAAAGAAGGTGGAGCGGGCTTCGAACCTGCGACTAGTTAAAAGTGAAATGATACAATCAGCAAGCCATTGTTCCGTTTCTACTATTAACTAGAGGTGTAAATGAATGGCGATTATAGTGTTGATGTTTTTATTATGGAATTTTTTAATATCAATAGTGTTATTTTCAAGAAATAGCCGCACGTAAACCGAATTCTTCATAAGTATTGGATTTAAATGATGAAATCACGGTAAATAAATTTCGGGTAGTATAAATAAAAAAATAGATCGTGACCCCTAAACCTAATTATGTGCCACTGAAAGGAGTCAGTGTGACTTTCAATCAAAATATTAGGTTCTGTGAAAGATATATGGCTTGATGATGAATACAAATATAAGAAATGCGTAATAATGGCACTGTTACAACTAGGAGGTCTACATATTAATCAAGCTTCCAGTTCCTCAGTAATGATATTATCTTAATCTAGAAAACACTTCTGTGACCTGTTGCCAAATAGTGGTCTAGTAGATGATTATACTAATTTGCATTGATAGAAATTATCACGCAGTTGCAATTATGGATAAAAAAACGACTGTTAGTTTAGATGTACAATAATTATTGATAAGATATTCAACCACTATATCACCTAAACAAGCTTCTTGCTCTGATTCTCATAGTGGTAGTTTTATAACCAGGAATCTTCATACTAATATTTTTGATATAAACTGGTGAAATTAAGTTATATAATCAATTGAGATATATGCAAAAACATGTTTACAAAAATACATACCATGAAATGAGCAACAATGGCTCCCGACCCACCAAATTCATGAACATTCAAGTATTTCACTCCTGACATTTTAATACTTGTGTGTTGATTATTTGGAGAGCATGATTGAGCTCTTTGATTAGTACTATTATATTGATTTGATGAGTCAGAGAGATTTGAACCAGCAGGACATAAACGAACTGATGCCGTAGCATCTTCAAGTTTTCGCAAAGTCGCATGTTCACAATTTAATGTATGCAAATCAATTATTGTTACGTAACCGGGTGATATGGATGAGTTATTCACCTCTGAAGTAATTAGACTAGATCCATGTTGTGGAAACGAATCTGATAAAGTTGTTTGTGGGACTTGATGTTGAGAATCAAGATGATTATTACGCAAATTTGGTGGATTCGGACCCAATGAACTAGAAACAACTGAAGTAGCCAGGGCCGAAATCCCTTCCCAAAGACGCTATAAGAATATGTAAGGTATCATACACATTCACAAATTAATCAATGTTGAAATAAAAACAAACAAGAAAAATGCAAAACAGTCGCTATCATACAATTTGCACACGGGCCGATTACGACACAATCCTATACATCTAAAGGAATCTACTACAGTTTGAACAATCACAATGTTAGAACTAGTTAGAGTTACCTATTACTTCTGGTCACTATATAAAACTGGCAACAGCTGAACCTAATAGATTACAAGAAACATAAGAACAATAATATAAAGCTTGGGAATAATGCTAATTACATGTGAAACTACTATAATACCAACAACTT
The DNA here is from genome assembly GCF_000699445.3 of Schistosoma haematobium. Taxonomy (NCBI): domain Eukaryota; kingdom Metazoa; phylum Platyhelminthes; class Trematoda; order Strigeidida; family Schistosomatidae; genus Schistosoma; species Schistosoma haematobium. The sequence goes on along the minus strand of NC_067199.1, from coordinate 14,732,840 downwards.
TAATCGTAAAACACTCATTATAATCGGCTGGTATTTTAAAAGAACGTTATTAGCTTTATCACACTATAACAGACAATTATCAGATATATTTTTGCTCTAAACATATTCAAATGTTAGATTACGAAGGTTAACGCTAATGATACTAGACAAAATAAAAAGATGTATATCTTAAAAAATCATTTTCTAATGCATACCTAAATGCGCCTCAATAATTCGATCGGCTTGTATTATTTTGTGTCATACCCAACTCAACAATAAGTTTGACATCAAATAAATGCTTTCTTTACTTTTGTAATTTTTAGAGTGCAATTGAGAATTTATTTTAAAAAAAATGATACACTTATTTGTGAAAGAATTGAAATGAATCTATCACAATAGAACAGATTCATCGATAAAACTATATGTGATATCAACAAACAGGATAAATTACTTTGTTTTTTTTTTAATATCTAACGAACCCAAACGATTGATCTAATTTTAACACAAGAAATATTTGATAAGATGCTTACACAGTTTGTTTATTTGATGCAATTACTGTCTAAAACAATGATAAATTTTTATGTAATTCGTATCATCTAGTATTTGTGATGTATGTTGAGTGTGTACGGTGTCTAATTTACAATAAGACATTTTTTACGTACAAAGTTTGATCGATTTCCAAAACATTAATATTTCTTAAATAATAATCATAACAAAATACATAAACCTGAGAGAATAAACCTTACAATAATTCAGCGATCATCTAAATAGTTTCAAGTGGGATAAAATGAACATCCAATAAGATTCAATTTTCATGTACTACCCAGCACTGTTGATAATAAAATTGTGATATTTGCATAAAGAACTTCGTTCAGTCATCACGTGATTTGAAAGAGGGATAACGCAAGTTAAACAGATAAAGTAATCAGCAGTATATAACAGTACTTCTAAACTGCTCATATTTTGCTTTCACGACGTCGTCTACTGATTAAAAGTACGGGTCTATGTACTTGACTTTCAGTCACATTACCATAGGCAAAATTGAAAACAATGAGTTCGATACGAAATGGTTTTGTAAAAATATATGCATTTTAGGTAATTTTTCATCTGTTTAGCCAATAGTGTGATAGGGAATAACATATTAAAATGGAAACAAAGTCGGTACGTTGCAGAGACATTTGTAGCTCAGCCTTCGCACTTAACAGTTTTATTTCAGTAGCATTTTTGATGAATCACCAAAATATCTTGGTTATATGAATGTATTATTTTAAACAACAACCACAGAGTTAGAAATAATCTTTTCTCCACATGCAAAAAGCACGTTAGTATTATAGTGTTACGGCATTTCAAGAGCACTTTTCAAATGACTTGATACCGATGATTACTTTAAAAGGGTCTTAATATAACTCCTGTTCAAAGCTAACCATAGTCTATTTCATATATTACTACTGAATCAACAGAGATAAAAGAAAGCCAATTGGTTTACTATTAACCACAGTGATTCCTTCACTCCCTTAACATAGATTAAACACTGCATGTATCGTCGATTTATTTCTTATGATGAATTTACCAGCCCCTCAAACTTTGAATATGGTGATAAGATATTTGAAAAATCCAAAAGTAAGAAATATTTAGACATACTAACAGATTATGATCAAATTAAAGAAGTTCCCTCACCTTATTCATACTCAATACTGTTGTAGTTAAAGGTTGTGACTCATCTGTACTCGCGTCGCCACATCGGGACAAATGTTGGTAGACAGGCTGAAAATCAATGCGTAACAGAAAATTACTGAAAGTTTGTAAGGCGTGAGTCTTAAATATTTATCGAGAAATGGAGTGTTCTTTATGTATTTATTGAAGGTAAGCTGAGTAATTTTGACAGGTTATATTCCACGACTTTATACTCCAATTAAAGAGTGAGAAAGAGAAAGAGCTATACAAGGAATGTAATGCATTAGGTGCTCAAAAGTCTAACTTTGGATTGAATACATACTTAAAACACAAATTCTGTAAATGCCTCTAGTGTTCCAGATGATGCAGTTGATTCTTTAACAAGTGTCATGCTTAACCTTGAAATTAGCCTATGGTAACGCTTCGGTTTGGTGTTTTGTAGCGTCATAATACTCGGAATTCCTTGCAGTAAATCTTTAAGTCTAAATGAGGTTAATTAATTATTTTCCATTGCAATTACGCTTTATATAATGCTACAGTTGTGACCAACGACTATAAAACACCCTTATTTTTTAATGGACTGGAGTTTTTGACAATAATGGTCATGTTGACAAGTATCTCCCTGTTAAGTCCAGTGCTTAGATTTTTATTAGACACCTGTTTTCTGTTAACGAACAAGCACTGCATAACCATCCTATCCCATGATTTACTAAATAAACAGTTCGTCAATGGGTCTACTTTATAGCCTGTTTGATCACTAAATTTTGTAAGTGACAGTTACATTATTTGTATTCATGATTATTACTCTGCCGCTAAATGTTCTTTTAATCAGTCATTTAATCGTAGTCGTTTGAAACGCTTTTATCACAATTATTATCAACAACCAACAGTTATACATAATAAGTTGTTCAAAAGTAATTCATGGGTTAATAAGGAGACGGCCCTTTACTTGTTTCTGTTTAAATGAGTAAATACTGGCATGAACTTGAGACAGTATGTATGGCTTAGAATCAAAACACATACGTACATATAGAGGCCACGCAACAAGTCTTAAGTGTGTGAATTGGGTCTGTATAATGAATAATCAACACAATACTTCATAAGTTACGCCGTAAATATTACTTAGAACAAGGTTTTATTTATGTACTTTCTAACGAAAGTACAAATTACCCAGGTTTTGAGTATTCAAAATAATTGCTCCCACCTCAATAATAACTAGTGATGGTACACATATCAGTAGCTGTGAGCTCCACATATAGGAACAAGAATGATAACCATGATGCTAACTGCGATAGTGATATGTAATATATGGTTATTAGTTATTCTGTCTGTTACTGAATTTTAGGCGATTTTCAAACGAAAAGCACCTACAACCTATAAAAATACGAGAGTTGCGACTTTCACATATATTCGTGTAAGTATTAAGTGACACTAAGATAGAGGCTGAACAGCCTGAACAGAGTACGCTAAGTGAATCAAGACAACTTTTATATTGATTAAAATGATTACTTCAGCTTTGTATCACATCAGAAGCTACAAGTCTAACGTTTAAGATCACAAGATGCAGAAAGTCGGTTGTCAGGTTATCTATACTACTATATAGCCTAACGCTAGTCAGCAAAAGATAATACTAACTCATTCCATATTTATTCCTCAACTTCCCCTAGCCTATTTCGAATTAAACTGATTTCATATGCCGTGTAGCAACTCCGACCGATGGACTCCAGTGGATTGTGTTTGGATGCTTATGCTTATATTAAATATCTAAATAATAATGATAGTATAACAACTAGCCCATTTACTAAATACTTAAGAACGAGTCAAGCTGTGTGGGAACTAATGATGTTACTCAGTTGGCCGAACCGAAGTGCGATGAGCGGAGGTTGACTTAATGGTTGAAAGTCGGACAACTGAACTACAAAACTACCGCTCCAATGAATATTTTGCCATGAGTGAATAGACAAGGGATCAAACAATCACTCATCGAAGCATTTTATCTTCGGCCAAAAAAAAGCGGCGAGGCTATAATTTATGGACGAACTAATCACGTACAAGATAGCAGGTCGTGGATTTTGGCGCGAAATTCACTCATCCACTCGGATAAATAGAGTTTTGGCATTATAGCTGACGTCAGTTTGTGATGAAAACCCGAAATCTAATTCCTAATCTTAATCATCAACTGTAAATTATAACTATAATTCCTCGCATAGGTTTATAACTCTCATCTAGTCCTAGTTATTAAGTAGACACTCTCAATGTCAGTCTAGCGTCGCTCAAAGGTCGTCCATTAACTATAGTCTCACCAGGTAAATATATGTTAAAAAGGTGAACCAACCTTAGAATCTGCGAAGGCCAACCAACGAACCCCAAGCGAAGAAGGCACACTTCTCGGCAAGAGATCTGGCCAAAGTGTTGATTTTACACCTTAAAAATGTTTGTTAGAAAAAATAACCTACATGCTATCGTATACAGTTCTGTAAGAGTTAGTGCTGAGAATACTGTTATTGAATCAGTTCGTGTTACTACAACAAATCTAATAGATGATACACCGAATTAAGTGAACCTACCTGTCGTTTGCATCTACTGAGAGCGCTTTCGACTCTAAATAATACGACAAAACTACTTTGCGATTGCACAAAGAAATAAACCGCACCTGCCAATGAGAAGATGCACAACTACACCAAAATGCGATGTCAAAACTAATTTCTTACCTGAAAGTATCACAGATAGCCATAAGAGGTCTGCTGGAAAACAAGGAATCACCAGTATCTTAAATACAAGACTAATTAAATTAAAAACACCTACGTGAAGGAGTAGGGAGCAGCTTAAGGTCTATTGTACATGTATTTCTCTCTGCATACAGTAAGGTGGCATTACCACCAAACTAAGATGTTAGTTTAAAGAAGAAAATTACCGAAATTCCCCATATGTATGATCCTTTACAAGTGACTAGAGATAAAACAGTAGAGTAGGCGGGGTTACATCCTAAGAACTTTAATTTGGGAGACATATCAAACTTACTGCTTGCGTCACATTCCTCAAATTTCACGCTAAACACCTGTTCTGTGGAGCCACACGTACGATACTGATTCCTGGGCATATAATCACTTAGAGCACCCATAACACTGGTAACAAGATTCCTTTCACTAGACAAATAAGAACTAGTAGGACTTAAGTCTACCTGGACTTTTCTGGAGACACATGAACAAATGGCTGCATTATGTACATATAATGAAGTATCAGTAAGCCAAACAAACTACAGAAGCACAGTTACATATTCCAAAATACAAGAAAACCTTGACAGCCAAGTGACCTTGGGTACTAAAGCAAGTGACTCAAGGCCAACCAGTCCAATACATACATAACCTTGTAATATTTTATTGAAAACCAGGTGGCGAACTAATTCATTACCGATTCCGAACTTATTCTACGTGCTTTCTTCTTCATTGTTGTTCTAATTCACACATTGTCTCAAACACGCTGACCATCAAGCATTTACGGCACGCAACCTACCTTAAAACTAGACTCAGATCCACAAGTCATTGAAGGCTACATAAGTAACATACAAAGTCACTTCTCTTGCTCGTTTCATGAGACGATCGAAACACATAGAAACATAAAAATCAATTTTTGACTCTGAAAAAGCGTCCCTGACAAACAGTACTATCATATTTTCCCACATCCCGTCCAGTCACTGAACCTTTACTCTTTAGGGTACAGACGTCTTAGAGGTGACATTCTAATGGTTTGCAGCATCCTTGAAACTTCTGAACATCCCCTTAGACACCTACTTGAGTTTAGCTCCAACACAAACCTAAGGGGTATACCCAGAAACTGAAGACGCCACACAGAAGGACAGACTGTAGAAACAACTTCTACTCCTTAAAATTAGTCAAATGCTGGAATTCTCTGCCAGCTGAGCTTGTCCAAGCGACCTCCTAGGAGTCCTTCAAGAGAAAACTTGACATATTCTTAAGGCCCACGGACATTATCTTACTGTGATTTACCAATTTCTTTTTCCTGTTTTATCGTTAATATACCTAGGTTCCTGTATGGAGGTAATGGTGATACACTGCTACTAGGTGTGGGAGCGAAAACCCTTTCTATTCCGTTTAAAATCGTCACATATAACCGCTCGTCTCATATAGGGCAGTGATTTAGCCAATGTTGTGATTATTCTTGCTTATGTGTACTTTTTGCAGCAAAAAGCATGCTTGGTCTAATTTAACTCGAAGTATTTAGATTAGGGTTTGCCTCGTAGTAGCTTCTTTCTCATTAAATCCGACACTTGAAATTCATATTTTGATCAAATTGTGTTTTCAACCTTCTTAATCTAATAGCAATGTTTGGCAGTACTTATAAATGTGGACAGCCAAACTGTTTACTCCCCGCGGAGGAAGGAATGTGATGTGGTAAGTGTGAAAAGTGGTTCCATGAAATGTGTACCCGTTTACATCCGACCGCATAAAAAAATGCTCAAGGCCTACCTCTCAATGGCCTTGTGTCTTTCGCTGTACGAATATGACGTCACTGATCCAGGAGGCTATGAGCCTATTAGCTTCGGTCTGTAAAAAGAAATATTAAGATTGCGCTGGTAACATGGGTACTGACAGTGAAGAATATGTCAGTGTAGTACTTGCTGTTACGGGGCTCCTTAAACACCCGACTGTTGTTAAGGAACTATAAAGATTTTGGAGTCATACTAAGCAGAGACCTCAAAACTATGAGTAACTGTAGGGCTGTTGCTGTAAAAGGCTACAGTCTATTCGTAGGTCTTTTCAGTATTTGGATGAAGAAACGTTTAGATTATTATACCCGACCTACGTGAGACCTCATTTTGGATATGGGTCATTCTTGTTCAACCACCCTACTGACTGCGGTGGACAGATGGACAACCAACCTTGATTGCAAAGGGAAGATTGACGTCATTTATCCTGGAAGGGTCCCCCAGGGTTCAGTACTAAGACTTCTCCTTCTCTTGATTCATATAAACGATCATCCACGACAGGGTATCGTCTGATTTATTGCTTTTTCAGGTGATTTGAAACAGTGGAGAGAGATACGCAACCAAGAGGATATACAAGCACTCTTCAGGAGGATCTGACCCGAATTCAAAGTTGAGCAGACGACAACGGACTTACCTTTAACACTTCGAAGTGTGAATTAGTCCATCTGCGACGTGTCACAGATTACAGTTACAACTTAAGAGGCTCTTCTCTAGAAGTGTCGCGAGTTGAAAAAGATTTATGAGTATTTGATACGCTACTATTTGATGACTTACGCTAACTGTTTCAAAAATGCATTTCGAACAAACCTTGCTCTGGTAACATTGAAGCGCATTTTTGGCCAGTTTGACGGTAGAAGTTTCTACATAATCCTCAACATTTTTATTCGTCCCGAAGTATTTCCCTCCTCATTCCAAAAGGATATGGACACTGTGGAGCACATCCGACGGCGAGCCATGAAATCAGTTCGGGGACTCAAATCCAAGTCTTATGAAGAAGGCCTTCACCCATTAAACATTTACTCATAATACTATAGGCGTCTTAGAATTGTTCCACTGCTGCTAGATGCGGAAGCCCGTTAAGCGGTTTCCCCTATTCCGCCCACAACCAATTGAACCATTTGAAGTAGCGAGTCCTTGTTTCAAGTATGGAACGATGCCAACTACGAGAGACTAAGACGGTTAAAGGTCTGTCTGGCTTATCTTATTTGGACAGACTGAGACACCTCAACTTATTTCTGTTGTCTTATCGTGTAATACGGTGTGATCTAATGTTGGCTTATCGTGTACTGGACCATGACCTTGGTATGAATATGTCTTATCTTTTCCTTCCGTCTAGGACTGATCATTTGAGAGGACATCCGAAGGAAAATCAAAAACTTAGATCAAATCTTCTACACCTGGAGTTTCGTTTCTCTCACCGAGTAGTGAATTACTGGAACTCTTACCAGAACATGTAATATCAACACCTTATGTTGATATATTCAAAACGACATTGAACTTCTACAGTGCTAAAAACTGCAAGGATTGATTTAGACCCTTTTCCTTGTTACTGAAGACTAAGTAATTAAGTAATTTGTCAAAGGTTTATGCGGGCCAATTGGAGGTGACGGTACTTGGTATTACAGGGGTTCTTCCGTCGTATCTACTTATATTCGATGGACTTTAATTTTTCGCACAGTAAGCGTTTGGAACTTACATCCACAAATTTTTTTAAAAAGCTTCTACTATCGTGTGATATTTTGAGTGTATTCTTCTACAGGTTTCTTGCGTGATAGTTAAAATGTAAAAATTGACTGCGTTGTTGATAATAAAGACTTACGTTTGTCCATAGATAGATTGGTTTTCAACGTATCGAAAGTGAATCTGATTTTAGTTTTACTTGATATGGGGTGAATATACTTCCATACATCAACGGGTGTGTCTTGCTACTGCATTTGATAGATTTATTTATTTATTTGAACACAAATATTAATACAAATGGGCACTTGATACTGGATACATATACGCAACACATGTCAAATGATGTGTGTGTGGGCTATGATACTACACGAGTGCCCAAATCCAAGCAGGCATTTGATATGTGATAACAAGTACCCAAGAAACAGTGAAGTAAATTACGATGAAATGCGCCAAAATGTTTATTTTGCCACCTGCAGTAGGGGGACAGTATGAATTCTCTTTAATTCATTCTTGGACGAGAAACGTCTCAGAATTTGCAGCAAATAGTTTACATTCCTTCTAAACAAGTACTCGCAAGACCATCTACTGCTAGCCCTTGTTCCTTCAAGGAGACAGACTTTTCTACAGTCGATCGGACTTAGAGATATGCTATGTGTTTTAAAAGACGTATATTTACAAAAGTCGTAATCACAATCCACAAGATACAAATCTATAAATATTACCTTTAGAAAACCATACATCTTATGAATAACTGATTAGCACATAAATGACTACGTTACTAGAAGGTAATGTTTCAGTGAGAAATCATTGGAGTCATAGGAAGACCTAGACTTGATTAATCTGTTATTGCCTATATCAGTAATCAGTCCAGGCTTGCCTTGCACTATTATTGTGATGTCAGCTTGATTGCTATGCACATAGTAACATGTTTCTTAGAATCATGGTTGACCGTGGTTTGTTTCGTAGCCAATGATATCTCTAGCTTGCAGCCTGTTACAAAAAAATCCCTGCGTAACGCTGTATTTATTTATTTATTTATTTGAACACAAATATTGGTACAAGGGGCACCGTATACATATGCTCAACACAAGTCACTTGATTTGTTTATAGGCTGTGATACTAGCCGGGTGTCCAGACGGAAGCAGGTGGTTTTCTTAGGGGGTCACACTCGAGTTTTTCGACCTAAATGTCAGATCCACAAGGCAGTGGAGCGACGTCATGAGATGCAGTCCCATGGTGGTCGGTGACCGATAATTGGTCCATACGCCATTTATTCCCTCAGGATCCTGAGGCCTATGTGCACCACTGGTTTGGAATCAAGGTTTTCCAACTCCATCAGTTGGATGCTCCATATCGACCAACCCGGTGAAAGCGCCGGGTCTAGGTCTTCCTATGACTCCAATGATTTCTCACTGAAACATTACCTTCTAGTAACGTAGTCATTTATGTGCTAATCAGTTATTCATAAGATGTATGGTTTTCTAAAGGTAATATTTATAGATTTGTATCTTGTGGATTGTGATTACGACTTTTGTAAATATACGTCTTTTAAAACACATAGCATATCTCTAAGTCCGATCGACTGTAGAAAAGTCTGTCTCCTTGAAGGAACAAGGGCTAGCAGTAGATGGTCTTGCGAGTACTTGTTTAGAAGGAATGTAAACTATTTGCTGCAAATTCTGAGACGTTTCTCGTCCAAGAATGAATTAAAGAGAATTCATACTGTCCCCCTACTGCAGGTGGCAAAGTAAACATTTTGGCGCATTTCATCTTAATTTGCACCAAATTTATATCAAGAATATCGCCTCAGTTTAATTCTTTCCGTTTAGTTTTGGATAGGTTTACAGGCGAAATGGGGTTTTTACAGAACAAAAATAAAAAATGAACATTTAAATATACTATGCGATTTCGAAAGTCAATTTTGTTAGTCAGTCTCACTGTTACCAATTGATACGTTTACTGCCATATCATGATATAAGATCAAATACGAGAAACCGAAATTCGCTTATCTGTGCTTGACATTTTATTAGCTTTCATTTTTAAATATTGACCAGGTCCTCTTCTGATCGAGTGTGGTTATTATATTTTTTACGTAACCTCTGTCGTTCTTAGTCCTCAGGAGTAGGAATAAAAACCTGTTATTTTCGTAATTAACTACTAATCTCTCGGTGCTGTCGAATTTTAGTTTCCTGAAAGCATATTTTTGGTCGTAAATATTGCCATCTTGAGATTTCAAACATTTTAATATATCCTCTTCAGTTCCCCTCTTGATTCACAATAAGAAGAGGGTAAAAAGTTCTGAGTTTTTTTTTCATTCGATAATACTACGATGTCTCTCCATCACTTTAGTTTCCATCTTTTTAACCTCATACTAAACAAAGGTTCAGTGTCTTAACTTCCATACTTTTAATAATTTTTAATATACGTCTATCATAAAAGCGGGAATATTCTTGTCAAAACCTGAGTAAAAATAGCGAAACATTACTTTTAGATATTTCCACCTTTAAACACTCTTTGTAAAGACATTTCCATATACACTACATCTTCTGCAAAGAGCCCGTTTAAACGATTACTTAAACTTATTTCAAGGCTTTTTAGTGTTTTTCTAAGTCTTTGTCACTAGACGTTATCAAAAGCTTCACTGAAATATGTAAATGAAGCATCAAGAAGTTCAATCCCATCTTTTATTGGAGCCCAGTTTTATCTTGAAGTGAAGCGCGTCACTCTGTTCCATGATAAAAAGCAGTTGGTTTCACGTGACACAAGACAATATCGCCGATTGTATTTCTTATCACTTCGATAACTATACTGATCTGACCGAATGGATGATATTTATTCTTCTGTTATCTATACTCGGTTTTATAATCTTGCTCTGTAAAGCCATTTAGTATTGATTCGAACCATGTAAATTTACGAATCTCTCTCATTTACTATCATAAACTGTTGCATCTATCAGAAGGGATTGTATTTTCACCTTTATAACGTTCACTTTCAATACACAATACTAAAATACTGACGTTGTGGTGAACGAGATGTGTGAGTGCGGTTATTGAGCATCTAAAATTTTACGTTAACAATATTTCCCAATATTATCAACCCAGCCGATGACTATTTGTTGATTGGGAAGAATATGTCTTATGCATAACACCACTCTTTATATACAGATTGCATTTCTCATCAGTAATAATGACATCTAAATAACTTTAACTTCAGACGAATTTTATACTGAATGCATGTGAAAAGTGAATGAAATAATCTCCCAAATATAACAGAATATCATACTAAAATAATCAATAACAGATTTTACCGAAACCTAGTTGAATATTAACTGAGCGATTTTCATATTGAACTAATCAACATCTCTACTCTTGATCGCCTCTTATCGTAAACAACCGAGGATCTGGTTAAATTGGCCGTTGCCTCGCAATGTAATAACAGCGAGAAGAAATCAAGATTCATAGCAGAGACGTGGATGTAATAGTAGTGTCTATGGTTTTAATGAAGCTAACTTAAAAATATGATTCAGAAATGGAGAATGAGAAGTATGAGTGTTGAATCGCAAGACAAATTTTTGGCCTTTCCACCGAACGTCTTCAATTACTGGTCACGATAATCGTGAGGACACCAACACAACAACCTGTTTAGACCAATGGTCATTGACTTTATAGACTAACGACGCTCCTTGGTTTGACCATACGTAGCTTTCTCCCAACCTACTCTTACATCAGCCATCATTGGTCACCATGGTAGGCGGTGAACGGGCATATTATGCAATAGGCGTCTCAAATACTTCGCCCGATGAATATTCACTACCCATCTTTAACTAGTATTCTGCATCTCTTCTCAGCATTGCTCATCTGGTGTTCCTAACTTACCCAACAAATGCTTCAAAGGTACTTATAATCAGATACTGCGTACCTACGGATATCCTCTGTTTAAAGACCGTGTTTTGCAACCATAAAATGGGACAGAATGAACTACAACTAGCTATGCTCGTCCTTTGGTTGACAGAGAGACGTGTTGCCCACACCACGGGTGACGTAAGTTAGCAAAATCCAACCGAACTTTCCGAATCTTTGCCGTGATTTCATCAGACAATGGCCTTTGAGGTGGAACCGTCAGGACAAGTGAAGTGGTGGACCCATCCAGGTACTTCACTCCCCATCATTATTTCAGGGGTTGACACAAATAAGTCCTAATTCAACATTTTGTGTCTAGAAGGAGATAAGTAGATCTCAAACATGTTTTTATTATTACTTAATATATTCAAAAGATTGCCTTTTGTCCGAGTCTTTACTAGACAGAAATATGTCATCCATGTACTTTAAGTTAACGAGTGAGTTTTCTGGCAAGGGGTCAATTCTTGGAAAGCTAGTTGATAAGACAATGAATCTGTCAGTCTTCTATTTTTAAATCCATTCTCTTGTAGACGGTCAGCCTAGTTTGCTCCATATCATTCTGATTGGATGGGTCTACTTTTTTACTTTCAATCTATTATAATACATGTGAAACGGAAACCTGACGTAATATTATTCACTTTTCTTGATGTATTTGTCACCAGCTTTTTATCACTTTTATAACTGGAAAGGTTTCTCTTTCTTTTCTGGTAATCGATTCTGAAAATGAAGATCTGTGTGACTTTAAGAACGTTTTTTTAATTTTTAGCTTCAGCATGTTTGGTGAGTGCAGAATACTGAATGAAATGAGTTTAGAAAGAAGTTCTCGAGAAGTTGTATACATTAAAGCCAAAGTAAGATCAACACTTCTTCATAGCTCAAGTCTTTTAGCTTAGCACAGAAACTGGTACTGACCAATATAAGAAATTCGCAATTGATCCAAATATTACAGATTACAAAGTTCTTTTGGGTTTGCTGCGTAAATGCTTTGATATTAACTGGTAAACTATTTGTCTATTAGCAGACTTTAAAAAAATGGTTATTTAGTGGTATCTTATAATGTGAAACATCTCATGAATAAACAAAGCAGATGATCAAAATTTTTGTCATAATCTTCCCGTTTTGTGATTGTGTTGTATCTAGCATCGACAGAATTAAGTCGATTTGGGGAGTAAATAAGTGTGTCTAGAAGGAGGATTAATAACAAGAAAGACTTCATATGGTGTAGATACATATCGGCTGAATTAATATAATATTTATCGCACACGTTTGGTCATGATTTCTAGGCGTCGTATTGACTTAATTATATTTGGAGTTGAACAGTCCTCAGACTAAAAAATGACATATCCATATTTTTTACCACAGGCCATATTAAATAATTGCTAGGTAGAGTGCACAAAATAACGGTAATTAGTGGTAAGAGACATTCATCCACAAGTCCTTTCATATTTGCATTCAATGCTCAAAAATCTTATCCCTGCTAGTATATGCTCATTTTATTTACAATATTTGGAATGTACTTCGAACATTTGTGTGGTTGTTTCTAATGTCTTCTCGACTGAAAATACTTTATTGGCCTGTCAAAATGGTGTACAATATGGTGGTTTTGAAAGGAACTATTTCTTAAATAAGGTATGAAACAAGTTCACAATTGTATTGAAAATATTAGATAGCAAACATAAATACCGATGCTGAAGTTATTTTTGATGTAAATAACTAAACATTTTTAAGATAGTAGAAAATTAAATGCTGAATTGCCCTTCAATACTTACGGTATTCACGCTGTACTTTTCAGCCCAACAACTAGAAATACTTTCCAACTAACTTTACATTTCATATTGCTATACTACTGTGAAAAGCTTTTCGGAGGAAATTTGTCTTAGAAGCGAGCCTTCATCATTTACCTCAGTTTCATTATCTCTATTTGTGAAACCACGACAGTCATGATATGACTTCCTCATTTGACATGGGTTAGTTTCAGTCAGTCAGTAACAACGTAGAACTTTGTACGTACGTACATCAGTTCGAGTTGCCACACCACATTAGCATACAGATGCAGTGGTCGATTCAAATCCCGTAGTAGTAGAGGTAATAAGAGTATAAGCAGTAATCGGGAAGATTAGTGTTTGGAAATGTTACTTAAAGAGTATAATACAGTGAAATAAATTTGAGAGGAGAAAAAAAGAGACAAGGAGGAATAAGGAGATCAAAATTTGGGAGAACACAAAGAGTGTATGCACCTGCGCCATTGCAAACGATTTTGAGTCATGTCATTCAGGGTCTCTAACCATCGGTTGCTATCATCTCGCGGTCCCCAACTAGGTAGTCTACACCTACGAGATCTATCATTACCCTATGCATCCTGATTCTTTAAAGTCAAGTGACTTAATATTTTTACTTCTACTTGTTAAACACAGTATACATCCTGTAAAGGAATCCTTACATTATATCTAGCGAATATTCCTAATTATTCATATCTGTTGAAGTGATTCACACACATGTTTATCACACACTTAACAAAGTACCTAAAAGAAACTATATTATTTGTTGGTTTAATTTTAGTGATTTCTCGGTGTGTTACTTGGCTATTGATGAATTCGGTGAACAGTTTTATTTACCTTTACAGTCCGACTGGGATCTGGATGCGTCGATAGTCACGTCATCTGATTCCACTTTACGACTTAAAATAACCCTAAAGCCTAAAGTTTCTGGTATGTTTTTTAAATGTTTTGTTTTTTTCACTAGCTTTGCTTAGTGAATGATTTGAATACAGTAAAGTAGGATAATGTAAAGCTTCTGGGAAAAGTTCCTTAGTGATTTGACCACTTGAATTCTGACATTTGTCACGTAAAGAGATATCTTCTCGTACTAAGAATGATCTCACACTTATTGTGTAGGTCCTACATCTCATCCTATCTACACAACAGTAGGTAGAACAGGTTTTGAATCTTCCTTCAGTTGGTTAAAATATCTTCACAAACTCTGTGATCTACAGTCCCATTCGGATTGTAGAAACCGAAGGCAAGTGCATTCCTATCAATTACATTGTATTATTCACTCCAGGTCTATACTGTATCTATTGTTTTCTAAATGCTTTGCTCATAACAGTTTTTTTGAAAAAAATACTAGAAAAATTTGGTTAGAATTCATTTTAAGTTAGAGTCGAACGGATTAACTCATATTATACATTAATTGTCATTTCGACCATTCTTTTGATTAATACTCTTACTTACAATCCGATCCCACTGTTAATTTGTCGTTTCTAATCCAGATTTTCAGTAAAATTACTATCTTTCATTTTATAGTTCTGACTTCTTTCAGAACTGTTAACATGGTACATATAGTTTCAAGTGGAACTTGAAGTTTCCATTTTCAACTTTCCCAATAATATTTCTATTCTCATCATGTTCAATATTTAAATACTGCTCAGTGTTAAAAGTCTATTTTGTTCGAATTACCGGTATTTATAATTAAAGATCTCTAGTAGGAGCTAATTAATTTACGGACTATGAATTCTTTAGGTCGAAAATGAAAATAAGTGTTCTTCACATTTCAGAGGTTAATCACGTGTTTTACTTTTCAATAGTTCACTTCATTCTACACATCATCTCTCTCTATTCCAAATTAGATCTTCAAGACTGGGATATTATTATTCCAAGTGGTGTTCAGTCTATCTCCAGAAGAAGAAAGTCACAAAATGATACAAAAAATGGTCTAACATTCAGTGATTCTAAAGGACCATCACTTTTTTCACAAATTACTCAACGACTTGAAAAAACTGTTGCAAATATGCGCAAGGCTATAGGTAAGACTATTTGCCCGTTTATACAGTTCTTTTATCAGGTAAAAAAAAAGCTTAACTATATGATACAAAATTTCTGTAGCCTGAAGTTTCAATGTTCAGTACTTCTTGTAACTTAAATTGATGAGGATGTGTTACTAGCAAAGGAAAGTCTCCCATAGGAACGTTTTAGGTAGTAACTCAAGCTGAAGATAAACGTAGTCTTGATTTAAACTTGTTTTATTTCAGTACGTTGTTGTAAGCCAAGTTTTAAATCAATACATGATAACTTAGAAAAATTCGTACTGAAAAGTGATGTAATTCAAAAAATTCCCAGCAATCAAGGGGTTCTGTACTTTTGCTTCATTTATGATGTACATTGTGATTTGAGACATTAATCTCGATCCAATTTTCCGTTTGTCCCGATAAAATAGCATAGTTATTCCCAAATAGCGTCTTTCAAACAGAGTCGTGATTCAGTGAGTTATTCATTCGACTTCCCATCAATGAATTATGGCTTTAAATTTGGATCCCACTTGTAGTAATGTAGGTAATCGGATGGTATCGTTGACCTCACAAATTAATTGTGCATTAGAGCCTTATATGTAAATTAACAACTTTACTTTTCTACACTGTTATTACTGTTCCAGGAATTGGAATGGATGGTGATGATATGTTTCACACTATCCATCCTCCGATATCAGAATTACAAATGAGATTATACATGGATGATAATGGACGCATTATATATCTAAATCAATTCTAGTAAGTACTGCATATTTCATCCAGTTTTGATGTATTGTTAGTTTATTAAACTGAATTGGGTTTAAATACTGCAGTTTTATATTTTCCCAAGAATAAGCCTTAGTTTAACAAATGTTAGTGGACACTTTTCAATAACTTGTTCAAAAGATTAGTAAAAACCCTTCCAACATATTACGGAACCAATTATCCCTACATTTCAGGGAAAAAGTAATTTATTTATGTGTTATTTCTTGAGTGTTATACGATATAATTCTGCAAAACTAATTTCACTATAATATAAATTGTTTACTGAATAAGGAATTATTTACTTCATTTTAATCCACGCGATTTATGTCCAAGTGATGTGCTTGATTGCTATTACGAGTTCACTATACTCGGTAGCCGGAACGAAGGTCAAAGATACAGTGACACGATAGGCTATTCTAATCCATTGTCCTCGGCCCTGCTAACTAAATCAAGAGGTCTTGATGAGGCGTAGAGAACGTATTCTACAAGCACCCAGAAAATACAAGGTCACTAAGCACACAAATCAAGCTTATTTATACAATGATAGAAACGCCCTTGGGAGAGCCACAAAATAGCGTACTAAAAAATTCCGTCAACCAATGACAGTTAAGGATTTCCGAGTGGGAATTTTAAGCTGTAGGTCACCTAAGCGTCTCTTGGCACGAAAACATAAATTTCAAATTTTTAGAATAAAATTACAAAATTAGGACCTTTTTCAAGTGAGTTCTGGGGATCTAACGTCTTCAACACTAAATTATAGCGGCTAGGTTTCCCAAACTGAATTAGGTGGAGCAGAGTTCAAACTGGCAACTTACTTGTTAGAAGTCAGAGTGCTTTAACTCATTTCAGCACAGGGTGTTAACAATCTTAATTTCAATCAAAAAACTTTGCTAGTGAAGCACTTAACTGATTTTTAAAGATTCTATTAAGTAATAGAGACTATATTGTTTCACCTAAGATTTCATGTCCTGTACAAAAATTTGACAACTCATTTCTACATTTTGTTGTAATTTTTAAATTCAGCTTCTCCGGTTGTTAGGGTTGATTTACTCTTCAAAATAAATAAAACTCAACATTTATATCGTTGAGGTGTTTTGTAGATATGTGGCTCAATATTCTGTTTCCAGCTTCTGATTCACAAGTTTAAAGCCTATGTTTATTTTGACTTTTAGGTTGTATTTTTAAGGTTGCTTTACTCAACCTTCTTAGCGTTTCTGGACATCATTAGCACAAAATTGAAAAAAAAGACGGTCTCATAGAGATTTCTGGAATGTAGTTACTAGTCCAGTCTGTTGATTTGATATATAACTGGGTGTTATTTTCATCTCTAATCGTGTGGTTATTGCTATTCTACACATGTTTTAAAGAGCTTTACCTTGACTTTGGTATTTTTGTACTAACTTTCTTATTGACTACCACCGCAATAATATTCGTGATCCTACAGCTCAATTAAACAGTTCAAAATGTTCTGACCAGAAAAATCAATACTCTACCTTTTGATGCATTGTATTTCTGTGATACCTTGCATCGACTCTTTAATTATGATTGTTAGTCCTGTCCAATAAAATAAAATTGTTAAGTACAGTGTTTATAAAACGCCTACACATTCTCCGATTACAGTATGCTAAATAAATTATTTTTTTGTCAGCCTAGATGTTTATCTAAATGGTCTAGAGCACAGTTTACGTAAAGTTGGTTGGCGTATATTATTATCAGTTTGTCCAGCGGACACAACCGGTCAAGAACGTTTTCATTTACTGGATATCAAAGCGCAACAGTATGCTACTCTTAAGGAAAATTGGAAAAAGTTATACGTAATGGGTTTGATGTCTGAACATCAACTATCTACATTAGCTTCAATAAGCATAGATGTTGTTCGTACAGATTGGAGTAAGCTTTTTTCCCGTAAATATTTTTCCAGGATTCTTACTTGGTGATTAAATTTCTTTATTCAACGTTTAACTTGTCGTTACAGTAGTTTTATTCCAGAAATTATTAAGAAAACTTATTTCTACCAGTTGACGAGTGTGATTATCTCGCTAAGAACCGTTTGCTGTTCCCGTAGACATTCTGATATTATCTGAAGATTTTCATTATAATTTATTCTATATGAGTAAATTTAATTTAATTAAGTTTTTAAAAAAACAATGCGGAAAAATATGACAAATTAAAATTAAACCTTCCTAAAATTGTAGCAAGCCGAAATAATTTGTACTACTGAAAAGAATCTGGCGCCTTCGTGATGTTAGTCTGGCTGTAAGAGGTCGGATCTACAACGCGTCGGTGAGAGCAGTTTTGCTCTATGCTTGTGAAACCTGGCCTCTCCGAGTTGAGGATGTTGGACGACTCTCTGTGTTCGATCATCGTTGTCTCCGAAGGATTGCTGACATTCAGTGGCAACACCATGTCAGTAATGCAGAGGTTCGGCATCGTGTGTTCGGGCACAGAGATGATAATTCAATTGGTGTCACCATCTTGAAACACCGACTTCGGTGGCTTGGGCATGTTCTACGAATATCGTCCCAGAGAATTCCACGTCGTGCATTATTTGCCGACTCTGGGACTGGTTGGAGAAAGCGGAGAGGTGGTCAGTGTATGACATGGTGTCGTGGTATGAAAGAAAGCTGCAAAGGACTGGCTTGTGTCGGTCCTTCACGACTCCCTGGTTGGGGTTCGAGAGATGGTGCTACACAGTGGCTAGAAACGTTATCAGATATGGCTCAGAATAGAAGCCAGTGGCGATCCTGCTGTAACCTTCTTTTACTTTCTTCACAAAAATTGGTTGTATCTCCCTTACCTGAAAGATTTCTTCTGATTGTACCTTTCCGTTCCCTCGTTACTACTGCACTACCTTACACCAATCTCTTCGTTATTGTTCTCTTTTTCTTTTACGCTCCTTAGTTTCTTTTCTTTCTATTTCTCTTCGAATTCTCATTGTTTTGTGTGGCGCATATATATTGGCGCTCTCCTGTACCAATATTCATGTGTTCAAATAAATAAATAATAATATTTGCTGCTAATACTATTATATTAATGATTCTGAGGCGTGTGGCTATTGTTCTAAAGTATACAGGTGTTAATGACAAAATTACGTATATTAGGTTTTAAAATTGCTGTGTATCAGGCTACCTGCTCAGTATACCTATGATTCACCAGTCAGTAGTGATTATTTTACTTCCTTTCTTTTTGCATGCAGCTCATGAAGTGTAAAGTTGGGAGTGATGTATATACCCCTAAATGAATTATCATGCTAAAGATTGAGAGTTATTATCTTTAAAAATTGGGATTTTATCAATTTTTTTTAATTTTGAAGTTAGTTTTTATTACTGGGGAGCTAGTGCTTCTTAACCTGGGACTTATCAGTTCGCATTGAGACACATACAATCCCACAAAGTACAGGATCCTGGGCTTTCAAATAAAATTAGTTCTAATTATTTTCTAAATATTACATTGTACACACGGATTAAGCATCCAGTACTTCATGAATGGTTAGTGCATCTTACATTTAGTTCAAGAATAGTCCAGTTCAGTGATAAATAAATACTTGAAGGAAGTTTGTAGTTAGTTATTTAGTTATCCTGTCTTATCCTCTCAACCTCCATCTCTTACCTACTCTTGTGTCAAATCTCTGTGTAAGCTTAAAGTATGTTATGACTACGATAAATGTTTATAGAGTGCTAGATGGTTGAAGGCAATCTGTAAGAAGCTCTAAACTTAGGTTTGATACTAGTTGGTAGTCGTTTGGAATTGTTTATCTACACTCTTGAGAGGTCTGATGCTGTTCATAGAACTCGAGTTCACATAACTGATTGTCGTAGTCAGTGGGCTATTTGAATCTTGACTCACGAAGTACTGGACTTTCAACAATAATTAATCAGATAGTGACAGCTGATTTCTGACAAATGTTATCCAACAACAGACCGTGATCACTGGACTACTACTAGTCATCTGACATTAATTAACTCTTAGTGTGGTGTCGCGTCACCCAAACGAACAAATATACCGCAGTTTAATTGACTGAGTTCAACCATTACTGAAGGTTATAAAATGTGATATTTGGCTATTAATAAGCATTCAGTTAATGTTTTCTGAGATTAATGTACGTGTGACCATCCGTTAAATCTTATAAATATTACCTAAATGATTGTCACGAAATTTTTAATTGTCTTCATCATTTGTTGTTTTTGTTATCTTCCTACGTTTCTTGATCGGTACTTTCTTTCATTCTGCACCTATTGTAGAAGAAGACTATTATCGTTCTGTTGGCAACCATCATCGAGTGTGTCAATTGTTTGATATTCTAGCTACTTATTGTATACATCACCCAAATATTGGATATTGTCAAGGTTAGTTGATCAGCTACTTCTTTTTAATTTACATATTATTAACATTCACTAGTAGAAATATCAGTATTATTATCGCTATCGACTGAATACGTTTATTGGGAATCATAGGTTACCGGATATTTGTTTGGTTTTTTGTGGGACACCCCGAATGTATATACTCATAAAATGCGAATGAACATCCACTGGGTTAAATGTTCAAATACCGCCTTATCTACTTTGATTCTAGTTACTGAATAGTTTATCTGTCAGTTTCACAAAATAGTCACAAGATCGTGTACGTTGTGCGCTTGGTCACAATATGCACAACTTCCTGTTAAATAACCAGTAGTCAGCCCACAAAATTGTTAATTATCCTGTTTGATAATACTTTTATTATCTCCTAGTTGATAATTACCCCGATAGCTTCAATATATAATTTTGGGAATACTTATCAAAACCATCCAGATATCTCAAAACTTGACAAATTTTGACTAGTTTTACTTTATCTAAATTGAAATTATTCAAGTATTATATAAAGATATGAAACCTAACAAAATTGCGTGACGTAGTGATATGCAGAGCCAATCAGAAGTAGTATCTATGCACTTTATTCGGTAGTTCAGTACACTTTCTCGCTCACTTTTGTGTTTTCGCTTAAGTAGTCTTTTTTTTTAGAAAAAAAAATGATTGTATTCTACTACTATCTACTTGTTTTTGAGTACCTTTGTAAATGAAACTGATCACTGAACGATATTAGTCTGTGTTTATTTATTTATAATGACTAGCTACATATGTTATTACTGGAAAAATTCCCCTTTTAAATCAATGTAGGTTTTTCCTCGTTTGCTGTTAATCACAAATGTTTTCTTATTTTTGTAGGTATGTCAGATTTGGCCAGCCCATTATTAGTTGTTCAAAGTGATGAAGCATTGGCATATCTCTCGTTTTGCGCTTTAATGCAACGTGTTAAATTCAAATTTGGTGATACGCAGCAATCTATATTAATTAACAATATGCAAGATTTACACGATCTTCTAACGTATACAGATGGTGAATTAGCACAATTTTTCCGTGAACATAATTTAGCCAACATGTATTTTACTCAACGTTGGTTTGTCTTAGAATTAAAACGTGAATTTAACTTTGATGAATCTTTACGTATGTTTGAATCACAATGGGCTGCTTTATGTCTTGTAAAAAATAATAGTTTAACTGAAATTGAAACCTGCAATTCTAAATCTGAAGGTTATCTTGTTTTAACTGATGGTACATGTAATTTGTACATGCCGAATTCTTCATTCACGTCAACAAATTCTCTTAACTGGTATCATTACACAGCAAGAGATGTTAGTCTAATCAATTCTTTAATAGGTTCAAATTATGTTGTTGACTTGAAAAGAAAAGGTTGCACTACTGTGTTTAACCCAGACATGGTTAGACAAGACCATCCATCTTCTGCTTCTTCCCCTCCTCAATTTATCCCTTCTGATGCCCACTTCTCATGTAAATTATCTAATGAAGATGATCATTCTGGAAATCCACAACAAACCTCATCTGAGACGTTAATTACAGAAACTCAATTTGAAATTATCTCTAATGAATCACTATTGGATTTTACAAACTCTATAAAAAAACAGTCTTTACATTTGACACCAACTAAACGACTATCTTCATTTTCTATTGAAAATGAACCTATTCATATTAGAACCAGTGTAACACATTTACGACCACCGAATCAATTCGGTCAAGGTAATCCATTTCTCCTGTTTCTCAGTTTATCATTAATCTTAGAATATAAAGAGGTAATTATGCTAGAAATTAAAGAACCTGGGGATATTATACAATTCTATCAACAACAATCTGGTAAACATAATTCTTCTAGAATATTATGTCGTGCGAAAAAGTTATTTAATAAATACTTGGAAGAAAATAATTTCCAATTTTTTAGTTAAACTTTATATACTAATAACTGTACAGTCGTAGAAAAAAAATCCAGCTAATACAGACTCACTTAACCATACATGACATTACTGTGTTCTCATTTTGTATCATTATTTTGTTTTCTCTTAATTATTTTATTTTTAATGTTAACTTTGTATTGTTATTATTACTACTTTTGTTAATTAACCAACATTACTTCGAAACAGATCTTACAGTACAACAACAACCTATTTTCACTGTGATAATCAACATATCTATTTCTCTTTCAGATTTTGAAATAAAAATATTTTCGTATTTTCGTTGTGTATTATCTTGCTTTCCGTATTGAAAACTGGTGTTAACAAAAATGTGTATTTAAATGATGATGATGATGATGATAATGAAATTTCGAAATACTGATAATATTGCAAAAACATTTTTGAGGAAATATTTCTATGCAGAAAGTTAAAACTTCAGTTGGCCATTTACCGGTTGGAATATATTTCAAGGAATGTAGCTATGATCGTGCAATTGTGTGTGTATCAGTGTTACTTGTCCTAGTGTAATACGTTTGTAAAAATAACACCTGTTTGTTGGTTATGTCACATCAATACCCGATCTAGTTTACCATAGTCGAGTGTTTATTAATTACTTCATAATATAATTTAAATCATGAAGCAATCAATGTTAGACCACCATTGAAAACCTGGAAGCACTGGATGGCCGTTTCGTCCTAGTAAGGGACTCCTCAGCAGGAAGATGGTCGTACAATATCGTGGGTTAGTTGACGTTAAACATTAACACCGCTGGATGTCGAGTTAGTGGACTAGAAGCTAAGCGTTCGTGCGTGGGACTGGAGATCCTGGGTTCGAGTCCCGATTGCGTGATCGTGGATACACATTTTCGACGTATCCCACACTAGGACGAGACGGTTGTCCAGTGCTTCCAGGTTTTCAGTGGTGGTAAAATTCAACAATGTCCACAACCCCATACTTCATAAGTGTCATATAAGTTGTTCACTGATTATGGTAGTTAACTAACCGTATCGAAATCCATAAAAAGTAAATAAATATACAGGGAGATTGTTCAACTCAAATGTACATTAAACAAATTGAATCTCCTACAAACAAATATACAGCTAAAAACTGATGGGAGATAAATTTAATAGATAAGTGGAGCAGTCATTTTGGCGTATATATACGTAGTAAATATGGAAAGATAAGTATGCGTAAATCAGAGAACAAGTTTAACACTGGGTCGTCAGAATGTAGCGTTTAAAACGGGAGGATTTGTATTCCTAAAGCTGTATGTTTTATCAAAATGCACAGAATAATATAGATTTACCCAGTTCATCAAAACACTACCACACTACGTGTTATCATTGGAAGAGTAATTCAGCACATCAGTACTCACATATAACTCCTCATGTAATTCGGTTCCGGACCACAATGCAATAAAGATAGAATCACTAGAACTTTCCCACTCTCATTTCAATACTTCAGGTATCACAACAGCGTACGGTTTAACCAGATACTAAGTCGAAACAAGTATTGGCACCACATATTTCTCTGCTTATCTCTAAATAGGTTAGATGGTGCTTGACTAAGTAACTTAACAGTTAAAAGTCGCTGCCTCCAGCGAGGATTCCATGGCCGAAAGAATTTGAGGACGGAGATGTGCCGGGATTCCTGAAGGAGTTTGAGGCCGTTGCGTAGCTAGTGGGATTAAAGGAGCTGAAATAAGTGGCAACGGACGTTTCAACGAAGAAACCAAACGTTGACGAGCTGTGAACAAAGTATACGAAACTGTTCACTGGAGACGGAGAGCCGTACGGATTTGGTGACAAAGTAAAGCACGAAATCCCGATAAAGAACGATCGAGTAAATATATTTGCAACACGTCGTGTCCCTGTGCATTTAGAGGCTGAAGTAAATCCATATGTTGAAAGGTATAGTTAGGGAAGCGCACAGCCCATATAGCTCGCCGGTACTCTTAGTAAAGAGACTGAATGGAAAGTTTAGATTTTGTGTCGATTTTAGAGAACTGAAACCTTGTGCATTGCCAACAGTGGTGGGAACATAAGATCGGCTACAAAATGCCTATAAAAGAGAGCGATTGAAACAAGGCCGCATTTACAGTACGTGATAAACAGAATCAATTTAAAAGAATGCCGTCTGGGTTGGCGGGTGCACCGTTTACATGCAGAAGGTTAATGACGCTACTGTTCAGGGGTCTAGAAAACATCGAGGTATATGGGGACTATATAGTTGTTTACAGCCGGACAGAAACATATCACGTCAAGCATGTGGAAGCAGTCTTAAAATGAATTTGGACTTCGAATTAATAAGGACAAGTCGCAGATAGAGAAAAGTAGTGTCACTTAGTTGGGACATAAAGTGAGAAATGGGGAAATAAAACCACTGCCGAATAAAATTCTAACCATAAAGAACATTACAGTTCTTAATTCGAAAAGGAAATCGAGACAGTTCCTGGGAAGGAGATCGTTCTAGAGTTGGTTTGTAAGGAACTTCAGCGATATAGAAGCACCCCTATATAAGTTTACATGGACTGAGATTGCCCAACAAACGTTCAACCGAATAAAAAACATGTTAGACAACCGCTAGATGACTATCAGACTGCCTGAACCCGAGAAACCGTTTACAGTGGCCACCGACGCAAGTGATCATGGTACAGGTGCCGTTTTGATTCAGTGTGATAGAGTGGTGGAATACGCGAGTTGCGTTCTCATACCCACTCAACAGAAGTATTCAACCATCGAAAAGTAGTGTTTAGCAATCGTGTAGGCAGCAGACAAATGGAGACCGTACCTTTTAGGTAAACGACAACTTTAAGAAAAGGAGGGAGGCAATAAGGAACGCGGAAAAAAACAAATATCAAACATAAAGGAGGGACAGCGGGGGAGGATAGGGAAGCCTTTTGCAGTGGGAGACCTAGTAAAATGTAGAGAACGGAAAAGTAACATAGCAGGGGGATCACTATCAAAAAAGCTGATCCCGAAGTGGAAAGGACCATACATTGTCACGGAGAGACGTGGCTCCGTCTACATATTTAAATAAGTGTTCAGTCCAATACAAATACGAAATCAACTGTACTAAGTAAGAATGTCACTGTAAGGTTACCACATGATAAGAAATATAAAATAAAACCGTTCTTGATACAATACATTTCGGTGTGTAACCTTTTCTGAAGTTTATGTCCATAGTACCCACCATTTTAAAAACTACGGTTCTCATAACTGACATTTTACCATAAACCACTTATTGATCTAAAGTTTACTAGGATATTTTTGTTGGGATTTCGAGTAATTTAAAATTATTACAGACTGGTATCACCTAAAAGAACGCTAAAAATCAATAAGCAGGTATTTTGTCCTGGTCTACGACTTCTATACGGGATAGTATCAGATCTCGCGCTAAGTATAATACCACTGAATTACTAGTCCAAAATTTTAATCGTTTATTTAACTGCGTAGATTACAGATCAAATACAATCCAGTACTCTGCGAATATCTTGATTAAGCACAATTAAAACATTACGAATTAAATCTTGTTTGTGTAATCCTCTAGAAACAAACTAAGTACCGTAAAACACAATTTTGTACTGTTATCAGTTCTCAAAGACAAAGTTGACCAGTTATTTCACTCAAAAGAAATATTGAATAAGAGACTACAACTAATATTTCTTTATTTCAAATTATTATTCTTTTTTTAGAAAAGTCACACTCAAAAATTCTTCATCTGTGCAATAAGCGATTAATGAAAAGTATAAATCATATGACTAGAACGATTAGAGATTGATAAAAAAGGACGGTAGGGAGATTCAGTGAAAAAAAAATGACCGTAAACTTCTTCGATCAGTAGATGGTGATGATGAAGAGAACTGTTGTCGGTGCTGTTTCAGCAGATTGACTACTTTATGTAAACAAATCGTATCTGTAAGCATTGATATAAATTCATTAATTAATTTATCTTTATGGGATTTCAAACCTTCATAAACCAGAGCTAAAAATACACGACATTCTAATTTTTTAATATAATATGTATGATTCAATTTCTCGTCATATACATAACGAGGTTGCTTTAAAACTTCACTAACATCAATTTTATCATCACTACTAAGATGAAGAGTACTGTTGATTTGCATAACAATTGTGTAAATATCAACCGGAGACAATGAGCTACCCTGTAAAGAATAAAGAAAAAATTAAATTAGTTGTATCATCGTTGCAATTTTTTGTATTGTTATCGTTGTTATTCGCTAAATAGCCAACTAAGTAATAGATAAAAGTTCGAACATCATAAGTCAACAATATTTCTATCTTTAAACATTCTAACTTATTTGCTCATGACCTTGAGCATTAAGCACGTTCATAGATCGTGTGTGTTTATTCCTGTCAACATTTTGAATAACCAACATTTAACGGCCAGATTTAAAATATTGGTTTATTTGTTATGTTAATTAGTAGGTAATAACAGAACTTAATAGGATATTCTACCAAGTACGGGAGTGATGCATTTAGGAAACATTGGTTTAATGAAGTATAGTAAATAATTTCTGTTATACGTTCTAAAAGAAGACTTGAAATACTAATTAAATGAGAAGATGGAATTAAAAGGAAACGGGTTCGAATAAATAAACTAATAGCTGAGGCTCAAATGCATAAATCGCAGAACTAGAAGAATACCTTATTGATGTTTATTTGTGGGATGGATACAGTTCATTATAATTACGAAATCAGGTGTCTTTTAATAAACTACAAGGTGACTGGCGTTCTGAAATATCAACGATTTGACCCTAATTTTAATTCAACTGCGTGAAGTATGTATATGAGGTTGTTCGACCCTTATTAATATTTTAAATTGTTAACTGGAAGCCATTTACAAGATATAATCTAAATGAATCACAAATTCTTTTTCATTAATATGATTCACATACATGAAAACAATATCTATAACGAGTAATGCTTTTGCGGTAGTACATGATGCATACACTCCTAGTCTACACTAAAGGCATAGAATCTACATCGAATCCTTTAGACTCCATATTTTTTGGTTATACTCAATGGTAACAGGATAGAGACAAACACAACACTGACGTTTAGAACTAATTGAAAACTATTAATCAATTGGTAAATTTGACCAACAATACTGGTTTATCTTGTAATTTCTAGTAGGTTTTTACACCGTACACTATAGTCATTTTAAAGTAGCAACAATAACTGCATTTCAAATCGAAATTCAGCACATGACGAGCCTATTAATTGTATTAGATGTTTCCCAGGCCAGAAACAAAATTAATTCAATAACAAATCTATATATGTTATAATCAGAAGAAAAAAGTTATGTAAATGATAAAATTAAACAAATACAACAGATATTTCCCGCGTACCAACGGAGCATTAAAAATTGGTGGAATACTTTCAATTCCTTTTGGTGCATCACCAAAAGAACCTCTCAAAACATAACCATGTCCAAGGAATGGAAATGACTGACAAGTTGTATCGAATAATAATGAGATATTTAGTGCATTAGATTCTCGTTGAAATCTTGTAATACTATAGAGAAAAAGAAAGTATGATTTGATCCATAGAATACAGAACAAGTGTACGATAATTTGTACTGAATAGTGAAAAGTGAATTTATTTAGCTACATTTGTAGCACAACTCTATTACTAAGTGTGAAAAACTTTAATTAAATTACAAGTTATACATCTGTTAAGTGTAAAAAGTTAGTATAGTTATGAGATAATAATAATATTAGTTTTTAGGCTACCTACAAACACCTTATTTAGTGTATTAACACTTAAGATAAATAAACAAGTAACTGCTCAGAGAAAATTCAACATAACAAAACCATTTAGTTTTGACAATCGGCAACATTATTTAACACTCTTTCGATTTGACAATATGGGTACAAAAGCAGTGAATTCATTAGAAGTAAACTTAAATGTTCAATAATTAAAAATAAGCTTACGGTAGTTTTAATTATCTATCCATGTAAATCAGGACCTGTTAGTCAATAGAATAATACAGTACTTTTTGAAAAGGATAAGAGGAGAGACTTCACTGAAATGTGTTACATGGTCTCAGAAAGAGAAACAGCAAATCAATTGGGTGAAGCATACCTCTCTGTGTCAGTAACATACCAAGTGAGAAGGATATTAGTTGATAAGGTCATAATTATCCAATGACTAAGATGAGTGACAAATATGCTGTCTATTTTTGTACAATTTCTAGGTTCACATACCACGTTGACCGAACGATTTCACCAGGTGGTCGAATGGATGAATTGTATTAACACATGCAAGGCTGGAAGATTTAAAATTGTATCATCTTCATTCACTTTTCGAACGGTAAAACAATAAACACAAGTATAAAACACCAGTTGTACGAAACAAATTACAACTAACTAAATACACCTTACTTAGCAACCAGATTCAGATTTTCTGAGTTTGCCGTTTCTTCAATTTCGTGAACATTGGATGCAGAACGAACCAAGATTTCAAACCAGTATAAAGTATATTTACTAAGCAAATGTGCGTAAAAGCATTCAAGCCATGCTACAAGTGGTACCTGTTTACACGGTGAAGTACTACCCTGGACAACAAGAAAAAAAACTGGTTTTCGTCAACAGTAAATATTTTTTAAGTTAAAAGTGATAAGTCATCATTGGACGCAATGATCGGTGTTTGTGTAATACAGAGAGTAGATCGAAGTTAAACATGTACACCACTGAATGCCAATTCTATAGTCTAGAGATTAGGTGTTCGCTAGAAGACCATGTCTGACTCCCTGTACGGTTGTGAATGAGCATTGTTGAGAAGTCCCAGATTAGGAGGGAACAGCTGTCCAGTGCTTCTTAGTTTTCAGTAACTATTTAACTGCGATCAGTCAGTGATGAAAACTATGAGAATAATAATAATATAATGAACTACAATCGAGATGAGACTAGGAATGAGAAACATTACGTCAAACCAAGTAGATAAGCCATTAACTTGGACGAAATGAAAACAACAGTCTAGAGTTACACAACAACTTTTAACATACGATGCAGGTTTACAATTGTGGATATGAATTTTACTAAAAGGATGCGAAAATCTTAGACATAAATATACAAATAATGTTCAGTATACTAAAAAACTGTATAAAGGCAGTGATAAAAGCCAATAAAACGGCGAGCCGGAATGTGTGAAGACAAAGATAATGCAATTACAGGTAATCACATTACAAACCATCACCACAGATTGCAAACTTCTTGCGGAAAAGTGCTAGTAGACTATTTGTTTATGATTTCATCCTGACACTATCTAAGAGATGATGAAAGCATAATGATCAAAGCAAATAACTGTGAAAAAACATAACTCAAATGATCCTACAGAATTGCCATCCAGGCATTTTGAATCTAGGTCTTGTTAGGTAAAGGCAAAACTTAAAATATGGCCAGTTAAAATCAATTAGTCGTTGGGTTAACTATGTGGAAATTTGACCTCAAAAACTTCATACCTCAGTGAATTTATTCGAAAGGTAACATTACGTTTACTATTTAACCATTCACTTGACAGCATATAATACATACACTAACTGCATCCTTATGGAATATGTATGGACCATTGTGTATTAAAACAATAGACTGGAAGTACGTGCTTCCAGTGGTTCGGTAGCGAACTGCATTATTTATTCGAGACGAAGCAATCCGTCCTACTGTATCATCACCTATATAGTTCAATGTTTAGTAAAGAAGCACTAAAAACAACAACGAATAAGGAACCTTTTCCTGAAGCCAAAATAAAAATGAGGGAGATTATAGAAGCTTTAGCAATATATAAACTGGATGAACCAAAACTGACACGTTCTTGTACTAACCCAAGATTTCGCAACTCCAGTTTCAATGCAGTGAACAAGATTAACTTTATCCTCTTCTTCCCTGACCCGTTAACTAGAGTTAGGAGTTCAGTTTCATAATGGAAGCATTGTTGATTATGATCGTAGTAGAATTAAAATTACAACTGTTAATCAGTTACAATGAGTAGAATTTATGAACTAAGTTATCTCTAAATACAAATCACAGTAAACATGCATTTAAAGTTCATAAAGTAATGAAACAGAAATGTGTTGAAAGTCGACTATACATCCATCTTAAATCAGTATTGACTTCCTCCCTCATAAGCTGTATTTGGGGATCGTTCATACCCAACAGAAACATTATAGAATAATCAAGCAGTACTTTTCCAAAAGCGTTATTATGAAATCTTCCAATTATTCTAAGTTTAATACTTCTTTAATTAATAATATACATAGAAACACTCAGCTAACTTAATTATAACTAATATTTTTTTCATTAAGAACTGAAGTACTGGTAAGCAGAACACAAGCAGTTTAGCTAGCACAAATATACAGACTGTAATACATTACCTAGTTAGTAATAATTTGAGACTAACTCCTTGAATTGCCAAGGCAAAGTTCAACATGTCGAAAATAAGGCTGGTTATTGTAAAACTCTCGTAGAAGTCACAAGGGTACTGTTATGCAAATATGGTAAGTTAAACTAATTAATAGATCATTACAACAATCTTGAAAACAATATGATTAAATAGTGGTCTTATAAATATGCTACACAATAAACCTTCGAGCTATAAACATAGTGAGCTTATCTCATCTGAAATGTCAGGATCGAAAAATTTCGAATCCCAATAATGAATTCTGAAAATATTTACATCAACAAGGTCCCTTCTATCTGACACTATCGTCGACCCATAACGGAAAATTAATGTTTTATTTCGATCTTCATTATCATCACAGAATGACATCAACTAAAGAAGTAATGGATTCAGCGGACCGATTGGAAAACTGTCCTGTTGTACGTTTGTGATGCAAATGTTAATGAATAATGAATTTCACTCATGTATCATTGTAAAACTGATATTTTATTGGTAATATTTTATCAGTTACATTTAACGTTATTTCTAAAACAAATAAGTGAAACACTAAGCACACTTACTTTAGAGTTCAGAAGTTTACCTAGTTTATCTAGATTATCTTTTGCTCGATTTAAACTAAGCAAAGATTCCAAAAACATGAGATCTGATATTGCGATTTGAGCACTAAGCAATTCATGTAGTATGACTACTTCTAGTCTAAATAAGAGAACAAATTGGTAATCGAATAACAACAATAATAATAAGCTAACTTGATTGATTGAGATATATGGAGAAATGCTTTGGTAAGTTCATTTTCAGTAACTGAAAGTTGGTTTAATATATTTTTGAGAGAAGTGATGAGTGACGAACAGCTTGTAATAATTAATAGGGGATTTTCGGCAATTTTTCGATATCTAACAAATATTTTTAAGTAGTAAAATAGCAAAATGTATTTTCATAATCAAAAAAATAAGAATGATGGCACTTATCTGCATAATACAGTCTTAGAGAATTATACAAATTAATTAATATTAAATAAGCTTGTACTTTAAAACGCAAAATAAGAACTACAGAAATTCACTTATGATTACAACAGCTTAAATAATAACAACTCGAAGACCAATTGTTATTAATCCAAATTAATGATCAAGAATTGATCCATCTACTCGGCTTTGAAACACGTATAAGGATAACCTATATAATCTAAAGCTTAAGCCAGAGTAGAGTTCGATCTATAACTCAATGATTACAATTCAAAAGGGCGAGACAATAATTTATGGACGAGTCAATCAGAAGCGAATGGGAAAATTCAAGATCGTGTCGCTTATTTTAATACACAATGCTCGTGCATAATCGGTTTATAGCGGATTCTAAGGACGTTATAGTTGAGCGGCTACAACAATTGTCATTATTAGTAAGTCCCTTTATTTGTGATCGCGGTGTTAAAATGGTGGCTGGACATTGTGCAGAGTACCGCGACGATGTTGTACTTTGACCTAATATAAGTTGGGAGACAAAGTGCTAGGACGGGGGACTTTTTCACTCGATCGTGATTAAAACTAAGACGGATTATGATAATTGTTGTAAACTGGATAATAGGAGCACCAGTAACACCGGCTAAGACCTTTGAAGATGTTACTGAAACTTCAGGAGTTTAATGGTATGAGCACTGTCGAGATATATGTACGATAAAGATGACGAGCTTGAATCAATCGTCTGGAGGAATTAGGAGAATAGTAGGAATCGACAAAACAGTCGTTAGAAAACGCAAATTCAATATCGGAAGAAGTGTTAGAGAATACTGGGTAATTAGCACTTCCTTAAGTATAATTGGCAGGTCTTTGGTATATACTATAGATCATTACAAGAGAAACGCTATATACACGGACGACTGGAGAGCATATCGACGCATATCTAGACTTCGTTACGTGCACCGTGTCGCTGTTCACAAGAGACGTTTTGTAGACCCAACCATGGGAATATATACCAAAAATATTGGAGCAATGTGGTCTAGGCTAAAAGAATTTTTGCGACCTTGTCATGGCTCCAGAAACCGATGGTTGTGTAGCTACATAGATGAGTTCCTGTACCGTATGCATTACAATTTAAAAACTGCAGAGCCTCTTTCTAACCTGGAAGAACTTTCAAACCACGTTAAAGAAGTGTATTCACCTTAACTTTTTGGTTTTGTATAATATATCCTTACTAAATATCAACTATTTACTAATCGGCTGAAACTTAATTAAGATTTGTTCAAAAGTAATCCTTCAATTATAGTCTCGAGACCATAAGTAATTTTTATAGCATGTGAATATAGTTGTCTTGTACTAATCTATCAAAAGATACATCCAGTCACACTGCTTTCAGCTGTTTGTAAGACGTACAGCAAAATAATACAAAACGTATCTGATACAAAAACTGCTGAGTTACCAGAAAATATGTTTAATGGATTCTGTTAAAGGTGGTTTAATTAATCTTTGAAAATATAGATTGTGATACGCACCTAAACACCTAATTCATAATTTGCATCCCTTAAAGCACCTTGTGGATGATTTAAGTCCGCATGGAGATATCAACTACCATTTTACACTCTCTTTCGAGCTTTACATGAGCAGTGTAGTAACGAATCACCTCCATTATGGAAGATTAATGAACCATGGAATGTAAATCCACCATTTGATTCCGCACATAATATTTAGGGTAACGTCGGTGGGTAGTGGTGGTGGTAATGAAGTCTATAAAGACACTATAACAGTGCACAGTGGATGGTCTATAGCTAAACTATTAGCCCCCAAATGCCTTGGTACGCTCGAGGGTAGGAAGAGTTTGCTCTCCCTCTCGAAATGCTCTCACGTGCCCACGCGTATACAGCCACTGTCGGGGAGATCTTAATCACTGCCTTCTCGCGCCACGGGTGTTGTTTACGAAATTGAGTGGTCGAAAAGAGAATATCCGGCGCTTTCACCGGGTTGGTCGATATGGAGCATCCAACTGGTGGAGTTGGAAAACCTTGATTCCAAACCATTGGTACACATAGGCCTCAGGATCCTGAGGGAACAAAATGGCGCATGGACCAATTATCGGTCACCGACCACCATGGGACTGCATCTCATGACGTCGCTCCACTGCCTTGTGGATCTGACATTTAGGTCGAAAAATTCGAGTATGGCCCCCTAAGAAAACCACCTGCTTCCGTCTGGGCACCCGGTCAGTATCACAGCCCATACACAAATCAAGTGACTTGTGTTGAGCATATGTATACGGTGCCCCTTGTACCAATATTTATGTGATCAAATAAATTCAGTTCACTTCAGTCAAATAAAAATCTTTATCCCAGTCAATGGATGTATACTAGATAAAAAATAAAGGCACCAAATCCTATGGATCTAACGCGAGGTGAAAATCTATTTATAAATTCTATCTAGGCGATACCTTGACGCAACCGTAAAGTTTGCTTACTACAATTCGATGGACCTAACAACTTAAAATGACTTGAACAACCTGACTAGTTTCTATGTAATAAATCACGTTGAACTAAAAAATAACTTAAAGGTACACTATTTCTTAAACAGTAACTCCGCTTATTTGTATGCAATAGCAGACTATTTGCACTTCCTGATAAATTTTTAAAAAAATAAAAAGGATACAATGATATTAATTGTCCTCTGGATGCAGTTAAGACTTGCATATATACAGAAAAATGAAGCTCATTATTTGACAAAGTAGGATTGTTGAATACACTGTCAAAACCAGCACGTAATGAGTTATATGATTCTAAACAGTCCTGTTGTACTTAACAATGTGACAGAATGTTTACCTCTTTTCGTGAGAATAAAGATCTATTAGGAAATACGTCAAGAGATACATAATCACGTTCAAGTCGACAAAATAAGTATAGTGCTTCACTATAAGTGATTTTCGAATCAGCGAACACTAGTTTCCCAATAAGCGGTACCGAATTCTGTGGAGAAATCAAAATAAGCTTATACTTACTGACAGAACTTTTTGATCATCTAACTTAGCAGATAATATACACCGGAAAAAACTGTCTAGCGATTCTCTGATACATTGTGACTGTGATGAGTTTCCCGACATCTGAAAAATACTAGAGAAGAATTAAACTAACTAACAAAAAGGAATAGGAAGTAACCAAAGTTGAACATTGAAGATTTTTCTAAACTAGAACGAGAAGTTTGCCTGTTGATAAAATTCAAGAAGACAAACCAGGATTGCCTCCCTGCTTATGTACATTTAAAGTCACTAACTGGCAATGTGATTAACATCAAGATCAAAAAAGCAACAAAATTATAATTTAAATGGTTCAACGTCAAAGACAAAAAGCAGCAAACCCTTCTTTAGCGCTGATGGAGCAGGAAAATTTTGCCTTTCTTTTAAAAAATGTATCAAACTATTTGCATTAAAATACTTTACCTACACATTAGACAGAATTAGCTGTACTTTATCAACGCCATGTAAGCTATTAGTGTGTACAAATAAATAGCAGATCAACCTAATCAGTATTTCATGCTCTGATCGTCTGGAACCATACGAATTCGGGGAATAAAAGTCCTTGATTGCTTTGTAAACACTTGGAGTGTGGCTATAAATCTTCATAATTTATTCAAAACATGAGAATATTTAACGAGAGAGGATGTTTTTCACTATCATATAACAGCTAGACGATAAGCAATGTTTTTTTATTATCTGCATGTACAGTGAACACCAAAAAGAGCAAGAAGTACTACAAAAATACAACACTTGATACTGCAGGAATTTCTATAGACACCGTAAGCAATTTCCCTATTTTGAAGAGTCCATTTTGAGGAAATGGCACAAAAACTCGAAAATGTCGCCAGGTCTTGAGAAAATCCAATTCTGAGGACAGTCCAAGGGATTTCAGGGAAATTTTGGGTTTTCCCCCATGCTTCTCCAGAATCTTCCCAAGCTGCCAGCTCTGGGGAAATCCCCAAAGTGAAATAGCCTCCCCCAAAGTTTTGGGAAATTTGGGGATTTCCCCAGGTCTGGTGAAATTTTGGGGTTTGCGTCTCATTTCCTCGAAATTTACTATAGCGGCTTTCCCAAAATGGACCAAATTTTCCCCAAAGTTGGCAGCTTGGGTTGTAACACTGCGGAAATCCATCCATATTACTTGATAAAACCCTCTTCTTAGGATTAAAAAAAAACTGCCCAAGATCTCTCAAAAAGCATGCAGAGAAGTATCATAATAATAACGGCAAAGCTCTATGACGTTAAAAAACAACAAAAACAATAGCGGCGAGACTCTAATTTAAGGACGACCTTTGAACGAATCTTAAGTGACCTTGACAATTAGTAGCCAATCAGAAGAAAGTTAGTATAAAGTGAAAATATATTATATGAAGGTAATGAATTACAGTGGATATTATCCTGTTACATGATTTAAAAACTTGTTAAGGTTTGATTAAGGTTCAGAGGTTCTGAATCCACAATGCGTATGGAATAGAAACTCGTCTATTGGGTTAGGGTTAGGTTTACGGGTAACGTTAGGGTTTAGGTTGAGGGTTAAGGTTTAGGGTTAGGTGAGGGTTTAGGGTTAAGGTTTAGGGTTGTGGTTAGTTGAGGGATAAGGTTTAGGGTTAGGTGAGGGTTTAGGGTTTAGGTTAGGGTTTGGGTTAGTTGAGGGTTAAGGTTTAGGGTTAAGGTTAGGATTAGGGTTAGTTTAAGGTTAAGGTTTAGGGTTAGGCTTAGGTAAGGGTTTAGGGTTAAGGTTAGGATTAGGGTTAGTTGAGGGTTAAGGTTTAGGGTTAGGGTTAGGTTAGGTGAGGGTTAGGGTTATGATGCTGACATACGAGGTTTTAAATCATGTCAAAGAAGAATATCCACTGTAATTTATTACTTTCTTTTAATATATTTTTACTTCATGCTATCTTCTGATTGACTAAAAATTGAAATTGCTCAAACGCTTCTGATTGGCTCGTCCCTAAATTAGTGTCTCGCCGTCCCATCTGTTGTAACCTCTCATTGATCACCTGCTCTCTAAAATCCGCTGTGAACCTATCGTATGTTAGCAGCGCGTGTTGAACTCCGCTCCGTGACCTTGAAATTGCTCAAACGCTTCTGATTGGCTCGTCCCTAAATTAGTGTCTCGCCGTCCCATCTGTTGTAACCGCTCATTATTCACCTGCTCTCTTAAATCCGCTGTGAACCTATCGTACGTTAGCAGCGCGTGTTGAACTTCGCTCCGTGACCTTGAAATTGCTCAAACGCTTCTGATTGACTCGTCCCTAAATTAGAGTCTCGCCACAATAGCTGATCCTCCGAACGTGAGTGTTTCTAAAGAAATTCTTCGCTAGAACAAGAAAACCGACTGCAAACCTTGAGAATTTAACAAGCGAAATAAAACCTCTAGATACATTGAAATTTTGAGATTATTTAAAGACCAAATTATAGTTTTACAAACCGTGACTTAATAAAAACCTGACGCGGTAGACCTCAGAATCGAAACTACCTCTTTATCGTTTTGACGACCTTGAGTGTTCAAATCGTTCAAATGGTTGTGGACGGAATAAAAGAAGCTTTCGCTTAACAGGCTTCCGTGTCTAGTAGCAGGGGATCACCAAATCCTCCAGGCAGGAACCTAGGTATGTTAACAATAAAAGAGGAAAAGAAATTGGTAAATCATAGTGCGATGCTGTCCTTGGTCCTTAAGAATAGGTCAAGTTGCCTCTTGAAGGACTCCTGAGAAGTCGCTTGGACTAGCTCGGCCGGCAGCGAATTCCAGCTTTTGACAACTCTTAAGGAGTAGAAGTTGTGTCTACATTCCGTCTTGCTATGTTGTGTTTCCAGTTTCTGGGTGTTACCCCTTAGGTTATTGTTCGAACTAAGCTTAAGGTGTTTAAGAGGATGTCCAGAAGTGTTAAGAATACTACAGTCCATTAATAAATCACCTCTAAGACGCCTATACTCTAATGGGTAAAGGTCTAGTGAATGGAGGCGTTCTTCGTAAGGTTTAGATTTGAGTCCTCGAACTGATTTCGTGGCTCGCCACTGGATACGCTCCAAAGTGTCCTTGTCCTTTTGGAGTGAGGGAGGGAGTACTATGTTTCCGTACTCTAAATGGGGACGGATGAAACTATTGAAGATTGTATGGAAAGTTCGTCCGTCAAACTGGCCAAAAATGCGCTTCAACGTTACCAGTGCAAGGTTTGCTCGGAAGGCATTTTTGTCACAGTTAGCGTAAGACTTTAAGTCATGGGGCACCAGGACTCCTAAATCTTTTTCGACTTGGGATACTACTAGAGAGGAGTTTCCTAAGTTGTAACTGTAGTCTGCGACATGTCGCAGATGGACCAATTTACACTTTGAAGTGTTAAAGGTAAGTCCATTATCGTCTGCCCAACTTTGAAGTCGAGTCAGATCCTCCTGAAGTGCCTGTATATCGTCTTGGTTGCGTATCTCTCCCCAAAGTTTCACGTCATCAGCAAAAAGTAATAAGTCTGACGTTACCTGTTGAGGAAGATCATTTATGTAGATCAAGAAGAGAAGAGGCCCTAGTACTGAGCCCTGGGGGACCCCACTAGGACATTCCATAGCCTGAGATAAAGTGAAATTAACCATAACATTAAAGTGTCGATTTTTCAGGTATGAAGTAAGCCAATCGATTAGGGGTGGTTTGATGCCTAGTCGTTTGAGCTTATTGATAAGACACAAGTGGTTAACCTTATCAAAAGCTTTTGAGAAATCAAGGTAAATGACATCAACCTTTCCCCTGCGATCGAGGACGCTTGTCCATCTGTCCACCGCAGTCAGCAGGTTGGTTATACAAGAGTAACCCTTCCTGAAACCATGCTGTTGGGGTGAGAAGAAATTTAAGGACAGTAAATAGTCATTTAAACCGTCGCATATCAGGGACTCCATGAGTTTTGAAGGTAATGACAGAAGAGCCACCGGCCGATAACTTGAAGGTTCATTGCGTCGACCTCCTTTGAAAATTGGTGTGGTGTGAGCCAGCTTCCAATTTTCCGGTAATTTGCCTCGGCTAAGCGAGTGAGAAAACATCACGCTAAGCGGCGTTGCCAGGATTGAGGCTGCCCCCCTCAGTATGGCAGGATGAACCATATCCGGGCCAGGAGAAGTATCTAGTCTTATGTGCTGAAATTTCCGGAACACCAAGTCAGCGCTTAGGTCTGCTTCGGAAAGTCCTGTGGAATTGCAGATGAAACTGTCGTCAGTAAAGTTGATGTCAGCCGGTTGAAATGTTTGAGAGTAATGTGCCGCCAGAAGGTCAGCGGTGTCGCCATCGTTGTTGGTCGGGCCGTTAAGACCTACCAGTTGAGAAACTCCTGTTTTGGCTTGACGAAGAGAGGCTGCATAACGGAATAGGCTTCTAGGGTTAGAGGCGAATTTGTCCATAAGCTTTGTTTGGTACTGAAGCCTGTCTTCTCTTATAGCCATCGTGCATATGTTCCTTATATGTTTATATTGCCTATACGCTCCGTCGTTATCAGTTCGTTTGTATTCCGCCCAACTGTGCCTTTTGCGGCTTAGCAGGCGAAGGGTACGGTTCTGGATTACTGTAGGTGGCTTGCAGCTTTTGGGAACCGTTTGGGGAACTGAATGGTTTGTAGCACATAGAAGCGTATGCAGTAAGAAGTCCCAATGACCGTCCACGTCGAGTTGAGGGTGAGCATCCCAAACCACCCGTTGTAGATAGTCATGTAGAGCTGGCACATCCAACCGTTTAAAATTCCAACGCAAGTTATTGGTGGGATACCTTAGCTTAGTTTTGATGACGAAACTGAAGGCTATGACGGCATGATCGCTCTTTCCCAGAGGAGCCAGGATTGAGAGGTTGTCAACTAGGAATTCTTCGTTTGTGAATACACAGTCTAAGCGCGATGGTGCCTGACTGTTTCTCCAACGAGTTGCCGACCTCACATTTTCATATAAGCCCAAGTCATCGATGAGGTTGAAGAACCGAGCTTCAATTGACTTGTCGCCTCCAGTCTACCCGTGTCCCGCGAAGTTGACTCTAGGGAGATTAAAGTCCCCTAGAATCAGGATGTGTGTGAAACCGAGACGGATAGAGCGGGATAGTCCTTCCAGCATACGACTATCGTACTCGATGTCGGCAGTTGGCTTCCTCTAAATGACTCCGACTAGACACCTCGAAGTACTAGACAATCTTACAGAGCACCACATGGATTCCTCAAGATTGTTAAACTCGAGGTTGTGAACTTGGTGCACCTCCAAGCAAGAGCTTATGTATATGGCTACTCCGCCCCCAATTCCTGTTTTTCTGTCGTTGCGGAACAAAGTCATCCCAGGTAATGCTAACTCTTGGTCCGAGAACTGAAAGGATATCCATGTTTCAGATATTCCTATCAGATGGACCTTATTAGTGTTGCTAAGTTCACGTAATTCATCCAGTTTGTTTGGTAGACTCGCGGCGTTCATATATAAGCAGTTTATGCTTTCAATTTGGAACGCGTGAGCTTCGTCCTGTTTTTCTGTATGAGCCTTATGTGAATGGACAGGTAGCACACCTATATGAGGTTTGCCGAGGTGGTAGGCCCTGTCCTCTACACGTTTTTTTTATCATTTAGACAGTCCACAAGTGGAATGGTCAGCTCCAACTTGCTTTTGTGTTTGGTCCTAGCTTCATATGGCCTATCCGGGTGCATGTGGATTCCAGGTGGCAATCGACGTCTGTTGGCACGAAATGCTTCCAGAACTGCAGCCGCCATGTGGGAAGATGGGAAGGTTATCTTCATTAGGCGAGGTCTAGGATCACCGTCCTTCTTGGCTAGTCTCGTCACATGCTGAGTCAGTATGTGTTTGAGCCTCAAGGACTGTTTGACGAATTTCCATTCCCCGATGTCAGAATTTGATTGAGTAGGGTCTGCATTTTCCGGTATACCTTGCACAATTATGTTTCTTCCGCGGAAAAACTGATCGC
Source organism: Schistosoma haematobium (assembly GCF_000699445.3). Taxonomy (NCBI): domain Eukaryota; kingdom Metazoa; phylum Platyhelminthes; class Trematoda; order Strigeidida; family Schistosomatidae; genus Schistosoma; species Schistosoma haematobium. The sequence goes on along the minus strand of NC_067199.1, from coordinate 14,691,933 downwards.
GAGTTTTTTTTGGGATGTTCCGTATGATATTGCGCTCAGAGTACGGTATGTCGGGCAATATTTTTACGTTACCATCGGATTTCAACAAGTGACTTGCTAGCATGACGTCCTCAACGTCGGCAGCATTCTTAAGTGTTACTCGGAGAAGCATCGGGTGATTTAGATGCTTAGAATCCTTTCCTCGAGTGAGCCGGGTGGCCGTCAAAGGCTCTATTCTAGGAAGTTCGAGCTTCTTGTGTCTTGCTGTCATCCTTCAGTCTTCAGTCTCCAATTATAAGGATAGTAGGTTGGTGAACCTGTGTTAATCCTGACAGATTGCCTTCCAGTGAAGGTCCAGTTTCTCCTTGAAAATATTCACTGATAGGGCTAATACTACTTGTTCGGGTAAGGCGTTCCAATCATTGACTACTCGATGAGAAAAACGGGACCCCACTTTAAGTTTATTAGATCGTGGTTTATGAACCTTCTTGCTATGACCTTGGAGATTATTAGTGCTGGAGGGAGCAAAAATATAAGACACATTAACACCCAAATCATAATTAGAGGTGTAGAGATTCACATTTATCACGAGAACACGACTGGTTTAATAAAAACAATTATTATTATAACTAACTGTACCATTGCTTGTTTTAATGTGCTTTTGTTCGACTGTGCTAATGGCAGCTATGTTGTGCTTCCATTCTTTTACTTACACTTTGATTGTGACTTCGCGCGGATTCGGTTACGTTCTATAACCAAGCTTGTATTCTGGCACGATCTCGGTATCCTTTCGATACCACGAGATCGCCAGCAAATATATCTCGATTTGGTCCATTAATTGCCTTCTGACATTTGGCTTCTAGGGGATTTTATGAATTTATTTGGTTACGTTCAACCTTCGCCTTCTGATTAACTTGGCACGTGTTTCTTGGTAGCGGTTTTCATAGTTAATCTCAACTCGACGCCACGCCACAAAGGTACGGAATGCCATTATAAGGTCACCTCGTGTCCTACGATACGACAAGGGGGAAAGTTTTAGAAGTTTTAAACGCTCATCGTAAGGGAGTTTAAATAGACTCTCAACTGATTTTGTTCCCATATTCTGGACACGCTCAAGTGAGTTAGTATCCTTTACCAGACATGGGCTAGCTGCTTGGATACAGTACTCTAAATGTGGTCTTACGTAGGTGGGATATAACATTCGAAACGTTTCCTCGTCAAAAGATTTGAACGCTTGGCGAAGTAACTATAACGCACGAAAACCTTTGACAGCGGCTGCGTTGCAATGCGTAGTTGTTTTTAAGTCATGACTTATTATTACTTCTAAAACTTTATGTTCTTGAACGCATGGAAGAGGTTAACCCCCAGTAGTATAATGGCAACTATTACCGTGACCGATGTGCATTAGCACACTCTTCCCAGCATTGATTTCTAAGCTCCAGCCTCGAGCTCATCCAACTAAATCGTCCAAGTCAGCTTGAAGATTTAGATGATCAGCCGCACTTTTTATTGTTCTCCAAATTTTTACGTCATCCGCAAATAATAATGTCGAAGACCTAAGTAACAGCGGTAACTCATTAACGTGGAGAAGGAAGAGCAGAGGGCCTAAGATGGTGCCTTGGGGTACACCACTTTTGACCGGCTTCTAATCGGATAGCGTTCCGTTGACCCTCACTCTCTGTCTGCGGTCACATAAGGAGTTGTCTATCTACTCATGTACAGTACCTATTATTCCGAAGCTCTCAAGCTTCTGCATAAGACCTACGTGTGAAACCTTGTCAAATGCCTTGCTAAAATCTATGTGTATCACATCGACAGACAGACAGTTATCTAAGGCTGCTGTCCAATCCTCTCTCGCAATAAGTAAGTTAGTCAAGCATGAACGCTTGTTATTAAATCCATGTTGCTCAGGAGCTAACAGATTGTGTGAAGCTATGTGGCTTAGCAACTTAACCCGAATTATCTTTTCAAGTAACTTAACGACTATGCGAGTTAGACTGACAGGCCGGTAGTTAGATACTATCTGTCTCTGACCGTCCTTAAATATAGGACTGACTATAGCGTCCTTCCAAACCCTAGGGAGTTGAGCGAGTGAAAGGACATGTTGAAGAGTGTCCCTAGTGGTTTTAAAAAAATGTTCGCAAGTGATGACAGCAGCCGTGGATGTAACCCGTCAGGGCCCGGTATCTTGCCAGGTTTGAGGTTAGTTATCAACGGAAGGACAGTTTCCTCAGTCACCTGTACAGATTCGATGGTTGGTATCTCGGTGTGAGTGGGACAAGTATTTCTTACAATAACTACTCACATTTGTGTTTTTGATTGTTTTACCGGTCGATAGAGTATGGGGTATCGTACGTGTTACTGAGCGATGAATGTAAATCGAATGGAATTCTCATGAATAATAAATTCCAGGAAGTCGAAAATTTCAGAGCACAGATTGTAAGAAATCTCGACTACTGAGCGTTCACGACAGTATTTGATCTCGGATAAACAGAAGCAGCAATAGTAGAAATAGAACTTTTCGCGCGCGCTACGGACTGGACGTTAATTTCAGGCCGAGGCCTTTAGTTTTATTTTTCTAGGATTCTCGCACAGCCGGATGGGTTATTTTTTCTTGGAATTATGGAAGATAACTCAATTCCTAATTTTTAACATATAAACTGTGAATTTCATGCCATATGATAAGATCTGGGTTTAACTTATGGTTTTTATAATCATATTCATACAATAATTCATAATCATATAATTACATATATTCATTTTGACTATACGATCAAACTATGCTCTGTCATTTTGAAACCATATGTAATTTTTATTTGACGAAGATTTGCATTTCATATCTGTATCCTATTCCTTAAGAAATATATGGTTATATCGGTAAAACCCTATTTTATGGACGACCTTTGAACGTATTTTTAAGTGACCTTGAAAACATTAGTCAATCAGAAGAGAGTTGGTATAAAGTAAAAATATATTGTAAAAAACTGATGAATTACAATGGATATTCTTCTTTTACATGATTTAAGAACTTGTTAAGGTTTGATAAAGGTTCAGAAGTTTTGAAGTCATAATGCATGCGGTACAGGAACTCGTCCATATGGCTCCATAATAATCGTCCTCTGGAGCCGTAATAGGGTCTTAAAAAATACTTCAGCCTAGACCACATGCCTTCAATATTGTTTGCATGAACCCCCGTCGTTGGATCGACAAAATGACGTTTGTGCACTACAACATGATGCACGAAACCAAGTGTTGAGAGGCGTCTATACGCTTTCCAATCGTCGGCATAGATGGTGGTGCCAGGCTGAACGTACTCCTTGATGATTGGTATTATTGTCATTACCTGACGGTTTCTCACTCTTTGAAAATGTCCCCTTTGAGTTGAACGATCGTAAAATCCAAGTATCTATCAAGTATATTCACGGAAGTGCTACTTACCCAACATATAGTACTATACGTTGTACGTACAACGAAATATAATGGCATCACGGTAGTCTGCACATCGTGCTTCAGTCATTTGATTGCCGCAGTCACAGATACAGGAACTTCTTAATAGTTCCATCTGTTGTAGTCGCTCAACAATCACCTCTTCTCTAAAATCTGCTGTAAAACGGTCGAATGAGAGCATCTCGCATTGAACTTAGCGCCATAACCTTGAAATTCCTCAAACACTTCTGATTGGCTCGTCCATAATTTAGAGCCCTACCGTTATATCGTATTTGAATGCTTTTGTAGTGGCATTGGATCATAACGACACAATCCACAAAGCTGTGAACACGAGACTACTCAGAAAATAGATATTCAATATTTAACGCGGAGAAATACCTAACGATGGAAAGGCGGGAACAATGAGTTGAATTGACTGGAGTTGATCGAATGGCATGGCTCGGCCATGCAGGCGTGGTCCCCGCTGAATGTTACCTCATATCTTCTGTTCATATTAAATATATTGTTCTTTCTCTAGCCTAACCTTGTTCTACATCATGTATTGGTAATTGATACGATACAGTGAGTTGGTGTAGTCGATGGTGTGACTTCCACGTCAGATCTTATAGATTAGGCAGTTATATCATGACAAATCTACAAATTTAGGATTAGGTCTATTATTAGAGCAGTACTAATATCATAGTAGACCATAATTCTACATTGGTGAGCCCAACTAAAGAAACGCAACCTATTATTGTTAATCTTTATTTCCACCTTAACCTTCTCAATCGGTTTTTATTTTTGTAAACCTAGTATTCTAATAGTCCTTTGAATCATGGTCACATATATTGTCGTAATGTTATATCTATTAGTTCACATAAGTTACTAGCCCAATCGATAATAAAAGTTGATCATCTATATAAACTAATTAGCTTTGATGGTTCGTTAACAAGCTTTAATAGCATTTACCTGCTTCAGCGACATAGACTTGTTTAAACATCAAGCTCTAGCAAATATGACCTGTAAATAACGTAAATATACATTGACTAACAATGCAATCAAGGATTGAATAGTTATCTGGATCTAATTCTTAGTGTTCCTTCGCTTAACACCTCATCCTGTTTTAAACTATGCACTATCCTGTAATATCTTTTCTTCCGACCACTGCCTGCCTAATTTCATATTCTCGAGTTCCATTGCCAAACAACAAGGATGACAATTCTCCAAAAACATACGGTGAGTTCCAGCTATAAGTTTTCTGCAATCATAAGGTCATTTTAGATGGTTCGTTCAATGACAACCACACAATTATCTGGGTTCATTCGATTGTTCTGATCCGAGCGAGTGGCAAAAACCTCAACAGCATCAAGCACCCTGGGATTAATTGCCATACTGCATGTTTTATTCTGGATACTTTTGGATCATTACTACTCACGAATGGCGTTATATATGTCGTCCACTGAATAATCTAATTTTCAAAAATAACCCAGGCGAGTTCAACTATTTTACTTAATGATTTTTTTACTTAACATGTATATGTTTTCCGGTTCCTTTTGCTATATATTTGTAAGTGTCCCTAGGATAAATGCAGTAACTTCTTATGGAAGGTTTATAACGCGTCATATTCCTGCCTGAAGTTTCACAAGCAGTCTAAACTTTAAAACTATTTTCTGGTCATGTTCATTATTTTTAAATCGTCATATACGTCAACAACCTGCTTGTTAACCTGGCCCGCACATACGTTACACTATATCTCCATGTCTTCTAAATTTAGAAATCATCTGGATCGCCTTTAACATTTATCAATAAACCCATCATAGTCGTTGTTGCTAATCGTATTTGGGTTTATGGATTGATTTATCATATTAGCAGCCTAAAATGCGAACATAGTTTAGATAATAAGATTAAAAATTTAGGTACTATTAACTGCACTAGTAAAATAACTAAATCCCTAGGTGGCTGTTGGCTAAACAAACGTTTAAAATCAAAACTCCGTAGCCTACTAGAATTAACACTAAACGAATCTTTCTGATATAAAATTTATAATTAAATTAGGCGTCTCGGATTCTTTAACGTTATAAATTTCTGATAATTTCGAATCACCTAAAGCAACAATACCTATTTTTCCACTGACTAATCCTCAATCAACACTATAACTAGTTAAATTTAATAGTTTCAGGATATCGTCATAAAGCATTGTCACGACTTGACAATCACGTAATATGATTGATAAAATTAATGAAACTATTAACAAAATCGATCAGCAAATTGACTTATAATTATCACTAGTGTTGTTTTTCTTTTATCTTCATTCACTACAGATGATTACAGTATGTTTCTCTATCAGTTGTTCATTCAGTAAATATCTCAAAGCCTTGTCAGTCTTATTGATGGTTTAGCGACACAATCATGCATGCAAACAATCAGTATAAGCAGTCGAGCAAATCTCCTGCAAACTGAAAACATCAATGTCGAATTTACCCCAACACTGACTAAGGTTCAAGCCATTATCATAGACATGAGTTGGGAGTGTACTTCCCTTGGTTACAACTTATGTTCTCCCTGATAATCAAATGAGCATCAATCACTATTAATCATCTTGTAAAAACTTATTTAGCTAAATACATCTTGCAGCACCACATCACTTCGTAATATGACCCATAGGCTTAACTGATTTTAATAACTTATAACCACTATATCTCAATTAAATCGTATTCCGCCTTATAATAAACTGCATACTTGCAACTAACTTGTATGTCCATCAGCCGGCAAGTATAAATACAAATAAATAGTTTGCCACAGATCAGAACATTGAGTCTAGAGCATGTCTCTTACGAATACACTCATGTTTAACGATTTTTCCTAGCTATCTGTCCAAAATTCATATAATCATCACTCACGTATTTAAATTTTGTTTTGATGAACATTCATGTGTATTAGTAGTATTACTAAATTCTATCACGGTCAAGTAAAACTGAGGTTGAGAAAATCTTCCCGTAACTAAATAAACCGTATCAAACTAACTCGAACACTAGTTGGAATTCTTTTCCATGGTAATACTTTTGTTCTTCCAGTTAGCCTACTAATACAGATGCAATTGGAAATCACATATGGACGGGTTACCGGCATAATTGTTAATTGGTTTCATAATTTAAACCAAACTAATACCAATATTAACATTTCTACAATATTCATTACTTTAATATTTCTCAACACAAAATACTACCTATACGTTAAGTTATTAACCAACGGCTATTAACACGCATCGTTTTATTATTATTATTATTGTAATCCCATTTTTTATAGCTCAAATAATCTTTACCCAAGTTTTCATTTTAAGCGTGTTAAGCATTAAGGCAGATATTTTAAAATTATTACATGTATTTCCCGACCAGATGCTGCCGCCTTCCTTTTGATTTGTCTTTTAGCTTACCATTACCCGGGGGATGCTAACTAGTCTTGGTAACCCTCGGTGCATGGCAATCCCATCCAATTCGGTATCGAACCAACATCACGTTGATTCTGGTAGGAGAGTAGTGTAGTGGCATTGGACAATAGTCACACAATCCACAAAGCTGTGAACACGAGACTACTCAGAAAATAGATATTCAATATTTAACGCGGAGAAATACCTAACGATGGAAAGGCGGGAACAATGAGTTGAATTGACTGGAGTTGATCGAATGGCATGGCTCGGCCATGCAGGCGTGGTCCCCGCTGAATGTTACCTCATATCTTCTGTTCATATTAAATATATTGTTCTTTCTCTAGCCTAACCTTGTTCTACATCATGTATTGGTAATTGATACGATACAGTGAGTTGGTGTAGTCGATGGTGTGACTTCCACGTCAGATCTTATAAATTAGGCAGTTGTATCATGACAAATCTACAATTTTAAGATTAGGTCTATTATTAACGCAGTACTAATATCATAGTAGGCCATAATTCTACACTTTAACCCATGTACTTTATGTATCTACAGGATCTATTCAAACCTTTACCTAATATCAAGAAATATATATAACCGTGTATGTTAAAGGACTGTTTTCACTATTTTATGAACTATCATTTAGATCGTATTTGGATACTATAAATCACTTAATTTCCAAAATTACTTGTCCAAATCGGTGAGTCTGTCATAGTTTTTTTTGACAGTATTTTTTTCCGAAAAGCTGTTTCATATATTTGTTCATGAAGCAACATAATAATCTTAGACGGTAATAATCTTCTAAACTATTTGTCTCTGCACCCAACCAAACCCTACAAAATTGAAAGTTTGTTTTGCAATTGTTATAATTATCGTTGTCAGAACGACATTCGAGCCGACTATTTGTAAATTGCGAATAAACTTTGGTACCTAGATTTGAGTTTGGTTCTGTTGTTGGTTTGGGTTCGTAAATTGCAGATAGTTCGATATACCGTACTTCAATAACGGGAACGGGCAAAAGCTTGGACGTAACAGTTCTTCGGCCCTATTATTGCTTAACCGTGACAGGAGTTAGTAATACTACTAATACACATTTATTACGTGAAAATACTGATAGTCATGCGAATTTCAAACAAGTAGCTGACGGTGGTTTGTTGAGCGTGAGTGCATTCTTGAGAAACACGCTCTAGACTTAGCGTTCCGATTTGCAGCAGAACAATTATTTATATTCATACGTACTGGTCAATGGTGTGTATAAGTCAGTTGCAAGTATAAAGTTTGGGATTATATAAAAGTCGATCTGTGTGAACTTGTGTAACTTGAAGGTGTTGGAATCAACTTACCGTATGCTCCACAAGTATAGGTGACATGATGTTGTACGGTGCCTTTGGTTAAATAAATCACCACAAGATGATAAACACTGAGTACTGTTCATGTGGTTATCAGATATAGCATAAGTTGTAACGAAAGGGACTACAAATCCCAAATCATATCTATGATAATTACATGAATCTCTATCAGCATTGTAGTAAATCCGACAGTGATTTTTTTATTAGCAAGAGGTTTGCTCGACTGCCTATGCTGATGATTTCTGCATGAATGATTGTATCGCCGGACCTCTAATTAGACTGATAATGTTTTAAGATGCTTACTAAATGAGCAAGTAATATAGAAATATGCCGAAATCACGGATAATAAATAAAGATAACCATGAGAAAACACTAGTCAACGATAATTATAAGTCAATTCATTGACTGAGCTTGTTAATAGCTTCATCAATTTTGTCAGTCATTTTACGTGGTTTCGAAGTCTAGACAATGAGTTATGACGTTATCCAGAAACCATTATGAATGACTGGTTATGGTGTTGATTGGTGATTAACTAACGTGGAATTGATACTGTGGTTTCGGGTAATTTGGAAATATCACAAATATGTGGCATTAATGAATACGGGCTGCCTGACTGTATTACAAATTGCGATCCAAAAATATTTGTTCACCTAACTTTAACGTTAGTGGCAAACTCAATAGTTTATTTCGGATGCTTGTTCAACTAACAACTACGCGATAGTTTAGTTATTACACCAGTGCAGTACGACAATAGCTTAATGTGGTAACTTTATTATCTTAACTATGTTAAACGGCTTTCGAGGCAACTAATATGACAGCCAAATTTATAAACCCAAATACCCAACGCAGTAAGGATTATAATGGGTTTAGTGGAAAATGTTAAGGGCAGTTCAAATAATTTTTAAACTCGAATGGCAAGGAGATGATATAATGCAACTCATGTACAAGCCGGGTTGACATGTACATTGATGAGAAACAATACGATCTAACAAACACTTGGCGGGAAAAATTTTAAAAAGTTGAAGCATGATCAAATTTCTAAGAACATAAAGGAATTTTTGTAGTAGTTGCAGTCTATTATAAAGGATAACAAGAATCGTGCAAAGGTTTATAAATGAATTTGCATTAGAAGTAAAACAAAAGTTTAAATACACTCACTCAGTTTTTCTGCATCCAATGTTTCACTACGTTTGTGTCTACTTCAAAATTTAAAAGCAGTGTCTTTACGCCTTAAGTGGGACACGACCAGTGTACTTACTGCATTACAGTACACGGGAGTGCCACATCACTAACTTAAGTCAGTAACAATTACTCAGAACTAGCCTGATTAAAGCTAATGAAAATCTAGATTCAATAATAAATCTGATTAACAAACCGTATTATTTATATGCGCAAGCATTAAGTTGATGTGCTGAAACTTTTTAAAGATATTTGCTACTAATATCAACACAATTGGATTGATCTTTCAAACTTTTTACTTTTGAACGTAGCCTGAAACAGTAAATTGCTGAATTCATCGAACTGGTGCTAGTCTCTGGAATAGAAACTACAATTTCAAACAAGAGAACAGAATCCCTTATGGGTTACGGAAAAAGACAAAGTGATTCCATATAGAATTTTTACAGGAAATGTTTCTACCAACAGTGGATCATTTCTTCCCTAAAATGTTTGGAGGCTTTACAATTAACTAGCCTCCACTCTGAAGCAATACTTCAGTCGATATTATTCAACACGTCATCTCTAATGATACGGTCCCAATTAGTTCAGTGATTTATCTCATAAAGCGTCCAAACCAGTTTTCAAGCCATAAAAATCGAACTTTAGTTGTGACTATTAACTCCAGAAATTATTTTTAACGACCTAAATAAATATTGCCGTTACACGTGAAATCCATGTAGATGTAGAATTATGGCCTACTATGATATTAGTACTGCGTTAATAATAGACCTAATCTTAAAATTGTAGATTTGTCATGATACAACTGCCTAATTTATAAGATCTGACGTGGAAGTCACACCATCGACTACACCAACTCACTGTATCGTATCAATTACCAATACATGATGTAGAACAAGGTTAGGCTAGAGAAAGAACAATATATTTAATATGAACAGAAGATATGAGGTAACATTCAGCGGGGACCACGCCTGCATGGCCGAGCCATGCCATTCGATCAACTCCAGTCAATTCAACTCATTGTTCCCGCCTTTCCATCGTTAGGTATTTCTCCGCGTTAAATATTGAATATCTATTTTCTGAGTAGTCTCGTGTTCACAGCTTTGTGGATTGTGTGACTATTGTCCAATGCCACTACACTACTCTCCTACCAGAATCAACGTGATGTTGGTTCGATACCGAATTGGATGGGATTGCCATGCACCGAGGGTTACCAAGACTAGTTAGCATCCCCCGGGTAATGGTAAGCTAAAAGACAAATCAAAAGGAAGGCGGCAGCATCTGGTCGGGAAATACATGTAATAATTTTAAAATATCTGCCTTAATGCTTAACACGCTTAAAATGAAAACTTGGGTAAAGATTATTTGAGCTATAAAAAATGGGATTACAATAATAATAATAATAAAACGATGCGTGTTAATAGCCGTTGGTTAATAACTTAACGTATAGGTAGTATTTTGTGTTGAGAAATATTAAAGTAATGAATATTGTAGAAATGTTAATATTGGTATTAGTTTGGTTTAAATTATGAAACCAATTAAGAGCTTTGTGGATTGTGTGGCTATTGTCCAATGCCACTACATAGACTCTTTGAACCAACCCTTCGTTTCATGTCCATAAACATGGAATGTTCGTACAATATGAGACACCGGGAGAGCCTTCCGAATCGCTGCAGAAATGAGGAGATACAACCTGGAGGTGCTTAGGGTCAGTGAAACACACTGGACGCAAGTCGGACAACAACGACTAGCTACAGAGGAGCTTCTGTTATACTTTGGCCATGAAGATGGAAATGCCACTTATACACAAGTAGTTGCATTGATGCTATCGAAATAAACGCAAAATGCAGTTATAGGATGGGAATCTCATGGATTAAGGAGCATCAAAGCCTCCTTCAAAACATGGAAAGATGGCACTTCAATGAATGTCATCCAATGCTATGCGCCCACCAACGTCTACAAAGAAGACGTTAACGACCAATTCTACGATAAGCTGCAGTCAATCGCTGAGAAGTGCCCAACATAGGACTCGATCATTCTGACGGGAGATCTAAGTGCTGAGGTTGGAGTGGGAAATACCGGATATGAAGATACCCTGGGACGACATGAACTGGGAAAAAGGAACAAAAATGGTGAGTGATTTGAAAATCTATGTGACTTAAATAAACTGGTTATATGCGGCACCATATTCCCACCTAAACGTATCCACCAAACCACATGGACTTCACCGGATCACACTACACAAAATCAAATCGACATATCTGCATCGACAAAAAGTTCAGGTGGATTATGGAAGACGTGAGAACCCTCACATACTGGTAGCCAAGAAGCAATTGAAACTCAAGAAGCACTGGACAATGGGGCGGGAAACAGCACAAAAGTTTAATACGGCTTTTCTTCGGGATACTTGCAAACTCAACAAATTCAAGATAGTCCTCAGCAATAGGTTCCAGACCTTTCATGACCTACTCAATGTAGAAGGAACCACTATGGAGAGCAACTGGAAGGGGATAAAAGAGGCAATCACTTCAACATGTCATGAGGTTCAGGGCCACAAAAACCACTACCACAAGGAAACAATTACTGTTGATACACTGGATAAGATTCAAGAAAGGAGGAGCCAGAAAGCAGTGATCAATACCATCCGAACAAGACCAGTTCCATTGAACCCACCCAACATTGAAGTAGCACACACGGACCACCCAATCGGTGTTGGCCCACTAACAAGTGAAGAGATCAGCATAGCCATCAGACAAATCAAGAGTTGCAGAGCAGTGGGGCCAGACAACATTCAAGCAGAGGCAGTGAACGCAGACGTAGCTGTAACTGCAAAGATACTCCACACTCTCTTCAGCTAGATTTAGGATGAATAACAAGTACCAACGGACTGGAAAGAAGGACACCTGATAACAAAGAAAGTCGATCTCAGCAAGTGTGATAACTACAGGGGCACCACTCAACTCTCAATACCAGGAAAAGTCCTCAGCAGGGCGTAGTTAAACAGGATGAAGGACTGCGTAGACGCCCAACTTCAAACCAACAGGCAGGATTCCGTAAGGATCTTTCGTGCCTTAAGGTAACCCTCGTGCTATTGATAGAAGAAACCAGAGAAGTAGTGAATATGTCTTTATTTCGATCTTCGCGCAGTCACAGTGGAGCGTGGGATTATCTGTTCAGACAAACAAAGGCTCTCAACATTCAAGATAATAGGGAATATAACGCTTATAAAAAATAAGGAAGTGAATGAATACTTGAACAATACTGTTTTGGCATAAGCTTGGTTGTTTGGGGTCAACTCTTAACCAACCAACCTGAGCTGTTACATTAGCTTCCCCCTAGAATCGACTTCCGTAGGAACGTCGGTTCGATTAACCTATCTATCGAAAACACCTTAGTTCTATTTCTCATCCCAAGGGAAAATTATCAACTCGCTCACTATTTGACTTACAATCAGTGACGACTAACGCTGTCAACGATAGTCCATGGATGTCTCCTCATTTACTAGCTTGTCATCTTATTTTGTAGTATGTGATCTTTTCTACAACTATCGCTGACGGTTTACTGCGTGCTTTCAAGAGAAAGAGTGTGAGAATGTGGAATAAGAATATCTGAGGTAGTGCCGCGAGCGGGCTACCTAACACCATGCTGGTGAGGTACGATTTTTCCATGCTCAGACCGGCTATCAGGTGTTTACTCACCTGCCTCTTTAGTCGCCCTCAAGTAAAAAGTAAAGAAGAATCTACTTCAAAGGTAATGGTGAAAACCAATCAAACCTGAAGAACTGCTCCACTGCCTGCATAAAAATAATAAGATACAAAATGGAAATACAAAAATATAATTTATAATTGTTCGGTTCCACGTAAGTGATTGGCCTCCAGAAAGGATTGGTATTCTAGAAGAAAATAGACATAGTGTAGCCATCTTATGTACGAAAAGGTATGAACACAGTCGTCGCGACCTGGGGAGAGGTTACTCGTTTCCCGCTGTCTTAGAATTATGCTTAGGCCAGGCGCATGGTTGCATGCACTTGGTTGAGTTGACACCAAACTTCCAGTGGTACCAACAAAACTGCCCAGATTGTCTGGACATTTGTGACCTGTTTTGTGACTTGGATCGTGGTCGTTGTGGTGACCTGCTCCTGTTTCTATGACCCATTTGCATTCTGGTGACAGCCTCAGTGAGACTCTTAACACTCGCAATGAGTCCTTCTATTACGGGGTCTTTTGCTGATTCTACTTTTTGTGTGTGATTTATTGTGCCTGATTCAGTTGGAGGACCTCTTTCCATTATTCTGTCGGCTATACGCGCTAAATGAGATAATGAGGTTTCAGGATCCTGTGCATCCAAACAGTGTTGGACGTCGCATGGGAGAGCTTGTATCCATCCTTGTTTTAGGACTGCTTCACCCACTGTGTTATCACCCACTAAGACTTGGAGGTGACGTAAAAACTGTGACGGCGACCTATCACCTAGTGTTTCACCTTGAAAAAGTCTTTGGATTCTTTGACTATCTGATAATGATAAACGGTTCATTATCTCTCGTCTTAAGATGGTGTATGGTTGTGGTGATGGTGGACTTAAAATCAAGTCACGGACTTCTTTGGCGACTGAAGGAGGAAGGATAGAACACAAGTCTCTATAGCGAATCCCTTCAGATTTGATATTGTGTCTCGTGAAATAATGCTCTAGTTGAGCAAACCACAACTCAGGATCACTACGATCAAATTCTGGAAGTCGGGATTTCGTAGTCATAACAGTGTCTATCTCCACTGGTGACAAATCCTCCAGATTATGGGTTTCTATTGAGTCTGACATGAGGTATGTGACAAATATAGCAATAAAGTTAGCACAAAAAGTGGTTACTATAACACGAATAACTTAAGATAATACGGAATAAACTAGTTATATACTCAAATTAGTTTACGGATAATCAGGTATACTTTTACGATTAAGTAAAAAAAAATGTTAATAACAGAAATGAGGTTAAATTTGTGTTCAAAAAGGGCTCACCAATTTCGTGCCTTAAGGTAACCCTCGTGCTATTGATAGAAGAAACCAGAGAAGTAGTGAATATGTCTTTATTTCGATCTTCGCGCAGTCACAGTGGAGCGTGGGATTATCTGTTCAGACAAACAAAGGCTCTCAACATTCAAGATAATAGGGAATATAACGCTTATAAAAAATAAGGAAGTGAATGAATACTTGAACAATACTGTTTTGGCATAAGCTTGGTTGTTTGGGGTCAACTCTTAACCAACCAACCTGAGCTGTTACAGATCGATTGTGTGTAGACGGAATCGCAACACTACGGGTCATTGTGGAATTCATCGCTGTACATCAACTTCATTGACTACGAGGAGAAATTTGATAGCGTTGACAGGACAACACTATAAAAGCTTCTTCGATACTACGGCGTGCCTCAGAAGATAGTCAATATCATATGGAATTCCTATGATGGATTAAACTGCAAAACTGTGCATGGAGGACAATTGACAAACTCGTTCGAGGTAAAGACCGGTATCAGGTAAGGTTGCTTACTCTCACCCTTTCTCTATCTCCCGGTGGTCGACTGGATCGTAAAGATGTCAACATCTGAAGGGAAGCATGGAATACAGTGGACATATAGGATGCAGTTGGAAGATCTAGACTTCGCAGGCGATCTGGCCCTCCTATCGCAAACGCAACAACAAATGCAGGAGAAGACGAACAGTGTAGCAGCAGTAGGTCTCAACATACACAAAGGGAAAAGCAAGATTCTCCGATACAACACAGCATGCACCAATCCGATCACAAAGATGTAGTTATCAGTGTTTCTCAGCAATTCGCTCTCTTGATGCACTTTCCGTTCTTTATTCTGACTCCGACTTCCCTTCAATCATTCGAACCTACTACACTTTGTAATTTTTAACACACCTTATTTTTCTCCATTACTGCACTGTCTCGTCTGGAGGTCAAACCACAATTCACCCCAGCAGCTAGTGTGGGTTTAATCTACTACGTTATCATACCTCTGTCTGTTCCACTACAAAATGTTAAACATTATTTATCGTTCATATCCAAGTGCATTGCTGCTCCTTTGTTTCAATTTTTCAGGATCAAACTCAGGGCGCACTCGTACGTTCTAAACTTGAGTGCTACATACAAGAGGCTAGTCCCTGCTTTAAAAAGACAGTGAATTCTTAAAAAGTTCAGAGAACAGTAACTAAGCTAATTCCCGGAATAGCGAAGCTCCCGTATGATGCTCGACTGGCCAAGCTAAACCTATTCCCGTTGTCATATCGTAGAACTAGAGGCTACTTGATTACAATTTTCAAGTTGCTAAGCGATAAATTCGCACCTGATATGCCCTCATTTTTCTTGTCTTCAAAAAAAGCGAATTTACGAGGACACCACAAAGATATTCACAAGCCCAGAACAAATTTCTTGTCAGCTGACTATCGACTTTCCCATTGAATCATCAACGAGTGGAATTCATTAACTCAGCACGTGGTTGAGCTCCGTCCGTCGACTCTTTCAAAAGAAAGTTGGATCAACCGAGAGACCACCATTGCCAGGACTAACACAGGCCATCAAGCCCCCCTATCCTTTCCGAACTGGAACTCCTCAGATTTGCGGTGGAATCAGGTCACGAGTGGGCACTCCGTTCTACGCATCCACTGTAATGGTTAGCCAGCTTAGACTAAACGCTTGCTGAGATATCGATTGCCCTTCGAATGTGACTTCGAACCTCTACATTTCTGATTTTAGATTTTTCTGGGTTGGCATACTTTGATAACAAGATTTATGTCAGAAGTGTCAACGTGAACTTTAGAACAGTCCTCTCATAGGGAGCCCAAACTTGGGAATTTACCACAAATATTACATCGAGAATTGAACTGAATAACACTCGTAAAAATGTGCGGGAGAGCATAGAGCGGCGTTTATTGAATATCTCTGGTCGATAGCTTATGTCTCATAATGAATAACAGGTTTAGTTTTCATTACATAGCACTTTGGAGATGCGTGTTAGATAGAATGCTCAGTGGTGCTTTCTTATGCAGTCCTTTAACATCTAGACATATATCTCATTTCATAAGGTACTACTTATCATATCATAATTTGTTAAATATTCTGAGACGTTCAACAGTAAAATAGTAGTGTCTTCAACATCCAACAGCAAGTTCGACCTTGAGAACGAACGTAGTGTCCTTCGTCGGTTGCTGAGTTTCAGGTACCATTTACCAAGGTCGTCATTTACAAACATCATATGTTATCTTCACCATTAGGGTTTAATGTCCAAAGAAATGTGAAGATAAAATCAATTTACCAGGTTATTGGTATCTTGGTTGGAGTATGCTTCAATATATTTTATATCACAGTGCGAGATGTAGAGACTGCAGTTTGTTGTTCATTTTCAAGTGAGTTCTGTCGTTTTTATTTCCAGTTCTGTTTGGGTCTGTTGGACTATATGTCGACATACAGTTACTCAGAGGACACTGGAGAGTATGGCCATGTATCCTTCGACGGTACATGTGGCTGGGAATAGTTGGGTCAATTCTCTCTTTAGCGGTGCTTCTGGGGAATTTATACAATGAAATGAAAAACCGTCGTAAGTTAGCAATTAGACTAATATATCTTAGAAATGTCATCTTTTCGGTCGGATTTATGGTCGTTGTCGTCCCTACACTGGTCTGCTATCCTAGCATGGACATCTAGGAAGTACCATGTTCTGCTAACAGATGTTTATACACTATCAAAAGGTCATAGTTAGTGTCTTTTCCGTTCGCTTTAGTGTGAGATAATTACCTTGTTAAAACTACTGGAACTTTATTTATACATATAGTTAAATTTTACCATACGTATATGGTGAAATCTGACCACTTAAATTACTTTGTTTTATATGGACGTTTAATTGTACCAGTAAACATGCTACCTGCCTTAAATTCACATACCTGTTTTTTCACCTTTTGCACTTGATCAAATTTAAAAAAAATTAAGAGCCTTAGTCTTGAAGTGATTTTTCCCAACACATGGCCAATTTCAGTTTATGAACAAAACGGCAGTTATCTTATGTCGATGATGCAACGTCTATTGGAGACCTTATTTCACGTTAGAGTGAAAGATGATTCGTGGTGTAGTAGTGTGTTTCAGTAGTCTACAACTCGGTGGAACGCGAACTTCTAGACGTAAACACTCCACTCCAGATTAATAAGGGAACGAATTAAGAAGTCTCAGGAAAAGACGACATGCGTATCTACTCTCAGCCCAGACGTTTAGAACGATGAGCGAAATATTTCAAGGAGCAGTTTAGCTGACATTCAGCCACTCTACGACTGCCCATAATTTCAAAACAGCCTGAATGGAATGTTGAAGTAGGTCCCGCGACTCTAGCAGAAGTTCGAAAGGCTGTAGCTAATCTCAAACGAGGAAGAACAACTGGTGAAAGGTAGAGTTTCCCGGTAGCACTGAGCAACAATGCCAGGATGTTTGGGATGTGTTTCTCCCCCTCCAAATGAAAATTGTTGCCTGCGTCAACACCTGAACTAAGGATGGAGAGTGAAGTAGTCGCACGCGTCGACAACTTTCACTTATCTTGGAAGTCTGGTCAGACCTAATGGGTTGATGTCTGATGGAATCTCTGCACGGATTCGAAAAATTCGTCTGGCTTTTGCCAGTTTACGTCACCTACGGCGAAGGCGAGATATCTGTCTATCAAGAGACGGACGAGTATACTGCTCGGCAGTTCGTTCTGTTCTACTTTATGGCTGCGAAACGTGGTCATTAAGTGTAGAAGTCGTAAGTTACTAGTATTTGTCTTAGAAATATTACTGGCATTTGCTGGGATCACCGGATAAGTAATAGTGAGGTTAGACGCAGGGAATGATGGTAAATCAGTTGATGGGGTTGCAAATCTTCAACTGAGATGGTTCGGCAACGTGTTGCGTATGCCTGAACTCCGATTATGACAATGCGCAATGCTGACTAGTGTTGGAGACAGTTGGACGGAAGTCAGGGCTGCCAAACTAAAACGTGGCATCAGTCAGTATATACTCTCTATCTCCCCTTAAACTGTGAGATTAAAATTGCTTTATATCTTTCTTCCTACGAACTAATTTTTATTTCCTGTACTATCTCCTTATACACAATCTTCCTTTTATATATTACTACCACTAAAGTAACTACTTGTATGAATTCGGTGTTCATCTTATTGTGCTAATGAAGTATGGCAACTTGGACCGATACATATATGTCCTACGTTGTAGCTGAAAAATGCTCCACTCGTCAACTTTCTCGACATATCCGATTAGATAGTAAAGTAAATGGTAAATCGTGATACCGATCAGCATACATAGATTTAATATATGACCGTTTCAACCGATAATGTTTCACTGGTTTGTTGGTCCAAATTATCTTCATGATCGGCTTGGACTACACTACTTAGCGACCGTCCTCTATATTAGAGAATCCAAGTGCGCTTTGAGGCGGTAACTCGGATGATGCAGATCTGACTAGGTCCCACCTTGACCATGATTGACTAAAAGAATTATTATTAGTTTTGGCGAATGTTTGCCGATATTCATCTTTGTCAGCTCCCAGTTTCTCTTTCAAGTCTGAAGATCTCAATCTTCCTTCAACCCGATTTCGTGTTTCCTGAGAATCACTTGAATCCCCTTATCGTATGCTTTTTCGCACTGTGGATATGACGAAAGAACATCAGAAATAGTTGCATCAGTTGCTTATCGACTAAAGCTTCCAGCCAGTAATTAATAGACCAGTCCTGTTTTGCCGATTTCGTTTTGAACAGAAGTTGAGTACAAAAATCTATGGCTGGAATATTATATAAAGTATGAAAGTAGTTCGGCTCTACGTACGAGTTAGTAATAGGTTTTCATTGAGTCGGAAGTTAAGATTAGAAAGTAATGAGGGTCTTTACATCCTAAGAATATATTGCGAATAGTGTCGTATGAATCATGAAGTTATCTGCGTCTAGTTGTCTTGGTGCTTTATTAGCTGAGAAAAATAAGTGCCACAGTTACCACTATTTTCCAGCTACCTATCTTGCTTGTTGTCATAGGCACTTCTTATTACGATTGACGTAATAGTAAACGTGCACATTGTTTGACCACTAGTACCATTCATAGAATTACTAGCACTTGAACAAATCTTTGAGATTCAAAATGTAAGCACTCATATCACGGTTGCCATACTCAGTTGAATCAGTGATAAACTGGTCAGATGTTTTTATAAAAGACCAAGTGTAGCAGGATAGCTTTCAGGCCTATTTCAAGCGCAGTCTGCAGCGTGAGATTTCTCGACACCAGCTCTTAGCACTCAATCTTAAAAATAGGGAAATGTCAACATCCACTAGTGTGAATAGGTGAACATAAAAAGTATGGTTCGAAAAAAACAAGTGAGGTTGAAATTAAATTAAAGATTTAGGTGGAGATAAAGTATGAATTCATCTGTCAACAGCTTGAGGCCATATTACCCGGTAGTTATCCTATTGATCCCAAGCGAGGAGTCCACACTTATCAATGCAACTCTATGGAAGCTAGTGATTTCATAGACTGATGTCTGTCGGCTTCGAACACACTCTACGTCAACATTACGTCTCGTGATAGGTATGTGTAACACATACACCATTCACTACGATCGGTAATGGTTTGTGAGACGCCAAACAAATTACCAATTCTGCCTAACAACTAACCCCCTACTTGTAGATTACTCACTCGGGAGATATACAGGGGACAGATGCCTCGAGTTTTGTGATCGAATAGTTGCTACATACATATACCACCTAAATTCAAACATCTTGTTTGATTCGTAACAGTTTCCAAAGACACCTGCCGACTTTACTGACTGTTTTTAGCTGAAAAACTTCAAAAAATCTTGTCAGCATCTCCGTGTAATACTATGTTGTTTATATACGTAGGGCCAAAAAATGACGAAGATAGATTAATACGTGAAGAATGATTAAATTGCCTTCTATTAATAAGAAATCTAATTTTTATTCAGTAATTAAGCACTCAACACATAAGAAGCACGAGTACGAATAAGTTCTCACAAGTGTTTACTTAAATTTATTATTCTGAAATTTGAACCTGGTTCCCATTATCTAAATAGCAGCCCGACGGAACGAAATTCGCAATAAGTTTCTACATTTTTGTTGACAGCAATTTAGAGCATGCAACTATCCTTCCATGATTATCTGACTTAAGTTAACATCAAAGACCTTATCCCTTACTTTCAATGAGTGTACACCAAAGTGTATTCGACATTGACGTAGTGTTACACCTACTGAATGCCAGTTAGATATGCGTCAGACAAGTTATAAAGATGCGCAGTCAAGCAGTTATATAGCACTAGTAGGTCACTTCAAGGGCCTAGGAAAGGTAAAACGGACTGCTTCCTCCCTGAGTTCCTATACTGTTTCTCACTTGAATGCATATCTAGTTTTAAAAGGATGTTAAAAGACAAAGCTCCGTGAAGGACAATAAAACGTTGAGTCTGGCCTTGAGTACAGCGTACATTCGGTCTGAGAGTTTACCATGATGGAAAAGCTCTCATTGTTAAAAAAGAACACAACAGTATACAATCAAAGTTGCAGTTACAGACTCATGAAAATGAATACTCTTTCAGGAACTAGATAAATTCGGAAGAGTATATCAAACAGTTACAGTAATGCTCACCTGTTTCAACGGAATACAATGAGCAAAGCAATGTTTTGTACGAGTTATTCTTTACGACAGCAAATACAGTTAAATCATCATCACGATGTTGTTGCTGGAATGAACTCCGCCACTAACACAAGTCCAAATTACATTAGAAATATATATATACAATACAGTTATTCTTGTTACAACTAGTTGTTAGGAACAGCTCCCTAAGTTTTGCTAGTAACGCTCTGTTTATTAGCCAATAACCGATCACATTCAGTTAATATACTTGGAGTAATTATTTTCTTGATTAACACACAAAATATACACTATATTGACAATGAAGGCTTTGTCTACGAAAACAATCTGGAAAAGCAATATATATATATATGGAAATGTAATACTTAGTAAATAAAATAAATGTTTTACCTTTACGTTATAAATTTTAAAATAGAAAAGTTATCGAAATTGTTCTCGACAGAATATAGAAAGAAGCAGGATTTGAAGAAAGTCACTTAGACAAATCTCCATAACTATATATAAAAGAAAAAAAAGTAAAATAACTATAACGATCTATTTTTCCCTAATGTAGGAGCAGAGTAATCATAAAAAATAAAGTACTCGAAATGTAACAAACAAGTTAACAAAGGATCAGTATGGCTAACAGTATAAATTTAGGTACAATTGTTTGCTTATTGAATTATCTTTACTATTTCAAGCCTAAATGTCTGTAAATGTAGCACTAAATTTTGAAGCATCTGAGTATTTGTATATGTTGGTGAATTCTAATGCCTGTTGAATACTCCAAATAGCCAATGCACGCATATATCCAGGACAACGAAAACGACCATCGGACATGTATGCTTCAGGTGTTTGGTATTGCAATCCGTAAAGATTGTAAATAGTGTTGTAGCATTTTTCGCCGAGAGCCAATCCCTCGTTAATCATCCCCTAACACAGAAAAAAAAGTAAAATGATTACTAAACAACTTTAGGCTGACTTCACGTACATAAATGTAAGGATGATAAACAGTCCGCTTTTCTCGACATAACTTCAAGACTGTCGGACCGAGCGGTGTCGGCAGATGGACATTTCCAGAAGTAGAGTAGCAGAATAAAGTTTGAGCTGTAGTTGTATATACTGGGTTAAGGCAGTCGCAGATACATTCGTTTGTTATCTTTCTCTACATTTCGTACGTCATATCATTCGATGCTTAACATTCTCCGATCTCATATGTCCTTTTTACAATAGATTTCTGTTCTTTACTTGGATTCTATTGAAGTGCAGCTCATTTAACAAGCACATAAATTTTACCATGTATTTTGTTGTGTAAGGGGCTAGTGATACTAATTAGTCACTGAAATCACTATAGCTGAAATGGGGTTCGAATCTGTCGCCTACTGGCTGAAATTCAAGCTCTTTAACTATATCGCTAGCATTCTACAACTACATGAAATCCTATTATAGAGATTACGATATGGTGAGTAGGATATTGTTAACATGTAGATAAGCACCAAAGGCATATGGTTAATACATTTAATTGGTTAAAATGCATCTGGAAAATTGAATTTGTCTAACCAACAATACTGAATAAACTGAAGACGTTAATTTTTTATATTGCTTACAAGCATATGAAATAAACACATTCCCCGTAGTGTCATAGTACAAAATTATTATCATTGTATACAAAGACTACGATAATTGCGAATGCTCCTGTAATAAGACATACTTGTCATTAATTTTCGAAACTAACTTTCAAAAATCGACTTTAAAACACTATCCTGACGAAAGATTAGCAAGTCAACTAGCGAAGAAATATCTTTGTCATCAATACTATAGTATTCATTGTAAAAAAAAAGTACAACATGCACGTAAATATATTCAAATAGAGGAAGGTGGATAATTAGCTAGATTAAAAAGGATCAGTCTTTCCACTTAATGATAGATTTGTATAAAGAAGTTAACTTACTCTATATTATGAAACAACTGAATGTCCACTAGGTAGATTCAATTATGAATTTTGACTATTATATTCAAACAATACGTCAATGAACTTTAAGAATCAAATGATAAAATTGTGTGGTACACAGAGATCTTACTCAACTGACTAATCAAGGTAGGAAATAGTGTGATTTATACATCAAAGGTTTCGCATGACTTTGATGTGAACTAGAAGTAATGAGAATTCATCAATGCAACGTAACATACTAAAGATTAACGAGGAAACAAATTTTTGAAATAACAACTATTAAGCCGGTCCATACCTCGGCTATCATAAGAGCAGAAAGTGAATAGTTCACACCGACCCAGAATTCTTCTGCCTGAATACTACTAAGGTCAGGTTTACAGACTGGACGACAACCGTTAATTGCACCTATAGTACCATTTTCTATACCATGCCAATTGCAATTCGAAATTGTCTGTAGGGTTTTCACTACATGATTTTTGGGTAAAATCTGAAGAAAAAAAGAACACGAATTATTTCGACGGAACATTTGAGCTTTTGCTAATGTTAGTTATCGTATAAGGACCCAAAGAATAAAAAATAGCCTACAGTAGAGTCATGAATGCCAATGGATAAAATAAGATTCATAGTATCGACGCAGCTCACTTTTTTAAACGGTTTAACAAAAACTTGAATTGGAGTTTTAGTTATGTTCCTCAAGCTAAGAAGAGTTACAATAATAGCACTACAGAGATTCCCAGAAATTTAGGTTAGTTCAGAACTCCCACCCTGCTTTCTTAGAAGTATATCACTTTACCTGAAATAGTCATATGGTTCTGCTATCTTCATAATTCCACAAACTATAAGAAAGGGGGCATAAACTTTGTAATAGTACATCATAACACGAAGTTACTCAACAACGCTATATCTTAACTGTTTCATTTGATTTAATATTTCAAGTAACCTGGTGATCTATATCAATGTTCGTATTTAGTTAAACTCTCCCATGGCCACGCGTATACAGCCACTGCCTTCTCGTGGCACCGCTTTTGTTTATGAAAATGAGAGGACGAGAAGAGAATGTCCGGCTCTTTAACCGGGTCGGTAGACACGGAGAGTCCACTTGGGGGTTGGAAAACCGACTCCAAACCAAAGGTGGACTCCAGGATCCTGAAGGGACAAATGGAATATGAACCAGTTATTGGTTACTGGCTACCATGGGACTATATCTCCTGACGTTACTCCACTGCCTTGCGGATCAGACCTTTAGGTCAAAGGTTCCAGGTGTGGTCCCCCAAGGAAACCACCTGCTTCGGTTTGGGCACCCAGGAAGTATCATACCCCACAGACTAGTCAAGTGACCTATGTGGCGCATTTGTATTCAGTGCCCCTTTGTACCAATATTTATGTGTTTAAATAAATAAATAAGCATATACGAAAGAGTATAAAAAAAAACTATTAACTGGCTTTTGTAAGGTTAATGAGTATTTCGTTGGAACGTTGTCCATGTGTCATGTTGCATATTGCTCCTGTACATTCACTTTGTAGATCTTGTAAGTGATTTATTCTCTGAACTGAGTGGTTTGATTATGAAGCCTTCACTTTCCTTTTAAACATCATCAGTACACATTCCAAGAGGAAGAGAGCTATTAGACATTTTCACAATTCACTAACAACCTATTCCGTTGATTTGGAATTTGGTTAAATCTTGTCTATAAATATATGTCGATTTTTTGTATGATTACATGGAAAGTCCTCACCTCTAATCTGGACTGTCGTTTATCAGTTGTTCATCACTTACCTGTTGACTAAACCATCCAGTTCAAAGAACAAAACACTGAAATCCTCATTCTGAGCTACAAATGTTCTGTATCACAACGTACATCATGTTTTTTGTAAAACCAAATCCCTCTAACACTACATTTTACGCACACATCGGAAGCATCAAAAATATCTAAATACATGAAAGCAAACAGTTATCACGAAATAAATGGACAGTTTGTACGACTAGGAATCGATTCGATTTAAAGTCTACTGCTCTTTATTGATAGATTGGTTCCCAGTTACTGAGATTTCAATGGTCCTAAGTTAACATAGTCACGATGAGACTTAATGCTAAATGTGATTTCCTTAGCAAGTGACGGTTAATTTTACTTTCCGAAACATACCAAGTTCGGCGGAACTCCAGTGATACGGGAAAACCAATATCCGCTTAACTGACCGGCCATAATAACTTCACGTCTACGAGTACAGTGTGTTTGGAAAGCGTAATACGAACCTTAAGAGTAAAAAGAGAGAAAAGTTTGAAACTCCTAACCTGAAAAGAAATACATCAGCAAACTTACCAATGAAGTGGCATCCTTTGACTACCTTTATTTATTGATCATCGATATTAACTGGACCTTTAATGGTAGACGAAAAATCAGACTTTATGAAATACTATGAGCCAAGAATCTAGATTCTATCATCCATTAGTAACCATGCATCTAGTAGCATTTTTGATACAAGTCAAAAACAGCATACAGCAATGGCGTAGATGTGCTACTCGAAGAAATTTCATGTCACCTTAATGTTGAAAACGTATAGTCACTTAATCGGTTTGTAACTAGGAGAAGCATTGTTGTATTTTACATCATGCAAACAGGAAGTAGTCTTGCGGTGTGTGCTACTTATATTGACATAAGTAGTATATGACGTTACTCAGGAACAGAATGTATAGCAGCAGAGACAAGAGGACCAAGCAGTAAAGAATGGAAACAGAATGCAGTTTGTATGCAAATGCAAGAACAATGAAGTCTGAGTCATTTTGAAACAATTGATAGTCATTTTGCAAATTGAGCATTTACTATATGGTTGTTAGATTTTATTAACAACTGTAATTTCCTTCCAAATACATTCGAATTTTCGCCACTGGTGCCCTTGTTCACTACAGCTTTACTAAGACAATAGGAGGTTATGTGAACTTAACATAAATAGTGGGAGGAATTGGCTCATTTTATTTCATAAATATTTAAGCGGATTCAGTAAATAAGACTGATTACTGTAAAACAAAGGCAAACAACGTTAAAGTGCCTCAATACGAGTATTAGGACTTGACCATCGTATAAGCTGAAATGAGATTAGGGTAGTTCTGTCAGACCAATCTTTCTTATTACATCAAAACGTGTGAGAACTCATATTACATAGGGGTTATATTCTTTATTCAAAAGCCAGTTTATGAACTTATAGAAACTCACACTAAAACAGTGCGATATTACTAGAATCTTTTCTCATTTACTCGTGTAAACTTTGATCCTTGAAGGATATCTAAACCTTCTAACTCTGTTATTATACTCAATCATTCATTACATTTTTTTCCAGCTTTAATTTGGAACAAGAAGATAACATCAACCCAGTGTTTAATTTCATGTAATAAGGAATTATTTTGAAATTTCAGTTAACAGGAAACACTTTGATTCGAAAGTGACTACTACTAGAAGTATCATTGAACACTGATAGATAAATTTTAACAGTTAGATTGTAAAATCACGCCGCAATTTATAATAGTTTTTCTTAACTAGTAATAATAAAATCTACGTTACAAATATGTATAACACAATCAGGTTGGTAATAGTGAAATAATAAACAGTTCTGACATTTAAAAAAAACTATAATTTGAGTAAAATGTTGGTAATAGAGAAGATTCATATTGCTCGCTGTTAGTGAACGTTATGTATTGATCATTTAACATAAAAGAGCAGATAGCTATGACCTGCTTAATCCGAAATTTTCATCTTCACTGAATTATAATAAATTACTGTCAGTAGTACTATTCAATTATTATTTACGGTGATTTAATTAGCTTAGAAGACTACAAGCAAGTATTTTTATGCTACACATTCCTTAAAATTTCTTAACCATATAATTCCATGGTTAAAAGAAATGATTCACAGTTACCAATCGCTATAATAATAATAGTAATGCTACTACTAATACTGTTAGTAATAGTATTTGCACGAACTACATATACGTGCTAATACAACAAACATTAGAACATGATCGTAAGATCTTTTCTTTTAATGATTAAAGTTGTATACACCTTACCGAATATAATATCGGTCGATAGAGTATATACTATTTTCTTTATGATTGACTACATAAGAAAGTGATTTTACGTAAATGTGAAACTCCATGTCAGTCAGCTACAAAGTAGGACATATATGTATCGGTCCAAGTTGCCATACTTCATTAGCACAATAAGATGAACACCGAATTCATACAAGTAGTTACTTTAGTGGTAGTAATATATAAAAGGAAGATTGTGTATAAGGAGATAGTACAGGAAATAAAAATTAGTTCGTAGGAAGAAAGATATAAAGCAATTTTAATCTCACAGTTTAAGGGGAGATAGAGAGTATATACTGACTGATGCCACGTTTTAGTTTGGCAGCCCTGACTTCCGTCCAACTGTCTCCAACACTAGTCAGCATTGCGCATTGTCATAATCGGAGTTCAGGCATACGCAACACGTTGCCGAACCATCTCAGTTGAAGACTTGCAACCTCATCAACTGATTCACTATTGTTCCCTAATACATCGCGTCCAGCCTCACTCCATGTTGGTGTATGTGTGAGAAAAAACAGCTCACGTATACTGTTTTGAGCACAAAAGTAGGGTTTAAATCAGTCAGTCAGTAACAACGTAGAATTTCGTACGTACGTACATCAGTTCGAGTTGCCATACCACATTAGCACAGAGATGCAGTGGTCGATTCAAATCCCAGTGGGAGAGGTAGTAAGAGTATGAGCAGTAATCGGTAAGATCGCGGTTTGAAGATGTTACTCAAGGAGTATAATACAGTGAAATAAATTTAGAAATAAAATAAAGGACATGAAGAATTCAGAAGATTAGAATTTAGGATAACACAAAGAGTGGATGCACCTGCGCCATTGCAAACGATTTTGAGCCATGTCATTCAGGGTCTCTAACCATCGGTTGCTATCATCTCGCTGTCCCCAACCAAGTAGTCTACACCTGCCAACATGGATCAATCCACTTGTCAGTGACTTCATGGATTTGTGTCATGTTTTGGTCTGGCCGCCCCTAACTTTCTTCCAACCTACTCCAACACCATAAAACATCGCACGTCGGTGGTTGGGCATACGTAACACGTGTCCCAGCCATCTCAACTGATGAAGTTTCACTACTTCATCAATTGATTTGCCATCCTTACGTAGTACCCGTTTCCTAACAACTGCGTTACTTACTCGATGGTCCCAGGATATACGAGCAATGTTTCGAAGACACCTATGATCAAATACTAGTAACCTACGAATATCCTCTACTCTTACCGGCCATGTTTCACTGCAATAAAGTAGGACGGAACAAACTGCTGCGCAGTAAACCCGTCCTTTGTTTGATAGAAGGATATCTCGCCTACGCCATAAATGACGCAAGTTGGTAAAAGCTAGTCGAGCCTTCTGTATCCGTGCTGAGATTTCGTCACACACCAGACCACAAGGGCTGATGAGACTTCCAAGATAAGTGAAGCGGTCGACACGCTCAGGTTTAAACCACAGATTTCAAATGTTTCGACTATATATACATGTCGGAATCCTTGAACAGATTTAATATAACTTTGTAATGGATTGTCCAGAAGTTATCAATAAGAGAGGAATCCGTCAAGTTCACAAGATGTTCATTGGTGTAGATGAAGCTTGATTTCTGTTTTTAGTACAGGGTATGGATAGTTACCGATAGCTTACATGTCAACGAATAAAAGATAGACTGATGTGTTGAATCACATTCAATCTGTCTTTTACATATCTTTTTCTGACTGCAGCAGTGAACACACCAACTACACTTGCTAAACATACTTCAGCATTTCATTTTATTTTATTGACAGAGGAACGGAAGTCGATTACTTCTGGAGATTTTTGTAAACTATTGGATAGGATTTATATTTTTGTAAAATTATTGCCTTCTATATATAAAAGACATGTAATTTTTACGCAGTGATTATTATCCAGAACAATAAGCGTGATCTCTTCATATGTTAGAAAATAAAACCCGGACTTCTTGCGTCTATTTAAGACTTTCCTTAGACGTTTCTAGAACTGAAAACAGACATATCGTTTCTTAGTTATATCTTACCGCCAAAGCAACTATACTATTTAATCACCGGATACATAAACTGAATATTATAAATCCCTTACCCCCCTTCCTGTTTTTTTTATGACATCTATCTTAATCTTCATATTCATCATTCTCAATTGACATGAAATCTTTTTATTTATTTATCGTAATTACCATGATAACCCCCCTTTTATTACATATTATATTCACACAGCAATATTATTATTATTATCATTATTATCTCAATCGACAAGATGAAATTCTCCTACTATGCATTTTATTCACACGATTTTTTGCATTTTCATTTTTGCTATATTACTATTATGCTAATTGTGACTGGACACTTTACTCCAAATCACTCTGAACTTTATTAAATGACCTCTCTAATTTGCAAATAACACAATTTGATTTTCCTACTAACTGGGATGTTACAAGTACATTATTTTTATTGATAACAATCTAACCAATGCTCAATTTATTTGAAATTATCAAGTCAAATCGTGGTGATGATACCTACCATATTAGTCTAGATTTTATACACACTAAATCATAAAGAATAAATGAATAAGAAAGGTAAGTCAGTATGTTAAAGACATTTTCTGTGGTAAAAATATGATTTTAAAATACAGTGATTAGCAGAGAACTAGAAATACATTAAATTAAAGTCTTAAAAAACTTCACGTTCAATACATGAATCTTTAAAGATAATCCCTTAACTAATCACAATTCTTAGTTATGAATACAAACAGGTGTACAGTAATATATACACTCTGTAGGTGGTACTATTTTTGGAATTAAGTAATTTATAAATCATAAGTCTACTACTCAAGTTGCATAATCACAAACAACAATACAGATGAGTTATGATAGTCATACAGCTTGACAGTGTAAAGAGTATTTAGTTAAGACTAACTAACAACCACTTTAGATCGAATATTTTTCTTCAGTAAAGTAGAGAAATTATTTTACTTGAAAATTAAAACTACCTACCTGTCCATAGTTTGGCATTGTATGAATCACGTGCTTTAGTGAATAACGCTTGAATTTCATCTTTAACTTCACTCCAAGAACGTTGAGTATCATCTGTATTATTAACTATTTGATCATATACAGGTGAATCACTTTTTAAACACCAAGAGAGCATATCAAATGTAGCATATAAACAAGAGAGCCATATGCCACCAGTGTAAGCACTAAAGAATGGTACAAAAGCATTAAAAAACTCAAATAATATTTAATTCAGTTACAAAAGTGTCAGTTATGCCTGATGTTACAGTATAGTCAACTCAAAACGTTAACTATACACAAAAATACTCAAACGAGTAAAATCCTGTCAATCATTTAAATAGTTCGTATCTAAGTAATTACGAATAAGTTAGACATACAAGAACACTATGTATTGTTCCAAAATATCCCGAAAGCTATAATATTAACAACGGTTACGTTTGATGTGTGGAATAAAAGCTCATGAAATTAAATGTGACACATAAAGGAGCGGATACGTCATACGAATGCTTGAAACAGCTATTTTACTAAAAGAGAAAGAGGAAAACGACTCTCTTGAAAGTTTGGTGTGCTAAAAACACCCAAAAATATGTTGATTCTAGATTTAAAAAATAATTCAAATACATGTCTGAAACCGGCATCAGATTTACTAATAACAATTAGTCACATTTTATATAAGTACAATGAATTTTCATTCAATTGAAATCTATCTTCATAATCATTTATGGCAAGACGATTAAGGCTTCATGACTGAAACAGTCACCGAGATGAACAAAACAACACCATAGTCCTCCTAAAAATCATTCCCATAATAGGGGAATTAAAAAGGCTAGAAAATACAGGTGGTGTGTCTTATAATCAGGCTGAAAGGTAGCTAAACACAAGGTTTTATAATTGAATGACCTCGTAGAAATCACATCGAAACCTACCAATATTCCAAAATATAAATGTCTGGTAGAGCTATTAATTTCGTTCAGGATGAATCAGACATCTTCAGAGTTCACACAATCCAACAGTTATTCATTCATATTTTTGAAAAATAACAAACCATTTGAACAGTTTGCTAGATATTTCAGTGTCCGGCTCTGAAACTAAATCAACCGTTCCTACACATCGATGATCCTTTTTAGTTTCTGTTAGATAAAGTGGCACATGAAGTATAACGATCTGAAGTCGATATCTCTAAATTTTCTAAGACTGCATACTATACTACTAATAATCACGGATAAGTAGGTGCGTTAGTGAACTCGTTTGTAGCAAATTATCCAGATAGACCTCCACATTTTGAAAGAACAATAAAAAAGTATAACTTTGTACGATAATGTGTCAAACTAGGCATTCACATCTCGAAACAAACCTGAAAAAATAAAATCAACAAAAATATGTATGTAATAGAACAAACAACATATATGTACGGAGGGGTCACGGACTGAGGACGTAAGAAATGAATGCGTATGGTCCAATATGTCATAATTTGGATCTAGCCATCACAATTCGAAGTAAGTAATGATTAGTTATGCGTAACATACACCTCAAACAACTAAAGTCAGCGTAAATGTAAGTTTTCGATAAAACAACCATCGCTCTCTAAAAAATATCCACACCTTAAACTGATATATCAAACAGTGTGGTTTTATCACACATAACAAATATTGTGAGGAATCTGATTATTGCACTCTATTACTCTCAGTTATTGCAGGTTATGGTATAAGATAATTAATTTTGTTGTTACGTACATAAACGTTGACAAGAATTCAGATACGATAACTGGACACAATATGTATCCGAAAATCCCAAGCGAACTTTCCAAACTGAGATTTCATTGATCTCTATGATCATATAAGAATCTATGCAAATCCAAATGGCCTGTTCAATTAAAACTTGTTTTCGATTAATGAAACTGTCGGTACACACATCAGCCTTGTAGAATTATGTTACGTATGAAGATCAAGGGAAACATTTTTCAGCTCCATAAAATTGAGGGAAGAAAGGTGAGACTATGAGAGACGCAAAAGTGACTTTGAGAATGTCCACATACCAACTAGAACTAAAGGAGGGTTATATATCAGCGTGAGGAATTAAAATTACGATTTACAGTTGGTGGTTAAAGTTAGGAACTAGATTTAGGGTTTTCATCACGAACTGACATCAGCTAAAACGCCAAAATGCTATTTAGCCAAATGAATGGATGAATTTCATGCCAAATTCGAGACCTGTTATCCTAAATCTGATTGGTTCGTCCATAAATTACAGTCTCGTCGAAAGGAACTATGTTGGTAATACCAAACGGAAATGAAAGGAAGAAAATGTAAAAACCACTTGATTATTCTGCTTTTCTATTATGGTAGGATTTAGCAAATTTAAAATTCCAGAAGTCAATTTCTTTTATTGATTTTATACAAGTAAGCCTAGCAGTGCTAAGACATGATACGATGTGATAAAAGTAACCTATTCCTTATTTTATCTACTTTAGTACCTCTCAGCTATACGAGCTTACAAGAGCTGTAACAGGTGTAACTGGTGAATAAATATACAAATTCATGAACTATTGAGTACATTTGTATAACATTCTACAGGCATCATTTGAAAAAAATTATGTTAAAAATCTCACTGCTATCTTAATTCATTAATATGTCTAAATTTACAGGTTATGATTACCAATATAAATCATACAATAACTTCAGAAATATTTAAATTACCATTTTGCAAGGTTTGAAATGAATCATTAATTAGTTATAAAAAGAACGATAGGAGTAGTAATATATTTTAGTTTGAAAATAGTAAGATGAGGTTTTTAAAAATTACATTCCATTTGTAAATAGTTCTTCATTAAGAATTGAAAATGCTGGATAACCAATTACATCTACTGGACAGTGGGTGGATATTTTGTTTTATCATCAACTTTAATTGTATACAGATGAGAATTTCCAAAAAAGAGGACAAACAAATTACGTCTAATTAATTTCAAACACTAGAAATTATTAGAAATGAAATACTTTATTGTTAAGTCTGAAAATGATTCACATGGGAATGAGGACTGGTGTAGTAAGTGTTATTGGGAACTTACGTTAAGCCTTTTGCAGTCCATACGTCATATGTTTGATCAGGAAAGCCTGAATTCTCAATTAGTCCATCATCATCAGAATCCCATGCTACCAAAGACTTCCTCAGAATTCTCTATAAAAATAGAAAAGAAATTAGAGCTATCAACTAAAGGTTAATCTCAAGATTTTATCAAATAAAACTCTGAATAGTAGAAAATTTTTGACGCAATAAATTGGTGTTTTTTGATAAATATAAACATAAAAATAAAACTTACTGAACAGCTTTCAAACAACAAAAGGTTGGAAAAATTTGGTGATCAAAAAACATCAGATCTCAGAAAATTAATTATACTACAATGTTCTTTGTTTTGAGGTGAATATTCAAAAAACAGTTTGAGGTCAGTCAGACAAATAAATTTAAAATAAAACTCCAAAATCAGCAGTGAATTCACGAAAAGTCGGATGAGGATTGTTTAAAGTAGTCTATTGCATTACTTTCATTTTAAAATAGACTTATTACTGAAATACGACTGAAACAATTATACTTTCTAATTAATAGACTGTTACAGAGTACAAAAAACTTTTAAAAATTTTGTGCCTCGCAAGATATTTCATACATATTATAGTTGGCGATGCTGGATTCCCAGAAATCACTTGGTAAACGTCTTATTTCTGTAATTTTATATTGGAAATTTGAAGTTCTGGTTGTCGTGCCAAAAGCGTCCAATTTTACTTTCAGATCGTATTTTCCACTTGAAAGGACCTTAAATGCCATTGGTTTGTCCGTGCTTTTGGTTGCTTGTGCAATATACCTTTCCCTCTTGCAAACCTGGTCTTCTCCCTCTAGCTTGAAGGGCTGGGAGGCATCGAAATAGTTAAGCTTGTCTTATCGTTGAGTTTCTGACCCTTCATTGAAGATATGTTGTTAAGCCTAAATCGATGAGCTCCAGTAAACTTTGACTTTGAAGCTTCGTGTACTTTGCGAGATTTGTGTCGTTCGTGAGAAGCAGGGATAGTTTCCTTTGCTAAGCTTGGTTCAATTACAATAGCAACATCCCAAGATCTCACAAAATCAACTGCGTGTAAACTCTGTTCAAGAGGGCGAGTACACACTGCAACACAATTACAGTGCGAAAAAATGAAGAAAAAATACTTGAAGACCATCTTTCAAAAGAATGGCTACCCAATCAACTTTATCAAAAATTACCAGCCAAACGCATAATCAGAAACAAGGTCAAATACAGAAACCAAAAAACGGACCATCCTTAATAAATTGTTCCAACTGCGAAAAACACATCGGACAAAGTGGACGCCCTCTTCGTCTTCGCCTTCATGAATATTTAACTAACGATCAAACGCCACGACATATCCTCACTTATATCAATGCATGTGGATACACATTCGACTGGAAAACTTTTGAGATCTTGGACAGAGGCAAACACCAGAGAATTTTTAGCAGCTTGGGACTCAGATCAGCCGGCAATCAACCAACACATTGAAATCGATCCAAATATATCAACCAATCAGGAAAATTATGGACAAATATAGGACCAAAAACCAAACCGATCGGAGATACCATCAAAATAAAGAAGTAAATAATGACAGGTCAACAATAGCCAACCAACATCGAGGTCTACAGGACAAACTGTGAGTCATATGTGGAGAAATTCGAACACTTCGCTTCTACCTGGAGTTTGTGCTGATGATGTCACAACCAAACCAACCAGCTCAGAGAATAAAACCCTATCAGAATCATCTACCTGAGCAACAAATCTCCATCATCTTATAACCTCAAATGTCAACAGTAAAGAGGGAAGCAATAAATTATTTTGCTAGGTTTACAACAACAAAAGTTAACATGACCTCTAATGACCAGCCAAGTGGAAGTATTACACTGTAATAATTACTTTCAACAAATAAATCAGCGGTGAAGTGAAAGTTTGCTTCAAAATTGAGGTAAACACATATTATGAGGACGACTACAGAAGTTATGTGGAAGATTAAACCGTTGTATATAAAGAAAATTCATATATGTATTGTTGAGAAAGGGATCATACTGAAGATTATTTCGATAAACTGTCAATGTACACTAAATAATGAATTAAGTTAGTTTCGCAAAAACTTTTAAATATTCCAAAAATGAACTTCATGATGATCTTATCTCAACTGGAGAACTATTGAGAACCAAGGAGTATTAAACAGATATATATCACAAACCGACTGAATTTCAAAATATGGATCATTAGATCCAAACTCAGTAGGGTTGATATTATTTGGCTCACAATGAGACGTGATCATTAAGTGAAGTTCTTGAGTGTGGGGTTCCGAAATAGGAAGTTGTTAAACGCTCAGTGGTGTACAATAATATTAGCTTGTGACAAAAATAAATACAAAATTTGAAGACGTACAAACAGGTGTACCTATGTTTTTACACAAAAAGTATAAACAATAAATGATCAAATAAAAGCTTTTGTGCAGCTGAAACGAAATACGCATGCGAAATTGTGAAGATCTCTGTAAAACATTATCGAAAAACATAAGATAAACTAGAAAAATTGAGAGAATCACACCTGTAGACTGATTTACGATTACTTCCTAAATTGTTCTTTTGTTAGTTTGTAAATTATGTACATATTTACCATATGTTTTCCATCAATATGAAGTACTACTTGGCTTTCTAATTAAATTCTATAGTTATGACAACAAATATACATAAGCGAAGATAGGTGATGGCTAGCAGTGGAATCCAAGGCATGCGTTTCGTCCCATTTAGGACTCATCAGTTGGATGTACGTGCATCTCAGAGCCAATTTTTAATCTGGGTCTCGAACCCAGTACCGTTCGCTGCAAATACCATCGCGTTATCCACTTGGCTACTGAGTCCTGATAGCCTCCTGCTTGTACGATGGGCTGAGGTTTAAATTCACTTGATATTATCTGTTTGTATCAACAACAATCGGAAGATACAAACAAATAATATCAAGTGAATTTACAAATATACATAGTTTATAAGAATTAAGTAAATGGATTTGATCATTTTTCATAATGTTGTTTTAGAACAAACAATTAACTATATTCCAATATTAGATCAGATACTTTAACGTTAATTTTCGTCTGTTTGAATAAGAATGTAACACTCACCATGTGTTTATTTGTTGCTTAAATAATTTTGTAATGTTTTTCTGACAAGATAAATGTCTACCATTAAGAGAGATCAACGAAGCATAAACAATAAAAGAAATATGCCAACAACGTATATTGGTCGGCTATCTAAATGTAAAAAGGTGGCTCAATAATTAAAAAGTTTGACTTTTAGCCAGTAAGTCACAGGATTAAACCCCTCCACATCTACTTTGGTTTTGGCAAACAGGCAGCATCACTAAATCTTACACCAACAGTGTAGCTCAGAATAAGGTACACGGATCTGTACCTGGTAAATAACTCAGACCACGCTGTCTAAGTGACATGGTTCAGGATCGATCACAATAATACAAGTTCATTTACGAATTACTTTTTACTCGATCCTAAATTCCAGTAATCCTTCCATTTTGTCCATTCGAACCGAATTCCCAGTGTTCAGTCTTTCTCACTATCATTAGCGCAATATTATTTCAATCTTTTTTTGTTTTTTATCTTATATTTATCTCGTCGCGCTAATGGAGTACGGAAGCATGAGTCACAGAACATATATACCGGGCCCTATGTTGATGATAACTGACTGAAATAGTTCAAGTAATTTCATTACTAATAAATATTAATACAGCTTCACATAAGTAATTTATCTCATTAGTCAAAAGACCAACAGATTTTTACTGGAAATCGAAACAACAAATAAGCTAAAATTTATTCAGATCTTATGAAGTTTAACTACCTGCAGACACAATTTATTTGTCCTAATGTATTATGACGATTCCTAAGTATAATTAAAAGCACCTTCTTATAATCGGCATTAGAAGAATGTGAATATGATGTTTTGTTGGGAAGCAAGAGAATGAGAAACGAATAGAAACTAAAAGAGGGATGATTATTATAAATTGTTATAGTTTGAAATATCATTCGTTAGTAAAATAAGACCTCTGTTTTAAATTAGTTTTGTATTTCATAGTAATATGTGACCTTTGTTTATAGTGAAATCTAATTACAAATTTTGGTGTCTTGCAAGGATTACGTTTAGTATGTAATTACAAAAGTACTTTTCAGTATGGGATAATTTGGGACAATAAAAATGTTAAAGCATTCACAACTAAAATTATTCTGAAAGGAAAGTTGATTCACACGATGACTGTAACATTTGGTAATTAATTTTTTTACCATTTTTAAGGTAATTCTGCAGTTAGTGGCGTGGTGGTTCATTTACTAAGGCATTTAATTATCAGTCACCCAGTCCTAGGTTCGAAAACTATCCCTGCCCACTTCAGTTTGGGCAACTGAGCAGTATTGCTGGCCCTTACCCTTAGATTGTGGTTCAAAGCCATGTATCTGGTGAACACATTTATGAAAAAACGAAATGTCCTTATTATTAGACCTGTAAACTGTGCTGATAAAAAAAGTAGAAGAATATGACGATAAGTGGTGTCAAACATCACTTTTTTATCATTACCGGTATGTTGAATAGATACTGAGATTATTATGCAAAATATTCCATGACTTAAAATAAATCCATTACTAAATACTGTGTTTTTATTCGACTGCTACTAGTGAATACACAATGAATATGCACAGGAAAAGCTTACCAAAACGATAGGAAGCATATACAATAAATATTGATGGTCTTGTGTAATACGCCAATCGCGCCAAACTTGTAAGATGAATTTCGAATTCAAATCTTTCCATTTATCAGTAGGAAACATTATGTAGGCATTAGTACATCGCCAAGGTTCATCTTCCGGATCACCAAAATCATGAACAACCGCACACTCGGAACTTCTGGATAGCTTTTTCCCATTATAAATGTAATAGACTGAAGTTGAGTCTTCAGCGATAGCCAAATCGGCACAATCATAATTTAAAGCCAGTTGTATTTTAGGCCATAATTTGATTAAGGCCCATGATGCATCATGATGTACATCATATGTATTGTACATTCGATATTCATGACCTAAAATATAAAATGAAATGAAGAATCTAAAAATAATTAGACGAGCATAAAACTTGAACCAGCTGGAGAATTATATTAAAAATCGATTGAGAATGCCACTAATGTGCTATTGTACAAATAATATTCATGAAATTTATGAGAATTCAACTTTAGAGGTGATATTTCTTCAGAATATGTTACAGAATTTTCAAGTTTGTTTTAGCCGTTTATTTTATTATTTTCTTCATTTCTTGTATGAGATTATTGAACATCGTTTTAAAATGACATTTTGTCATTGATCAACAAATAAACACCTAATAAGAACTTCAGACTACTGAGGAAGCTTGCAGTGATGGCTAGAATTCTAGTGTACGTAACTTTGGTGAATGTACGCAAAGTTCAGATAACAAATCACTTAGTGAAAAGCATTTATAGCATAGTAGCAGGTTAAAATGTGAAACAAATGGTTTGATTGAAGTAGAAACCAAAAACCAAAATCTAGTTGGTTCTAAAAGGGTAATTTAAGACACATTACAGCAAATCAATGTGAAATGTGCGAATTGTCAGCGGAAAGTAAATTTCAACATCCAATTACAGACACATGAATCAATATAAATC
Organism: Schistosoma haematobium; assembly: GCF_000699445.3. NCBI lineage: Eukaryota > Metazoa > Platyhelminthes > Trematoda > Strigeidida > Schistosomatidae > Schistosoma > Schistosoma haematobium. The sequence goes on along the minus strand of NC_067199.1, from coordinate 14,653,136 downwards.
CTACCACTTTTAAAAGCGAATGCGAATTATTCCTAAGAAATTTACATAAAATATGTTAGAAACTCATTCTTAACAAATCAACTTAGGTGAATGGTACGTTTTTAATTAGTGAGCGAGTAGACGATTAAACAAGTAATCTTAAATGCACAGGGTGATGCTTAATATAAACCTCAGAAGTTCTTGCCTCCCACTCGATCTAAAAGTAAATATTTTGAAAACAACTGTGAAAAATCGTTTCATGTAAACAATTAACTTATTACCTACCTTCAAGATATCCAAATAAACCTATTTCACGTGATAATCTAGCACGATGATCCCAAGAGTCGACTTTCATATCTTCAGTTACTGTAGTTGGAGTTTTAATTTTGCGACCAGTTAACTTATACGGGTCTAGATCTACACCATTTTTGTAACTTCGTACAAGGTCTAGTGGTATACAATTTAGCAGATCTGATTTAAAACAATCAACTTGAATTGGATCTAGCCATACAGTTCCACCATCACTAAGATAATATAATTCATTGAATAAAGCAGACTTATACCAATTTGGAAGCGATCTGTATGGGATAAAGAAATGATTTTATTAAGCAGAACAAAATGTCATCAAATCAAGGATATAGAACGCAATACCCAATGGTTACAGTTGTGATGACATTTATGATGTAAGAAAAAATGTTTATGAATCACAATACAGTAATATTAAAATTACGAGAGTACTTAAATATATATTGCTTAACTAAATACAGTTTTTCACGCACTATTCATTACATTTCACATTATCATGAGAGCTATACTCAGTCAATTGAGGAGAGCAGAAAATTAAATAATTTAGAATTAATAATTGCTTAGAAGAACCATGACGTACTGATTATGATCCATATTACATCAATACATATATCGCCGAAGTATGTAGAACATCAAACCAATAATTCGTGGTAATAATTAATATGACATCAGAGAGTTAATAACACGCAACAACAATGAATAAATAGTTTGAAACAAGACATACAATTAAAAGTAAGACTACTTATTTAAGCATCGTCATCTTGTACAAGTATTAACCAAAAAATTAGATGCAACCATTAGGTTCATATAAACAACATGGAATCATGCTCAAACGTACGTCAGAACAAGACTGTTACAACAACAGGAAGTGAAATATCAACAATAAATAATATCTGTAGTAATTCAGAACCAAAGAAAAACTACCGAATGAATGAAACCAATCTAATTTCATTAACTGATGTGGCATTCTAACCTAATACTTAGAGTTTTACCTTAACATTGATTATTCAACGGTTCCAACACACACAAATAATGCTTCAACCCCCGAATCCCCTGGTACGGCCGAGAGTGGGGAGAGTCCGCTCTCCCTCTCGAAATGCTCTCACATAGCCACGCGTATATAGCCTCTGCCAGGGAAGTCCTACTCACTGCCTTCTCGCACCACGGGTGTTGTTTACGAAAATGAGAGGACGAAAAGCGAATGTCCGGCGCCTTAACCGGATTCCAAATCAATGGTGCACATGAGCTCCAGTATCCTGCGGGAACAAATAGCGTATGAACCAATCGTTGGTCACCGACTTCCATGGGAATGCATCTCCTTACGATGCTCCACTGCCTTGTGGATCAGACCTTCAGGTCGAAGGCTCGGGGAGTGGCCACTTAAGAAAACCACCTGTTTCGGTTTGGGCACTCGGGTAGTATCACAGCACTCACACATATCGAATGAGATTTGTGTGACGCATATGTATTTGGTGCCTCCTTGTACCAATATCTATGTGTTCAAATAAATTAGAATAAATAAATCAACGCATCTGTGAGCAGAAACGATACCAATTGATGAAAAAATTGCTTCCCAAGTCCAGAAACTTGAAGGGAAATAAAAAATCAAGCAATATATCAGTGACCTTAACAAAGTCGAGATAATTTATTTCAATTTAATTCAACAATACATTTACAGATGAGATAGGCGTGATAAGCGCGAAAACAACAGAAAAATTTTACTTTAGACGTTCTCCATCAAGATCCGATATCTAACATGAGAGAATACAAAAACTTACTGGTTGTTAAGAATAGGATTTTGCCAATCCTCAATTTTCTGGACCCATTGCCTCCAATTATCTATTGCATGTTTTAGTAGCAACTTAGCTCCAGGTATTCCATCAACAGGAAACCAACGAACATATCGACTGTGAAATTTTTTAAAAACATAGAGGGAATGCACAACATCAGTTAAATCACCAACATAAAAATCCACATTACAGTGAAAAGGTCTCTGAATTTATGCACATATTTTGAAACAACAGTAATTTAATACCGATATTTATATTCTGAATAAACTAAGAACAGTGGGCTGTTTAGTCAAAACTTTAATCCATTCAAGCAAACTGATCATGTACATTCTATGGGAATATAAACTTGTGAATAGTGCTTTGTTTAATTAAACAAAGCTTCCCCAACATTATAAAAACCACAAAAATTAGATATTGGTGTTTCCAAGACTAAAGTCGAGAATGAGTACTAACCTTACGACTAGTACAAGCCTTGAATGAATTGACGATATATAGGGGAACAACACTCGAAGCGTTAAGTATCATTGTTTGCAATAGAAGAAATATTGGTCTTTTATAATAGAGAGTTTAATAGTTTTAAAAAAAAACAATGCTACTACAACTTCGGTAAGCATAAAATGAAGTAACATATTAAAAGAAAAGTAGAAGGTGCAAGTCCTTTCAAAGATTTTGGACTGTCATGGACAAAGCGATTTAAAAGATTCTATTATATTAACTATATCAATGGACTTAATTTAAGTATAACTGTGATTCATAACTGAACTCAATTCCTCAAGAGGCGATTTCAACATAAACTTCTCAATAGATGAGAAACAAAATTAAATAAGAAGAGTTTTTACTGTTTAAGCTAGGAATAAACGTGCCTTTCAAAATGATCATATGATACCCTGGTGCAACCACGGAAATAATAAAGCAGTGGCTGATAAGTGACTGATATATGTTACAAAAACTTGGCCTTCATTACGGTATCACTAATAATATATTGTTTCTGCAAACAAACAAATATTGAATAACTACTGCATAAAAATTGGATTGAATAAAATATGTTGCAAAGTATTTAAATTTTGCAATAAGTAAAACAACGACTGGATTTGAAACTTTAGAATAAGTCGTAGATATTAACTATTATCGACATTGTAGATGAAAAACATAACTTTTTATAAACCATCATCAAACGAACTGAAAAACAAAATAAATTTACGTACCGAGTATAAACAACGTCACCTGTTCGAAATTTTACTATTGGAGAATGCCAAGTGATGGCAAATTCAAGTTCGCTTTGACTAGGATTAAGATTATTAGCGATGCTGCATCGGGGTACATTAGTTGTGGCGCTTACAGCAATTGCTAGTTTGGGTGATTTCTTGGCTTCAGAATCCAGTGGCACGGTATAACCAACTAAAAAGAGAAAGATAGTGAACCATCGCATAAAGTGGACGACACCCAAGTATAGAGACTACTAATTAGCGCAAAAATTAAAAAAACATCAAGATTAGATCTTCATGGTGATATTTAAAGAAACTTTAAGTAAAATGTGAGTGGAGATATCACAAAAGGAAATAAAAATCTGAGGTATTCATTGAGCAGAGGAACTGAGCGTAAAAAAAAGCAATAAAGTAATCAAAAAAGGATGAAATCATTTCATATTTATTTAATTTCTAACGACCGAGTAGCAAAAAGCACAATTTAAACGCCCTTTCAGCATAAAAACCACATTAATTTCATTCAGAAAGTCTTTGTGAATATGTCTTTGTTTGTACAAAACGTCAAACAGTTAACAAGAAAATTAACAGAAAGACACCTATTTGAATTTATACTCTTTTCCAAAGCCACAGCTACTAACAGACCATGCTAATCTAGTTTGTACAAAACTATTTTTTGGCTACATTTCAAGAAGTAGATGAACGTGAAAACATTCGTTCAAAATAATTGACAACCGTATAAATACCATCCAGTTACGATAAGTTGTATAGTTAGCAGCAGTATCCAAGATGAAGATTTCTTCAATCCCCAAAGTCATAAGATATATTACTTGATACTGCAGAGTATTATTATTGAAGTATCATAAAAACCAAACATATTACTTCATAAAGGGGACTAAAAAGTATACTTCATATGCGTCAGTGTACTTTGTATTAAGTGTAAGAGTTGAAGTAGCAGTAATAGATTAAGTCCATATTAAGAATCAGTTTTCTTTTACCAGTAGGTTTTAAATAAAGTAACCGATAAATCTAGCAACATATTTTTTCCTATTACTTTATATTAACTGATGTCAGTTCATACGCAAAAAAATGAATTTTAGCAAAAAACTGTGACTATTTTAACTAAATGTATTTGATACACATATCACTAAAATTAATAAGAGTTTACAGTAATTTTCATACTTGAATGGAAATCGGGAGGTATTTGACCATACTGAAGATTATTCCAGAATTGTGAAGCAGATGGCGCTTTAGTGTAGGAAAGATAAGTTATCAGATCTGAGTGACCATTGCCACTAACTTCAGGATTATGTCTGGAATCATGCAAGGTACCGTGCAACGCCTTATCGTGAAAGCAAAAGCCTGGACACCGACTCACTTCGACCTTACGATAAGTGAAAACAAACAATAAAGTTACGGAAGAACGATCTTTTACAAATTGAATTTAAATAAGCAACATATTCAACAAATTTGACTATTTAGCTGATTACCAACGTGACAATATTAAAAGCATAATTTTGGTGTCATGCACGAAAGCACTTTGGGTCGTAAACTAAGAATTATTACAATTAACTGCAAAGTAGGACAGGAAGAAGATATATCCACGTATCACACCAAATACAGGAGGAGGGAAAACAGCAGTATTGACTACAGCGTAAAGTTAGACGTACGAAATACACTTTGAAAAGAACGAATAGAATAGGTGAGTAGAATCATGCAATAAGCTCTAGATTTACAGAAAAATGAATTTAAATGAGACAGATTTGCGGTCACTAATTAAGCTCATCAGACTACTCACCCAGTGAAGTGAATAAACGTGCGCAATCCCTCAAAGAAATTTGAGCCTTTTGTTTCACCAGTCGATAATAAGAAAATGTGCACTTCCTATTCTTATCAATAGTTCGTCAGATACCAAACATTACAGGACTCAATAAACTTAGCAGCAAAAAAGTGAAATCTAAAGGTTCAAAACCTGATTAACTTTTTTGAATTTATCGTTTTTCAGATTAATTCAAGTGCCAGGTGATTATGGGAGATAACATTTCAGAAACTAGTGTAATACAAGATTTCTCTATGGTTATCAACAACGTATTAATGTCCTTGCTCTGAGATCACACAACCTCCCTAGTATTTTAGTCAGATTACTTGATGATACTGTGTTATCATACTTAAAGACTAATATATTTACTTGATTAATCCGTCTATCCCAGTGGTAGTTTCACTAAGCCATTTAAAAAAAACAAAGTAGTGTTCTATTATTTTCAAACAAAACTAGGTTCTAATACACACTATAACATTCAAGTAGTTAGTCAAACTCATGGATAGGTAAACGCATCTTGCCTCGTTCTGTCCTCAGAGCACTTAGAAACAAAACACACTTGTTTCATTCATTTGAATTTCAATATATCAATATATCCTTAGAAAAATAACGTAGATTTTAGTGAACAAATCAGACCACCCCTTGTCAAAAAACTACGAAGAAAATCGTATTGAGTAATTTTAGTTAAAAAGTACAATTCATAGGTCACAAAAAAAAGTCGTACGATTGTATTAAATTCATGCACTCCGTAAAAGGAATAGATGCGCTACACAATTTATGCGATTACAACTTGATTTACTAGAGTTAGAATTAAAAATTATCAGACAATTGAAGAACAGAATTCGTAAAAAGTATAAAACCATCGGTTAAATGGAAGGTAAGATGGTTGAGCAACATATCAAAGGTTGAAAAATAGTCACTGCAAGATAACTGTAATCACCAATTAAAAGCATGTCGAATCTATAGTTCTATTTCTCTTAACCAAATTATAACCGGAAAAACATTACCGAGAAAAATCCAGAGTTCATATAACATGTTTGGAGATTTCAGAATGTCAAACACACTATCTTTGAAGAAAACCAAAATATATTCTAGGAATCGACGTCAAAAATCACCTCAAAAAAGGATATAAACCGTTTTAAAAAGGGTTTTTAGAAATTCTACTCGGTATCCTATTAATTTTACTTAAGAAACTGATGGAATAACACGACTTCAGTGAGAAAGTACAAAGAAAATTTAAGGTTATTCAGGGATAAGATTTATTTCTATGGCTATGCACATAAATCGCACTAATGCACTTTTCAAATAAAAAGCAGCGAAAAGATCAAACTACAAGAGAGATGCACCAAAATATTAAGCCCAATAGGTAAAACTATTATCTAACGTATATATATATATATATATATATATATATTGAAATTGAACATTAAGTAAAATTATTCTTAGGTCAGCTAACCACGACAGATTATTAGATGTTTTTAACCTTTTGGACTGACAACTCAATTTTAAAAAATGAATAGAGATATCCTAGTGGGAATGACTATTATGATAAACAACGAATATACAACGCTGAGTCCTTTATTTTCGTAAACAGCAAACATTCAACCAAAATCAGGAAAGAGTTTACTGTTTTTGGTGAAAAAGATCATGCCTGATATCTAAGAGATGAACACGAAAACTAATAAAATGTTCGAAATATTGACATCAGATTAAAATCTATCGAGAATTAAAAAGTCAATAAAATACTTTCCATGTCCCCAAACTGATGTAATGAATATTTCTAAGAGAGTTTTTAATTAAAATTATTTGTCGAAAGATGGAATGAAGAGTAGACTGGTTAGAAAGTAGTCGAAATCCTGAAGAAAACTGAATGGACGATTCGATGCATGACACTACAAAAATAAGTACTAATATACATAATTCAATCTTCACGAGTTGAGAAAACATTGATGGGCAACTTACTTTGTCCATTGATTTAGCTGCGATACCAAAACAACAAGGTAGTTCACCTCCAATAGTTCTTTCTAAAAGGCATCCCAGTACATTATCACCAGCAGAAAAAGCAGTGGATCGTTGAGAGTAAACTGGAGAAGCATTTTCCGAAGTGGAAACATGAGTATTTGCAGTATTTTCGTTGCTAATATTCCCGTTCTCAGATTTGGAAACATCACTTGATTTAGATCGTTTACGAGGATTGGGGCCATGCCATGAAAATGTGATAGTAACTCTTAAATCTTCATTATTCCAGCTTATAACTTTCCAATAGAATATAGCAACCGGAAGACATGTTTCCTGATAGTCATGCGGTATAACAGGGGATATCTAGATAAACAAGATTTGTAAGGAAGAACTGATACTTACAATGTTTTTTTGAAAAAATAACGTACAGTAGGATATTCAATACAAATATGTGCCACCAGTTAAAATCATTGTGTATTATGAAGTACCAATTGGGTACATAACGGGTTCTGAATAGAAATAACTAAAACATATGGGGTTTCTTCAGAAAATAAAATAGAAAAATCCGTTATTCAGACACGCAGTCAGTCAATGAACAGTTTTGTCATGCGTTAATCAAAAAAGATATTAACTGTGAACTTTTCGCCCCATTTACATCAGAATTAAAAGAGGATGCAGCAACTTCATTACTAATTTGACTACCTAGTTACAAGACGTTGGCTAAGTTACGATAAATTTATATACATTTACTGCTTCGTGATGGTGAGTTTACAATAGCTGAAATGAATACCATACATGCGTTCTTTTTTATCTCCATTTACTCCGCTTCCTTCGATGTTTTCTTCCGCAACTTATGTTTTGAATAAAATGTAATACTGAAGGTAATAAATTCAACATAAGTTACTCCATAATTAAAATTGTATTCTTTAATACTCTTGTTATTATTACATGACTTCATTTATTTACAAATGAAACTTTGTTTCAAGTGGATCTCTTTATTGTTACCAAATGACAGTATTTCGCGTTAATTACAACAAAACAAATAAGAGCATTTTAATTGAAACCATGAACCGATCAATGTTAAACTACCATTGAAAACCTGGAAGCACTAGATGTCTGTTTCAACCTTGTGTGGAATTTCTCAGCAGTGCGCATCCAAGACGCCACACGCGCGACTCGAACCGAGGGCCTTTGGTTTCGCGCGTAAACGCTTAACCTCTAGACCATTGAGCCGGTATCCAACAGGGTTAACGTTCAACCTCAACCAATCCAAACAAAAACATGTCAACATGAAAAATGTTTGCACACATCCTAAAAGTCATTTATTTGTGGAGCCAATATCACCTATATTTAGTTTTTTCTTTCACTACTTTTAAAAATAGAAAAAATGTCAATTTCAGTATTGAAAGACAGTCAAATTAAAACTCTTTTCAAACTCACTACTCATTACAATTACAAGGATATCTAAACTATATACCAATAAAATGAAATATTAGACTGGTATTAAATTCGTTTAAGTATTTTATCTATCAACCGAAAACATCAACGTTAAAATCTAATGTTTCATTGAATTTTCCATACCTGTTGGCAAACTAATACAAGTTGAAGTTCAGGTATTTCATAAACTGTCCACGATCTAGGATATAAACCAACGTAATGACCGTTTTCTGGATCAAAACCCCATTTCCACTTTTTTAATCTTTTGGCATTTGATGGAGGTTTCGTTAATGGTGACAGAACTTGATGATAAACAGTAACATCGCTTTTTCGGACTGTTACGATGAACTGAATGTGAATAAAATAAAAAGAATGCAGATACAATAAAAAATACTTATGAAATTTGAACTCTATGCACGAAAGTAAAAGATGTAGAAAAACCCAGTTAGACATGAAATTTGCATCACAAGAGAAACAGTAACGAATTTATCCCAAGTGGAATTAGTTAACATAATAATTTGAAAGCCATTTTCACCTCTAATTTAGACTATTTAGAAAACCATTGGAAATCACCGATCATAGAGACCTAAATCAACAATACGAACTCGTGAGTAGCCATCACTCGGCTACATTACCTCACTGCGTTCATCTTTCGTTTGGAATCCTATTCATTAATTTTGACAGCAGAAAATTTTGTTTAATCATATCACAAGAAACATCCTTTATAACATTTACACACTAAAATATTCCACTTTTTATTTTAGTATTGCTTCTACTTTTGTGTGATGGTAAGGACTGTAGCGATGTGAAACAAAAAGATGATTTACATTTACTTATAATCAAAAATACATAAAACCCATGAGAACTATTAATATAACAAAACAATTCTGGATATGTATCAATTCTTAGGAGGAACGATAACAGAAACATATTTCTCCCAACTACGTTATTGAATACAGAAATAAATAACTGTCCTAACAACTGAAGATTATTCGATAACAAGGTGAACGGTTTCTACGTACACTGGCTATTATTTCATTTTTTTAGCAAGATTCCATGGATCAAACTGGCAATCCGAAAAGAAAGTGTGTTATCTTGACTGATTTCGGTACTGCATGTTCCGGTTTGGTCCAAGAATGAACTATATATATATACTATCAAACAAATAGGAATAAAAGTAAGCAATTTTTATGTATTTTGTTTGACTTTTTATCCTAATTACAAATATGTTATTAAAACCCACCCATAACTCCAATACAATAACGCTCGAAGTACAACACTGAAATTATGTATGATAACATTTCATGGCACATCATTAAATAGACTGTAGTGATTTTATTAATGTAAATTCCTAATGCTAAAACCTCAACTAACAGGTGAAAGAATTTATTTATTTATTTAAACACATAATTATTGGTACAAGAGGGCACCAAATATATATGCGCCACACAAAACAATGAGAATGGGAAGAGAAAAAAGAAGGTAAGGAGCGTAAAAGAAACAAAAAAGGACAATAACGACCAGATTAGTGCAAGATAGTGTAATAATAATAATAATAATAATAATAATAATAATAGTGACAACAATAATAATGGGGGAAACAGAGAGGTACAACCAGAAGGAATCTTGCAGTTAAGGAAGATACAACCACTTTTTACGAAGAAAGTAAAAGGTTACAGCAGGATCGCCACTGGCTTCTATTCTGAGCCATATCTGATAACGTCTCTAGCCACTGTGTCGTACCATCTCTCGGACCCCATAGGTGAAACATAGTGGAAGACCAGTAAAAGATAGGGAGTATGGGTTATTGTTTAGTCAATGATAAATACATGTTTGGAAAAGTACAATAACCTTCTACCCAGATAACAACATTAAGTGAGAAGTGAAAATCGTCTGTGTTAACTTACTTGATCAACAGGTTGTACGTCGTAACAGTACATACCTGGTATCAGGCTTGAACGACAAAACTCCCCACAATATCCACGCCCGATAGAACCACTGCCAATACCTCCAATCGGTACGCCATATATGGGTCTCCATGGCACGTGAGAAACGGCATCAATAAAGGGCGATCGGTGCTGAATAAAACGCTTCTTTATGTAAAACCGGAAAGCGTATCTGAAAAATGAATAAGAGCGGAATTTCAAATATTTCCTGGGTACTGATAAGTCATAATTCATTTTCCCGTCAATAGGTGCCAGGGATGTCGTACTCACTGCCTTCTCGCGGCATTACTGTTATTTACAAAATTGAGAGGACTAAAAGCGAATGTCTGGCGCTTTAGCCGTGTTGGTGGACACGGAGAGTCCACCTAGGGGGGGTTGAAAAACCCTGATTCCAAATCAAAGGGTACACATCGGCCCCAGCATCCCGAAGGAACAAATGGAGTGTGAACCAATCGTTAGTAACCGGCTGCCATGAGACTGCATCTCCTGACGTTGCTCCATGACCTTGTGGATCAGAAACTTAGGTCAAAGGCTCCGTGTGTGGCCCCCTAAGAAAATCAACTGCTTCGGTTTGAGCACCCGGGCAATATCAGAGACTACACACAAATCAAATGACTTATGTGGCGCATATGTATTTAGTGCCTCTGTACCACTATTTATGTGTTGAAATAAATAAATAACATATGTATTATTCTTGCAAAAAAATCAATAGATGTCGATTGCAGAAGTATGTCGCTAACAAATTTGCGATTTATGTAGTAACGTAACGTCTTTAGAATATTTCAAATCACAAACAACAGATCGCAGTGACCTTAGATTTCTCCCAGATTACTTTGCTAATAACCCGGAAAACATATACGAGTTCAAGGTAAGAATGAAGGCAGAGCATGCTTGAATGAAGTATTATCAACAGTTTACAGTTGAATTTGTAGTAAAAACTGCAACTTTACCTTAGAAAATAGATAGAATGATGCCCAAAAGTCATGCAAAAGTTTTAAAATTAACGATCACAGCCAATGGGCCGAAAATAATAAGACTAATTAAAGTTCCAAGTTGCCTCAGATTTATTAATGTGACGAAGCTGGTATTAACAATGAAAAGCCTAGTTCCGGATAAATGCTAATTGAAATTTCGGAACAAACGTTTGATTAGCTTAGAGAGTGATTTAAACTTTATACGCTACTAATTTAGTAACCACGTAGATACTAAGGTCGATCCCTGTACGAAATACTTAGCCTAACTGAAAGTTTACTGCAAAATTTGATTTTTATAAAACAACATATTATTACCTGTTACGTTTCGTACCACTCCTTCGGACATTAGTCTAAAATTTTGTTGTCACAGCTAAATTTTCTGCATACGCAATAAATCTGTGGATTAGCCGCTTTCAACAACTGTGTAAGAACGAGTTTGATAATAATAAGTTTAATTGTGAGTGAAATGGTTACTTAAGCGTAACAGACGTTCTGTAGTTTAGCTTTTGATGTAGACCGAATTCTATAAAAAGAAAACGATATTGTTAACTAGTAAAGCGGCTGATTTATGGTCCCACAAGTTATTTTGAGTAATCGCGTATTCAGCTACATCAGTAATTTGATCTAAAACTGATTTTCGACAGTCACGATTGCTAAAGGACAATTTTACATTTTTATAATGCAATAGCCATGGCAAATGTTTAAAGATGCTTGATCACCTATAACATGCGGCTGTAACTCATCTACCAAGTACAGGTTTTTGTACTGGTACTACTAGCCATCCTAAGCTGGAATTGGAATCTAGTTCAAACGTTATACCTGTTGGTTGGAGTTGGATTACCTTAATTCTAAACCATAGATGAACCAGAATCAAACTGGTTATTATTAAAAACGATAATTTATCAACTGAACCAATATTATTAAGATTCATGTAAATAAGATTTTATAACTTCGCTTAGGGTATAAGGTATAAATTTAGTAGTAATAATGCTTGTTCTGACGGTTTACTGAGAAAAAATTTTCTACATTACTTGCAAAATGTTTACTAAAAACAACACCCAATGTTAAAAAACAATGGTATGTTTAATAACTAACCGAAAAGACATTCCCAGAATATCGCTCATCTGCGAAGCCCGTGGCACGGTAAAAGGACGGCATTTTATTTTGTATTCATGATCAAAGCGGGCTTCCCATCCGTAGATAGGTACTATGCCAAGCTTTCTAATTACCTCCAAAACAGAAATTTGCGGTTCATCCATTGCTTTTAACTAATTTAAGAAGTCAAGAGTATATTAAAGCACTTGAAAGTGATGGGCTATCAGTAAATATAATGCGCGACATGAAGCTATTTTTTCATGACTGAATTCAATTTCGGAGAAGGTATGATCAGAATTGTGAATCTGAAATGTGCCAAAGCGTTGAATAAACAGAACAATGAAATTTGGAATGTATGTGTAGTATTTATAACTGGACTGGTCAATAAGCAAACGATTAAGTAGAGAGAACCAGCTTATATTATGTTTATCTTACTTAAAGCAGCAAGTAAAGTTGTGGGTCATCTTGCATTTAAATTATGATTGAAATAATATCTACGATTGATGCAGAAATCAATTGTCAAGTTCAGAAGATTAGATGGGTAACTTCAAAGCAGATCATATCGGTTCATAGTACACTTTTCAGACTCTTCACGAGGCAACTGCCCTCAAGGAGAAATAATGAACACTTATTGTCGTAAAAATATTTATAGAATATCTTAATAACAAATCAGACGTTAACATTCACATCTTTACGTCAAGTCAAATGATGCTTCTTTTTCTCAATGTTAAGTTTTTACCTTAATGCGTCCCTAAATATATTTTAGTGACCATGAGTGTCATCAACTAATTGGACAAGTTCTGTGCATCTAACAATTACAATCGTTACCTATATATAGGTAATTACCTAAAGGTAGCGTTAACGCTACCTATATATAGGTATGCTACTTATAAGTAGCGTTTTTCAAAAATTCTTGAGAAAACCTTTAAAGATATCGTAAGCAGTGACACCTGATACTGAAAATAACAGGCACAGTACTTGTAAATATAGATTATTTCCTGCTATTCGGTCACAGATGTAACTCAAATACTTATAAGCTCCGTAAGATAACATTAAACGTTCACGATAACAAAGCACATTAACAGCTTACACGTGTTAAATAAAAGAGGGAACTCGGAATACCCACTAAACAGTGAAAAAAGGTAGCACATTCGCCAGTGATCCGGTTGATAATTTGAGATAATGCTAACCCCAAGGTTACTCAAAAGTCGTCAAGGTCAATAAACTATTGAACTTGCTTTATAAAAATAAAATGGTTCAAATGGTTGTGGACGGAATAGAAGAAGCTTTCGCTTAACAGGCTTCCGTGTCTAGTAGCAGGGGATCACCAAATCCTCCAGGCAGGAACCTAGGTATGTTAACAATAAAAGAGGAAAAGAAATTGGTAAATCATAGTGCGATGCTGTCCTTGGTCCTTAAGAATAGGTCAAGTTGCCTCTTGAAGGACTCCTGAGAAGTCGCTTGGACTAGCTCGGCCGGCAGCGAATTCCAGCTTTTGACAACTCTTAAGGAGTAGAAGTTGTGTCTACATTCCGTCTTGCTATGTTGTGTTTCCAGTTTCTGGGTGTTACCCCTTAGGTTATTGTTCGAACTAAGCTTAAGTAGGTGTTTAAGAGGATGTCCAGAAGTGTTAAGAATACTACAGTCCATTAATAAATCACCTCTAAGACGCCTATATTCTAGTGGGTAAAGGTCTAGTGAACGGAGGCGTTCTTCGTAAGGCTTAGATTTGAGTCCTCGAACTGATTTCGTGGCTCGCCGTTGGATACGCTCCAAAGTGACCTTATCCTTTTGGAGTGAGGGGGGGAGTACTATGTTTCCGTACTCTAAATGGGGACGGATGAAACTATTGAAGATTGTGTGGAAAGTTCTTCCGTCAAACTGACCAAAAATGCGCCTCAACGTTACCAGTGCAAGGTTTGCTCGGAAGGCATTTTTGTCACAGTTAGCGTAAGACTTTAAGTCATGGGGCACCAGGACTCCTAAATCTTTTTCGACTTGGGATACTACTAGAGAGGAGTTTCCTAAGTTGTAACTGTAGTCTGCGACATGTCGCAGATGGACTACTTTACACTTAGAAGTGTTAAAGGTAAGTCCGTTATCGTCTGCCCAACTATGAAGTCGAGTCAGATCCTCTTGAAGAGCCTGTATATCGTCTTGGTTGCGTATCTCTCCCCAAAGTTTCACGTCGTCGGCAAAAAGTAATAAGTCTGACGTTACCTGTTGAGGAAGATCATTTATGTAAATCAAGAAGAGAAGAGGCCCTAGTACTGAGCCCTGGGGGACCCCACTAGAACATTCCATAGCTTGAGATAAAGTGAAATTAACCCTAACCTTAAAGTGTCGATTTTTAGGTATGAAGTAAGCCAGTCGATTAGAGGTGGTTTGATACCTAGTCGTTTGAGCTTGTTGATAAGACACAAGTGGTTAACCTTATCAAAAGCTTTTGAGAAATCAAGGTAAATGACATCAACCTTTCCCTTGCGATCGAGGATGCTTGTCCATCTGTCCACCGCAGTCAGCAGGTTGGTTATACAAGAGTAACCCTTCCTGAAACCATGCTGTTGGGGTGAGAAGAAATTTAAGGACAGTAGGTAGTCATTTAAACCGTCGCATATCAGGGACTCCATGAGTTTTGAAGGTAACGACAGAAGAGCTACCGGCCGGTAACTTGAAGGTTCATTGCGTCGACCACCTTTGAAAATTGGTGTGATGTGAGCCAACTTCCAATTTTCCGGTAGTTTGCCTCGGCTAAGCGAGTGTGAAAACATCACGCTAAGCGGCGTTGCCAGGATTGAGGCTGCCTCCCTCAGTATGGCAGGATGAACCATATCCGGGCCAGGAGAAGTGTCAAGTCGTAAGTGCTGCAGTTTCCGGAACACCAAGTCAGCGCTTAGGTCCACTTCAGAAAGTCCTGTGGAATTGCAGATGAAACTGTCGTCAATAAAGTTGATATCAGCCGGTTGAAATGTTTGAGAGTAATGGGCCGCCAGAAGGTTAGCGGCGTCGCCATCGTTGTTGGTCGGGCCGTTAGGACCTAGCAGTTGAGAAACTCCTGTTTTGGCTTGACGAAGAGAGGCTGCATAACGGAATAGGCTTCTAGGGTTAGAGGCGAATTTGTCCATAAGCTTTGTTTGGTACTGAAGCCTGTCTTCTCTTATAGCCTTCGTGCATGTGTTCCTGATATGTTTGTATTGCCTATACGCTCCATCGTTATTAGTTCGTTTGTATTCCGCCCAACAGTGCCGTTTGCGGCTTAGGAGGCGGAGGGTACGGTTCTTGATTACTGTAGGTGGCTTGAAGCTTTTGGGAACCGTTTGAGGAACTGAATGGTTTGTAGCACGTAAGAGCGTGTGCAGCAAGAAGTCCCAATGACCATCCACATCGATTTGAGGGTGAACATCCCAAGCCACCTGTTGTAGATGGTCATGTAGAGCTCGCACATTCAGCCGTTTAAAATTCCATCGCAAATTATTGTTGGGATACCTTAGCTTAGTTTTGATGACAAAACTGAAGGCTATGACGGCATGATCGCTTTTTCCCAGAGGAGCCAGGATTGAGAGGTTGTCGACTAGGAATTCTTCGTTAGTGAATACACAGTCTAAGCGCGATGGTGTCTGACTGTTTCTCCAACGAGTTGCCGACCTCACATTTTCATATAAGCCCAAGTTATCGATGAGGTTGAAGAACCGAGCTTCAGTTGAGTTGTCGCCTCCAGTGTACGTGTGTTCCGCGAAGTTGACTCTAGGGAGATTAAAGTCCCCTAGAATCAGGATGTGTGTGAAACCGAGACGGATAGAGCGGGATAGTCCTTCCAGCATACGACTATCGTACTCGGTGTCGGCAGTTGGCTTCCTCTAAATGACTCCGACTAGACACCTGGAAGTACTAGACAACCTTACAGAGCACCATATGGATTCCTCAAGATTGTTAAACTCGAGGTTGTGAACCTGGTGCACCTCCAAGCAAGAGCTTATGTATATGGCTACTCCGCCCCCAATTCCTATTTTTCTGTCGTTGCGGAACAAAGTCATCCCAGGCAATGCTAACTCTTGATCCGAGAACTGAGATGTCCAGGTTTCAGATATTCCTATCAGATGGGCCTTGTTAGCGTCGCTAAGTTCACGTAGTTCATCCAGTTTGTTTGGTAAACTCGCGGCGTTCGTATATAAGCAGTTTATGCTTTCAATTTGGAACGCATGAGCTTCGTCCTGTTTTTCTGTATGAACCTTATGTGAATGGACAGGTAGCCCACCTATATGAGGTTTGCCGAGGTGGTAGGCCCTGTCCTTTACACGTTTTTTTTATCGTTTAGACAGTCCACAAGTGGAATGGTCAGCTCCAGCTTGCCTTTGTTCTTGGTCCTGACTTCGTATGGCCTATCCGGGTGCATGTGGATTCCAGGTGGCAATCGACGTCTGTTGGCACGAAATGCTTCCAGAACTGCAGCCGCCATGTGAGAAGATGGGAAGGTTATCTTCATCAGACGAGGTCTAGGATCACCGTCCTTCTTGGCTAGTCTCGTCACATGCTGAGTCAGTATGTGTTTGAGCCTCAAGGACTGTTTGATGAATTTCCATTCCCTGATGTCAGAATTTGATTGAGTAGGGTCTGCATTTTCCGGTATACCTTGGACAATTATGTTTCTTCCGCGGAAGAACTTCTCGCGAGATTCTTTAGGGACGTTTCGTATGATATTGCGCTCAGAGTACGGTATGTCGGGCAATATTCTTACGTTACCATCTGATTTCAGTAAGTGACTTGCTAGCAAGACGTCCTCTACGTCGGTAGCATTCTTAAGTGTTACTCGGAGAAGCCTCGAGTGATTTAGATGCTTAGAATCCTTTCCTCGAGTGAGCCGGGTGACCGTCAAAGGCTCTATTCTAGGAAGTTCGAGCTTTTTGTTCAATTCACCCCACAGCATCCTGTCGTTTTTATCCTGCAGACTGAGAGGAAGGTCAGGATTGTCGACGAGGTTCATGATAATGAGAGAATCGTCACGAACTGTTGTTAATTTACCAGGTTTCACGATGGGTTCAGGTTTAATAACTTGTTTTTTGGAGGTCAGTGTGCGTTTATGAATCTTGGGCATCAACTACAAAAATGAAAAATTTACCATCCATCTGCATTCTGTATGATTAGAAATCTGGATAAAATTCAATAGTTATATTCTTAAATCAGTACAATATGAAAGCAACATGTCATGCTTTTGGTAGTAGAACCCAATATATACAGCGTCCTTTTCACGAGCTAGTATATAACAATTGCTTGTTTTTTGATTGCTTCCTTTTGCTTCCTAATGCTTTTATGTACTTGTTACTGTCCTTTGGGTGGCAGTATAGCTTACTGACTGCAATAATTCTAGTAAGTTTGGTGGTTATTTGAGGATTTGTATATATTTTACTTTGAGTGACTGTGTTTCTCTCTGAACATTATGGTGTCTTGATACCACCTACTACCAAATTGCAAAGCAGGAATTTGTCTTCAGTATGAAAATGATACGGTGATTATTGGAGTGCTAATAGAAGACGATTTATCCAAGAGTATTAAATGAGTTAATTAGCCGGAAATTTGTAATTAGACGGAACTGAACATCGGTTAGGAGAGGATTCCAAATGAGAGCAACTGCTGACGAGGGAAATTAAGAACACATTTGTGTGTTCACTTTTTGATGTGCAATGTTTTAGGGTTGTTTCGAGTAGCCTTGCGATGATGTTCTCGAAATTTGTTCTTGTTGCGGTGGCTTGACATAATCAATATGTTGTATTCCATTAACGGATCACCTCTTATTCATCTGTAGCTAGGCGAGAAAAATCTCAAGTGTTGAAGTGTGTCTTGGTAAGAATTATGTTCAAGCTTCTTATCCACTTGACCCACGTCTCTGTACTTCGTCTAAATGATTTGTCCCTCTTTGGAACAAACAGGAAGGAACAACGTCGTGGGCTTCAAGGTGGAGGTGTACGTGTAGAGATAAACTCAAAAGTGTTTACGTTAAGTTGTCTATGCATAAAGTGAAATGTTTCCTACGCCTTAGCTTCATATCCTATGTAGTTTTAGCTAGCGTTCAAGCTAAGGTTAAAGGCCCAAGGTGGAGCAGTGAGTTTCCACAAAGAATGTTAAGCGTTTGTTTCAAACGAGGCAGGAAGTCCATAACATGGCATTTCAACAGCTTAGGTTTTAACCCATGGTTTAGTGCTTATTTCTTTATTATTGTAAGTTCTTATATGCTCACGTTAATCATTTTCACGCCCTATGGACCTTCACGACCTTACGTCACTGAGTGTCACTGAGTTGATTTTATCTAACAGGTCGTTAATAAAGATCAAGAACAGGAGTGAAACCCAAATTGTACCTTGTGAAATCCATGATGTCAAGGCCTTCCAACCCATATGGAATCTACCTATTTTTGTGGAAAATCCTGTCTTTTTAGGTAGTGTCAGTACCAGGATAAAAATTGAGTCAGTTAAACTCATCTCGTAACATTCTTTATTAACTTTTTACTATCCTGTACACTATGTTGAGTAGCAATTAATATAATTTCTCCACTCGTTAACTTATCTACAACTCATATACTTCTATACTTTTCCACCTGCTTTAATAAACAACTATCCTACATTATACCTTTCTCAATGCTTATGCTCTGACTGGCAAACTATACTTTATACTGTAGTCAACAGTAGCACTGGATCGATGCCTTACCCACAGTCCATAACTTGTAACTGTCTGATAAGCTTGTAAAATGGTACTTATATAAATAGTGTTTTCCAACAGGTTGTGAAACGCAGAGGATTGTGTGAGGTATGACATATATCCAAAAATAAACTTGAATGAGCCTAACATCACAAAAGGAGGGAGGGTGGAGTTACTTGCCAGCAAGCATTGATGGTGAGGGCGATGACTTCGATCCACCAGAGTGTGTGGGACAAAACATTTTGTATGTATCAGGCTCTTTATGATTGAGAATACGTCAATCAATCTGCGATATGAATTGTCTTCCTACGCTCACCGCTCAGATTCATGTTTCCAATTTTATGCTGTATTAGCTATTCTACTAAGACAGCCTATAACATGCTAACTCGGACTTTTACACTAAGATTGTGTGGCTGACATCGGATGGACAAAAAAAGAAAAGAAAGAAAAAAAACTAGACAATAAAAGATATAGTTATTAGTATTCTTAACACTTCACCCTCTATATGCACACTCCTGATAATCCTCTTTCCTTGTACCAACCTCGACTTCCCTTGCTTCATCTGAGCTTACTCCAACTTGCTAAACGACACGACTATTGTTCTTCATTACTACATTCTCTGATACGGAGCCGCTGACTTCATTTCACTCCAACAACAGATAATATGAATTTAACCTAATTTATTAAACCACTGTCTGTTCTACTACACCATGTTAAGCAACGTTTGGCGTTCATATCCAAGTGCCTCACTGCTCTTCTGTTTCTTTTTCTGTTATGACCTTGATGTCTGGCTTTCTGTCACGCGACTTATCGACCAGTCAGAATACGACTTATACAATTTCGCACTATGCCAAACCAATGACGTTCAACCGGTATGAGCAGTTTAGCGTCCTGATTGGTCCTATGTCCTCCTAGCCCTTCCACTTGAGTCCAGAACACAATACCAGCTTCTGTAATATGAATCGAATCGTTTATTTCAGACACACTTGGTTTATATATCAATCAGACAGACCACAACGTACCATAAAATAGAAAATAACATGTGTACACAAATAAGCCAAAAAGTGGCTGTGAACGAGGGGGACAGTAATTAATAGACTGAGCATAGCTTAAGAATCGTAAATCGTACGATAATAAAATATAGGTCAAAATAAAGCTTATAATAAGAGGAATATAGACATACATAATCTAATTACTCAATAGTTTTACAATAAGAATATTTATAGAATATTAGTCCATTAATAGGCCTCGGAAGTTACCTGTAATTTAATCTTCACCAGGATATAACACTTTCTTTTTTTCTTCAGAGTCTTGCTCTGAGGGCACAGCTATGGAATTTCTCACGTCTGGAACAAACTTGACGTACGCGCCTCCTCAAGGTCATGGTTTACAGCAAGCGCTCTAAGAGTCTGCTTTATAACAACTATATACTTAATAAGTTATGAAGCATGCTGTGCACCAACAAATGTTGTAATTTATAGATCATTCCTGTAAAAATGGCGTACGCCTGCTCATGCAGAAATGTATTATCATTATATTATTATATAAGTACATGAAATTGATGAATATTTCATGCACAAGTATCTTATGATCCCAACAGTTAATTCAGTTTTCGGTTCTATAAGTAGATTGAACGCACGGAACCGGCTTTTCCTGAATCCGTGTTGGACTTCATTTGTGTATATCTGTAGAAGTATGGTCTAGGTTCGTTATCAGTACTGCTACAATAATAGACTTTAGTTATCCTTAATTTGTAGATTTCTCATGACACGTCCATCTAGTATACAAGATCTTACGTGGAAGTCTCATCGTTGCCTTCACAGAATCATAGTGTCGTAATATTCAGTAATATAATATTTCGCGCTTCCAAAAAACACATTCAAGATGGGGATAGAATAAAATATTTATTATGAATAAAAGAGATAAGTCACACAAGCATGACCACGCCTGCAAGGCTGAGCCATCCGATGAATTCGGTCTCAAATGAATGCTCCCTCGTGCAACATTAATGACCTTCTCTTATTGTTAAATGTTGAAAGTCAATTATCTTATGTTCAGCTTTGAGGATTGTGTTTAGGGTCCATTACCACTATATACCATCATTTGATTATTAACCAGTTCTCCAACTACGTTCGGCAGTATAGGGGTGGCCCGTTTGCTCTTTTATTCCCGTCGTGTCTTGTTACTGGGGTTCATTACATCATAGGATGTTGCGAATTTAGTGACGAAAATGATCGAGCTTCTCTAATATTATCATTTTTCTTCGGAACCAACAACAGTTAATCATACTCAACACATCAAACCTCGACGGCTAAGACAGGAAGAGGACGAAATTGCAGGTAAATTGATAATTGTGGTAGAACAAGCAACTCATACGAAGTTGACACAAAAGATGTTGGCAGAATATGACTTTCGAGCATGTAGCAATTTAGCGAGTTACAAACCATGACAATCTATTGTAGGGCAAGGGTCATGCATAAAATCGTATTGGTAGGAAGTATGCAAGTGTTTATCGTTCCAGAAGAGATCTTAACCATTCCAATAAAATCTGACTATTTTTGTGGCTGCCATGGCAATTTCCCACTTTAAGGATTGAAGCGAGTGCCATATTTACGTTCTCTTGGCAGTTGATTTGAATCTAATGAGTGCCTAAAGTAGTTACAGATTGATTTACTGATGGCTCCCTCATACTGTTTCGAGATTTTAGGTGGTATGTTGTCACAACCTGGTGACTTCCTTGAGCTCATGAATTTCAGTCTCTTCAATGTCAAACTGTCAGATTTTTGCCCATTAGCTCAACTTTGTCATCAACCGTGAGTTATTGATCGTGGTAGACCGATAAAATGGTATGTTTTCTTGGACTACTTTACTGTTATTGATTTAGGCCTGTTCTCACTACTTCTGTTCTCAGTGAAGAAGCCGTTTATCGTGTGATACCAGGTTTTTAGGGCCGCGGTCTAATTCTTTTTATTTCAGAAGTTCCCAGCCACCAAACGCGGACACGTATTGGACGCGAGCTGCGACGGACCGGGTAGCCTGAACACGCTCATCATCGTGGTGGCATTAAGGTATGTGCCACGTGACAGCAAATAACACTGTTGCATATCATGTTTGTCTGCTTCATCCGAACTGCCTCCCATTTGCCAATGCACTCCTTATGCCACCACACTGGTTTGTTTCTAAATGTGTGGTAATATTAGAGTGGCATCTCTTATAACCCACTCTTCGTCGTGTCTAACTGAGATTTGAATGAATCGCTTAACTGATGCTTTCCTGTATGTAAGTAAAATCTTTTCTATAACGTATGCTGAATACAAGGCCACTCGTTAGATGGGTTCACTTTTGTCTTCGTTTTGGTCCTGTTACGGGCGGCGTGACTGACAATGTAGAACTACGGTCTATTTCTGTATTAGCAGATTTATGTTTGTTACTATTATAGTAGGTATACGATTGTCTCTTCTGTAAGAATATCAGAGGGTTCACTATCATGCGAAACAAAAGGTTCAAATGGTTGTGGACGGAATAAAAGAAGCTTTCGCTTAACAGGCTTCCGTGTATAGTAGCAGGGGATCACCAAATCCTCCAGGCAGGAACCTAGGTATGTTAACAATAAAAGAGGAAAAGAAATTGGTAAATCATAGTATGATGCTGTTCTTGGTCCTTAAGAATAGGTCAAGTTGCCTCTTGAAGGACTCCTGAGAAGTCGCTTGGACTAGCTCAGCTGGTAGCGAATTCCAGCTTTTGACAACTCTTAAGGAGTAGAAGTTGTGTCTACATTCCGTCTTGCTATGTTGTGTTTCCAGTTTCTGGGTGTTACCCCTTAGGTTATTGTTCGAACTAAGCTTAAGGTGTTTAAGAGGATGTCCAGAAGTGTTAAGAATACTACAGTCCATTAATAAATCACCTCTAAGACGCCTATACTCTAATGGGTAAAGGTCTAGTGAATGGAGGCGTTCTTCGTAAGGTTTAGATTTGAGTCCTCGAACTGATTTCATGGCTCGCCGCTGGATACGCTCCAAAGTGTCCTTGTCCTTTTGGAGTGAGGGAGGGAGTACTATGTTTCCGTACTCTAAATGGGGACGGATGAAACTATTGAAGATTGTATGGAAAGTTCGTCCGTCAAACTGGCCAAAAATGCGCTTCAACGTTACCAGTGCAAGGTTTGCTCGGAAGGCATTTTTGTCACAGTTAGCGTAAGACTTCAAATCATGGGGCACCAGGACTCCTAAATCTTTTTCGACTTGGGATACTACTAGCGAGGAGTTTCCTAAGTTGTAACTGTAGTCTGCGACATGTCGCAGATGGACCAATTTACACTTTGAAGTGTTAAAGGTAAGTCCATTATCGTCTGCCCAACTTTGAAGTCGAGTCAGATCCTCCTGAAGTGCCTGTATATCGTCTTGGTTGCGTATCTCTCCCCAAAGTTTCACGTCATCAGCAAAAAGTAATAAATCTGACGTTACCTGTTGAGGAAGATCATTTATGTAGATCAGGAAGAGAAGAGGCCCTATTACTGAGCCCTGGGGGACCCCACTAGGACATTCCATAGCCTGAGATAAAGTGAAATTAACCCTAACCTTAAAGTGTCGATTTTTCAGGTATGAAGTAAGCCAATCGATTAGAGGTGGTTTGATACCTAGTCGTTTGAGCTTGTTGATAAGACACAAGTGGTTAACCTTATCAAAAGCTTTTGAGAAATCAAGGTAAATGACACCAACCTTTCCCTTGCAATCGAGGATGCTTGTCCATCTGTCCACCGCAGTCAGCAGGTTGGTTATACAAGAGTAACCCTTCCTGAAACCATGCTGTTGGGGTGAGAAGAAATTTAAGGACAGTAGGTAGTCATTTAAACCGTCGCATATCAGGGACTCCATGAGTTTTGAAGGTAATGACAGAAGAGCCACCGGCCGATAACTTGAAGGTTCATTGCGTCGACCTCCTTTGAAAATTGGTGTGGTGTGAGCCAACTTCCAATTTTCCGGTAATTTGCCTCGGCTAAGCGAGTGAGAAAACATCACGCTAAGCGGCGTTGCCAGGATTGAGGCTGCCTCCCTCAGTATGGCAAGATGAACCGTATCCGGGCCAGGAGAAGTGTCTAGTCTCATGTGCTGCAATTTTCGGAACACCAAGTCAGCGCTTAGGTCCAGTTCAGAAAGTCCTGTGGAATTGCAGATGAAGTAAAGTTGATGTCAGCCGGTTGAAATGTTTGTATTTTGAGCCTCAAAACACAGATAATTTATAATGACGTTCGATGAATGCGCTTCTTTGATGACTAGGAGTATTTGAATTATAGTATGAAGTATGAATCCCAGAAATAACGTAATCGGATCAAGAAGTACTAGATAACCACAAACGAATGTACTGTATTTAGAATTCGACAGTACAAGTACTAATGTATCATTAGTTCATTCAAACACCACATCCGCCATAACTTAAATTAAAGTCTAGTTGTCTGTAATCAATTGTACGTCTTCTTTTCGAGTTGATCTTGTGTCCGTCAGACAGTGTATTGGATAAGGACTCTGTATCATCTAGAATTTACTCATTAGCATTAGAATCAACAGCCGAAATCGGAACTGACTTACCTGGTTCCTGGAATTGTATTTGATGAACATGTCGATTGTGTGTACCCAAGTCACTGATATCTAGAATTCGCACCATAAATTTCCCGACATTCTTCAGAACAATAGCCGTAGATGGTCGAAGATCATTTCCTCGATAATAAGTAACTTCTGCAGACTCCGGACATCTCATATTCGACCGAAGAATTCTTCCTTTCAATCGCTTTGATGGAGTCTCTTTTGTCACCGAATGTCTGGCAGTTCTGTATTGCAGTAGAAAGGTGTCTACTCCCCTCTCCAGCTTATTAAATGATGAGGCGGTTATAGAATCAATAGCAGTTTTGAATGTCCTGACAAAATTTTCTGCATGACCATTAGAACAAGGATGTCTGGGAGCAGTAAACAGATGTTTTTACCTTATACCATTCAACCAGGTGTTGACTGCATCTGCAGCAAAATGAGAGCCATTATCAGTCACTAACACCATGGTGAAATCAGAATTTGGTGAAGTTGTAAAAACACTTCAGGCCACTTTGAGAAAAAATCAATGACTACAGTGCATAGTATTCGCCAAGAAACGGACCACAATAGTCAGCATGCATTCTCTGCCAGGCCTCAGACGATACTGGCCATGGAGTCCACTTCGAAGGATGATTTTTCAACTGATGACATTTCTCACAATTGTTTGTCGTACGACATATATCTGCATTTATCTCCGGCCACCAACATGTGAGCCTTGCCACGGACTTCATTTTCTCAACACCTAAATGTCCACGAGAATAGGAATCACTGTTAAACGAACGCAAGTTTGATTAAACCTGAGATTGTAGTTCATCATGACGACTAAGCAAAGTATTAGAAATCTTCATCGACTGGATATCAAGTTCATTCACTGCCTCGTAGTTAATACACGCAGTTCTAGCATCTTGAAAGGAACAGTTCTGCATTCTTAGCAGTTCTCTTTCCAAACCCGGTATGTTAATTCCTGCAATTAATCGATCTCTCAGTTGCACTTGAAGTTGATCACCGAAATTACATTTGGCAGCTTGTTATGTAATTCAAGGATGAATTCCCGAACATTTTGATCATTTTGATGAATCATCTTATGAAATTTCGCCCTTTCACGGCATTCAAAACTGGTGCACTTTACATGGTTTAATAATAGCTCTTCAGGAGTTGCATAAGGAAGTGAGACAGGTTTTTCTGGATATGACAGTTTTTAGTACGCTGCATGCTTCTCTCCCGATGAATGTCAGAAAATATGCCACAATTTTATCACCTTTAACATCTTTGTTAGTCATGCTCCAGGTTTCAAACCTTTTAAAAAATCCTCAAAAGCTTCGGAAATTGAATGAATATCTAACTTTTCCATCGCAGGCTCCATCGCGAAGCCAATATGATAATTAGGAATTATAGTAAGAACTCAGAATCCCAGAAATAACGTAATCGGATCAAGAAATACTAGATAAGAAAAAACGAATGTACTGTATTCAGAATTCGACATCAAGCATTCAACATGTACAAAGGTATCATTAGTTCATTCAAACACAGCAGCTTCACAACACAAATATCTCACGCTTTGTGCTACCAATATAAGACAATAACACTTCTGATCATCACTGAAAAGAAGACAGAATGTTGGTCCAGGTAACTGAAATGAACTGGAAGTACAGTAGGTTTTTTAAAATCACCCAATTTCGACTGTGTTCCAATTAAGTCAGCAGCAGTTTTTTGAGGGGAAGTACAATATTTTACCTTTCCTACGCCTATTTCTCCTCGTGAAGGAGCACATACTGCCCATCAGAACTCCCAATCCAACCCTGTCCTAAGCAATTCCTTAGAGTTGCAATTCATCCATTTCATAACTACCTTTAATTCACAGCACAGTGTTTTCTTCGGCCTTCCACCTTTCCGTTTCCCTTCAGGATTCCAATTTAAGGCTTGCCTCGTGATGGGGTTTGGTGATTCCTGTAATGTATGTTCTATTCACCTCCAACGATTTTTCCTAAGAAATTATGTATGTACAATATTTTACCCACGAATCTAACACGCTGTCATGCGCCAAGTTGCGTGCCTTTTTATCCTAACGAGGGAAGCTTATAGACATCAGTGATTGACCAACCCAATATAGTTTTTTTTCAAATATAAACTTCTTCTATTCTGTTAATCAAATCTGAAATTATATAGTTTCTGAGATTTTCATTGTGTCGAGATTATGGATGCTGGCACATGTATTCGATTATAATAATGTCTTGCACTACCTCTGTCACGTCAGCGTCGTTAATAGCTGTGAAAGTTATAGGCAATACAGAATCTTTGTATTTTAGTGCTTCATGAAATCACGTGGCCCGGATAGGCCATACGAAGCTAGGACCAAGCACAAAGGCAAGTTGGAGCTGACCATTCCACTCGTGAACTGTCTAAATGATAAAAAACGTGTAAAGGACAAGGCCCACCACCTCGGCAAACCCCATACAGGTGGGCTACCTGTCCATTCACGTAAGGCTGACACAGAAAATCAGGACGAAGCTCACGCGTTCCAAATTGAAAGCATAAACTGCTTATATATGAACGCCGCGAGTCTACCAAACAAATTGGATGAATTACGTGAGCTTAGCAGTGCTAATAAGGCACATCTGATAGGAATATCTGAAACATGGATATCCTTTCAGTTCTCGGAACAGGAGTTAGCAGTACCTGGAATGTCTTTGTTTTGCAACGACAGAAAATCAGGAATCAGGGGTGGAGTAGCCATGTACATACGATCTTGCTTGGAGGTACACCAAGTTCATAACCCCGAGTTTAACAATCTTGAAGAATCTATATGGTGCTCTGTAAGATTGTCTAGTACTTCGAGGTATCTAGTCGAAGTCATTTACAGGAAGACAACTGCCGACACCGAGTACGATAGTCGTATGGTGGAAGGACTATCCCGCTCTACTCGTCTCCGTTTCACACACATCCTAGGGGACTTTAATCTCCCTAGAGTCAACTTCGCGGGACACGGGTATACTGGAGGCGACAAGTCAATTGAAGCTCGGTTCTTCAACCTCATCAATGAAGGTTTAAACGACTATCTACCGTCCTTAAATTTCTTCTCACCCCAACAGCATGGTTTCAGGAAGGGTTACTCTTGTATAACCAACCTGCTGACTGCGGTGGACAGATGGACAAGCATCCTCGATTGCAAGGGAAAGGTTGGTGTCATTTACCTTGATTTCTCAAAAGCTTTTGATAAGGTTAACCACTTGTGTCTTATCAACAAGCTCAAACGACTAGGTATCAAACCACCTCTAATCGATTGGCTTACTTCATACCTGAAAAATCGACACTTTAAGGTTAGGGTTAATTTCACTTTATCTCAGGCTATGGAATGTCCTAGTGGGGTCCCCCAGGGCTCAGTAATAGGGCCTCTTCTCTTCCTGATCTACATAAATGATCTTCCTCAACAGGTAACGTCAGATTTATTACTTTTTGCTGATGACGTGAAACTTTGGGGAGAGATACGCAACCAAGACGATATACAGGCACTTCAGGAGGATCTGACTCGACTTCAAAGTTGGGCAGACGATAATGGACTTACCTTTAACACTTCAAAGTGTAAATTGGTCCATCTGCGACATGTCGCAGACTACAGTTACAACTTAGGAAACTCCTCGCTAGTAGTATCCCAAGTCGAAAAAGATTTAGGAGTCCTGGTGCCCCATGATTTGAAGTCTTACGCTAACTGTGACAAAAATGCCTTCCGAGCAAACCTTGCACTGGTAACGTTGAAGCGCATTTTTGGCCAGTTTGACGGACGAACTTTCCATACAATCTTCAATAGTTTCATCCGTCCCCATTTAGAGTACGGAAACATAGTACTCCCTCCCTCACTCCAAAAGGACAAGGACACTTTGGAGCGTATCCAGCGGCGAGCCATGAAATCAGTTCGAGGACTCAAATCTAAACCTTACGAAGAACGCCTCCATTCACTAGACCTTTACCCATTAGAGTATAGGCGTCTTAGAGGTGATTTATTAATGGACTGTAGTATTCTTAACACTTCTGGACATCCTCTTAAACACCTTAAGCTTAGTTCGAACAATAACCTAAGGGGTAACACCCAGAAACTGGAAACACAACATAGCAAGACGGAATGTAGACACAACTCCTACTCCTTAAGAGTTGTCAAAAGCTGGAATTCGCTACCAGCTGAGCTAGTCCAAGCGACTTCTCAGGAGTCCTTCAAGAGGCAACTTGACCTATTCTTAAGGACCAAGAACAGCATCATACTATGATTTACCAATTTCTTTTCCTCTTTTATTGTTAACATACCTAGGTTCCTGCCTGGAGGATTTGGTGATCCCCTGCTACTATACACGGAAGCCTGTTAAGCGAAAGCTTCTTTTATTCCGTCCACAACCATTTGAACCATTTGAACCATTTTCAAGGTCAACGGACAACACTTGACTAATTATATCAGAGGTTGTAGGTGATGGTGGTGCCCTTTCCGATTTTCCATTTTCGCAACTATTTGGGTGTATTTCATATCCTTTTCTAGTTCAAGTAGTTTCGTATTGCTTAGTGATATTTATCCTTCATTAGTGAGCAACTTAAGTTGCTTTAATTAGAGCATAAATTGTGCTAAACTTGTAAATCACGTGGCTGTCCTGGCTGATCATTTCATAAAGCTTGCTGTAAATTCTAAATCAGTTTACTGTCCATCAAGTAGGGGTTTGCGTTGTAAAGTGTATTTTACTTTCGGTCGCGCGCTCCAATCGGTTTTGTGGAATTTCTGATCCACGGGTCAGATTGCAATCTCCCATTTTCGGCGTTTTGTCAATGAATATTGACAGGTTTTTCCAAAGTGTTATAAGATTGTGGGAAAATATTGACAGGAACCCGAAGTTCTTGGGGATCGATCCCCAAGAACCTTGGGGAAATTTTGGGTTTTCCGTCTCATTTCCCCAAAAATTACTATAGCGGCTTCCCCAAAATGGACCAAATTTTCCCCAAAGTTGGTAGCTTGGGTCCCTGAAAATATACACAATTTTTCCATAATTAAGGAGGTTGGGGATCTTACCTCGGCGTCTCATCCGTTTTTTTGTCCAGCGACGTTCCAAAGTTTTGTACTACAGTAAAAAAAGATTGTGTACTAGATAAGGACATATGGTGGATTCTGTCTCGATTATGACCTTGATAGTGTCATAGGGGCGTTATCAAGTTCGAACAAATGACTTATGATGAACAGAAGAATTCGACGAAGATTCATTGCTCCCACGTTGTTAGTAAGCTTTTCTAAGTTACCTTTAGGCTACCAACCGTCATATTTTGGTGTTGAAATGGGGTTTAGTTGTTAGGACTGAGATACAGCTTCAAAATAATTCTTTACACTAATACTGACTTAAATTCCGCATCCTAATACCTAAAAGTCTGATTTAAATCTGTCAAAGAATGGCGTGAGATGTCCGTTCACACGGTTTTGTTTATATATGTTCTTATTTATTTGCTTATTGGTCTCACAGTTAACTGTTTCCCTGATTAGTTCAACGTTTTGAGAGTATTTTATACTTTCCCCTACTAAATTTACCTGTCACATTCTGTAATCGATTTCCTTGTTCAGTGTGCGCACTATGACGCCGATGTCGCTTTGGTCGTAATCTATTAGTTTCGTCTTCGTAACAGAAATTGTATTCATAACTTATAAAAAACCTTTATCGAAATGATAATCACTTAAGCGATATCGAAAGGGATTTATCTGCAAAAGTACATTAATTAATGCGTCATATTGAATTGAGTAACACTCAAGAAATGTTTTGAGGTCATATACTGTAGGTTGCAAAATATGTCATTACTTTTAATGTCCGATTTATTCTCTCACTATTTGCGACCATGTCATAAGTTGCTTCTTATCCTTAGCATAAAGCTTTAATGTTTACTAAGTACGACCTTCATATTAACTATTTCAGATCTCTTCAATACACTGGATATTTGTGAAAAGTCTACATGTCAACACTTTGCAGAATTTTGGGTCGCTTTCCTCCTATCTATTTGAATTTTAAGCAAGACGCTAGGACGTTATACAATCCTAAATTGCTTCGGCAGGAATCCTTGTCATATAGTACAAACTTCAAGACCGTTGAGGATGAAGGTCCTAAGCACACCATCATTGATGATAATGAACGGAGTTGTGGTCCAAAAATAAAAGTAGGATTTCAAGCTGAAACACAAAAGTTACTGGATATCGTCGCTAAATCTTTGTACTCAGACAAAGAGGTTAGTGGTAAATATAACAGTATGTTAATGATTACATATCAATTTTCCAAGTTCAAGGCTTTTCAAGAAGTTTCGACTTAGTATAACTCCTTAACTAAATATAGGTTTATATACTCTGCTTTGAGCTACATTTTGGATAAGAGCTAGTGATACTATCTAAACCATAAAGGGATGGGATGAAATTTGAACCTGCTAATAAATAGTTTAATGCCGATTCCTCTAACCACGATCATCACTTAAGCTGATACTTAGTATATTTCATCCGCTACATTTTTTTACAGAATACATATAACAAATTAATAAAAGACTTTATGCGGTTCGTTTATGCTTGTTTCATTATTGTCATAAGTAACCACTGGATATATAATTTAGATACAATTTGTAGTACTTCATATACTACCACAATATGTGACACAAAATCGAGTGTGATTAGAGTCACTTGTGACCAGCTGTTAGTCGTTGAACAGTTCATGTGTTTGAGTAGTTTTTAGTTCTAGTAGTGACAACAGATAATGTGGATCTACAAATAGTGATAACCGGGACTACCTATGCCGATCTGGGGGCATTTTCGGACTCATCACGCCGTGTTTTTTTATCTTAGTTCCGGTGTACAACACATTATTGAGAGCAGTTCTGCTTTATGCTTGCCAGACTTCCGAGTTGAAGATATTCAGCAACTCTGTTTGATCACCATCGTCTCAGAAAGATTGTGGTCATCTAGTGGCTACACCATGTTGGTAATGCTGAGGTTCAGCAGTGTGTGGTTGGGCACAGTGACAACAATCTTTGTCGAATCTATTGCAATATGGCACATGATTCCTTTATTCAACATCATGTGGATGTATATGAAACACACTCTTAGTGTATGCATTCCTAGAAAATCTAAGATTTACAAGAAAAAACCATGATTCATGTTCCTGCGGAGTCTTTGAGACTAATGTAATTGTGAAAAATTTATTAATTAGTTAATCTTTAAAAAATCTCGATTAAGTTTCATGATGAGTTCACTTTTTGACCTTTCCTAATACCGACTCAATTCTTTAAATTAAGTTCTGTAATTAAAACTATCAAAAGATATGTTTTGCATTTTTTGTATCTTTATTCAGGTGTTCGTTCGTGAGTTGGTATCAAATGCAAGTGATGCTATTGAGCGTCTGAGATTTCAACGCCTTTCTGGCCAAGTTTCATCCAGTTTAAGTGATGAACCTTTAGAAATACACATAAGGACAGATGAAGCGAAGAAAATTCTCGTCATTCAAGACACAGGAATTGGGATGTCTAAAACTGAGTTGGAAAAAAATCTTGGAACTATAGCCCATTCTGGAAGCAGAGAGTTTGTTTCTAGTATGACTGGCAACAAGGACAGCCAAAAATCTGTTGACATTATTGGTCAATTCGGAGTTGGTTTTTACGCTTGTTTTATGGTAGCTGATAAGGTAATCGATGTTCTATTCATTTAACTACTAGCTTTTAATTATTGTTTCTGAAATGCCTCATACAAGATTGTTAGTAAGTCAATTTAATTTTTAATCAAATGTGAGATATGAGTTGTTAGTAGTAACCAATATTACACTTAAAACTTGACTAAAAAGTGTTTTACACATTTGTATATATGGTTACGTTTCTTTTCCTGTCATTTGAGATCGAAAACAGTATTCTATCAGAACTAGTGAATTAATTAAGGGATCAACTATTTAATGTTTGAAACAACCTCAGCATCAATATGAATATAAGCTTGGTATATTATTCTGTCTTAATGCCTTTTAATGTTATTAAAACTATAGAGTGATTTCTCTGTGACTGTGCTGCTAGTTTATTAAATTTGATATGACTTCACGTTACTGTAAAAGACTATGTTTAGGATCTTCATCGTGCCTAATAAAAATTTCATTTGTGTTAAGCTAGAGCACCATTAAAAACCCGATAGCACTGAACGGTCGTTTCGTTCTGGTATGGGAGTCCACAATAGTGCAACCGGCTCGTGTGTCCAACTTGATAATACTACAATCTACACAAATCCCCATACTAATAATAATCATGTGCTCACTAGTGACTAGCTTCAATATGGATTTTCCGAAGTCATGGTTAGAATCCGTGGCCAGTGAAGTCTAGTCCGTGTCGGGTGTGAGACAGTTATCCACCTCAGACAATGTATGAAGGGCTGTGCAAGATCGTGGGCCGATCGAAGTTAGATATTGACACCGTTGGATGCCGGCTCAGTGGTCTAGAGATTAAGCGTTCGTGCGCGAGACCGAGGGTTCTGAGTTAGAGTTTCGTGTGCGGGGTCGTAGATGCACGCTGCCGAGGAGTCCCATACAAGGTCGAAACGGCCGTCCAGTGCCTCCAGGTTTTCAATGGTAGTCTATCTTAGTCTAACTCATAGATTCAAGTTGAAAATAATTGGTTGTAACAAATTCAAACGTGATACAGTAGTGGGTTTTCCAAGTTGGCACATTTTGAAGCAGCGCAAAAAGAAACGTGATGTTAGGTAAAAAGGATTTTAAAAAATAACACTAAATATTGAATAGTAAGCCGCTGTGAATTAACAAGAAAATACTCGTTCGTAGCAGCTCTCAGTATGTAGCATTGAAAGCTGACGAAGAACATAAAGATTATACTGAAGAACTCCGAATGCTGTTATATGGTTCTTAATATATGATATGGAAAAATGTAAATTAATAAGACATGGCTATTTCTACAAAAAGTACCGTATTATCCCTTATAATACAACTCAGAACTGCCGATCTAGCGTATTTGGATTTGACTTGTATATATAATATATTTACAGTCGTCATACTATTGATACCCTACTAATCTACAGTGGAAGTCTGATTAGCCTTAGTGGGTTTGTGTCTGACGAAATCTCAGCACGGATTTGAAGAGCTCGTTTGGCTTTTGCCAACTTACGTCACCTATGGTGAAGGCGAGATATCCGTCTATCAAGAAAAGGATGAGTATACTGCTCGTCAGATCGTTCTGTTCTACTTTACGGCTACAAAACGTGGTCATTAAGTGTAGAAGAAAGTCGTAAGGTACTAGTATTTTATCACAGATGTCTTCGAAATATTGCTCGCATCTACTGGGATCACCGGATAAGTAATAGCGAGGTTAGACGCAGGGTATTAGGGAATGATGGTAAATCAGTTGATGGGGTTACAAATCTTCATCAACTGAGATGGTTCGGCCACGTGTTACGTATGTATGAACATCGATTACCACGACGCGCAATGCTGACTAGTGTTGGAGATGATTGGAATAAAGTTAGGGCTTCCAAACCGAAACGTGGCACCAGTCCTTGAAGTCACTAATTTCTAGTCTTAGCCATATTGGCAGGTGTAGACTACTTGGATGGGGTCCGCGCGACTATCGTAACCAGTGGTTGGAGACTGTGTGACATGACTCAGGATCATTCACAATAGTGTAAGTATATATACTCTTTGTCTTCCCTTAAACTGTGAGATTAAAATTAATTTATACCTTTCCTTTTTGCGAACTAATTCTTTCTTGTACTATATCCTTACACACAATCTTTTTTTTACATATTACTACCATTGAAGTAACTACTTGTATGAGTTTGGTATTCATTTTGTTGTTATTTTGATAAAAATAGCTAAATATAGATTGATCATGGATTATATTTGACTCTCACGTTTGGATGTGTTTTTTAAATCACATTTTGCTGTTATCTGTTTGTATAGGTTGATGTTTATTCCCGCAGTCGCAGAGACACGAACCCTCAGGAAGTTGGAAGCCATTGGTCTTCTTCTGGTCTTAACGGAGAATATGAAATTGGTGATGCTGAAAATGTTAATCCTGGTACAAAAATTGTTCTTCAACTGAAGGATTCAGCTTCCGAATTTTCTAAAGAAGATGTATTGGAACGTATTCTCCGTAAATACAGCAATTTCGTTAGTACCCCTATTTATCTGAATGGCCGACGAATCAATGTAATTGAACCAGTATGGACTAAAAATCAATCAGAAGTAAGCAAATACATATGAGGTTAATCATTCTCCCCTTTTTCAATAACTGCCATACTTTTTTTCATTATTTCAAATAAAAGGAATTTATAATTTCAAATATTTAAGAGTACACGTTCTGTTTCATAATGCAGTGGATTTATTTTATACTGAACACTATGTTATAATAAATTAAAATTTTTTCGTGAATCTATCCTGATGAATATGCTTATATCTTTATTGACCGCTTTTGTGATGGTTTTACCATAGGATAAGAGCGATAATATATAGACGTTTTTAGTCGGCCATAGGTAGCATAAAACCTAAATCACGTGCCCATTAGTTCAACGAGCAACACCATAGCTCAGTGAAATTATCAAGGTAATTGCCATAGTAGCAGAAATAACAGTATCAGTGATAACAGAAAACGTTAGGCGTAGAAAGTTTGATCTAAGAAAAATACATTTCTAAAATAAAAAGGTATAAAATTACTTTAAACTTCACGATATAAGGCAAAACAAAAAGTGAATAGATCTGCGCTGTTGTTCCTGATTGTAAGCCATGTCACTCAGCCTCTAACCATTCGTTACAATAATCGCGCGAATCTCAACCAGATAGGTTTTACCTACCAACACGGCTTAGTTCAACAGTCAATAACTTCACAGACTGATTGTTTTGGCTGCTCCTAACACTCATCTAACCTTCAGCTACTTTGGTAAAGATTATACGTCGAGGTATCCAATGGTAGGGCGCAAGTGTTATATGTCCAAGTCACCTCAGTCAATCAAGATTTACTATCTCATCAACCGATCCACCATCTTTACGTGGTATCCTAATTCTAATTTTAACATCACTCACTCTTTGGTTTCAACATACAGAAGAGTTTTCAGAGTAAAAGTTCAGTAAATTCCGGCTGATTAATTGTCGTTCCTTCTTGAAGTACGTCACTATTCATATTTAATTATTGGCTTTCCTGTTATTCTTTTTTCCTCCAGGTATCTGATGAAGAACATAATTCTTTCTACCAGTATCTTTGTGGTAACAAGTACGATAGTCCACGTTACACTTTTGCATACAAAACGGATGCACCGATAAATTTGCGAGTACTTTTGTATGTCCCAAACTGGAAACCTAGTATATTTGATATGGCGCGGGATTCGGACAATGGTGTGGCACTATACAGTCGAAAGGTATGTCATACACATTATTCACAAATTAATTTAAATCACCTATTCAGTATTAAATCTATGGAGTCATTGTAGTACGAATAGTGGTCACTGCGTATAATATCCCAGAAATCAAGTCGTCCACTCAGTAGGTTATTTCTGAAGGCTACTATGGTTTCAAGCTAGACACCATCACAGACTGTCATGTGTTAGTTATTTGGAGATTGCCAATTTTCTTTCTTTGAATTGATTTATTTTGCTTTCTTTGCCTAACAGGTTATGATAATGAATCGTACAGAAGTACTTTTACCGAAATGGCTACGTTTTCTGCGTGGTGTTGTTGATAGCGAGGATATCCCCTTAAACTTGAGTAGGGAATTGCTGCAAGACAATTCACTTATACGTCGCATCAACCGTTTGGTAACTGTCAGGTTCCTCAAATTTTTATCTGTAAGTTGACCATAAATGTTTTCTGTACATTTCGAGATTATTTCTTAATCGTATGAAACAGGAAAGCGAAAACGGGTTGTTAGTAATCATGATCAAATAGGAT
Organism: Schistosoma haematobium; assembly: GCF_000699445.3. Lineage (NCBI taxonomy): Eukaryota > Metazoa > Platyhelminthes > Trematoda > Strigeidida > Schistosomatidae > Schistosoma > Schistosoma haematobium. The sequence continues at coordinate 14,616,442 of NC_067199.1, read as the reverse complement.
CGTAATCGTAGGGTTAAAAAGATTGTCTCTTGAGCCCAGTTTCACACGGCCTTCTTGTGAGTTGTTTTGCTAGATACCTCTCAGTCCTTACCACCGCACTGGAGATCCATGGAGAAGGTAAGGCGTGCCATTTTGGGGTCGACATTTTCTAACCTGTTGTGGGAAGACTATCACTGGAGATACTGGTTATCTTACTACTGCAACACTAGTATTTTTGGGAGTTCGTCTTTACTTTTGAATTCTAGATTTTTTGCTTTTGGTCTTACAGCTCTTCAACTGACCTGCTTAGGACGTTAGAATCTCAAAAACAAACGTTCCGGTGATTATTGATTTACAGGCTTGTAACGACAGATCAGCCTGACAACCACTTCATGATGGTACATATGTTTGGTCCTCATCTTGAGGTGAAGTGACATAAAATTGTATGTAACATCGTGGCGACCCATATGTATCTGCTAATTTAGTTGCTGACCGAATAGAGACACTTAAAGGATTAAATGAAGTCCATCCATTTATACAGATAGAAAATAGCCTTTCTAGATGTTCTACTTTCAAAGGGAATAAATAGGTCACTAAGAGGAAACTTAGACAAGACAACTACTTAGACTGGCTAATATACAATTTTCCTTATTTTTGTTCCTCTACAATATAAGAGGAACCTGATTAAGACCAAGAATCAAGACCATATGCTCTCTAGATGCGGTTGAGGAAGAAACAAGAGCATTCAGTGCTACTCTGAAAAATGGATATCCGGAGAAATTTGTAAATAAACATCTACCCATGAAAAAAAGCATAAGGAATTCCTAAATGAGAGCGAAAAGTCTCTATGTATACGCTTACAATTTAGAAGTTGTGCACCCGGTGAAATGATAATACTAAGGTTGCAAAGAGCAACCCAAAGAACCTTTAATGCAGGTAAACTACAATAATGTTTTCCCAACGCCCGATGGTCACTCTGAGATTAAAAGACAAATTACCTAGACTAGCTACTTCTTTCTATATCTATCAATTCAAATGCTCTTGTGAGGCAAGTTACATTGACAGATGTTCTGGGGATTTGTATTTTTGTGCTCGCGAGCATCTCCCAGTGTGGTTACGTAAGGGTGCAGTTAAAACTGCCAACAACTCGATTTTAGCTCATTTAGTGTAAACACGACATACAACCAATATATAGAAGTCATTTATAATAATACATCGTGTTAACAGAAATCTGCGTAAACCGTCAGAATAACAAACCTTTAGACGGCTGAAACAATGGCTATTTGAATCAAAAAGATGGAGCTTTGCGTCCAGGAAAAAGATATGTTCAGCCGCTTCATTTACTTTAGCCAACTTCCGGCCTAATCAACCGACTATCATTTTGATAATGTGACGTAATTCGATTACAAAATCTTGAGTTTTTATTTAAATCGAAGAATAAAGTAGAAGGAACATCTCTGTGTCAAGTGCAAACATTGGAGTAAACTGAGATGCATTACATAGTGTTCTGTATATTCATTAAGCTTTATTTCGTTACTTCGTTAAGATTATATAGTTCACATGTACTAATAGTATCTCAAACTGTACTCTTCACAGTTATATAATAGTTTTTAAAGTTTCTAGTTATAGACTTTATATTGTATTCTCTTCTACAGCAACAAGCATCACGGGAAACAGACAAATTCATTAGCTTTCTGGATGACTATGGTGTTTATTTGAAAGAAGGCTTAGTAATTGAGGGAGATCAAGAATTACGCGAAGAAATAGCTAAACTATTACGATGGGAATCTACTGCCTTACCTCCTGGTCAAACTACTTGTTTGGATGAATATGCTAACCGAATGCATTCAGGTCAGAGAAATATTTACTTTTTATCATCCCCCAACAGACAGTTGGCTGAGAGTTCTCCATATTTGGAAGCTGTCCGCAAAAAAGATCCAGATATTGAGGTGAGTACTGTATTGTATTGATTTTATGTGAATGTTAAAATAGTGACCGTATATTGTGTTATTATTGTTGCCTAATTTCGATGGAAATCAGCAATTCATTCTCCCAAGCCACGGATTCCAACATGTCCGTTTCGTCTTGTCAGCCGTATGTTGTTCCATCTTAAAAAGTACTTTTCTGATAATTCATTCTAAGGATCACAGTAACGGAGATTTCGTTGCACTAAATGTAGATCTTTCATGTTAAGAATCCCTATCTTTTGAGTGTATCGTTAAGTGGTATGAGCAGTTAGTTATTCATCATGTGGGTAGAGAAAGCAACCGTAAACTAACTTGTCTCTGCAATTTGATCCTGGGTAGATTAAATTACTAACTATAGTCTAATATGAACAGTGAACTGACTTTGCGGACACCTGGTTGTCAGTTTCATTTCAGTGAGCATTCCAAACGTCTAATAAAGCTTTCAGTGTTTGGATTTGTTGTAATGTTTACATATCAATGTAGCTATATACCTAGTAAAGATCAAGATAAATTACAAACACTCATGATATTTCATGCTTTCCAGTAAAGCACAACACCTAGGTCCAGGAGTTTATCAGTTGATACTCAAGTTTACTTGAATTTTTGATCACATTGAACTTTCATTAATCACTTTAGAACCTCAGGGCTATATCAAAGACCATCGAGCAACCAGTTTGTATGCTTAAGCTTTATTAGTTGCTTATCATTCTATACAAATAATCATTTAGGTGTTGATCGATGTAATACGATCAGCACTAAGGATATAACAAACATGACATTGATTACCATTCACAGAAGTGTGGAACAACTGTCATCGGTTCCCTTTCAATTTCAACAAAGTCATTCAGAATTCATTTTTTAATGTTCGAAGCGACTGTATAAAGAAATTATTTAAATGTATAAAAATAGGTCTAGACATTTCTGTTTATACTAGTGAAGTATATAAAATTTCCTTAAAAAATGATTAAAGTGATATGCATCAATACCGATCCCGTATGATTATTTTTTCTTTAGTGTAGGTCTTTAATCGACTAAAATAGTGAAGTCCTCAGAGATACACTTTGAAGTTTCTTGATATATATTTATTTTCTCAACATGAATTGATGTAAGCAGATATTAAAATTTCAAACTGTCAGTCGACGCATTAGACATTTTTCACTAATTCAGATTTTCATGAATGCGGCAACGTAATCTAAAGAATCTTAAAGGATAATTTATTTCGTTTCACCACTCAAAATAAATCATCTAGACATTTTCTGAATATATATATATAAGTGTACATAAATTGTATTTTACAGGTAATATTTCTTTACAGTCACATATCAGACATCGTTTTTTGGTATTCCTACGATCTTTTGGGACGTTATATACTAGGGGGACAATTGTAGTTGTTTATTCGGATTGTTCAGTACAATCCGTTTACTAACATCGTTACGTTTTAGCTTGACCATTCACTATAAAGCCGGGGACAACACTACAAAACACTTACTAAGGAATATGTAAGAATCATTCATTAACTATTTACTTCACACTTCAGAAAGTGATAAGTTAAAGAAGACAGAAGTTTCATCTCCGTCATAGTATCTGTTCACCTGTTAACATCAACTATATTGTCCTGTCGGATTTCCATTCTTATATTTTATAACCTCCAAAATATTGTAATATTCAACAGTGTTATTGTTAGCCTAAATAAAATCTGTTAAACTGCAAATTTACCACATTAGTGTTGTTGTATTACTTAATTACAGGGCCTGATTTGTTCGCTTTTAATTTCAGGTCCTGTTTTTGTACGAACCGTACGACGAACTTGTTCTTATGCAATTAAGTCAATACGACAAAAAAACGTTGACGTCGATTGAGAGTATGATCGCTGATGATATGGCAAATACTGACTCAGTTGGATCTGAACGCCAAAATTGCTTAAAACAGGATGAGGCGTCGGAGTTGGTAGAATGGGCAGAAAAAGTTCTTGGTTCAAAAGTCAAGAAAGTGAAAGTAAGAAATAATGAGAATGATCGTTTCGGTAAATTAAATCATTCAGAGTTTTCTGGTTGCTCATATTTCATAATTAGTCTTGGTAAAAATTTATTTGAATTAACAGGTTACAATTATACTCATTTTTTAGAATATATTGAATAAGATGAATGCTTCATATTAAAATCACTTCACATTAAAAATGCACTTAAGTAAACTTTTAAAATATCACAAACATTTTTGTAATGTCTTATCGTAGTGAACGAGAACACTGGAGGGGATAACCAAATGTATTTGAACACAAAATTACAGAATCCCGTAAAATCTGAGAACCATACAGTAAATACTTCATTTGCAAAATGTCAATCAATTATCTCAGACTTGATTATTCCTTCGTTTCCACACCAATCATTCTCTGTTCTCGTTCTCTTCTCTTCGATCTTCTTAACCTTCTGTCATCAGGCATTTCACTTTCGATTGATGATACATACCATTTATATCTGTCGACATCAGTAGCTCACACCGCATCATAAATATTTGTTCCCATATTTTATCCATGATGTACATATGATACAAATATTACCTATATTCATCAGTCGCAACATCTTGAATTTATACATTTTTGTGTTAGGTTTTACTTTGATATTTCTTCACTTTTCAATTGTTTGCAATCGTTATTCATTCTCTTGATGTCTTCCACGAATTCCTTGCTCAATGTGTTCTTCGGTCTTCCTCTTTTCTTTTTTCCTTCAAGATTCCAAGTTACGTCTTACCTCTTGATTCAGTTCGATGATTTCCACTGTGTATGTCCTACCCATCTTCAGATGCTTTTCTTAATTTCCTATTCAGATGGAAGTTGGTTTGTTCTCTCCCGCAGTAAGCTGTTGCTGATGGGATCTACCAAACGGATCTGGAGTATATTGCTTACACGATTGTTTATAAATACCTGTTCCAGTAGTTCTCTATGATTCCGCTCCTTACAGTGGAACCGTCTTGACTTTGGTGTTGGCTAAGAGACAGTTTTTTTGAGTTTCAAATGTTCTTCGACTGTAGGAATGCTGTCCTTGCTTTACTAATCCTTACATTTACGTCTGCATCGGATCCTCATTGTTCACTGATGATGCTTCCCAGGTACGTGAAAGATTCCACACCTCCCAGAGCTTCTCCATGAAATGTGATTGGATTGGTGTTCTCTATATTGTATTTGAGAATCTTGCTTTTTGCTTTGTGTATGTTGAGGTCTACTGCTGCAGACAGAGGTTGCTGCTAGACTGGTTGTTTTTACGTGAATATATTGATGTGTATGGGATAGAACAGTCATGTCACCTACGATGTCCAAACCGTCCAGTCGCATGCAAGCTGTCCATAGTATTTCGTGCTTCCCGTCAGATGTGGTCTTCATAATCCAGTTAAACACTAGAAGAACGAAAAAGGGGGATAGTAAGAAGCCTTGTCTGACTCCGGTCCTTACTTGGAATGCATCTGTCAGCTGTCCTCCATACACGACTTTGCACTGTAGTCCGTCGTATGAATTCCTAACCACGTTGGTGATCTCTCAGGTACACCATAGCGTTGAAGTAGTTTTCATAAGGTTCTCCTATGAACACTGTCACACACCTCACAGTCGAGGAGGTTGATGTATAGTGACGAGTTCTACTCAACAGACTGCTCAACGATGATCCGTAGTGTCATGATTCAGTCTGTGTTCGACCGTTCTTTACGGAATCCAGCCCGTTGTCCTCGAAGTTAGGCGTCTACTGGTTTTTTTTATCTAGTTCAGCAACACTGTTGAAAAATGCTAGGGTTGAAGCTATCACGAATTCACTTAATCTGCGAACGAGAAACAAGACTCGGTGACCAAAGACCAGTAACCTAGCTATTGATGCGTCCCAGCCCCGCTAACTAGAGGGAGAAGTCCAAGCTTGGAATGGGGAAATATATTCTGCAAACAGCCAGGAACGAACGATAACAACAAAGACAATTCAAAACGTATATATACAGTACAAAACCGTCCTTGGGGAGAGTTACCAAGTAGCATACATACGCAACAGACCAATAGCATTTAAGATATTTCCCAGTGAGAAAGACGACATGAAGGTGACAAGAGCGCCTTTGGCGCGAAAATGAAGAAATTCAAATTTTCTAAATAAAATTACAAAATTAGGTCCTTTCCCAATTGAGTTCTGGGGATCTAACGTCCCCAACGAAGACGTTTCCTGGTACTGACAGTAATGTGGCGCCTCTGTAGTTCTCACATTTGCTCAGATCTTCTTTCTTTGGAATGTTGAGGTGTCATTCTTCCCAGCCTGTCAGTGGCATTTGTTCTTCCTCCCAAATCTTCCTGAATGGAACTTGGAGCATGTTTGCAGTTTTATGTGTGCCTTCAGTGCTTCAGTTGGTATATTGTCAGACCCTGCTGGTTTTCCAATCTTGATTTGTCTAATGGCCACCCTGATTGCTTCCGTTGTTGGTAGAGTGACATGTATAGGAAGGCCTTTGTGTGCTGCTTTGATTTCCAGTGGATTCAGTTGCATCTTTTTCTGACATCATTGCTCTAATGCTTTTTTTCACTTGCTTGTTTGCTTCTGTGTATTTGATCTGTGTTCGGCTGTTGTTAATTGCCGTCTTGTTCTTCCTTCCTTAAATCTTGTCCAGGGTTTCGATAGAGATCCATTCCTTATATTTTTGCGGCCCAGTACCTCTTGTTACGTTGAGGTTCATGCTTTTACTCTTACTACTTCTACTACTATAGGATTTGAACCGATAATTGTATCTCTGTGCTAATGCGGTCTGGCAACTTGAACTGATGTACATACGTACGAATTTCTACGTTGTTACTGACTGACTGCCATTCAGGTCGACTGGAGATCTTGGGACATCGAAGTGTGGCTGTAGGTCAGTTGAACTGATTCCTAAAGTGTTATGCCCATCGATCCAACTTCCTGGATTGAGGGTGCATAATATGTCCATCTTTTTTTAAGGTAGTTTCGCTAACAGTCGGGTTCGTAATACCGGTTTCCTTAACAAGTCTGAACAGTTGTTCAATGTTACTTATTGCCACTGCCTTTACAATCTCTCTTGCTTTCGCTACTCACCACTGTTACAATCATTGCGTAGGCTTCTTGTCAGTTTGCGCTTAAGCTGACTCCGCTCTTCGTCACGTTCAGAGCCAGATCGAATGAGTTTTCGAGCATATATCTGTGCGGTAGATGCTGCTGAGACCCAGTATTTCTCCCTAACCTTATGGTTTACCTTACTTGAGCATTAAAGTCATCAGCCACTTTTACTACATCAGAGCGCCTAACGTTTTGGAGAAGGTCGGGAAGCTTTCTGTAAAACTCATCTTTTAGATCATCTGAGCTGCAGTCAGTGGGAGAGTAGGCAGAGACGACGAGGAGGCAACGATGTGTGTCCCTGTCTTTCCGAGTCTTTACTGTTCCGTTTAGTCGAACGGCGCACAAGCGACTGTCTACTGGAATCCAGTCTAAGAAAGCTAGTTCTGCCCTAGGACTCAATGCTATACCTATACCATCGAGGCCACAGGAAGCAGCATCTGGGCTTCCAGATACACGAAGCGTGAATCGAGATGGTTCTTCACTTTGATATGGTGAGGTCGAATGAATGACACTAATCGGATCCTGTATGTGCGTTTCGGAGACGCAGCATACATCGATGGCGTGAGACTCTAAAGTCCTAGCTAAGGAAGCCTGTTGTCCTATTCGGCATAGTGTTCGGACTTTAAAAGCTCCTACATGTAGTTTAGAGCATGGTTTCAGGAGACCGGCAATAACGTCCCGCGTACTCGAATCGTTTGCATTAGCGGTGCAAGGTGATAAAGGGGCATGAGAAGGGTTAATCGTGGAGGTGTAGGAAGGATTTGAATGTGATATCACTTCCCGGGCTGCCCACACCGTGGAAGGGTATTTCTCTATATTTCGCGCTCTAGAAGAAAATCTTAACAGCCTTGTGTGTCCTTGAAAGTTAATATTACAGATGTGTTATTCGAAATCTTTTTGATTCGGTCACAAAAGATTTATCAGTAATTTTGTTTGTTCTTGAACCAAACCTTAATAGAACAGCAGTTACATCGTTGGGAGATCTTTATATTGACCATTATCCCGGTTTGCTACGTAAAAGTGTGTCAGTGCCTTTTGCGATAACCCCCCTCCACAAATTTGAACTTATTATGTTGTCTACTCTTCACTTGGGTATTGCATTTCCAATTTACTGCTGTCATATAACGTATGGTTTTCGTACGGTCCTTAGGTCACCAAATCTAAGAGTCGTTATAGTTTAGTAAATATACTGCTGTAGTTTTATGTGTTTACATCATTAGTTTTCATAAAAAATCAAGTCATCCTGTATACTGTTGTCGCTTAATTATTTTATCTATTTCTCTGACAAATAAATATCACATTTGTTTCCAATTATTCAGGTTACACAGAGGTTGAGTACTCATCCATGCTTTGTTTCTGTTCGTGAAGCTGGAGCAATGAGACATTTTTTGAGAACATCTTTGGCTGACAGACCTGCTGAAGAAAGATATCGTGTTATTGAACCAATACTAGAACTTAATCCAGAACATGAACTAGTTCGATATCTGTATAATTTAGTTCATGCTTCCAAAGATTCTGAACAAAGTGGAGATTATTCTCTAGCAATTTCAATCTTGAATCATTTTTATGACACGGCTATGGCTCAAGCGGGTCTCTTAGATGATGTTCGTGGACTTGCGTCTCGAACGACAGATTTAGTCGAGAAATTAGTTGGAAAGACTAAATAAATAAAATGTTTTCCTCTAAATTTCAGCATTTTGTTCATATATTTATCTGTTTACTTTTTATTAAAATGTAAACTTTTCTATGACAATATATGATTATCCATATTCATTTCTTTTGTTTCCAATATTTTTTTATTTGGCATTGGCTATACTGCAAAAGTGCAACTATCTTAAGTGTTAAACTTTCTAGAAAGATTACGAAAACGTAGTACCAGTAGTGATTTATGTCGGTTAGCTTGATCTTATTTTAGGGTAATCATTTTTCCGAACATCAATTAGCATTTTGTAATACTCCTATTATTTTAACTACTGAACGTGTCATATATTTCTTGTATCATTGGGAAGGTGAAAAGTGATTACATACAATGTTTCTTTTAAGTATAAACCTTCTACACACTAAGCTTCAGTATGTTCAAAGAGAACCGCTCTTATGTAATGTTTTAAATTTTTGAGAAATAATCTACCAGAATCGTTTTAATAATCAAAGTAGTTTACTAGTTATCAATAGCTATGTTATTATTATTGTGACTGTTGCTTCAGGAATAACTCGTCTGACAATAATGAAGGCTAAAGAGTTCCAGTAAAACGTACTGCTCATAAATTATGCGGAGTGATATGTGACTTGTTATGAAATAGAATAAGCAGATCAAATTCATATTCAAAATATTCTGTCATTACAAGTTAATAATATCGTTTTCGTGCTGATATAGTACGTGTTTATTTTTGACTCAATCTATAAAATAACTGGATAAAGTCGAACCAACTTAAGGTAGACAACTATAAAGGTATGACACATTTCCGAATGTCCCAGTTGAGATAAGTGGGAAATTCAGAAAATCCTTTTTGACTGAGCGTCTAACGGATCTTGATGTATTTATTGTTTACATTTACTTTAACTGGTGAAATAGCCATGACTCAAACAAATAAAAATAACCAAAATAAATGGATGTCAGGAACTAGTTAGGAATACTTATCTTTTACTAAATTAAGAAACTGATATTCGAGATAATAGAAAAATGAGAATTTCAAATTATGCGCTTGTTATTACACTAGTGTTTCTGTAGGCAACTCATCAACCAAAGAAGTCAGAACTTGGTCACTGAGTTTACTTCTTACCCTTCATTCCATTGTGTTCTTACGTAGTAATTAAAATTTGTCACCTGTTCTCTCAAAGGAATCATTTGGTGTACGTAATACAGCGTAAATTACTACGTGTTAAAATTGAATTGACTGAATAAGTATGAATGAGAGATATGCATCGTTTGAATTATTCAGAATGTATTTTGACGCAGTTACCAACTGCCCAGAAAACTGCAATACTTTTGGGACAGAAATACTAAGCTACTTTTATGCTACTCATAAATATGCCCACTTGTTTGGCCGACTGAATATCTACGAACTGATGGTATAAAGTGACCTCTCACCATAGAATTCAAATTTAGTGTAAATGCGGCACAACCGTTTTTATTTTCCAATTAGCTGTTAAATAAAATATTAGTGTGAAGTGTATTATTTAGGAAATATGCAGTTCATAGATATTCATCTAGTGAACTAGATTTCACTTCCCATCACATGTGTTAAAAATTGTTTATTAACTTACCTAATGTTCTACTGAGAAACCACAGTTGACTGTTATTTGATACAAGCTATATTGTTCAGTGTTTATTCATCTGCGTATTTGATAGTGGAAATAGTCCAAGTAATGTCACTGTGTTTACTAAGTCCGTCAGTCAAGTTGCATAACACTAGGGGTTTGGAAGTGAATAATTCCGTAATAACTGCACATATTGAAAAGTATTTTGCTGGAGAAAAAGGATGTTTAAATGTATATTTCATTACATCACTTCAAGTCACTTGTGACTAGAGAAATAAAACGAGTATCAGTAACTTGTGTAAAAACAATGATTATTCAAACAAACAGCTTCAGGCTTATAACTACTGAATACGTCACTCTTAAATAAAAATCGCAGTCGCTTTATGTTTCAGAACTTGTAAAGCTTGTCACATATTTGAAGCTAATGTAAGTTGAATAAATTAATTGAAAGGGTGCTCTATATATTGCGTTTCACCTCAGATCGGCCTGTCTATACGTTTTCATGTAATTGTTATTATTATCGACAAATCATTCTAACTGATCAATTATTTTTAAACTATAATACATGTATATGTAAATAATAGACAGATTGAAGGTATAATTAAGCTAATAGTGGTTGAATTCGACTTGTGGTATTAACTTTCATTTAATTGGCTATTTTTCACTACACTGTCTCTTCTGTATTCCTTCTTAACTTTATTTAAGACCACTTCTCTTCAGAATAAACTGTATGAAGGTAAGTTTATTCGAATTATCAGCAATGTTCATAAAAATGTCATTGTCTTGTTATGATACCTATTCATCTTGCATTAAATATTTGTAAAATAACTAAATCCTACCTGACTGGTTCAATTATTCGCTTTGACTCAATAGAACGTCGTAGAAATTACTTTTTTTTAAACCAGTTACTAATCAATACTAGATGACTTGTTCATTATAAAACTTGACAAATTTGGGCCAATACATTGGGTTTTATGTGTTATGTATTACATGATATCTTAGTCACGTTGTTGTGTAGCTAATCTGTGAAACAATCTAATGTGGTTATAAGATGTAATTGCTTAAAATATATCAAATTCTTAGAATAAAATCAACTTAAACCCAATCATTACTATTCAGCGTTAAGAAATATATCATCATTAACGTCTAATGAATATACAAAATTAAAATTGTTGTCATGAAACATTATTATTGTATTCATTAATATTCGTGTTTAAATTCACTTAAAAATTAGTGTATAGAGTATTTCTTCAGATCTTAATGTTCGTGGTTTGTCCGAGCTTATCAAGGAAGTAAGTATGAACGCTATTTCTTCTGACCTATACCCCAAGTTAAATTTTCAATACCTAGTAAACTTCGATGTTAAAACTCAGTGAAAGCGTCGCTTATCTGCACAACTAATCTATCGTCAGGATGCTCGTATGTGAGTGTCAGATCATTAAGCAACCCGACGTAAATGAATACCGATAATAAATGCAATATTTTTTGTTCTGAGAAAGGGCTATCATAACACTACATTTGAAAAACTGACGTAACAGAAACATTTGCGTGACATTTTTTGTTCTGCGTGGGGTTCCGCGAAATTCAAAAATACCGTAAGGTGACCTTGCTGTCATAACTTTGTGTTATAGTTAAAATAGGTGGATCCTGCATTACTACATGATGTATAACTGAGAGTCTCAGTCTTGATTTTTCATTGGTCGACCAAGTCAGTTTCATTACTTTCGTAAGCCACGTAAAGCACAATGATAGTATTAAAAAAATTAAGATCTCGACCCATGAGGTGTCTAGATGAAAGCTTCTGTGAACATGAAACCTCGGCAAGAATAGAAACTATCAGATGCCTGCAAATCCTAAGCAGTATTTCATCATAGACAATAAATGCTAATCTCAACCCATAAAATATCATTTTATAAAGATGTACATTGTGATCCTGGTTTTCTCACACATTTTTGAACGATACTTAATAAGGACTCAATGATTCTCTAGTCCGAGCATACTTTTTTCACCTGAAGACCAAGGTTAACCGATTGAGCGCTTCGATTGACAGTAATTAACTTTCAACAATGACGAGATAATCTTGACACCTATTGATCCGCCGGAGACACACCTTCCTATATTATTATATTTCAAGCACTCATATATATACACTGCCAAATCAAATTATATAATAAATAAAAAGTCATAGTTTCTACACGAATAAGCCAGAAGTGAGAGAATAGAGCAAGCTCTAAATGATTTGAAAAAATTGAAAGGATGCTTAAATGGATAGTGATAGTCAGTGAATCTAACGGGAACTTAAAATAAAACAAATGTGGAAATGTAACAAACTAGTTATTCAATAGTAATCTGTAAAATAGTTCCAAAAAATACCACTTACTCAATATTCATCCAGTTAAAATAGTACAGATTGTCTTGATCTTAACTTTCAGCTATTAAACTTAATTTGCATCGTAATTTTATGCCGGACCATATCATCTAGTTTCAAATCTACCAATGAAGCAGAGGAATACTTTTACTTTAACATTCTGTATGACATACCAATACAGCATCAGTATATAATGCGAGCTGGTTATTCACCTGGTCAATTCGGAACAGAACAAAATACCATCATTATACCACCAGAAAGTCATGGAAAAAGCAAATTAATCGAATTGTATACCAATATAAACGAATACGAAAAATTCATTAACAGTAATCATATGAGAACAAACAATTTTCATTATAAATTTTATCAAACTTTAATTAAACTTCATAAATTAAAATTACAAACTCATGAAATAAACAAACAATTTTATGAATATTTAATCCCTAATCGATCAAATACAAGAATACAATTTATAATGTATTACTGTACAGCGTTGCTGGACTTTAATGAACATTCAAATGGAGATTATGCCAACTCTACGACTACTACTTCAGCTAAAAGATTTCGACTAATCGTTCGACAGGATATACATCAGTTTTGTCCTAAAGCATGTGCATATCGTGGAGGTCCAGGATTTAATATTAAGCATAAAACCGAATTAAACCGTTATACCAGTTTGTGTAATTTCCCAAAACATTTTATGACAGTTTCATCACAACGATGCATTGAACAAAATAATGGTAAGTTGTAGTCATACATAGAACTAAGTGAATTTTTCTTCAGTTTAGTGTGCAACTGGATTGACCAGAAAAACTGATAGATTTTGGTTCACTTGGTATTGTTTATTTGAATCTTCCTATTGATGTTTAGGACTGAAATTGATCAGTCTCTTATTGACATATGTACATACTGTGCGTATGCCTCGATATTGCCTTAATTCACAAGGATTATAAGCTAAGATGGATAGTGGCTAGCAGTGGAATCCAGGACGCGCGTTTCGTCCCGTTTGGGACTCGTCAGCTGGATGTACCTGCATCTCAGAATTGATGTTCACTCTGGGACTCGAACCTAGTACCGCTCTCTTCAAACGCCATCGCGTTATCCACTTAGCTACTGAGTCCTGATAGATTTAGGTTAGAAAATTAGAGCTAATGTGAGATTTCAAATATGATTTTCATCTGATAAGATGAAGACAAATTTGTAAAGGAATATTTTATAAAGTACAAATGAAAATAAATCTTTTAAGGTATATAAACTATTTAGAATGTCCCTGGTCGAATGCATTAAAAAACATTGTTTCTAATCAAAACTCTATAAGGAAGCAAAACTATTACTAAGTATTTTTACCTAGTAAAAATATCTTCAAGTTATTTTATTCACAAAGTCATCCTATTATATTGATAAACACATTGAGTTAAACAACTGTAACATGTTATTCATGGAATGACATTCATGAGGATCATAAAGATAGCTATCCAATCTGAATTTAGACGTACATTTGAGAGAATTTTTTCACATGCCTTTTGTTTTTAATAAAGCGTTTTATTTAATTATTTCTTCAGATATCAAAATATTCATTAAGGAATGTAAAAAGATTTATACACATTTTCAAGTGCAAACAATTACAGAGTATCCCATTTGAAACAAGATGTCGAATTTCATAAATAAAACGAGAGATTCCACAATAAAGCTTTTAACACGATCATTTATTTTTCTTAAATTTGCAATCCGCCTTATATATATGTAAAAATAATCAAAATTTATCTCCATCGTAAGGAAACTAACAGTACTATGGACTCATTTTTGTTTTTATGATATCGTATGAATAATGAAACAAGTTATCACAAAAGTGGCCCATCTTACGTAAGAACTTGGCATACAGTGATCATTAGGTGATTTATACTTTAGTCCCAGTTTGTAGAAGAATACTTATTATGAAACATTTATATAATAATTCAGTAAATAGTTCATTTTTGTATTGGTTGTTTAAGTCTTCCCGCTGATGTTTAGAACTGTAATTGATCAGTCTTATATTGATATATATGCATCCTGTAATGATTGCCTCGATATTTAGTAAATATATATTACAAAATACTTGATATTCTAAATTAATTAGTCAGGAACCATTCAAAACATAGAACTTTATAAATGTATCATTCATGCAATTTGTTATATTTTATAATTTACATTAGTTGGATTAGTAAATCTTCAAAGCTTTAAATGTGATTGTTCAAATGGTTTTATATGGAAAGAACAAGTGAAAGCATGTTATTTACCATATGGTTGGCGTCAAAAAGCTGAAAGATTAAAATGGATAGTTAATACAAAAAGAAGTGATCAATTCATATACTACGCACAAAATAATTGTTCACGTATTGGAACAAAATTTATACAACCTATAGAAATTAATACCGAAAATTCAAATAAACCAAATTATGATAAATTATATCATACTGAAAGATGTATTTGTAAAGATGAATTCTATGGAACAAATTGTGATCAAGTATTTCCAATTAACTATTGATTCTTTTAAATTATCATTTCTAAATTTACATACATAGTAAAATCTTGAAAGTAATAAAAAGAATACTGGATATTAAAATAAACCTGAAATGTTCGTGAGCTGTAGTAATAGTTGGATTGACTCTGATTTTGTTGTCACGTCCTTGATCTATTTGCTCACCAAAATACGGGAGAGAATTTCTCTCAATCTAGCTTAATGCCTTGAAATAATAGGATATTCAGTTCAACCTTGAAGTTACTAATGCTTTAGTTCGATTTGACTGAACGACTCTGGAACCAGAAAGACGAATACTATTCTACCAACTGATTAGTTGACAAGTTGGAGAGAGATAGAAGTCAAACTTGCTGGAACACCACTTGATTCTCAATATTGCGTTGTGGAGACTTGAATTTCACTGAAATCATTCACCAATTAATGCTAGACAACCATTAAAAACCTGGAAGCACTGGATGACCGTTTTGTCTTAATATGGTACTCTTCCGCAGTGTCCACCCACGATCTCACACGCTGGACTCGAATCCAGGACGTTCGGTCTCGCCTAGACGCCCAAACTCCAGGCTACTGAGGCGGGATCCAACGGTATTTGTGTTTTATACCTACCACTCGATTTTTTTAAAATTCAGATCGACACGAAAAGAGATGTGAATAAATAAATAACTAACACGTTCACAACGTGTAAGGGGTTAGAAAAATACTATTATATCCAAACCAAGCATTAAGTTAGAAGAATGGAGTGCCGAAGGTCATGTTTAAATTATCATAATTTTGTCATCGAAAAGAGTACGGCAGTGAATCACACAGTAAACGAAGCCACATGATTTATGGAATAAAACAAGAAAAGAACTAAATGTTAGTATTGTACGGACTTTGAATTAAGTGAAACAATGTTCTCCACAAACAGCCTCCGTTATTTATCATAGCTTATTTATTTCTCATTTCACATAAGGTACCGTGAACGAAATTATTCAATCCTCGATTTTTCTCTGCTTCATTAACTAGATTAAAAACACTAGTTTTGTAGACAATCAAAATTGTATATCAACTTCCATAGTTTAGATTATGAGTCAATTGAAGTTAGAAAAACCTGACTCGAAAACCTGGAAGCACTGGATATATCAGGGAAAAATGATTGGAAAATTTAGACTGAATATTTGTCCTTAACATAAAATATCGTAAAAATGTATTGAGATTCCGTGTCTAGTATTCTCACTGAATAATTTACTACAAAAGAATATCAGCCTAATTGACAAAGATTTGATCCTCATAATTTGTAATTTAAGATTTCATACCCCCAATAAAACCTTCATAATTCATCATGTTTGTTGATATATAAAAATTCTAGCAAAGATCAATGCAAATGATCACTGAACAATTGAACTTTCAATAAAATAAAATGAGGAATAGTTGTATTGATATGCGAAAATAATAACAGTAATAAACTTAATGAAATGTGTGTTAAATGTTCATCAGTGACAGGTTCTTAGTAATTTTGTTTGTAATTACATTGCTAACATTCTTAAATTGATCTCTAATTAACTAGAATTATTGATGGTATTCAGTATGATGAATAATTATGCGATCTCCATCATTATATGTATGAATGCACGTACATGAGATGAGAGTTTTTAGCTGGCTTAAAATGATCTAAGAATAGGTCATATATTGGAAACAGTAGAATTAATCAGTCAGCGAAAGTAACATGTTTGTTTGATTACGAGATTGCAATAGATATTTAATTATATTTGGCATTATACATTTGAAAACAGATATACAAAAATTCTGACGTATATTTTACGGTTGTTGGTGCTCATTGATAAAACACAACTGGAAGTTCACAAAACTTAAGTTATACTGAAGATCACTTTCACAATATTTAATTCGTTTTACACGAACATATCTGCGTGTCCTAAAGTTTATCATTTTAATAATGAAGCAAGTCAAAATATCTATTAGCAACAACCTACTGTGGGAGAGAACAAACCAGATCCCAGCGGAGGAAGAAATCATGGAAGAAGCGCTGGAAGTGGATAGAACACACATTGAGGAAAGCACCCAACTGCGTCACAATACAAGCCCTAACATGGAATCCTCAAGGCCAAAGGAGAAGAGGAAGACCAAAGAACACATTACGCCGGGAAATGGAAATAGACACGAGAAAAATGGAGAAGAATTGGATGGAATTAGAAAGGAAGGCCCAGAACAGAGTGGGCTGGAGAATGCTGGTCGGCGGCCTATGCTCCATTGGGAGTAACAGGCATAAGTAAGTAAGTAAGTCAGTCAAAATATGATTACCAACAAACATGAAGTATTTGTTCAGTTCCTCAAATTACCATATGCTCAGTCTCATTGTGTAACATAATTCTCCAAACGTTTTTCAAGCTCTTATAATGAGAAGTTGATGACAAATTTCTTCAAAATCGTACGAACAAGATTTTGGTTAGAAATCTTTGAAGTTGAAATCTTATCAGTTTACAATTTCAATGACTAACAAGACCCAAGTAACCATCAAGATAAATGTAAATAGTTTGATCACTGACTATTTTTAAAATTAATTCTGAATATTACCATGTATCATATTTGTAAAAGTATTTCAACTTACTATCCTTTTTTTCACGTACATAGAAAAAAGATCCATGTAAGATGAGAATCGGAGATGTACTAATGGGTGATATTGCTTGTCGAACAATAGATGGAAATAGATGTATTCCTCACGAAGAATTCGGTACTTACACATGTCAGTGTATAAAGGGTTTTAGAAAATTGACCAATTCATTATTACTACCCAGAAAACGGGTATCGGATAATTGTTTGGTTCTTGTTGATCCATGTATAGTTAAGCCATGTAAACATGGTATTTGTGTCATAGTGAGTTTCATATATATATATATATATATATATATATATATATATATATATATATATATATATATATGGTTAGTGAATTCCTTGAGCACATATGAAATGTGACATTGGTTCTTAAAAACCTGTCTCATCTGCGGCTCAGGAAACATTTTCGATCGTCTTTTCTAAATACAGTTTATGTTATGGTAGTCATCTGTCCTGATTTTCGGCTGTGAAAAAATGACTTTCAAAAAGGAATCGGATGAACAGGTAAATATATTCAGTCATATATTTCTTTGAACCATGCCTCACCTACGATAAGAACACAAATTAAGCATTGCAGGAGCAAGACGTTTTATGCTACATAAAGTGAAGATCAGCTGATCGGGTTGTGAATCTTAATCAGTTTAAGTGATATGAACACATGTAATCCATCTCTCGTCACCATTTATCCCGGGATAAATTGCTTCCTGATATATGAAGAGACAAACTAAAACACAGAATCAGCTAATGATATTAATAATTATTGGTTTGGGTTGTAGAAAGATTTGCCAACAAATTGGATACCACTCTTAATGTAATCTTTATCTATGAGTGGAGATGGTCTGAATCGATCGAAGTAGCTCAAATGCATCTAATTAACATCTTCCAAATCTTAATGTTTGATATTAGTTCGTATTTCTTATTCCTTATTTTTAGTTATGCCAATAAAACTGATATCGCTTGATTGGAATCACGAATCGAAGCTATCGCGAACGTCCTAACTAGAAGGTTTACACCTACTGCCATGCCTCATATAGACAGATTTCATGTTAATATAAATAAAATGAATTGCAAAGATGATTATTACTATATCAAAAATAAAATCATATAAGGTTTCACTAAATTCATGATTTAAACAATCCACATTTCATAGATATAGATTTTTGAGTAAGAACAGGCTTACTGTTTAAATTCTATTATCATATATAATGTTAATTTAAAGTTGCATAATCAGTTAAATATCATATTACATTCTTTTTTGTCAGAGTGAATACGGCTCAGCCAATGAAGCAAAACCCAGATTTAAAGATACATCATTCTCATGGTTTGAAAATGAACCACACCTAATTTCTCGTTGCATATGCAACAATGGATGGAAAGGAGAACGGTGCGATTCTCCCATATCAATAAATGTTTGGTCACCTTGGTCACAATGGTCTTTTGGTGCACCATCATATCATTCATCATTCAAACAGATACCGACAAATTATTTTTCCGAAAATAAGGGATACAGTATGATCTTAAATAAAGGGGAAATCAGGCAAAGGAGTCGGTACAGAGAATTTTTGAGTAAAGCATCTGACTGTGAGCAAAAAGAAATAATTATTGCTGGTTATCGATGGCTGCTTAAGAAGAATGAAGAGATGTGGCAACATTATGAAAACCAGGCATCTAGAACGCAACCATATAATCAACACTTGTGTTTAACCTCAGGAATTAGTGAAACTCAATTATCTCATCTTTTACGACAGTTAGTAAGTACAAATGTTTGATAATATCATTTCTTTACTCTTGTCCAAAGTTAAATTAACTATTATTTTGCTAATAAAAAAATATTTGTCTCACACGGTTTATTTTATTCCCACAATGAAAATGAACTGGCGAAAAAACATGAGCGATCACTTTAACTTTAATCATTTATTAACTGGAATTCAAACAGACCATCTATACGTACTATTCATCAATTCGAACCGTACGATTGAGTATCTATTGACCATTTGTTTACCTAGCTCTAGTTTCCTACTGTTATGAACGGGGAATTAAGAAGCCCAGACAATTACGAAAGCTATTTTCTTGGGACGTTATTGCATTTTATTCAAAACCTGTAAAACACTTATATTTATTTTTGTCCCTATCTTATTCTACATAACACGAGCTTTCGTTCTATGTATCATTCACTAGCATACCCTTTTTTGTTCCAAAAATATTGTAATTTAAACATTATATTTTGCACTATATTTTCTACCCTAATTCCCTGTTTCGGGCATAACTGTATTTTTCCAAATTATCCTACGTCGTGGTCAAGATATGCACTTATTTATCCATGTACATTTTTGTGGTAATCCGAATTCAGAGAATCCAGAGTTTAGTGTTCCAACTGTCTTGTCTTCTTTCACTCGCGTGCTTGCCAACCAATCAGGATTTAGAATAGTTCTCTCTACCCCGATCGAACTCACGCGTATTAGACTCAAGGTTAAGCCACTCAGCCTAGCGCATCAAGGTCATAATTTAGACTAGGCAGACCAAGGTCAAGTCATAACAAGTATCACGGGGTAAAAGCCATCCAAGGTCATAACAACTGGCGACGGGGATGGGATATGACGGCACCGATACCATAGTCAGAAGCATCTGCAGCAACAACGATTTCCAGCGAGGGATCAAAATATGTAAGAAGTAGATCCGACGTTAATAATGACTTCACTTCGTCAAAACATTTTTGACACTTAGTGGACTAATTCCATTTTACATTACTGGATAATAATTGGTTCATGGGTGCCCGGAGGCGATGCAATTGTGGCAAGAAATTACTGTAATAACTGATAAGACCAAGGAAGGAACGCAGAGTTGCTACATTCGATGGGGGAGGCATATTTTGGAAAGCTCGTACATTTTCCGGATCCGGGCGTCGTCCATTTTTGTCGAAAACAATACCAAGATATTTCACCGAGTTCATGAAAAATGTACACTTCTCTTCTTTTAGATAGAATCCACACTCAGATATTTTGGTTAAAACAGTATCGAGTCGATTGAATAACTCGGACTTACTGGAACCAGTAACGATAACATCATCCAAATAGACAGCGACTCCTGGCAAATTAGCCAACATAGTGTCCATTATTTGTTGAAAGATAGCTGGTGCTGGTTTCACACCAAAAGGTAAACGCTTATATTGGTAAAGACCTCTGTGGGTGTTAATCGTCAGTAATGGTTGGGAGGCTGGATCAACTTCTATCTGGAGATATGCGTCAGCCAGGTCAATTTTAGCAAAATACTTTCCTCCATTTAGTTTGATGAATAAATCTTCCTGTATGGGAAGTGGATACGTGTGATCTTCTAGAGCATTATTTAGACCAGTGGAAAAATCAGCACATATGCGAACAGTTCCATTTGCTTTTCTCACGACCACTATGGGTGCAGCCCACGATGAATAATTTACTGGCTCAATAACACCTAGTGCTTCTAACCTGTCCAATTCTTGGTCAACGACTGACAGAGCAGCATAAGGCACTGGTCGTTTCGGTCTGAAAATGGGCTTTGCATTTTCCTTTAGTGATAAGGATACTTTGGTGAATTTATAACAGCCCAGTTTGTTTTGAAATACACATGCATGTTTTTGTCGAAGATGATTTATGTAAGATACGGACGACAATTGAGAGGAAGCAGAAGACTTTGATGTAGACATAACATTAGAAAGAAGTACATGAGATTCCGAAGTTTCACCAGCGCATACTTTGTCTGAAGTATTCGATTTGACATGGTGAGAACACATAACATGTGAATTGTTTGATTCAGAAAGACCATAAGAACATGTTTCATCAGAAGCATTTAATTCGTTAATATCCAGAGAGGATGATTCGTCGGAGGCATTTGATTTAGAAATATCATTAGGGATTTGGATAGACTCATAGGAAACATTTTGAGAACATACCTCATCTAATAATTTATTCAAAGTATCAACATGTGCAATCCAATCTAATCCCAATAGATCTAAATCGTGTCGATTTGTTAGATAACAAACATCTGTAAATTTACTTCCCATAAGTTGAACATTGCATAGGACCTCTCCTGTCAACTTTACTATGTCTCCTGACGCATTTCGGGCGACATGTTCCGTCGGTCGGATGGATGGGCATCCTAACTTGTGCCATGTGTTCTTTGAAATCAACGTGACATCAGAAGCAGTGTCCAACTGAAGTCGTATAAGTTTTTCATTTACTAATAAATTTACAAATTTCCGCCTATTTTTAAATCCAACTTTAAAGGTTGCAAACGTGGTTTTAATCTGACTATTTGATTGTTGCTTTGAATTTTCACTACGATGTTTAGTCTTGCGTTTATTTAACGAACAATGACCTTCTTTGTGGCCAATGCGATGACATTTGCGGCATTTATGATTCTTAAACGGACAGAATTTTGCAAAATGCCATGCTCCGCAGAACCAGCATGGTGATGGGGGGTTGGCAGGTTTTTTCATGCTTGTACAGTTTTGTTTCGATGATTTTATGGATCGGAGCGCATTGATTGAATCAGAACCGGAAGGTTTAACCTTCTGTTGCACCATCACAGTGTCATGCTTGAGATTAAGTAACCGCTGACATTCGGTTGTGACCATTTGTAATGTCATATTTGGTTCTTGTTCAATGCGTGCCAACATCCTGGTACGGACATCTGCATCTTCTTCATTCTTTAGACCACATATGAAAATTAAGCATTTAAATTGGTCCGCTGTGATTTCGTTTATTTTGAAGCGTTCGCACTGTCGATTTACCTTTCCAGCATACGTGAGATAATCGTCGTCTGGAGATTTTGTTATTTGGAAGCATTTATAGCGAGTATTAAATAATGAGGATTGTTCATCGAAAATATCAGATAAAATCTGGACTGTATCTTTGAATGATACATCTCGTGGGTTTTGTGGTAAGATAAAATTCACATATTTCTTATATTCCTGTGTTCCCAGTCTTCTTAAGAGTAAGCGGACTTTTGCTGCGTCATCAAGATGCGAGCATTCAACGCGGAAAATATCTTCACAACGGTGAAACCACGAACTGAAAATGATATTAGCTTCAGGATCATACTGGAATTCAGAAATAGAATTTATGATGCTTTCATGCTTATCTGATTGACAAGCTGAGGGCGACTGTAATGAGAACATTCGTGCGAATGCATCCAAAAGCTTCGTCTGATTTGCCTCATTTTGTGCTTGCTGCATTTGAAGAATAGTTTTAAGGTCATCCAATGAAACAGGCATTTTGTACTGGATCAATCAATATAGGAAAGAAAAAAAAATTCTCCGTCGCCAGTTGTTATGACCTTGGATGGCTTTTACCCCGTGATACTTGTTATGACTTGACCTTGGTCTGCCTAGTCTAAATTATGACCTTGATGCGCTAGGCTGAGTGGCTTAACCTTGAGTCTAATACGCGTGAGTTCGATCGGGGTAGAGAGAACTATTCTAAATCCTGATTGGTTGGCAAGCACGCGAGTGAAAGAAGACAAGACAGTTGGAACACTAAACTCTGGATTCTCTGAATTCGGATTACCACAAAAATGTACATGAATAAATAAGTGCATATCTTGACCACGACGTAGGATAATTTGGAAAAATACAGTTATGCCCGAAACAGGGAATTAGGGTAGAAAATATAGTGCAAAATATAATGTTTAAATTACAATATTTTTGGAACAAAAAAGGGTATGCTAGTGAATGATACATAGAACGAAAGCTCGTGTTATGTAGAATAAGATAGGGACAAAAATAAATATAAGTGTTTTACAGGTTTTGAATAAAATGCAATAACGTCCCAAGAAAATAGCTTTCGTAATTGTCTGGGCTTAATAAGCAATCATAAGCTTGGAAACGAAGATACTGTTATCGCTTCTATATCAGTGGAAGAAGATGTAAGCAGAATGTTGTTTAATTCAACACAAATTCTTCCAGTGACAGCTGCTCGAATCGCTGAACACACTCGCCGCGATCCTATCTTAAGACGATCATCTACATTTATCCAGCGTGGTTAGCCCCCACGTATAACATCTCATGAACTGAAACAGTATTATCAACGACGCCAATCTTTATCCATCGTAAATGACTGTATTATGGTTGCTGATCGCGTAGTGGTTCCGTATAACTTACGCTCACTCGTCCTGAAACAACTGCATACAGCCCATCCAGGTACTGGAAGAATGAAAGCTATTGCTCGAAGTTATGTATATTGGCCTAATATCGATGAACACATCGAAGATTTCGTGCGTGCGTGCAGAAAATGTGCTGAGGTTTCTAAGTGTCCACGAAAAGCTGAACTACATTCCTGGCCATCTCCAGAAGAACCTTGGTCGCGTATACATGTTGATTTTGCTGGCCCATTCCAGGGTACGTACTTCCTCGTTTGTGTTGATGCTTATTCAAAATGGCCGGAGATTTTTCCTATAAATCAAGTTACTTCGCAACAGACTATCATGAAGCTACGGCAGCTATTCTCCCGTTTTGGAGTTCCAGATGTTCTCGTGACAGATAACGGCACTCAGTTTATTTCTTCCATCTTCTCAAATTTCTGCAAGAGGTTTGGAGTCAAACATGTCCGTTCACCTCCGTATCATCCACAATCGAATGGTCAGGCAGAAAGGTTTGTAGATACCTTCAAAAGAGCGCTACTGAAGGCAAAAGGGGAGGGAAAGATAGAGGAGATTCTTGATGACTTTCTCTTGGTCTATAGAACAACTCCAAACCCGTCAACACCAAATCAAATGTCCCCAGCAGAAATTATGTTTGGTAGAAAAGTAAGAACTGCTCTCGATGCCATAAAACCACAGCAAATAGACATCGGAAAAAGAAACAGAAAGATGGAAAACCAATTTGATCGCCATCATGGGGCGAAACGCAGAATTTTCCAAAAGAATCAAAAAGTATACGTCCGTGATTTCCGATATTCACCTCCACAATGGACCAGTGGACGCATACTTAAGAGACAAGGAAACGTAATGTATGTGGTGGAAGTTGAAGGACAGAAGTGGACACGCCATGTCAACCACATACTGGAAAATGCTGGCACTTCACAGAAAACCGAGAAATTAGACTCAATGTGGAGAATCATTCTGGACAGTTTCGACATAAAATGCTCAGCAACTCAGAAGACTGCGCAACATGAACAAAGTCCTATTAGGAAAGCATCACGGAAACGCAGAAGACCAGATATTCTACAGGCAGACCCAAAGAGGAGAACATACGTTTCCGAAGGAAGATATCAATGATGATATCTCAGCACTTACCTGTATATAGTAACTAACCATATTTTTTCTTTTTTTTAAGGGGAAGGTGTTATGAACGGGGAATTAAGAAGCCCAGACAATTACGAAAGCTATTTTCTTGGGACGTTATTGCATTTTATTCAAAACCTGTAAAACACTTATATTTATTTTTGTCCCTATCTTATTCTACATAACACGAGCTTTCGTTCTATGTATCATTCACTAGCATACCCTTTTTTGTTCCAAAAATATTGTAATTTAAACATTATATTTTGCACTATATTTTCTACCCTAATTCCCTGTTTCGGGCATAACTGTATTTTTCCAAATTATCCTACGTCGTGGTCAAGATATGCACTTATTTATTCATGTACATTTTTGTGGTAATCCGAATTCAGAGAATCCAGAGTTTAGTGTTCCAACTGTCTTGTCTTCTTTCACTCGCGTGCTTGCCAACCAATCAGGATTTAGAATAGTTCTCTCTACCCCGATCGAACTCACGCGTATTAGACTCAAGGTTAAGCCACTCAGCCTAGCGCATCAAGGTCATAATTTAGACTAGGCAGACCAAGGTCAAGTCATAACAAGTATCACGGGGTAAAAGCCATCCAAGGTCATAACACCTACCTCAGTTCGTTCTGTTGTGTTCACAATCTCAATTATAAATATTTTGTGATCAATCTCTTCCGTTTCGTCCATAACGGTATTACAGTCTTGAGAAGGCATTGTTTAACATTGCTGTTTCTAAACCCAAACTTCATTTGAAATGTTACTGTAAAAGTATTTACCCAATGAATTTTATTAGGTGTTACTGCATGCAGAAGCTTGCTTAGCTCTCAAAAATCCTCCCTGTGTGAATGAGTATTACCATGTTAAAGAGTGGTGGCGGCTCAGGAAATTAGATTATTGATCCCACCTTACCCCGAAATGAATCGGTCGGTTATTTTTAGGACAACTAAAATTATTTTAAATAATTATAAGCAAAGATGCATAGTGGCTAGCAGTGAAATCGAGGACGTGCGTTTGGTCCTGTTTGGGACTCGTCAGCTGAATATACCTGCATCTCAGAATTGATGTTCACTCTGGGACTCGAACTCAGTACCGTTCGCTTCAAACGGCATCGCGTTATCCACTTAGCTAGTGAGTCCTGATAGCCACTTGCTTGTGCAATGGGGTGAAGTTTAATTCACTTGATATTGTTTTACTTGAATCTTCCCATTGATGTTTTAGGACTGAAATTGATCAATCTCTTATTGGCATATGTACATACTGTGCGTATTGCCTCGATATTGCATTAATTCACAAGCATTATAAGCAAAGATGGATAGTGGTTAGCAGTGGAATCCAGGACGTGAGTTTCGTCCTGTTTGGGACCCGTCAGCTGGATGTACCTGCATCTCAGAATTGATGTTCACTCTGGGACTCGAACTCAGTGAATTAAACTTCACCCCATTGCACAAGCAAGTGGCTATCAGGATTCAGTAGCTAAGTGGATAACGCGATGGCGTTTGAAGAGAGCGGTACTAGGTTCGAGCCCCAGAGTGGACATCAATTCTGAGATGCAGGTACATCCAGCTGACGAGTCCCAAACAGGACGAAACGAGCGTCCTGGATTCCACTGCTAGCCACTATCCATCTTTGCTTATAATGCTTGTGAATTAATGCAATATCGAGGCAATACGCACAGTATGTACATATGTCAATAAGAGACTGATCAATTTCAGTCCTAAAACACCAATGGGAAGATTTAAGTAAAACAATATCAAGTGTATTTTAAATAATGACCGAAATATAGACATTTTTGATAAAGGATATACCGCTATTTGTTTGAGGAGTAAAAGATCACTAAAAACATCGTGTGTTTGTCAATGATATACAGTTATGGCAACTGTTTTCATTAATGAAAAAAACTATTAACTAACATCTATTTTTAAATATTCTTGAAGTACATCATCCGTATTGAGTGGTTGTTTTCCATCAATAATCCTTTATTCAGTGGTGTTTTGTTGAATTATTCGCTAATAATCCAAAGAAGAAATGGCGTCTCTTAACACTGGTAACAAATACAACTGTGATAGTGAACTAGTTATCATCCTTACTCTTTGTTGCGCGATAAATATTTCGTTAACTTGAGCTGTGGACCCAATATGGAGGAGATTAGGCAGTGATTTGTTAACTTATAAAACACATAAACTTTTGTACAATGAAATTAAATATTTAATTTACAACACTGATAATAATATTTATGAACTCTAGTTTTCACTGTTCTCTTGTTGTAAATAGGTTTAACTGGGAAAATCATTTGAACAATCAACCATTAATCTGAATGTAACTTCCTTTTGTAGTTTTTACATTCCATAGAACTGCCATGCTTGACTTGATACTGGATTTGATTTTGTTTCTAATACCCTTTATATCATATAACAGCAAAATAAACAGGACATAGAGCGCATTCAGTCTCACAGATCTTACTAGGTAGAGTAAGAAGGGAACTCAGATATGATCAGTAGCACTTGGGATATTTAATTTATTCTTCGAATCACATCTACTAATCAACTATATCATGATTGAAAACTCATCTAGCGAAAATTTGTAGATGTTAAATTTTGGAGTAATTTTCTCGGGAGTTCAACTTTCCTTATAATAATAAATGCAACAAGCAGTTCGTACGTATTAAACTTGTAATTCGTTGCGATCTACATTTTTCCCCTCTGTTGTTTGACATAAATGATGTCTAATCCTATTTTGTAGATCCGTGGTGAGTTTCATTGGTTTGCTTATTATGAATCTTTCTTTCTATATATTCTAGGATGAAATCCTATATCAACCTGAAACTATTTTGCTTTTGACCATGTTAACATTTGTAGTTATTTTCACTGTATTGAAAATTGTACTTAGCAGCCTAACCGGTAAGATATGTGGTCGATGTACATGATTTTTCTATTGAATTTTATATATTATCAATCAAACATCTGTAAATTGTCATATTACAGCAAAAACGCGTATGACATCTCACATAACATTACTATCATAAATAAAATGCATTGTGTATAATTGAGTTAGTTCTGATAAATTATACTTTGTCTGGTTTTAAATATTTTGAAAGTAATTTGTTATGTTCCTCATCTTTGTAGTCGATAAATCAAGTAAGAATTGAAATACAAATGTTCTTGAATATGTATTTCAATAAATGAATTCTCTAATATACACAACAGTGATAAAAAACCGAGGCATAGTTGGATTTAATGAATATAAGTGGACTGGCATAACGGTAGTGTAGACCATCAATGTTGGCCATCTGTGTTGATGATTTATGGCTTACTTGATTTGGACGGGAATGTCGAAATCATACTTTACGGTTATTACCTAAAGTGGATTAACTTTTCATCATATCCGGGTACCGTGGATATTTTGACGACTGTATACAACAAACAGAACGGTATTGTAGAAAAATGTAGGTAAGAGCAGGTACGAGAAACAGAGTGCGAATACTGCCGTATGTGCCAGTCTATGGTGTGCGAAACGATTGATGCACGTTGGTTGCCCTTGACCTCGACAAGGATCGGTAAACTGATCGAAATTTAGTGACCCGACTGCCAAGTGATTTAGCTAGGGTACAGTGACAGTTCACTTGCCCTACAGTAGAATTATACTAACACTAGAATGAGATCTTATAAATTAATTAGATTTATATTGATACTAGGATTTAGAATCACCAGCAATTGCATCGTAAAACAAATTCGAAACAGCATTAGGCTGGTCTAATCTGTAGTGTATCGAGATCAATTCATACCACCCACAGCGTCAATCAGTCATTGTGTATCAAGTACTTATACATCATTATTGTAGTGAAATATAGATAGGTAGGCAACCAGTTAAAGGAGTATTAAGAAGATATACATATAAGGCATTTGAATTAATCACACAACGGAGCACAAGTTAGCCAAAAGAGTTGAACTAGTGCATTCGACAGTCACATGCCTAATTGGATATCATATTACAAAATGAATATACAGTTATATTCATTTACATGGTTGTTTTAAAAGTCAAGTAGCTGTAAGAAAATTGGTGCTTGATCCGCACAGTTTTTGATATTTCCTTACAAGCCTTTAAATGGTAAACTTGGGTGAACTTTCAAATCTCTGATTTTAGTCATTTTTATGTAAATATGATATGTCTCAACAGTACCGATAAGACGCTCAAATAAAAGCAATATGTGGTGTTTGAATGAACCAATGATAACTTTGTACTGGTTGAATGCTTGATTTCGAATTCTAAATACAATACATTCGTTTGTGCCTGTGTCTTCTTAATTGAATTGCGTTAATCCTGGAATTCCTAATTCATACGACAATTAGAATACCATACAATACCATACATTTTTCGTCAATTGTTAATTATTTCAAATTTGTAAGTTGCAGTGATGAGACAGAATCCCTAAGTTTGAAGCTACTTTGTCCTACTAACTTTGCATAGAGCTCCCTGTGGTTACCACTGGTCATAAATCTGAATAAAGAAGGAAGGTTGGGCTCAAGTTAAGTAACACTACATCTTAAAATGAATCTTACGCAATGTCGTTGACTGAAACAAACGGATTAATTCATTTAAACTATGCTCTAGGAATAAAATTGTCTGCATACAGAAGCGTTATAACTTTCATGGTGAAAGGCAATATTTAGGGAAATTACGAGGCCCATGTCCATACTGAAAACCAGGGCAGCAATCAATACGGCAATGTGGAATGCTTGGACAGTGTTACACAGTATCAAGGTTATTCACAAAATGGCGGAAACAAGAAGATACAACATTGTCCTTTTTGAAGTAAATGAAACCATATGAACTTAAGCTCTAAGAACAACTAACTTCAGAAAGACAGTTATTGTATTCTAGTAATGACAACAAAAATACTCTCCTCCCGACAAACAAAGAGCTGTTCTGATGCTCTCTGAAGAAACGTGGGAAGCACTTAAAGGATTGTAACCTTATGAATCTAGGATTTTCAAAACAATGAAGAAAAGGATTACAGTGAATGTCGTTAAGTGCACCGCGTCCATTAGTGTTGGCAGTGGGGAAGACATATATAAGTTTTATTAGAGGCAGCCATCCATCGAAGAGAACTACTCACTAAAAGACCTGACTATTCTAATCAGAGACTTAAACTCCTAGGTTGATATAGATAACAAAGAGTATGAAAATATCGTGGAGCGAAATGAACTGGGACTAACGAATGGAAATGGAAAGTGACTCACAAATCTAAGTGCATCCACCCAGTTGGTCTTGGGACGCCCCATTCTTCTTCATGGACACTTACACAGAAGCACATGGATTTCACCGGCCATGAAGTTAAATTTGAGGTTGCATAAGTACTGAATATTTGACGAGCAGGATCAGTAAATTTTTATACAGGTATTTTAAGAGGTTTATAAGCTCAGAGAGTTCAAGATGGATGTAAGCAGCAAGAACAAGGCCTAGTAAGATCCACAGAAGAAGGATAAAATGCTATGCAGAACAGTTGGAAAGGGATTAAAACGACAATAAATCCAGCAACCCATGAGATTTTGGACTACGAGTAGCACCAGCATTTAGAATGTATTTCCTCAGATATCTTAGGGATGATTCAAGAAAGGAAAACACAAGAAGACAGTAATAAACAGCAACCAAACAGGAACACAGAAAATCGAGTCACATGCTGAGTACACTACATCGGATAGACAAGTAAAAAGAATTAAAAATTTCTTGGAGGAATAAGTAGGATTGCGTACAGTTAATCATCAGAACAGCCAGAACGTTAGACAATTTATCCTTGAATTGCAAAAACAGGCATCCAAACGTAATTGTGATGATTGATTTCATGTTCAGCTGCGTGATCGACTGATTGCCGGAAATAACAAAACAAATCCGGAAATAGATCTTATACAAACGCTGAATCGCTCATTCCAAGATGCTAGAATTACATGTATTAATTATATATAGGTTATGCCTCGATTTAACATCCAGGATATAAAGAACCACACTATATCACTTAGTTGTCCTAAACGATTAGTACTTCAGGTCACAAAGATAGACAGTAAATTAATGATAACCTTCGTTCTCGAAAAAACATGGAAAACAATGCACGAAACAATTGCAGAGTAGCGTAAACGAGTGAGCACAAGTTTGGTAAGTGGTTATCCTGTTATAAACGTCATTACCGTCATTTGTGTGAATTACATAATGCTAAGTGCCTCAAATGTGACAAAATCGGACAAATGCATTGTAGTTCGGATATCATTGTTTTCGGTGATCCTAATTTTCATATCATATTCTTGTTCACAACTTCGAGTCAATAACTTCGCACTCGAAAATAATTACATTTCTTCAGTGATGAATTTCTTGATTTTGTTGTTTGCACTGGTAGTATGGAATTCATCAGTCCAGTTAGAAAGTTAAATTCATCAAGTCCCGATACTTTAAGTAAACCTAGCAAAGTTTGTGGTGACCTACTTTTATCAAGAGAACGCGATTGGTATGATTAAAACAATTATTATTATAACCAATTGTACCAGTGATTGTTTTACTGTACTTGTTTGCTTAACTTTACTAAACACTTACATTCTTCCGTTGATTGTGACCTTGTGCGGACTAGGTTATGCTCAGCAACCTCACTTGTGAACATGGCACGACCTCGATATTGTTTCTATACCACGAGATCGCCAAAAAATACATCTCGATTACAGCCATCAACTGCCTCCTGATATTTGGCCTGCGGGGGGTCTGATCGGTTAACTGGCATGTAGTTTTCCTGTAGTGATGATCATAGTCAACCGTGACTGGACGCTACATCACAAGTTCATATTTTGAGTATCACTGTTCATAAACTTTCTAGAAAATCTAAGAATGATTCAGAGACAGCTTTCTTTATTGACCACTAAAGACGGTTCTAATGAAGTATTTGATAACTTGCAAACTATGGAATCGAAGTGCAAAAAATTACACACATTACGTCCATAAGTGCAAACATGTCTGATGAAAATATAGCTAGATCATCATTCTCCTATTTAGACACTTAGCGTGCACATGCTGAACGAAAATCTATTATTCACAGAAGTCCCTTTACCTTACATACTTCTTTCAAGTAGGTCTCAAAATTGTCATAAATGGTAAATCGTCGTGATAACATAATATGGTTGAATATTTGTCCTATATCATGCATTATTACGCTGGCATCTCTTTTGTTACTTGAAGAATAGACGTTATCAGGTAGTATGGATGAACTCGAACCACATTTTTAACAGTCTGGACTTGACCGCCTTTTTAAAACCTTAAAAGTTTTCGAGATGACGGACCAGTCGTTTGACGGCAGTTTCACCATCAAGTGCCCAGTAGCGTCCATCAGTGAACGATACCACTGAGTCGTTGCCACGCGTCATGGACTGGTCCACGTGGTGGCGATCATAACTTCTTTCTTGTACCTACTTTTACTAATACATTTCTGTAATAACGTCCTTTGTGTTATACGATCATCATAATGCCGCAGTACCTTGATACGACGAGCGGTAATTCATGTTAGGTGCTGACTGTGAGGTATGAGTTCGAAGTTAGTTTTTGACTACACCATTACCGTCTTACTTGAATAGGCCACCAACAATTTAACATAGGTCCTCTACATTTGTGATCTACAGGTCTTTATTAAGATTGTGGGCTGTCACACGGTGGAGCGTGAGGTCACCTTTTTGAACACACAGAGCTCTTCAACATTCTATGTCAAATAATAGGAAGTATAATCCGTGCATAAAATGAGGTAGTAGATAAATACATGAGCTTTCATGTTCTGACCTCTACTCAGATGATTTCGGTCAACTTCTGACCAATCAAGCTAAGTTGTTACAGTTCCACCGCAAATCTGAGGAGTTCCAGTTTGGAAAGGATAGGAGGCTTGATGGCATGTGTCAGTCCTGGCAATGGTGTTCTTTTAGTTGATCTAACTCTTTTTTGAAAAAGTCGACAGATGAAGCCTCAACCATGTGCTGAGGCAGTGAATTCCACTCGTTGATGATTCGATGGGGTGTCAGCTGACATGTAATTTGTTCTGGGCTTGTGAAAATTTTTGGGGTGTTCTCGAAAATCCTCTGTTTTGGAAGACAAAGAAATGAGAGCATATCAGGTGCAAATTTGTCACCTAGTAATTCGAAAGCTGTAATCAAGTCGCTTCTAGTTCTATGATGCGACAACGGGAATAGATTTAGCTCGACCAGTCGAGCATCATACGAGAACTTCGCTGTTCCGGGGATCAGCTTAGTTACTGTTCTTTGAACCTTTTCCAAAATCTCACTGTCTTTTTTAAGCAGAGGCTGGCCGCTTGTATGCAGTACTCAAGTTTAGGACGTACTAATAATGTGTACAAAGTCAAGGAAGTATTAGATTCGACATCAACATGCGCTTTAAGTATTGACCATAGAGTTCTGAGACCTCTGGTGACTATCGCACGGTAGTGCGCAGTAGTACATAAGTCTTGGCTGACGATGACTACTGAGTCATTATGTGTCTGGACAACAGGTAGATCAGTGTTATTCATTGTGTACATATCTGTAGCTTGATGATCGACATGCATCGCAACACACTTGAAAGTATCAATTGGCAACTGCTAGGTTTGAAACCACTTCGATGATTTCTCCAGGTCATTTTGGAGTTCCAAGCTATCACCCTTACTTCTTATCACCCTCTATATTTTGACATTGTCAGCATACAGCAAGACCTATGAGGATAGTAGACGAGGAAGGTCGTTTACATGCAAGAGGACTAACAATGGCCTCAAAACTATACCCTGAGGCACTCCACTAAGTACCGTTTCCCAGCTAGACAACTTGAGTCCACCTGTACTCTTTGTTGGAGCCCAACGAGGAAGTCTTTTATCTACATCAATAGATTGCCTCCAATCCCGACATTTCTTAACATATATAACAGCCGGTTGTGTGGAACCTTGTCAAAACGTTTGCTGAAATCAATAAAGGCTACGTCTACAGGTAACTTTTGGTCCTTAAGAGCGCACCAGCTTTCACGAGCCACTAATAAGTTAGTGAGACAAAAGTCACCTATTCTCAAACCGTGCTGCTTCTCTGAAAGGAAACGGTTTTCATCGAGATACTTAAACAGCTCCTTCCGAATAATCTTTTCTAAGATTTTAACAACCACTGTAGTTAGGCTAACGGGCCGGTAATTCTCAGGTTTGTGTTTCGTACCTGTTTTGAAGACAGGACTTACTATGGCGTTTTTCCAGTCTTTTGGTAAACGACTAGGCGTTACGGATAGGTTAAAGTATATACTTAAAGGGTCCGCAACAAAGTCAGATAATTCCTTCAGTAGCCTGGGATGAAGTTCATCGGGCCACGTGGATTTGCCTGTCAAGCTTATTTGGCAGACCAAAGACATCGACTTCTTTAACGGTCACGCTGTCCATTGTTTGTGTGAGGAGATTCGTATGGACTAACCGGAATAGTGTTTCTATGCTATATACACTGCTAACGTAGTCCGAGAATACTTGAGCCTTACAAATTCATCCTCCACTAATGGTGAAGCAGTACTGACTCTTCATAGTACAGGAATATTCCCTCTTCTTTTTTCCTTTGGTTTATATGGGAACTTAAGCGTTTAGGGCATTCTATGGATTCCTTAACAATTTTCTTTTCGTCCAACCTTCTAGACTTACAGAGGGTCGAGGCACGGGTATTCCGAGCTTTTCGGTACTGAGATTTTGTCTCATTAGTCTCCAGTAACCTAAATCTATCCCATACTTTTCTTCTCATACGAAAAGAATGCAGATCTCTCTACTGGACCATTGTGGAGAGTTCCTTGACCCCTTTGGGGGGGTCCAAGCGACTTTTAAGTATAAATTTTAAAATACGTCCCAAGCCGTTTTGATTGAGAACTGTGGCTCTATTGTCTATCTTGGATTCTTGCTTTCCAGACGTTAGTTCTGGATTGAGCTAACGTGTGCTTGTGATTGAAAGTTATATGGAAGTCAAAAGGTAAAACTGCATGATCACTTTTACCTAGATGTGACATGTAATCGAGGTTCGAAACGTCATCCAAATAATGATTCAGTATATGATCTGGTAAGGGTGATTTAGAGTCCGGGTCTTACCCAGTCGCTTCTTTCACATGTTGCACTAGAGCATATATGATAACTGCATCAACTAGTTCCTGCTCAAAGGAATTATCTGACGATTCAGTTCGCAGATTTTTCCAGCCTGATATGGGTTCGTCAAAGTTCAGTAGGTTTAGACATCGACTACTTTGCGACCAAATACTGAAACTGTTTAGTAAGACCTCATTTACATCACAGCCCAGACTTCGATAGGGCAGTCAATTAGCAATCTTGCCCCTTGCATTGCAAGCGGCTAATAACCAACTAGGAGTAGCATTCCTAATGGATAGAGATACTCCCCCTCCTTTACGCTTTTGTATTCTGTCGGCCCTTACTAACGTAAAACCCTCGAAACCATGTTCCGTACTGTCTATAGTCTGCGTCAGCCAAGTTCCCGTTACTGAGATTATATCTAGCTTTATAGGGTCAACTTGTACACCTAGTTCCAACCGCTTATTGAGCAAGCATTAGTGTAACAGATCGGAAGCCTAGTTAAAAGGCTTCCTGTTTCACTCAGAGGGGCTTCGGCATCATTCGTTGTTGAAGCCTCAAAACCCAAAAGTTTACAATTTTTAGGTCTTTTCGCCAGCGTCTAACCCAGGCTGTAGTTCTTTTTCGGCTTCCCGTCTTTTTATACGATCTGTCTGCGGCAAGTCCCTACGGACAAAAGCTCCTGGACACCTTAGTTTATGTCCATCCTGTGAAATTATGTCACGCTAACTTACAGATTTGAACACAACTTTAATAAGCCTGGTTTGATTAGGTTTTAAGTTCGCTTGACTACCTAGTATATAAAGCTTTAGTAAGGTGGCTCTGTATATATTTCGAGGCATACGTTGATTCACTAGCTGTTTTATCAGCCCATTGTCATGCTCAAAACGAGGTTTCGGTCCAGAGAATTCACTCCTCGTGATTCTATGAAAAATAGCTGACCTGTCACTGCGATCAGTCTTCAGTTTCTCTACTACTTTTGGGAGGGTAGGATTCTCCTTTATATCGTTGTGTCGTTTCCTACTTACAACTTGTGCCCATTGGCCAACTTTGGTTAAGGTAGCAACGACAGTCGCGCCAAACATACTGTGGGATTCTGGAGGGTTATCAACGACTCGGGAAGTCAGGTTGTGTTTTTCGCTAAAAACCGATCGAGCCCTGAGACTGCGGTTCCTATGCGTTTCCTCCTGGATACCATTTTTCTTCGGAAATGTAATTTTGAGTTCACTTATAAACATTTCAACGTTTCTTTTCTCGTTGGTAGCGTTTTTTGAGTATATTCGTAATGTGTTCATCTGAAACTAGAGCATTAACCGGGGTAGCCACTCAGCAACACCTTGCGATCTAAGCCATCATGTCACTATTTATTAGACCAAACCCAAATATTTGATTTGCACAGCTGGGAGTCACGTTTCCCTAACGAAATACATTCATAAGCATCAAAATACTATATTGTGTTCAGAATTATGTAGACCGAGGTTAAATCTAAGGTATCTGATCATATAGACAGTGTTCCTACATTGAAAGCCCAGGATCAGTTAGAACAGATTATTATTCAACGTTCCCAACTATCGGACGAAAAACGTTGCAGCAATTGTCAGATGAGTGCGTGCAAGGTGACATTTCACCGCTCAAAACATCATGATAGATAAAGCAGTTGGCTGAACATTTTGGGGTTGGTGTTACTCTCATGAAAGAAATATGTCTACAACGTTTGCCAACTGTAGTTGGGCAAATTTTACCTGCCACCATCAAGTCGGGGCTGACGAAACCACATCTATTACCCTTGTCACATAGAACGGTTAGAGGTGACTTGCTCAGAGTTCTTCAATTACCTGCTAAATGCCATCTGACTAACGACTCTCCCATCAAACAATCACTTGAAACTCGTTGCCATATAATATCTGGGCTAACAACGGCCGTCCAGCCTCTGTTCTAGGAAAAACCAACGGAAGGCTCTCAGCAGGTAACAGATGTGATATAATATCACGATCGAAAGCCGTGAGCACCACCTTCAAAGAGGTCAAATCCGTCCCTAGTTTAATTATTTAGAATCTGAAAGAGTCAAATTATAGTAATTCTGCTAAAAGGCATGCATACTATTTGGATTTAGTTTGAATCTAACATCTGTAATGTACTGCCGGAAGAGATCTCAGGAGGAACATATCATGGAAGTAATAAGAATCAGTAATTGGTTTGGAGGCGAGATCCCACCAGAAATAGACGTCATATTGAATAACGCATAGAAAGCTCGTAATTCTACTATTCATATCCGACTTAACCGAAGTCAATAACGTCCTTGCGGATCAAAACATGCGAGGGCCAAATAGCGAAACAAACCTTAAGATTTGGGGTTTTCGTGTGGTCAGTCTTTGGAAGTCAATTCTCCCGAAACCTGTATGCGTGGAACGAGTGATTATCGACACACTAAATGTGTGCTGCACGAACGCTCGTAGTCTTGGCATTTAAATGTCCGGGTTAAGTTTGATAGTAGATGAGTCATGTCCCAATATAACCGTTGTCACAGAAACGTACTCACCGTAGATATAGAGTGTTTTCCCATCATTTCTGGCTACATCTGTATTAGAAGTCGTAGTTATAAATCGCAAGGGAGGAAGCGTAATATTATATGTTAGAGACCAATTTCATGAACAGTCGATCATCCTAGGTAGACATGATGAAGATACGTGTGTGCTAGTTTGTTGTACAATCAAGTTTAGTTATGGGCTAGTGACTGTAGAAGGAATATACCGTAGTCCATGTTGTCTCGCTGACGACCTTATCTTAAGTCACATTTGTTCTCAGAGTAAGGTCGCAAGCTGTCCCATCATTGGAGATTTCAGTGCAACGCATATCAAGTGGACAGAACTTACGTTTTCGTGCTGAGGTTCCAATAGTGACATCCTATCAACCATTATTCGATGTATGCATGTGCAGTGTGTCTCAAAACGGACACTTACTAACTTGGGATATGAACCGTCGTTTCTGAATCTTGTCATTACAGACCAGTGTGACCGTGTCATCGAAATTCAGCACCTTCCCCAACTAGCCAATAGTGATCATGTTGTACTTTACTTTTTTTCGGATACTTGGTAAACAGTACGTATCTACTCCACCTCAGCCCATGATCTGGTGAGCTGTCATTCGGGCGATCATAGACTGTGCTATCACAGCAGGCTGATTGGTCGATGCAGATGGATCTATCAAAGGCGAATGGGATAAGCTTAAAGCAAATTCCGAGTCCGTAACATCCCCGTTTATCCCATAGTTAACACGTAGAATACTA
The DNA here is from genome assembly GCF_000699445.3 of Schistosoma haematobium. Taxonomy (NCBI): domain Eukaryota; kingdom Metazoa; phylum Platyhelminthes; class Trematoda; order Strigeidida; family Schistosomatidae; genus Schistosoma; species Schistosoma haematobium. The sequence goes on along the minus strand of NC_067199.1, from coordinate 14,578,004 downwards.
AATTGCCCTTCATGGATTAACAAGGAAACTCGAAAGCTGTTGAGGCATAAGAAACACTTATGGGAATTGTTCATGTCAGCGGGACACGAATAACTTAAGTGTGAATCCGGAATATACGTAAAAAGACCACAGCTAGATGCCGTAGTCAAGAAAGACAGCAGGCATATAACAGCCACACTTGCCCACAACGTTCGTTTCCGTATATTAAACGAAGAACAAAGCGTAGCTTACGTTTTCCTCCATTATTATTGCACGAAAATTAAGACATCACTAGTTAAATCAGATCTGGCCGAAGCTGTGACTTTATCAAACTATTCCAGTATAGGACTCCTCAGCAGTGCGCATCCACGATCCCGCTCCCTGCGAGATTCGAACCCAGGGCCTATCAGTCTCGCGCCAGGCGCTTAGTGTTAGACGAATAATATTGTCCGACCGGCCATTTTTTTTTAAAAAAAATTTTCCAACCCCAAATTACAATATTTTTCATCCCGTGTTTCGTCCAATGAAATGGCTAGTTCCAAAAATTAGATTTAATTGGTTAGTTATGTCTTGAAAATTGTTATAAATTATCAGTACTTGTCGACGAAGCACAATCTCAATCGTCATTATGGAGCAGAGTAACGTGCCGAGTACGAGCGCTGGTGTTTCTCACGTAACGGAAATGGAGGAAGTCTTTTTGACTACCTTGTTTCTGGTTGCGTTTCCATCGGTTGAAGCGTTAAAGACCACTATCACAAATTTTGAAAGATCGACTTACAGTCATTATGTAGTGAGAGATTCGCATATTGGCAGAGATCAAAATCCTACATTAAATTTGTGTGTTGGCGAAATGGGCGTATAAGATCTAGCGGTTCGTCACAACGTATTAGACGGAGGAGGTAATTTGGTAAATTGTTTTATAATTTTTTTTAATGAAGGGCTTCTATGAACACCCAATGTCCAGCATTTATGTTTTGTAAGATTATAGACGGCTATTGGACTGTTGTACGTGGGAATGTACATCACAATCACGAGTGCAATTCCCTGAGGTACCAGGGTAATTCATGGATGCGCAGGTTAACGGATGGGGAGTTTGAAACTGTGAGACCGCTGCTGATTTCCGGTACCGCTGCATTCCACATCAGGAATTTTGCTTACCAATCTTATGGGAAATGTCTGACCGCTCAAGATGTCTGCAATATGCGGTACAAAGTGTTCTCACACGCGAACCTTCCTGGTACGGAATTTGCCAATTTATAATGTACACTATAGGTGATTACGGGAAATTGAAAGCTCACATAACATCCTTGGGTGGGCTTTGCGAATACGAATTGGACGATGAGAACTGTCTATCGTATTTCTTCTTCATGACTGCTGAGCAAGTGAATTTGGCCGGTCACTTTTGTGACGTAATTGGTTTTGACGGGACGTACAAAACTAATAACGAGAACGTCCATTTATATCAAGTCGTTGCCATGGATATGAATTTTAAGGCAATACCCATGTGCATTGCCTTTTAAGTCGCGAAACGTCGGCCTTGATTTCTCGATTCCTCTTCTTTTCCAACGGTGTACCAACAGTCGACAACTGGTAGGCATTGTGACCGACGATTCACCTGCAATTGCTGCTGCTATTACGCAGGTGTATCCGGATGCACACCATATTCTGTGTCGCGTACACCTTGTTCGGAATGTGATAAAGAGGGTAAGTGTTTCGTTCATTAACATTAACCCAGTAACCGTTATTGTAGAGGGTGCGATCAGAAATTGTACAACTGTTCTTTCGCCTCATGTTCACTCGAACGGTTGAAAGGTAAATCAAAATCTACATAACATGATTTTGTAGTTTTAACAACTTACTTTCGTTAATCGAAATGTCGGACGGAACATTTGGCAGATACGTCAGAGACCACCTTCTACCACGGAAACACAAATGGTCCACTGCTTTTCGACCGCCATCCACTCCCTTTGAACTGAATAATACGAACTTCGTCGAGACCAGCCACCGAGTCTTGAAGATGTATCACCTTAATCGAAAAACACCGGTTCTCAGATCCATTTTCAATGTGCTGCTTCGTACTGGATATTGGATGGAAGCAAGATTACATAAATATTCAATGGATTGTCGGGGAAAGCCGGTATTGGTGAGGAGCCGGAAGTACGTCGACTTCAGGAACGACTGACACCAGTTGCCTGTCAACTACTGAAGCGACACCTTCGCATTCCTATAACGCAGTCTGCATTGACGGAAGATTTATTCACCGCTATGGACGCCACGGGGACGTACTACGTACACGTCGACACTAGCCGGTGCTCGTGTCCATTCTTCATTGAAAACGGATTACCATGCCGTCACATATTGGCTTACTGCATACACAGTAACACCGAAGTGAACGTACAGTCAATTTGTGACAGGTGGTTACACTATGATGGTTATCTGACTCATATTGCAGTTGAAAATTATTTCCCAATGCAACTGAGTCAGCCAAGCATGAAGAATGCGGTGATAGCGTTAATCAGGCGAATGTCGGAGGAACAATGCAGTTCACTTCATGACTTCATAGTTCACGGTAGACTACCAACAACGCCAGTAAACTTACATGGAGAACAGCATTCGTACACCCTTTCAAGAACCTCGACTAACGTAGCAGTGCCGTTTATACAACGAGGAACTGTTGATTTGGATGAAACGCTCAGTAACGATGAGGAGGAAGTAATTTCTATTAACTCCGAAGAGTTAACTGAACGGGACATCGAAAATGAAGAAGAGCATGACGAGAATCGACTCTGCGACATCTGTAATCTTGCGCAGCCTCCGTGTGAAACCGGTGATGCGGTTGGTTGGGTTTTCTGTAGATGTGAAGCAATGTTTCATACCTTCTGTGCCTACGACCCATCGCCGAACGTACGAGCAGTGCACTGTCCTATCTGTGGCGCCATTACAAACTAATAGTGATGACGTTCGACCGCGAGAACGAGTAAAGGCCCTTTTCAGGGCCACCCACAATTTGATTTCCATTATTTTTTATCTACTACTTTTCCGCCGCAAAGGTCAAGTGATTAAGCACTTATTAATGTCTCATGAATTTAGATATCCCTTAGAGATTAATAGTGGAAAAGCGATTATCGTTCATGTATTCGTAAACTTGTTTCTAACGTTTATTAGATATAAAGGTTAAGAAAACTTAGACAAGATTTTGTCATCTAATGAAGACTAATCTAGTAATTTTATATTGAAAATAATGTGATTAGCGTTCATGTTTTAGTAACACATTTGTAAACTATCTAATAAAAGTACATTTTGAGTACATTTTAATAGGAATATTTTAAATGAGTGAAAATCGTAATTTTGTCGTTAGGTCAATAAACTTATGATGACATTTATTAGTGAATGTAATAAGATAATTACAAAGATGAATGTGATTAAAGCTCATAGAGAAGTAAACGAAATTGAGAAAATTAACTTATTTAGGAATAAAATAATGACATTTGAAAACAAGTTGAAACCATCATCATTGAAATGATGATGGTGATAAAAGGTCATACAGTAAGTGTAAAAAGAAATAAGAATATTATCCGTTTCATAGATACACAAAACAAGAACTTCATATTCTTGTTTTATATTAAAATTTCCTGAAACCAGAACTATGCGTACGTAAGAAGTACGTCTGATCGTAAACTAAGCCTCCATAGTTATTCATAACTACTGATTATATCACCGTGTTCATTTGCACACCTCATCAACTATTTATGACTGGTACAATCTCGTTGTACCAGTTAAATATTCCCTTAAAATATTCAAAAATCAAAAATAATTTAGGAAACAATCGTTTTCCTTAACTTCATCATCACACTATACAGTTATTAGTCCATAATTTTATTATTTTATAAAGTCCAAAAATAAGGCATGACATTTATGAATTTGACAATGTAATGTGTTAACAATGGTTAACGTTTACATCTGTAACGATATATATATTTACAAATTAAAAAGGTCATTCACTAAAGGTCGGGATGATTTGCAGTAAAGTGTTCAGTCACAATAAGTGACTAAGCATTATAGGAAAATTGAAAATGCAAAAATTTTGTGTCAATGAAATACATAGTACAAGAATTGAATCTTGTCAATTGACATAATAATAATAATAATAATAATAATAATAATAATAATAAGGAAAATAAATAATACTAATAGCATTGTAAATGTTCATTGATACAGTTGACCTTACTCATATTTATACGTTTAAAGTCGATAAATATTTGTTGAGTCAGTCAGACGACGTAGGCTTGTTCATTTACACTTCATGAAACTGATATTTCAAATGCTTGTCAAAAATGGTTACATTCATAATGTCTAGATAATTCAGGTTTCATATTACGGCGGTTAACAATATTCACACATGACTGATTAAACAAACTAGTTTTTATTACGACCAAAAAATTAATTTTAAAATACAGAACTACAAATAATTTACAAGTGAACACAATAAGCCGTTTCAATGGACTTTTACAATTTAACCACATTTAAATCTAACGTTGTCTAATTCTCATTATGAATGAACATTTACAAAATAATCCTTTACTAAATATTAAGTGTCTTTTTCGGAAAATTTATTACTACTTTCATATACTGTCAAAGTCAGTTCATTAAATGATCGTCTACGGTTGGTTCACCTGAATTATACATATTGCAACCAGTAATTTATCATGATGATTTATTGATATGTTGATTTCTTTTTCCCATTAACACACCGTGTGTTACAAAAAGCCTATGCACACACTTTGGTGATAATTTGTTTATTAATTTGGTATTAAATATTTGACTACCGACCTCATTCAGTAATCACTATTATCAAATATTCAAACCGGTTTACAGATGCTTTTTCCCAAAAACTTTCTTTTACTGAGATACATATGATTATTCCTGTTCCGATAACTAACGACTTCAATTCAAGGTATACTTGATCGGAAAACAAAAATTGATCCCAATACACATTCACTAACAGTAGGATTGCATGGTAATGCAATTAAGTTGGTGTCTTTTTCTTCAAAAGTCTAAATTTTTTCAAGACTAAGATTACACAAAAAAAATTATTCATTATCATTAAATTTCAAATGTAAAAAATGAAAATTCTGGTATCCAATCACAGCTCCAGATGTGATTTCGATTTCAACTAATCAGATTACAAAGATGAACAGTTTACGACCAATCACAAAATTATTAAAGGTAACAAAATGTTTGTTCATTATCACTTGAGCACACACTTGCAAAACAAGTCCACCAATCAATGATACCTAAATTTTTCATTCACACCCCACAATTTTTTTAAAAGGGGTGGTAGGGAATCATATAGGCCGGTTACTTAATGTCAACCGTGTTAGACACTAACACCATTGGATGCCGGCTCAGTGGTCTAGTTGGTTAAGCGCCTGGCACGAGACCGATAGAGCCTGGGTTCGAATCTCGCGGGGAGCGGGGTCGTGGATGCGCACCGCTGAGGAGTCCAATACTAGGACGAAACGGCCGTCTATTGCTTCCAGGTTTCCAACGGTGGTCTAACATCAATTGATTTATGATCTCAATCAAAAACTTAACAATCTCCACAACCCCTATACTGATATTCCAGTATAGTCTACCTTAAGGGTATGGTTAACAATACTTGTCACAATCACACCACTGTGATGCCAGATATAGAACCTGTGTGTGCGAATGAGGGAACTGCTACATCAATTGATCACTGACCTCAAATCTAGTGAGATGCCGGGCCGTGATCGGTTACATTCACGATTGCTGTCTTCTGTCGTGGACATTATTTCACGACCACTCGCGGTGCACTTCGACATTCCCCCTTCCCACACGCAAAACCATGGAAACTGGAAAGATGCTATAGTCAGTCCTATATTTAAAAATGGTCAGACATCGTGTCTAATTACCGACTTCTCAGTCTAACTGGCCTACCTGAACGAGTAGTATCTGCCCCGTCAGTGAACATTTTTAAAGGGCTGTACCTTTGCTGAAAAGCACACTGTTGGGATTAACACAGGTTGACCAACCTAGAATCCTTTTTACTGAAGAGTGAGAGCCTCAACATTTCAAAAAACTGCGTAGAGAAATGAAGTCAAGGAACACAAAAGAACAATGTTGAAATAGAAACTCAGATACTGTAACTTTTTAAATTATGTTCATGATGTTCTAAATCATGTTCGACAGTAGTGTCTCAGAGTTGTAGTACTGCTAGATTCTTCAAAACCAATGACACTTGCATCGCGACAAATTTTGCGCTACATTCTCATTTCTGCTTTGTGCACAGCTAAAATCGAAACTAATTATTATTAAATTTGATTGTGTATTTTCGGTTCTCACAATTAAGAGAACAAGAGTTTCTCCATTTTGCGGTACATTGTATCACAAAGTCCTTTAAAATCCATTATTCAGGTTCCGCTACAATAGTTTTCACTTATTTGCATCTCAGACTAGCAACTATTCCCACTTAGCTATACACTATGAGTAGACAAATAATTTATTCTTGCGAAATAACATGATCTCGGCATATAAACCTTTACTTCCGGGTTTGGCTGGATACGCTGTAAAATCTCCTTGATATTTTTAATTGCTAAACTCAGTTAATTAGGATGTGAGTTTAACAACCTGGGTACAACTGTGATCGCATTTTTGTGAAATCTTCGGTAAGCTGTTTATGGAACATCCAGAAAACCAGATGCCGTACGCTACGAGTTGGCGTATGGCTTAATAGAAACGGTCCTCCTGTACGAGGATGGTTGTGCAAAGTTTTAATAGAGGTGACTTTTGGCTCAGTATTTACTGCACGACTGGGTGATTTCATATTCACCCAGGTTGGCTGGACTTATAAAGTAGCTACACCAACTAGTTTGTGTTCGTAAACAACCATTTACCCTGTTAGTTTTCTTGGGGGTGACCTAATATTTTCAACACTTAGCACCTAAGTTTGTTTTTTCTCTAATGTCCACATACACCGATCGAAAGAATGTTTCTTTTCAGTTACCGATATTACTCCACCGTGGCAATTCCTTTTACGAAGCTAGTTGGGAACATTCTATCCAACTGAGTCTGAAAATCTATGTTGACATTAAGTTTAGGTGCGTGTCTGTCAGCACTTGATGAGGAACCAGGGGAGCACTACATAGTTGGTTTTAAAGGTTCATGCTACTATTATCATTATGGCGCTCAAGGTGTGAATGACCAAGTAAGTTCTAAAAACAAATTATTTTAAGGGCTGGGGCTGTGGTTACAGAACACTGCAAACCACTTTATCGTGGTACAAGCTCACAAAATCCTGTCCTTTCGATGTACCTACTTTACTTGAAGTTCAAAATATATTGCATGAAATTGGGGACAAGCCCAGAGCTTTTGTAGGCTCTCATGATTGGATTGGAACATACGAATGTGGATTAGTAATACAATACGTGACAAAGGTAGGTCCTGATTCTTTAAAGAGGTGTTAGCATGATTTTAAGATAATACGTGTGGAAAATGGCCTTTTTACGGAGGAAATCATCAAATTGCTTGTTGATCATTTTCAAGCACACGGATCACCAGTCATGCTCGGTAAGTAGAAACCTCGTTTAACTTTTTAGGAGGATACGACGACAGTTCATCAAAAGGAATCATTGCACTAAAAACGTTTCCTGATCAGCCAACTATGTTGCTAATTTGTGTAAGTTGGTTAAGTGATGTCTAAAACACTGATCAGATCTCGTTTGTGTTACGAACATGTGGATTAAGATTGATACTCGACAATTAAACCAGTAACTAAAATCTTTGACTCAACAGTCTAACACTTTGTAAACTAAATGGTTTAAACCACTCATTAATTAATAAAATTATTCATTATCAACCATATTCATCTTACACATAGATATAAGAGGAAGTGAATGGTGCAAAACACTACCAGACTATACACAACAGTGTATATATTACTTAAGTGAATCCAAGGCGCAGCATCAGTGCAGGCTAAAATTCCATTTGCTTTTAAATATAGCGAAATGCTCCTAATGCTACAAATGAATTTGTATACACAAACCCAAACAGCGATGAAAGCTTTTGTAAACCTGAATCCGAAGTCCCAAATGTGGTTCTTCAAGTTTTGTTTGTGGATTTTAAACATTAGTGTTTACTAAGTTATCAGCATGGAAGTCTGAAATCCACATCTATTAACCTAATGGGAAACTAAGAGTGAAAGCATATCAATGATCAAGGCAACTACAACCAACCAATACGCTGCAACTTGGTATCACGTAGTGAGGCGTAATGTACTATTACATACATGAAATAGTTGAATCTAAATGACGATTTAATTTCGCTTTAGTATTTATATCTTGTGCATTTATCAAGTGTGATGTCTATAGAGTAAATGTGACCTAAAGACCAATTCTTTTACTGTTTTTAAGGATCCCCACTGTTTTGAAATACATGGCAGCCCAACTATCGCTAAATTGTGCAAAGGAAGGTGGTTACGATGGTGCAAAGTTACTGAATTGTCAGAAAGACACTTTTATAATTTGTGTTTGCCTTTATGAACAAATACATTTATTTTATAAGACGGAGCTTATGGTATGTCCTTGCAGAATTTGTCATACGTTTCTTTGAGAATAAGATAAGAGTCCAAATACCGTTCTTCGTTATCGCGACAGGCAGCTTTCCATCTGCAAATTAGAAAAACCAGCGATTATTCAATATGACCATGATATTATTACACAAAAGTATCTTGTCTAAACTCATGGTATCAGTTTACACTGTCCCGAAAGCTTCACAGTGTGCTTTGATGGGTTAAACGTTGGAAAAATACGACTACGTCATAGTGTGTATTCTACACGACAACAGATACTTCGAGAAATCCAAACGTATGGGACGTCTCAAATGGAAAAAATTAAAGAAGGCAAAATATACCGCTTACACTCAATTTCCCTATTCTGGGGAAACCGTTATACAAAACTTTGGAGAAATAGCACAAAACTCCCATAATTCCCCCAGGTCAGGGAAAAATTCTCAAAATGCTTGGGGGAATTTAAGGGTTTTTCCCAATATTCCCCCAAAATCTTATAACACTAGGGAAAACCCCAAAATAAGGAGATTGAGCATAAAGAAGTGTCGCGGAACAAGGACATTAGCTAACAGTTAGCATGGTGAGGTTAAGAATGTACTACAATCAGCATTGCAAACTGTACTTCAAATAACTTCGCTAACCCGATATGATGATCAGTAGCGGACAGAAATTATGATCCGCAGTTTATAGAAAGACTGAATTCGATATTTTAATAGTGATACTTATATTTTGTCACGTAACTTTCTCTGAAATGACTGTGGGACAGGAGTTCGGTAATTCAATTACTCAGTAACTGGGTTAGTTCGACCTTATCGCCTCCAACAGTATTTCCATCTCATTTTTATGTGATAATGATGACCACTGTTCAAAATGTTTGTGTGGTTTGCATTTAAGATGAGCCGTAGATATTAAGGTGAAACCAAACATTCGATCAAGAAGCATTTCAAATGAGACTAATTTGCAACAATTCGCCTAATAGTTATCGATGTAGTCAACCATTTTACTTAAAAAAGCTATTAGTCTGTCAGATACTCCATTACTTCTTAGCTAAATAGAGTTGATGTATTATGAAAGTATACATAAAATTGTCCGGCAGTTTAAAAAAAGGTACCTACTTTCTTCGGATTTCTCTCCAACGGACAATATGCTGTTCCAATAATCCTTCAGGAGACATTTCCTTAGGTGGGTTCTAAATGTTTTTAGAATGTTGACAAAAGCACCGAAAATTACCTCGACGTTTATAAGGAATGGCTGACCGTCCGATGGGAGAGGAGGCGGTATCCTGATGTCATTATCGGTCAATCCATCACTTGGCTTAGGTAGCGTGTAATGACAGTCAGGCAACTGATCACTGTTCTATATTAGAAATGCCAACAAAAACAAACCATCAAAACCAGTCCATACGGAAAGATATGGATAAAAATTCTAGAAAATGAGCAAGTACCATACACTAAGTATTAGAAAAGACTTATTTAACAATATGGTAGGCATTTGTTAGTACACGTCTATAGAGGCATCGATATGAATGGCTACAATATACAGAAAAATGCTCATTAATTTCCAGGATTGTTATATGAGATTTTAGTGCATCGAAGTCACTGAAGATCCCACACTGCTTATAGGTTCACAGTAAGATTTTGTCACCAACTAAATATATCCATTATTCAGTGCCACGCGGCCCCCAACCAAGTAGTCTGCACCTACCAACATGGCTCAAACCAGAAGTTGGTGACTTTGTGGACTGATGCCACGTTTTAGTTTGGCCGCCTCTAACTTTCTTCAACACTAGTCAGCATTGCGTGTCGTGGTAATCGGTGTTCGTGCATACGTAACACGTGGCCGAACAATCTCAGTTGATGAATATTTGCAAACCCACCAACTGATTTACCATCATTCCCTAATACTCTGCGTCTAACCTTACTATTACTTACCCGGTGATCCCAGCAGATGGGAGCAATATTACTGAGGCATCTGTGGCCAAATACTAGTAGCTTACGAGTATCTTCCTAACGTTTCGCATCCGCAAAGTAGAACAGAACGAACTGACGAGCAGTATACTCACCTTTTTTGATAGACGGATATCTTGCCTTCGCCATAGGTGACGTAAGTTGACAAACGCCAAACGAGCTCTTCGAATCCGTGCAGAGATTTCATCAGACACTAACCAATTTGGGCTGATTAGACTTCCAAGATAAGTGAAGTCAACGCGTTCCACTACTTCACTCCCTATCTTTAGTTCAGGTGTTGACGCAGGCCGGTTCTGAAGCAACAACTCGCATTTAGAGGGGGAGAAATGCATTTCAAATATTCTGGCATTGTTGCTCAGTGCCACCAAAAGACTGCATTTTACCGGAATCTTCACCGAACAAGACTATATCATTTTCGTATTCCAAGTCGATAAATGGACCTCCTGGTAGGAGACCAATGCCCGAACCTTCAGTCGACGAGAGCGTTATTTTTATCAGTTTGTGTGTGATAAAGTTAAACAAAAATTGAGATAGTGGACAGCCTTGCCAGATAGTACTTGAGGTTGCAAAAGCAGATGACAGTTCGCCATAAGCACTTACTCGACTAGTAGTGTTCGAGTAAAGGGCCTTTACAGGGTTTATGTACTTCTGAGGTACGCCTTTCAATGTCAGACACTGCCACAGAATCTCGCGGTCTACCGAGTCAAATGCTGCTTTCAAGTCAAGGAAGACCACCATTGACGGACGCCGATAAGTATGTCTATGTTCTAGAACCTGACGAATGGTGAATATGTAGTCGATGCAGCCACGACCAGGTCTGAAGCCAGCTTGATTCTCTCGTGTTTGCAGTTCACGAGTCTTAGTTAAGCGTCTGATAATTATCGAGGCTAGTATTTTAGATACTATATTAGTTAAACTAATCCCTCTATGGTTGTCACAGAATGATTTTGACCCTCTCTTATATATTGGGACGATAAGTGATTGCGACCAGTCAGATGGAATAACGTCTAACTCCCAGATCTTAGCTAAAATATTAGTCAACCTAATCGCTAAAATTGGGCCACCATCCTTAAAGACCTCTGGAGCCAATCCATCTGGACCAGCTGCCCTTCCTCGTTTCAGATTAACTATAGCCTTTTGAACTTCTGCTAGGGTTGGGGGACCTACTTCAATGTTCCATTCACACTGTCTGGGAATGGAGGGTAGTTGTAGGGTAGCTGAAGGCCAGCTGAACTGTTCTCTGAAATGTTCCGCCCATCGTTCTAAACGTCTGGACTGGGAGCGGATAAGAGTGTTGTCTTCCGAAATAGTTTCACTTACATTTGACTTCTTAATCTCGGTTTCTTTTGTAAGTCTGAAAAGCTGTCTGGTGTTACCTGCAGCCGTTGTCTTTTCCATCTCTTGCTTTCGTTGCCCACCACTGCTCACAGTCGTTCCTTAGACTTTTAGTTAACTTAGAACTGATTTGTTTTCGTTCTTCACGAAGATCTATCAGTACAATAGACTTAGTAGAAATCCACTTGTTTTACGTAACCCTTTGGTTCGAATCACTAATAGATGTCACTGCTGTTTCCACAGCTGTTCTTACATCTATTCATGCAACATCTGAGTCAGCCTCGCTTTCACAACTATCTAAGTGTGATCTCAGTTGATTCTGGAATCTACTTTTGGCTTACTCGTCACTCAATTCAGTTTTAATGGGTCTTCTTAGTGTGGCTTTTCTGTGTCCAGTGAGGCCCAAGCAGATGCGTGCCCGTATTAGTGCATGGTCAGAGTCCAAACAAGTATTTTAGAACGAGCGACAATCTTCTATCGACCCTCTCCAACGATGACTGATGGCAATATGGTCTATTTGAGTCTATCGTTGGTTTGTTTCGAACCCATTATAGAATTTGAACATGTGAATAATGAATTTAAAAATGCCTTTGGATCCGCCTGTACTTTTCTACCCTACTTCACAGTTATACAACTTACCCAGCTTTCAATTATTTATGCAGCTAAAATCTTTGCGTTAAATGTGGTAACGGTTAGTGTGATTTTCAGGAAACAGATTCCCATCTTTTCCTAATCGGTAATTGATAATACAAAGCTCACCCTGTTCAGTAGTCAAATGAAGGACATGGGCATACTTTAGGATAAGTTATTAACAACAACCTAATATTGTGTAAAATGACATGTACGCTTGTCGGATTTGCAGTGTTTGTATAACTCATCTATTTTGTTGGTTGACTCTATTGAAAAGTTTTTACACCGTTTACCAACAAGCCAAAACTAGATGGTAAAGCAAAGTTTCACTAATCGTTACAAAATGAATACAATACGACACAAAAAGAGCTAGGGTATCCATTCATTTGTAACGTACTAGCTTTTAAGACCGTACTAAATGGTGATGATTGTTACTGTATTGAGGAACGATAGAGATATGATGTTTATTGGTTCACAAAAGAATTCTTACCGACTACGAATTAAGGAGTGCATAAGATATAACAGGACTATGATGGTGAGTTGATATGATTAAAATGATACTGCGTGAGATATTGCCTTTGATCGTGAAAACGGATCGAATCCCAACCATCATGCAACTAATGTGAATTGTAGTCTAGCAGCTTATTGTAGTCACACAGAAGCGGACTTGATAACGAATATGTCTTAGGAGAGATTTGAAAACCAGATAAGAAGAAACACAAGAAGTTTGTTTGGGTAATGACTTTGAACGATTTAGGATTAAACTGAGTGCGACATGAGGACAACAAACGTCAGAAAAACGAGATCTTAGATTTAATATGCACTTTATCGGGTTTCACGTTAACAGCAACATTTGGTAGCGGTACTCATTCACAAAGAACAGTAGCAGTCCGTAAACTAAGTACACTATTGTTATGAACTGTTGATACACTAACAGCTTATTGTGACCTTTCATTTGCTTTATTTGGTTATCTTTCATGGTTCACATGAGAACTGAGGGTCAGTTGAGAGTCGCTATGACTGTACTAGTAATGATAATGATGAAAAAATACGGGAGGAATAGACAATACTGAGTAGTTCTCAATCGCAGATAAATCCGAAGTTAGACTGGTATACTATAGGAACCTGAAACTGGAAAAGTATGTGTACAAAGTGAAGTTACAGAAAAAGGTGACGAGCCAACAGGTGTAAGTTTGTGAGGATTCATTTACTTATGCTGGCTAGACAAACTGAACACGAATACTTATTCAGATTAGCATAACAAATATAGGAATGAGTGGGTAGACGTTTGCAGACGGTTTAACCAAGACACATCCCACAACTTATGAAATTCCCAGTTGAAGCTAATAAGAAAAATGTTACTGAATTCTCGGTCCATAGTCTATGTGGTTGCTGCCTATCTATCTTCTAATTAATAAGTGCTGATTTTACGTAACATCAAGAATTTCATTAGGGCAACAATGAGGCCCACTTAAGATGAACAAGTCAGTCTACATGATACCAGTCAGTTATATTCAAACGCAGAGCCTGGAATTAGATATCTTTAGGTAAAGAGTGATCACTCAACAAAACAATTAAAATTGGGTAACGTACCTCCTGGTCATCATCAACGTTTGGGACATCATTCCATGATGAAGAATCACCCTGATTAAGATTACGTATCCAAGATCTAGCCATTGGATACAAAGGAGCGTTTTCGCTAAACTGTCCAAAGTCCACACTTCTCTCAAAAACCTTTATAACAAATGATTCTAAAATGTTAGTAAATATTAATTCCTCAGAACCTTTGTATGTTTCTTCTTCTTCAGATGGTACTCGTCGTTTCTTCCTTTTAATATCATTCGGAGATACTTTATAAAATGGACTCCTAAACTTTTCCTTTTCTGAAGAATCTCGCCGACCAGCCATTTCATCCTTATACTTGGTGCTGGTCTTGCTAAAAAAATATGCCCATGAATGTCCATCATAAATGAGAATCGTACGTCTTAGCTGGGTCCTCTTTTAAGATCTGCAGCAACGAATCCAGTTTGTCACGAGCATACGAAAGTTCGGTTTCTATTAGGTTAATTTAGTGACAAGTGACAAACCTTCTTGATCAGCCCACCAACCGGTTTCGTTCCAACATGAACTCATTTTTAAGCAGTATATTTAGTCACTCAACAGCAGGAGGAAAAAAACCAATCCACGTACAATCGTTGGCTAGTAGGCAGTCTGGAGCAAGCAAATAAAAAAGGTAAACATGTACAGCCAGTAATGAGGCGGGTAAAAGGTCTGTCAATGAGCAGTTAGAAAGGAATGCTTTACATACATAACTAAACAACATTCTCATATACATGTTAAAAGTCGGAATTTAATATGAACACATGGTAATTACTAACTAACTAAGCTCTTGTATGTAGGCTTGAAACAAACGTTAACGAAAACAAAAAAAAAGCTATATGAAACCCTTTTTATTATTGAGTTGCTATACGGAGATGCTGTAACCTGTCCATAGCACATGAAGCACTACAGCAGAATAAAATAATAAACATAAACCTCGATCTATCTGCTTTTGTGACGAGCAAGTGTATTTACTTCTGGGAGATCATTTGATGATAATCAATTTAAAATAATTTTTAGAGCCGTAAACGGTTTTCTTTTTAGTGCTCAAACCTTATTTTAGCAAATACGTATCTACTGAAATAAGGTTTGAGCATTAAAAAGAAAACCCTACCTCCGGAAAGTAAGTTGACAACGTGGTTCAACCAAAACTTGCCCAGTTAAAGGAAAGTTTTATAATGTTTGAAAGGTTAAGCTACACTATTCTGAAGGAACTATCCAGATTTGCAAATTGTGACTTGCAAGTCACAAGACCATGGTCTTTCTCCATAGGTCCTCTGATACGAATTGTGCGAATTCAACACCAATGCTTAGAGTAATAATAAACATCGGCTGTTGACAATGATAAACGCTGACAATTGTCAGTTATACATTAATGTACGCTAATTAGTATATAACGATGAGGTAGAACTTTCTACCAGACACTAAAATGCTCATATTTAAACACATAGACTTGAGGTTGAGTACGGCTTCATAACAAACAGGTTACTAAAAAATATTTTCACCTACATATTGATACATAAAAACACACAAAGCAGGTTCTTGAGTACTTCAGGGTCAAGTAGCGGTTACCTTATTGGTCCGTTTACTTTAGCCGCAAGTAGCCTAGGTTTGTTTGCCGTATATCAATATACAATATACGGCTACCTTGTAGGTTTCATCTCAATGTTGTCGGAAATTCCACGACAATGTGGATCCTAAACGATGAAATTTTATGCTATTTCCCACCAACTAAACTTCATTGTAAACATACTGTAGCTGTGAATAAATCTCCAAAATCAATAGCTTTGTGGGTCTTCAACATTTGGTTCTGACCACATTATTTTAATTGGACTCACCTGGGCTAAGGTGCTCAATCACGCATCTAGACCAGGTTATGAGTGGGTACGCTATACTTCGCATAGCTTTTAACAATAAACTAGCTTAGACCTGTATCGGTAAATAAATCTTCAAAGGCATTGTCAAGCTCTGAATATTTGTGGCATCTTCAGACCAGATGTTCATCGACCTACTAGTGGCATTCCAAATATAACTTCGAACCCTTGCTTTTTTGTCTTCTGATTTGACTGGGTTGTTATATTTTGAGGATAGAGATAGAAGTCTTCTACCTGAAGTTTGTGCTGATGATGTCGTTCAGAAGAACGATGAAAGCTCTACAACCAAACCATCCACCTCAGAGAACGAAACTCCACCCAAATCATCCACCTGAGCTACAAATCTTCTCCACCATCTCAACGTACAGACATTCGTAGACGCATGTCAGTACATAGTTAGGAGTTATTAATTATTTATACGAGTGGGCAAAAAATAACCACTGGAATTGTAACTGGCCATGAGATAACTAAGCAGTCCATGAATATTTTTTTAACACTGCTCCAAAACATGTGTGCACAAAATAACAGGAAAGAAGCGAATTAATTAACGTGTTCAGAAATATACGCGAAGTTTCTACGAGGTACGCGTTTCTTACTGTTTATGATATCCGACGCAAATATAGTGATTAGAAATATTCGAACGATTGTGCCAACTAGGAATTCTCTGATTAGTACGACCTCAGCCAGACAGAATTAGATGAGCACGAACGAACGTACTGTCTTTGGAATTCGTAACAAGCGGGTAATCAAGTGCAAAGGAATCACTAATTCGTACAACCACCACAAACAGATTCTCGCTTGTTGTTTCATATTCCCTGTCACATCTGAAGGTCTCATACTTTGCGCGCTCACTTCGCCATCCGTGACGTCAGAAGAGAAACAGATCTCAATTAAAACTATAATCTTCGGTACGGCCTGAAAACATGTATTGCTGATCTCTCAAATTTTACGCTCAACTCTTCGTACATTTCTGTCTAAGTACGTGAATGTCTGGTGCTTTTTTTTATAACAGCATCAGAGTTGTTTGTCAGGGTCAAATGACCATTCAGTGTATTTCGTTCAATTGCTCTGATGTCTTCTTGCTCATCTTGTTTAGTCTTCACTAAATCGGACGTCGCAAATCAGTCCATTCCTCGAGTTGTGCCACGTTAAAATAACATTGATTAAGTCCCCATGATTTCTGAAGTTTATAGCAAGTAGAGGAGAGATAGTCGTTGTTAGGTTCGGCAGATGAGGAATCCGGAAAAAAAATTGCAGTGATTTTATGGACTTATAACCACCAGTTCTATACGTCCTGCACGTCAGTTTTGTCCAGGTTACCAGAAGTCAAATGACGTACCCCGTCGTCAACCATGTTGATTGGTTCTTTAGTAGTTATTGATAAATTTCTTACAGCATCTCCTGCAGGCCTCGGTTTGTTATGCTTAACTTTAATATTCAGATACCACCGGACAGTCAGTTTCCGAGATATTAGTACGGTGTCCTCTATTATCTATGCTGATTCCAGGGTCCTTCTCAGTAAAGGAGCTTTTGGTTCTGCACAAGTGGCACACTATGACTAGAGTAATAAGATATAGATAAAATTTGCCCTCCTACGTTTCAGCAGACAACATCCAGATTCTTAGATATCAAATAGAATCAAAGGGGTCTCTTAATATCTGATATTTTACCGTCGATTTTGGTGTAGTGGTTACCGTTTCATCATCTGTTCCAGTAGCCACCGATTATTCTTTCACATTTTCTGCAATCGACACTGAAGGAGCTGTTGAATTCTTAGGTAAATATGGTAATATGTTCATTTTGTAATTAGCTTGAGTTATAGATTTCTTAGTCATATTTCTGAATGTCACCGTTTGAGATG
Organism: Schistosoma haematobium; assembly: GCF_000699445.3. Lineage (NCBI taxonomy): Eukaryota > Metazoa > Platyhelminthes > Trematoda > Strigeidida > Schistosomatidae > Schistosoma > Schistosoma haematobium. The sequence goes on along the minus strand of NC_067199.1, from coordinate 14,560,175 downwards.
TACCCGTAAGTACGGGTGACTTTATATTTCTCTTTTGTTCGTCTAGTTGGCGGACATTTCTAATACTCTGAACGTAAATGCGGGGACTAGGTACGAGTGACTTAGCATGTACCTGTTTTATTGTTGAGTTTTGTAATTTGGATAAGGTAGTGAACCTTAATCACCTACCACAGGAAAAGAACTTGAACACTGTGAACTTTATTCTAACTGGCGAAGCGTACGCCATACAATTATTGTTATTGCATCTTTCTCATCTGACAGGCGATGCTCTTGAGTAACTGATTTTGATGCATCCCTCACTTTCGTTGTTTTGTTTTTCACCAGTGTGGTCCTCGTTTCTTAATGAGATACGTGCTTTTGGTATTCAAGTTCTTTGACCAGTAAAGTAAGCGTCACCACTGGATGCTTTACTCAGTTTGATGTTGAGGTGTCTTTCGAGGCTCTGGTTAAATATAGAAATTTTTCACTTATAATCATTCACTATGTGGAATGATTTGGATATGTGTTAAAATAGGAAAAGAAACCTGTGGTATGTTCATTATAACCACTTAGTATGAGCACTAGATATTTCTAACAGTTCTATTAATTAATTTCATCTATTTTAAAGCATTTTATCATAAGCCTAGCATTACTTCTATTTTGAAACTAGTTTTTCACTGTTTCTTTAATCTCATTCACTAATTTGTTAAATATTTATACTGGTCTTTGACCGAACAGTTACAATACTTCCAACTCCGTGTGATGATTTATTGTTTTTTAATCACTATTATTAATTGTTAGGCAGAAATGTCACTAAATAAAAAGTCAAACATATACAGAAACAAATATTTGTTATTGTCTTAATTGGCCTTTACAAATACGCTTCTGAAGGTTTAGAGGTAAAGATATCATATTTTCAGAAGGGGTTTTATGGATATTATAGTAATTTTAATAGTTGAGATCATGGGTCAATTGAAGCTAGATCGGACGATGTTATCGACGGGTTCACCACTTTTGTCGCCTGAGACCTGGCCCCTATTAGATCGGACAAATGATGTTAATTAAAAAATTACTGTCGAAATATACATCCTGACTATTCTCGTATGTATTTATCGACTTAACTCGCGTTAGTGAATAACAGAATTAAATAAGCCAAATACGAGAATGGATTTTTGAATGCGTATATTTTGTACACTCACCGATTTGAACAAACAATCAAAGGAATGAAGCGAAGAGAAGGTAGAGAAATGAAATGACGTGCAATGGAGATGGAGTGAGAGGCAATTCGATTTAATTAAAAATTTATAGTCACACAAAAATAAACTACAGATATGTAATGAGTAGGATGTACACACACATACGCTCATATAAAAGCAGTAGGGGTTGATAAGTGAATAACTAAAAAGGTCAAAACGTGGCTCAAGAAGACTGGATAAATTACCCTGTCCAGAAGCTAGAATAAGTTATATGGGCCTAACATAGTTACTGACACTACACAATATGGGTTATGTAATAAATAATATTTCAATTACTTTTTATTATTCTTTGTACATCACAAAATAATAATGGATAACTGTACCGATATAAACAAGAAGTAAGTATATGTGCTAACAAGAATTAAATGGAGTTGTGTTTTTAAAAAAAGCAGAGATCAATATAACTATTAGCGACATGCTCGTAAATACACGTTTTCGATTACACTGCCTCTTACAACCTGCTCGTTACGTAGTATATTTTCTAGATATAATATTGTATAACTTTCATACTTTTACTTGCATACATGGATTCCAGTGTTTCAATGTCTCGCTCTATCGGAGGATGTGCAAAGAGAAAGGTGTGAATGGGGTTGATGGTTGGTTTCTTATATAATAACACCTTCCAAGTAGACTTCATCCTTGTAATGTTTTCCCAATTAAACTGATTTCATTGAAAAAGTACACTATTTATTCAGTATTACACACTGATTAGTCAATGGATAGTAAGCCATATATATCGTGAAGCTGTGTTTGATACTTTCCACAAAAATGAATGAGGTTTTATTGTAGACAGAATATCAGAAAACGGTTTTTTTGGATTCCATTTACTTCATAATGGACCAAGTAGACTGATAGCTGATAGGGAATGATTCCCAAAATTCATCACGTCGCGTATTCTTATTCCTTTCTGCATGATGAATATGTCACCATTCTCTCTCTTACGAAGTCAGATTATGAATATAGAGCCCAGTCAGTGTTATGCAACGGAAAAGTCTCGTACTGAGGTTTCCGAATACATAGAGTATTTGAATTGGATAAAATACAGTATACTGCTAACTGGAAGCTGAAACATAAGTTGATCAGGCATATGATTCGTCGATGTAAATCTATTGACACGATTCATTTAACGTCTCATGAACGTCCTATGAATTCCTGACAATTATGAGAAATTTCGATAGTCTTTATACTAGAACTTGAAAGTGTCAAAGTTTGTTAACTTTCAAATAGACAGAGTTAACTCATTTTTATTTCTTATAAGAAGTAATAATGTTAAGCATGGCTACATATAATTTTTATCAACTAAGCTGTTAACTATCATTTCACCGTGTAAAAAATGACAGCTGTCGAGAGGAATGTATGTTTATTGAGAGACTTTTCCGATACACCTAAATCCTTCACTATGTCCGACAAATGTCGGAACTTCAACGTCACGTCCAGCTACACACTACTAACAAACAGTCATATGAGTAGCGTCCACTACATCATAAAGATTTTAAATTTAAATTCATCTTAAACTTACTAATTATATCATAGATTCTGAACATAATGACCTTGAGTATATCGATAATAAATAAAAAAATTATTCATAACTAGCTTAGCCAAATGCTTATTTTTGGTAGCCCTTTGAGATATCTGTGGAAGCATTTGCATTTTGATTACAATTTTATCAGAGAAGACGACTTCTGTATAGCTTTAAAAAGCTTTCTTAAGGATCTAGGTATTCGAAAACAAAATATCTAAATTTGATAGTGTTGAACTTTTGTTGTACAGCAAATCGTTATAATCTCCAAATAAATTATCTCATACTGGAAACCAAATAACATATGGCTTAAAGTTTATTGGAATCATCTAATCATTAGGACATTTAAAATACAGTAAAATGTTTAACAAAAATTCGTTATATTCATATCGGTAAATCATTTCATCTGAATGAAATCAAGATTAAACAAGATTATATCGTATGATGTAAGTACTGTGATGATTAATAATTACACAATGAGAAAGCAGTTTTCAATGCTCTTTGTCTCAATACATTACTTTTTATGAAATTACTGTATGACTAAAGTTTTGATATGCGATCTCAGTATTATATAAAACAAACAAACAAAAGATTCACTTAATTAACTAGTGTGTTAGATTTTCAATGTTTTCTTACAAATAATACCCACAACTAATAGATTATTGATTTTAGAGTAAAATAAATCATCAAGGGTTCATCATTTAACTAATTATTATTCAAAATAATAGATATAACAATAAAGCGACTGTATAAAAGTTTTAAATATTCAATATATCAATATTCATTATGAAAGCTTTTTAAAAAATAAAAACAAAATCCACTAGACTGTTTTAATATTCTTCCATTTTTGATTTAAAATTAGGTCAAAAAATTAAAATAATGACAGAACCACGTGTAGTACATTTAGTTTATTATATTCTGTTAATAATTTGTCTATGATTTATTAATTATAAAATGTACTGTTTACATTGAACTATTTAACTTAAGTTAAATTCTACAAAAAGATTTATCTAAACAAACTTATTGAAATATATATAGAGAGAGATTTGTTCAATTTTATGGAAGGGTTATTAACAAATATTGGGAACAAATAAGAAATAATACTAAATTAATCTGATTTGTTATAATAGAAACTATGATGATATGCTATGAGTTATCAGTAAAGCATCTGTAACATTGAATACTACGAACTTATAATATTTGCTAAGTTAGCTATTTTTACTTTCCTAAATTATTTCGGTAAACAAAGGCAATCATACAGAATGGATTATTTGTAAATAGTACATAAATAAGTCCAACATTGTCATTGACATGTTTATTTTGACTTTGGGTAATAGGTGATTCCGTTCTATAAAAATCTTCCATCCTTAATGATATATATATATATATATATACATAATTTTACTTCAATCTTTCGTGTTTGCAAAAGCCATGAATCTGAATTTAGCTAATACTAACGTTATTTAGTGAGTAAATACATTTCAAGTATTGTTACGATTGAACATTTTTTACTAAACCGTTTTTATCACTCAAAATTTCCTTTTCTGTAAGAATGGATTTCGGTTTTTATTTGCTAATTTTCTTCAGGTGTAACGTTTCTCAATTTTGCTATAAACAAAATTTTTTCCCCTATTGACTGGTCTTATTTTCAGTATTTTTATATGTTGATTAACTTAATTTAATATCTTTATGGTTTCTGAAATAAATCTTCTGATCGAAAATTATCTTTCTAGTAACTGTTAATAGGATGAAGATTAAGAATTCCTTATATTCACTGTTCACAGAATCAGTGGTGAGATAAATCTGTAGTTTAATCAAAGTGTTTCAGCTTAAATTCAGTCTTGAAAATAATACTCTCGAATTCCCCGTAGAGTATTCGAAAACAAAGGATACCTAAGTAATCAATTATTTTCAATGACTTCAATATCAGGCTTTATAGTCATGAATCCATAATTATTTTATTACAGTGGCCACAATAATACATCTAATAACATATATACTATGTCTATCGAAGATACAAGTAAATTTAGTAGCTTTTGAAGTTAAAATAATGAGTTTTTAAGTTGATTAAAACCTAAATGCATCCGAAATATCTCATTTGTAAATCTTCGGGATGGTTTATGGTTTCGGATTTCCCATATAGAAAAAAGAACTCCAGGAATGTGAACTAAAGTTTCTAAATGACACTGATGAATAAACTGAAAAAAACATATAAAAGCCAAAAATTGATAAACTTCAGCTGTGACATATGAAAATACAGAAAAGTCCCGTAACAAATATTGTGATATGAATGTAGGATAGCTTGTAGAAGCTAATTTCACCTATATCTGACTCCAGTAAATAGTATCTCGTCAACTGAGCATTTAATGCAGGCTAAATATTCTAGTAGAATTATGGATTTACTTGAGATTATTCAAAAGCCTAAACACCAGTTATAGAGGTAGTTTATTGTTAAAGATTGGTAAACTTCGCAAGCGTACAGGAATCAAGCACACATGGAAACCAAGAGTGTGTGTGAGTGTTAAAAATCCACATATATACCAAGAGTGTGTGTGAGTGTTAAAAATCCACATATATGAGTGTTAATCAAGTGTGGATAAATTATTGATTCTGTGTATTACAACCAATGGGAGAATAGATTAAAAATTGACATGTGCTCAATCATACTCACACAGAAATTTACATAGTGGATTAAGAGTCTAAATAACAGTGAGTAGATAAATAATACAGTAGTTGAATGGGCTTACTACAAGCTTTAAAGCTGCCATCAAACATTAATTGTATGAAATATATTTGAATGACTCGTGGATTGAACTATGAAAATACTACAATCTGCGCAGAGCTCTATACTGATTTTACTAAACAACGTGGAATTCGGAATAAATGTTCATCAACCCAAGTTGACATACCACATTACCAAAGTGAGATAAAATTAGCATGATGAATAGCAAGGTAACAATCTCATCGGGAGTGAAGGAAATTAGGCATAAAAAAATGGTTTGACAGGAAATTATTTGGGGGAGGACAGTGTGTAAAATAGTTTAGAAACTCAAGATCTGAAGGTGTACAAGGAGAGAACTGATAGAAGTCATAGTGACCGAGTCTTATTCATACAAAACTACGTCTTCATCTACTGACCACGGCGATTGGGCGGAGCCATATCAGGCATTTTACACCATTCCATATGGCTCAGGCAAACACTCAGCATTTCAACGTATTGATACCAGGTCTCGGTTTGGTTGTCACCAATTTCCTTCTAATCTAATCCTCTTGCATTTGTCAGAGTTGCGTATCGGGTTCACGAAATACACGTACCAATTACCTCATCTACCTATTTATTATCTACACCCAGTACCCTGGAGCTAACCTCATCATTCATCTTTCGTCGGTTCCACCATGTTTAGGCAATGCTTTGATGATACAGCTGAATATCCTCCACTTTTATAGGTCTCGTCTCACAGCCATAAAGTAAAACAGCACAGACTGTAATACAGTGTATTCGCCCCATGTTAGACTGGCGAATATCTCTCCTACTCTGTATGTGACGCTGATATGACAGAAGAAAGAGGTAAAACTATATTTTTACTCGTTTTGACTTTTGGTCAACATTACTTCGGCTTTTTAATTCAATGTCATGGTTATTCAGAGCAATAATTGTTTTGCTTTCTAGTGTGATATTTTATTCGTTGTAATATAAATTTATATTAGTGTTGTGTTTATTGAAGATGCGATAGTCTTGTATTAAATCAACTTTAACTATTCTCAGTATGACATGCAGTATGTGCTTTTTTATAACTCTGGACACTTCATATATGTGATTCTATCCTAATTAATGATCAAAATGGTTGTACAATCAATATATGACGAACGCAATTTTGACTGGGGTCGTCGTGTTTTGGGGTTAGTAAATCTTCACTTGTACCAGTCTTGGTGTTGTTACCTCACGCCGTGGCAATCGCGGTAATTCCTCATTTTTTTCAAGCTTATGTGATAAGTGACACGGATTTAATAGACGTAAGTTGGTAAAAGTCAATCGAGAGTTCTATATATGTACCGAGACTTCATTAAATGCTAAACCAACAGAGACGATGAAACTTTTAAGAAAAGTAAAGTAGTCAGCAAAAACATCTGGTTTTCTTTCTGCAACCAGTTTAAAGGTTAATGCAGACAAGTTTTTGCAACATTATCAATTAACGAGAACAGAAATATATCCTAAATTTGCTTAGATTGTTCCTTGGAGAGTTTATAAGATTCTTCATTTTGTCAGGATCTTCATCAAATAAAACTCTATCATTTGCGCATCGAAACTCAGTAAATAAGTCTCATGATAAGACACAAATCCCTGAAAAGTCAAGTGGATAAAGCTTTATCTCTAAAACTGTATCCGTCAACAACTTACATATAAATGGAGACTTTGGGCAATTTGAAGGAACAATGATTGTTGTTACCAGTTTTAATTACAACCAACTGTAAGAAAATATTGCTGGAGTAGAAATACTTCACAAAGTTTGTTTACCTCTTCGGTACACTTTATAGTGATAATCATCGAATGCTGTCTTCAACTCAAGAAATATCACTATTGTCAAACAACAGTAAGTAATGTTTTGTTTTATACCCTATCAAAGAGTGGCAATTCGGTTGATACATTCGTGTCCACGTCTGAAACCCACGTGGTTCTCCAGAGTTTGCTATTCATCATCTAAGTAAATTGCTGGATGTCTATTAAGGCTTACATTTTTGGCATTGTATTATACTCTGTTAAGATATTTATAAATAGATAGATATAAATTCTGCTCAAAGCTGATTGAAGTAATAATAATTCAATAATTCAAATGTCTTCTGAATAAGGTTTTATTTCAGGATGTGCGGAATTTTCAAAGTTGATTTTAATCACCAGCTAAGATTATCTAAACAACCATTGTGTCCTAATTAGTAACTTTTTAAAAGTAAGCATCCGGGACCCTACATCCCTAGTTGTAGCTGACTTGTGATATAAAACGACAATCATTGAACGCTCTACTTAGAAAAATGTTTGCAATTCCAACATACAAACATTTGACGGTTGTTTGTTGGAATTCATCTATTAAATTCAATAAAATAATTTTTAGTAACGTTAAATCGTCTTAAGAGTTTATTACATTCTCCGTTTAATGTCTTCGACATTAAATTTGTTTTAACTTGCTACATTTATAGCAGAACATGATAAATGTTACAGTGTACCTCAAAGACTAAGATTCACACTTGGAAATTTAAATAAATGATGAAATGTTTAGTGATGTCCAAACCATTATTTACTATTTTTTGATAAGTGAAATATAAAACAAGAGTAAATTATCAGTAGCTGAGTTCATGAGTCAATTGAAGCTAGACCATCACTGAAAACCTGGAAGCACTGGACGGCCGTCCATTCCTATTACGAGACTCCTCAGCACTGCTCATCCACGACCATTCCTCATCGGATTCGAAAACAGGACATATCAGTATCGTGCGGGAACGCTTAACCACTAAACCGTTGAGCCGGCATCCAGAGGTGTTAATGCCTAACTTCAACTAATCCACAAGATTCACCCACACATCCACCATTATCATCATTGAGTTTCTATCTCACAACTGATCCGGTTCAACTCTACTGCCGGAGATGTGAAGGTTCCGGCCAATCAGTAAGCAACAGTGAGAATACAATATTAAAAAATCTGTATTTACCAAAAAGAGAAGTCGTAAGGTTTGATGGTACACCGACAAATTATTGGAATTTCATTAGAAATTTCGAAGAATGCATTTGGAGTGAGAATATTGGATTTAGAGCTAAGCTAAATTACTTGATTCAATATTGTGACGGAGAAGCGAAAGCCGCTATCCTTCATTGTACTATACTAGAACCTTGAAGCCGTTCACTAATGAGTAAATGTTGATTAGTATCAGAAGGGTTTTTGTGGATATTGTAGTAATTTCACTAGTTGAGATCATGAGTCAATTGAAGGTTGACCAACATAGAAAACCTGGAAGCACTGGACAACTATTGAAATTACTACAATCTCCACAAAATCCCTTCTGAAGAGTAAATTACTATTCAGTCGTGGAACCAAGGTTTTTCATCCCGAATTATCCAATTTCAATAAAGTACTCGTCAATTCAAAAATAGTATTTCTTTTAAAATATTTTTATTATAATCCTATATTGTATCAAGAAAATAAGATCAAATGAATAAGAACTGAAAATTGATGAATTCTTGATATTTCATTTTTCACTTGATTTGATAATCAATTACTTTTTTTTCTCTTCTTTTCCCACTACGCATAATTCTGGCATTTTATCTGTTTAATTATAGTTAAAAAGAAAGTAATCTAGAATGTGTTGTATAAAGGAATCGATGTTAACGACTTAGTTTCATAATTATAAACTGAGATAATGAGTAAGAGGATCTTGAATAACACCGATTATTTTATAACATAATCAAATGATGTGAATATTTTTGTTAAGTCCAATGAGACAGTTTTATATGTTCACTGTAGTACACAGAGTACTTGTAAAGAATGATCAATCACGGCTCAGTACATATCAAATACAAAGTTATACAACATGTGAAAATAAACTTTATGGGAAGCTACTTCGCTGACCAATAAGAAGCAAAACAATAGACATGTCTAAATATTTGTTTATCTTAAAACAATGATGATAACACTAGATAATAATGAACGAATATGATGTCATTTGTGGTGTTTCTATCTTAACAGTACACATTTGACTTTTAAAACAATCAAATCCCATAAATCATAGAAGAAATTGTAAGAGGACAATTTCAAAAATAACGAATTCCCAAAATTACCAACTTCATAATCTGGCCTAACATTTTTAGTGCCAAGCACTTTATAACCTGTACACACACGTTCTTAATATGTATCTGCTGGCTGACCTACTATTTTGTTCTAACTAGTCAAGTGGGAAAGTCTCAGAATAACAGAGTGCAATGTGGATTTGAATCCCACTGGAAGTATTAATAATTTTGACATTTGAAATGAATACATATTTGCACGAAATTCAGATCTATAGCTTCTTCTTTATTACTTAAGACATTTACAGTCTCATTGTTTTCGAAAATATTCACTTTTAACATCACAATTACTGATAGCAATCTTATTTGTCTAACAGCAAATATACTTCACTTACGAATCGGTTCTTTATTCTCTGAAGAAGTGGCTTACACTTGGTCACGAAACATCAAAAAATCTAATGTTTCTACTTATTGGAATATTACAAATATGTTATTTATCTATACTTCACTTACTTCCTACTTCTCCTTGCACTGAATGGTGTAAAAAGGGAGAAAGGTTTCGACGAAGTCATAAATACTATTTGTCTAACCATAAAAACTACAAATATATTAGATAGATATAAATCTATCCAAACTACTCAGAGGTAATTTCATTTTACTTAATATGGATTTGAAGTTGGAACTGAATCGATCAGTTCATTTCAAACTTGATTTTCACCACTTATCAATTACCAATAGACTGATATATTACTAATCTAGCTTCGAAAAGTTTGGAAATTCATTGCCGTATATTAAATTTACAAAAGGATAAACCACATTACCTATAATACCGTTTATCAGTAACATAAAATTATAGTCTGACAACTGAGTAGTTACTTCAAGAAAAAAGCATAAAATTCGTTTGCTGAAACATTGAAACCGAGTTTTACCTTTCATGTAATTGTTAGTAAATAACATAAATATATTCTATTATATCACATATATAGGTAATCACCAAATCCATGTAAATATGACATATATGAGACAATATTAATGTTCAAGAATTACATTTTGAATATTTTCAAGTTTGTTGTCAGGGTGAAATGTCTTTTTTTTAAAAAATATTTATTTAGGGATTTAGGGTTATGTTAAAAGTTTCATTGTCTTATATTGAACTAACATATTTTGACAATACAATTTATTTAAAATAAGCTGATAATTAGAATGACTATTTTAAAAACTCTGTCAAGAAGTCAATTACATCATATTACTTATTAAATAGATAGAAACCAACAAGGTCAAGAGACTGATCCAACATTGACAGGAAGTAATTTGTACTTTCACATAGATAATACTAGCCAAATGATAAAATTTTGAGTTTACAATTAGTTAGATGGTTTTATAAGACTATTTATTGATTTACTATAATAATATATGCGAAAATGAAGTTCATTTTCTAATAACAATATCTTCATACTTTTGATAATTATCGATGATCTATTATTTGTATGCAAGTTTATTTTATGTTTAGTATTGATGAACACATCCAAATACCAATGCATTATAACTAAGAGTTAAGTAAAGTATAAATAATGACATAATTATTATGTCACTGAAGAGAATTTTAGTAATACTGATTCAATGATTCAATTCAAGAGTTTCGATAACCCTATCCATTAGAACTTTGATTTGTTGAAGAAAACAATAATACAAGTGAAATATTGCTTTAAGGTTAATTCATAGATACTTCATTTAAAAAGAAAACTTTCTAAACTTTATCAAAGGTGTTAATTCATTACAAAGTTCCATTATAAGTTTTGATTTTAAAAAAGGTAGTCAAAAGTGTTTGACCAGGTCTTAAACACAATGTTTTTATACAACTTTATTCTCATAGTAAATACGACAATTAACAATATCTTCATGTGAGTTAATAATTTAAAATGACTATGAGTTTCGAAATATTCAACCAGTACAAAAAGAAAGACGTAAAAAAACCAAGATGTCAAATTAAATTATGATTTAATAGTTGAGATCATGAGTTGATTGAAGCTAGACCACCATAGAAAACCTGGAAGCACTAGAGTTCAACAATGTCTGTTGTGAGATAGTAACTCACTGAAGACAATAGTCAACGTGTGGCTCAATCTCATGAATTGGTTGGAGTCAGACATTAACACTGCTGGATGCTGGCCCAGTGGTCTAGCGGTTAGGTGTTCACGAGCGGGTCCGATAGGTGTTGGGTTTGAATCCCACGGGGCGTGATCATATATGCTCACTGCTGAGGAATCCCACAATACGATGAAATGGCCATTCAGTACTTCCACGTTTTTCATGGTGGTATAGCTGTAATTGAATCGTGATTTCAACTATTAAATCACTATAATATCTACAAAAACCTCTTTCTAAACTATAATTGTTTATTATTTTCAAAGTCATAAGTTGAATAGAAGTAAATTTTGTTTTAAAACACATGAAATAAATATAGAAGAAAGGTGAATTTTCGGTAAGGAAAAAGGTATAACACTTGAAAACAATAATGAGATAGCTGTAGAAAAGTGTAAGTTTTTGAATAGCTTTAACATGAGACAGTAAAAAACAGGAAATAGATTAATAATTAATTCACAAGTGATATCGGTAAATCATCTGATAATTGCCTGTAAAGCAATAAAAATGACTAAATTCGACTATATTGACTATCATATTCTAACTCTTTTATGTACAGGTCCTACGCGTGCCACCAGACCTGAAAGACATTAATTCCATTGCTAAATATGTGGTGAATATGAACTGCTTAGGAGTCACACATTTTCAATACACCTTGCTTTTTTTAATAATCCAGCAGGCTTCAATCCGTGACAACCAAACACACATGAAATGAATAGATTTCGTTATATATCATTTTTGGATATTTTAGCCCATATGTTTGTTTAAAAATATTTACGAAGCTTTACTGAACAGCCTATTAACTTACGTTCAATATCCCCACATTCTGTAAAACATTGAGCAAAATAAAAATCCAAGTCAAATAATCTTTAACATAAATATATGGAAATTAATGTCAAAGGTACATAATTATTAAAGGTGTGAATGGAAGTAAACTGCTGAGAGGTAAAGTATTCGACTGAAAATGTTCGTTTACGTTAATACATAACGACAATCATTCATATTACATCTCAAGTACTAACAATAATAATATTTCATTTTTAATTAGACAAACAAAAAGTGATTTTCACTGTAATGCAAATCACAATTAAATGAATATTTTAATTTATATGTTGAGTTAACCAACGTAAATCATGGGAAAATATGCTGAACAAATAACCACATTAAAAATTACTGCTATGCATTAAGGATTCCTATCACCGTTAAATCAATATATCTTAAAATGTGTACATGTTTTGTACTGGTTTGATAAAAGTACAATGCTTATTATCGATGGGATTTTTTATGATTAAGTTCACCATATAGATTGGAATGAACTGAAGAAATATAAATCACAACGTTTTTCAGAATAAACAGCTTACTCTCTTAATGGTGATGTGGAAAACTATTTTATTATAAGCTAACAGATACCATACAGTATAAATGATAAACTGCATTTTATAATAATAAATATGATAATAATATAAATACAATGGAGAACACATATTCTAAGTTAGAGTTGTCTTGAAAGTGCTTAGTTTGTACTATTATGAGTCAGTTACTGATGTTTGATAAAACAACTTGAATAACTGAATTATGTATGCGATCCTTATTTTGCCAATAATATTTCATAATCGCTGAAACAACTATATATAGATTTACCTTATGATATTGTGTAAACCATAGAGATAGTGTCACTAATCAAAATGAACTTACGAGTAGTTGTTTCATCTTAAAGAGGTAAGTTAAGAATTATTAATAACATTGAGTTTTTACTATAGGGAATTGTACAGAAATTTTGTTATGAAGTTTTTATTTTTAGTTTTATGGGGGTCTATGGAGACCGTTAAATTTTTATAGTTCACATCACAAATTCAATAGCTATTTCATCCTAGTATACGACTTCATGGTATTTTCTATGATCACTCATGACCTACAGGGATCATTGTGATCGCTTGACTATTAAACTTCTGAGCTAAGATATAAATTGATTTGAATTCTCAACTACAGTTAGTTTGAGATGTTCTGAAAACATATTTCGTTTCGTTTTTATCTTACACATGTTTATTTACCTTTAGATAGAAACAGCCAGTTAATGAGGAAATACTTTACACAGCATTTGATTTTATAATTTAGACAGGACAACTAATACATATATCGACTGCGAACAAACTACAAGCAATTTCTTTATTTGTTATGGTTGATAACCGATGGTGGCATTCGGAACTTTCAATATTAATTAGTCAATAAACTGATCGAATTTAATGGGTGCTATGTTAAATACAATATCTTAGCAAGAAGTGCTGTTGTTAATTTATATCGAAGTTTTTCATAGTTTTGGTTTTCTGTAAAGCATATATCATGGCTAGAATCCTAAAGAAAAAGTTTATATCCTGCGTATTTTCTAATTATGCAGATAATATATTCTTAGTTTTTCAAATATGTCAGTTTTATTTCTAACTCAGTAACTTAAATCAGTGTTATCGATTTAAAATCTTGATTTATCTTGAAAGTTTCAATGTATTATATGAACTCACCACGTTCACATTCTAAATAAAAAATAAAAAGGTACCCCTCTTAAAATTATTTAAACCTTTAATCATTTGAATGCTACAAAAGTTTTATACTTTATATTACATTTAATAGTTTTGTTTATTATTGTTGTAAAAAGTGAATAATATGAAACTTACCAAAATTTATTTCATCAACTAAAAAATATTGAAATAAGATCTTCAAAATATCATCAAGAATTTCTAAATTGAAATACTCATTGCTGAGGAGTCCCATAATAGGATGAAGCGTCCGTCCAGTGCTTCCAGGTTTTCTATGTTGGTCAACCTTCAATTGACTCATGATCTCAACTAGTGAAATTACTACAATATCCACAAAAACCCTTCTGATACTAATCAACATTTGCTCATTAGTGAACGGCTTCAAGGTGTATATCATGGAGTTCTAGTGAGAAACAGTGATCAGTAGAGTTGAATCGGGTCAGTTGTGAGATAGAAACTCAATGATGATAATGGTGGATGTGTGGGTGAATCTTGTGGATTAGTTGAAGTTAGGCATTAACACCTCTGGATGCCGGCTCAATGGTCTAGTGGTTAAGCGTTCCCGCACGATACTGATATGTCCTGTGTTCGAATTCGATGAGGAATGGTCGTGGGTGAGCAGTGCTGAGGAGTCTCGTAATAGGACTGGACGGCCGTCCAGTGCTTCCAGGTTTTCAGTGATGGTCTAGCTTCAATTGACTCATGATCTCAACTATTGAAATTATATTCTCTTAAAAATAACTACACATCTAAAAATATAACGATAAGATTGATGTGGATTATGTTTATTCTCAGGTCAATTAATTATGCTTACTTTCATAATGTTTACTTAGTGTTCTTTTATTTGGCGATGTTACACTTTTTTCTTCCAGATTTATTTTCAACTGTTTTTTCATGAATGGAATATTTACTTGAAGATTTCTATGAAGTTTCACTTTGACTTTAGCAGAAAACGATACAATACTGCTGTAGAAAAAACCTTGAAGAAATGTTGCGCCACAGACTTTCGCTTTTGGAAGACGTAACTTCAAAGATGTATATGTCAATTGTGTCACCTGAAATTAAGAACATAAAAATGAGTAACTCATGCTCACTACGAAAGCATGGTTAATAAATATCAATAATGAAGAACATATTTTGAAAAATTTCTGAAGCTTGGGCCAAAAAGGTGGGTGAAAAATTATATGTACTTCTGTGAGAAATATCTTAATAATTCTTTTAATATGTTTCAGTAAAGCTTCTCTTACAACGGTTTATTCTGAATCCATTTATTCTGACTAATCTAAATCACTGAAATAATTAACCAGAGTATAAATATCGCGTTGAAAGTTGCTTATCCGTTAGCGAGGTTGACAAAATTAAACGAAACGGACTGTTCACTCAAACAAACAAAAATTAGCAGGTCCTTTTTTTCGGTACCTCCAACTGCATTTACCAAGTTACGTGTACATGTCAAAGCACATACATTGGAAGAACAAAGAGAAGAGTGCGTGTTCACATTTCAGAGCACGTTCCAAAGAACCTGAGATCAAGAAACGCAATGCCTGTAAACAGTGCAATAACACGGCACACTATTGACATTTAACGAGCCTGCAAAATTATTAGCAGACAGAAAAACGTAGCGTCTCTCCGGTTTGCCGAAGCAATATCAATAAAAAACCTCAAACCTGATTTATGTATCCAGAAAGAGAAAGTAATAAATATTTTTGTCGCTATGATTAATTGTTAGTGTTTATTTTGTAATGCGGTCTTCCCTTAAGTACTTTTTACCTTATATCCATCAAAACTATTCATTCACTTAGTTTTTTTAACTTATGTGAATTCTGCAAAGCTTATTCATGAATTACGTAACCCTTCTTATCAATTTATAATTCCAGTAATCATATGTAAACCATTCACAACCTCTAAATTATCACACAATATATCTTATCCGTCTCCGGGCCTCGTTTAGTTAATACATTATCCATCGTTTCGCACCATATGTTTCTTACACATTAAAGCAAATGCCTACTTCAAACATAGTCAACGTGGTTGGATGATCTATTTAGTATACAGTTAACTGAAGAACCATGTACTTGTTTATATTCGATCATCTTGATGTTTGATCATATTTCCTTGTAAAAGCTTGGACCAGAATGCCAAGTGAAATGTTGGATTTACGTCATATTCGTTTGCTGAAATTTGATAAAGGCATTCTTCTTCCTTAAATTCTCACATCAACTCGGCGCTCAAATACTGTGAAACAATTAGACCAAATTTAGATAGGAGTTCTTATATTCCCCCCACCAAGTTTTTGAAATCCATCTTCAAATGACTTCTAACCTGTTCTCGCAAATATATACATATATATAATTATTATCGATAACCTTTGTTATCCTAATGGTTTTAGGCATCTGATGAGGAACCAAAACATATAATTAATTCAAATTATTCTACACCAGTTGTTGTTCTGCCTTGATTCAAATTCATAAGAGGAACCAACTGCACAATCATGCATCTCATGTGACTAATAGTAATGTGCATGAAAAGATTCTTTTTGTCATTAACTAGAGTATGCCATAAGAGTAATTAAAGTCAACACAACTGACAGAAGATGAAATGACAACACATACAGATGATCAACCCAATAGAATTTTATTTTTAACTTAGTTTAAAACTCTCAAATATACGTAACAGTGACCTCATCAAGAAATCAATCCAAGATTTTCAGATTTCTTGGTAATCATAATACATTTAGAGAACTGAGTTAGTATTCACTAATTTATTTACCTGATACCCTATATTACGTAAAAACAATCATAATGAAACTTATTTTCTTCCATCTAATATATAACTTACATTTTCACAAAGAAATGGTTTCCATTCATTTATTTTAATAAAAATATCATCTTGAAAAAATTTTTCATAGCACTCCCCATTTTTTATGTGTCCAACAAAAGTAACTGTTAGGTTTTCTATAAAATTCAACATAAAATAAATTTAAGTCAATAATTAAATGAAAATGTAGTTAAGTATAGAATTAGTTTACTTCTTTTTTTAAAAAATTTCTAACAGAAATTCACCCTAATTAAGTCATTTACTTATTAACCAAAATGCAAATTCATATGATTTTAATCACTGGAAAATTCCCATTATATTAAAACATAATTCATATGAACGAAGAATATACTTTTCAATGAATTTCTCATCAGATACTCTACAATTATCTCATATCTAAATTAATAATCCACAAAGTCGGCCGGATTTAAGGTAGAGTACATCATTTGGAAATTGTAATATATGAATTGAGAATTGTTGTTTGTTATATAAAATCAATCCAGATCGTTAATGTTGGAACTGACTAATATGAACTTGTTAACTTGAATCAGTTTATAAGTGAAATGAAAATTGTGAGATACATGATCAGAATAAATATGATCAACATCATTCATCGCACAATTTCATTTCACTTATAAACTGATTCAAGTTAACACTTTATATTAAACAGCCCTAACATTAACGATCTGAATTGATTTTATATAACAAACAACAATTCTCAATTCATATATTACAATTTCCAAATGATGTACTCTACCTTAAATCCGGCCGACTTTGTGGATTATTAATTTAGATTTATAATTTTAGAACCTGATGAGAAATTATTGAAAAGAATATTCTTCGTTCATACAATTATGTTTTATATGATTTTAACTGAAGCATAAAGATAAATTGGAGTTTTTCAAGTTTAATGTTTTCTTTGATATAATCATTTTACTAAAGTGATTTATAAATAAGGGAACTATTTCTTAAGACAGAGACAATCAATTACCACAATAATAACGATGATAATAATAAAATCACTTATTTAATAAGTTTATGTTATCAAGTTTGATCTAGGCTGTTTACTTAAAAGCTGAGGATGCTACCCTATAGTTCAATTAAAATTCGATGGATTTGTGTTTGAACCTACTACCTACTGATTAAAAACCGACACTATAAAAAAAATAATAAGACGCCGTTCTAATCATTAGCAGTGAACTCTTAGATTAATTAGATTAAGTTGGAGTTATGACACGCTGAATTTGCAAGATAAACTGTTATCATTAGTCTTTTCAAACAACATTTTTAAAGTTTTGTATATCTGTTGTCCCTCTGATAAAAATGTCAAAAGAATAAAACATTTAAAACCAACCTAAAATATCTGGAACACTTAATCTTTTACTTAGAACCGAAAAGCGTCTTAAATGAGATTTATTAAGATAGGTGATAAGTTGTTGACTATTGAAATTGGTTTAACATGAAGTTACATATTTAGATATCATTGAAATCCCATTTATTTTATTAGCGTAAAAGCTTTCAGTACGTATCGAACATCATTGACTGAAGAGGGGGAGATTTTTCTTGGAACTGCTACAAGATAAATAATGACAATAACTGAGCTAATAACACTTTTCCTTTCATATCATATGCACTAGAGCCTCATAATAATGAATACGTTTATATGATTGATAATGGAATGAATACCAATCAAATGTTGGGTATTTATTTAAATATTTGATAAATCCAATGTTACCCATGAAAATAATGATAAATGATTAAGATAACTATTTCAAGGTTGTGACAAACAAAGCAATAATAAAGGTGAAAGGCTTAAATCAGTCATTGCAATCTAACATGCTGCTTTAAAATTTACTGACTGTAAAACATTCATTAAGAGCATTGAAATATATCGTTTGAGTAATCACATGTTACTTATCCATGGCCAAGTGTGAAGAGATGGTAGTTGTAAAAGGATAGAAAAGTGAGAATAGAAGAATATTTACATAATGTAAACAGATTACAAAAGCTTTTAAGTATTAAACATATCGTCCTTTTAATGTATTTTTTCTTATTAGTAAATGATTCATTTACAAAACGTAATCAGTAATGAAAACCGATTATGTAACACCTCTGTGACGAAAACTCAGTTACTCCGTAAGGTTGTTAGGTATCAGTATACCGATAGCATACTACTTAATTTCAAAACCTTAACATTGAAAAAAAAATTTCTATTCAAGTAACTAATGATAATTAAATAGTAATTTTTTATATTAATACGGAAATTTATAAAAATGACGATGACTGGGTATTTCGTGTTCACCCAAATGTTGTCTTCATTATAAATAGATATGTACTTGATAAAATAAGTTCCCGTAAAATGATCTCTTTGTGTGTGTGTGTGTGTAAGGCAATATTTCGTCGCCTATATCATTCTATTTGTAAGAATGATGATATCCTATCTAAAGAAAGAAATGATAGGATATTGAATTTCAATAATCTGACAAAATAAACTAATATAATGTATCTATTTGATAGATAATTATATCCAAGTCACACAGAAGACAGATACAGAGAATGGATGTAACTATTTTAAGATATTACCAGCTATTTATTCCATCTTGATCGTTTATTATGTAATCTATCAAGACAATAGAAAATGTAATCATAAAATCAACAACAACAAAAAAGAAAGAAAAGATAAACCCACTGACCTGAACATATAACACATAGATATGAGATAATCATGTAATATATCA